>NW_026000283.1:6001817-6032199 GCF_001458135.2 Marmota marmota marmota
GGCCAATTTGGAAAGCAGTATGGAGATTCCTGGGAAAGCTGGGAATGGAACCACCATTTGACCCAGCTATTGCCCTTCTCGGACTATTCCCTGAAGACCTTAAAAGAGCGTACTACAGGGATACTGCTGCATCGATGTTCATAGCAGCACAATTCACAATCGCTAGACTGTGGAACCAACCCAGATGCCCTTCAATAGATGAATGGATAAAAAAAAATGTGGCATTTATACACAATGGAGTATTATACAGCACTAAAAAATGACAAAATCATGGAATTTGCAGGGAGATGGATGGCATTAGAGCAGATTATGCTTAGTGAAGCTAGCCAATCCCTAAAAAACAAATACCAAATGTCTTCTTTGATATAATGAGAGCAACTAAGAACAAAGCAGGGAGGAAGAGCAGGAAGAAAAGATTAACATTAAACAGATACATGAGGTTGGAGGGAAAGGGAGAGAAAAGGGAAATTGCATGGTAATGGAGGGAGATCCTCATTGTTATACAAAATTACATATAAGAGGTTGTGAGGGGAATGGGAAAATAAACAAGGAGAGAAATGAATTACAGTAGATGGGGTAGAGAGAGAAGATGGGAGGGGAGGGGAGGGGAGATAGTAGAGGATAGGAAAGGTAGCAGAATACAACAGTTACTAATAGGGCATTATGTAAAAATGTAGATGTGTAACCGACGTGACTCTGCAATCTGTATTTGGGGTAAAATTGGGAGTTCAAAACCCACTTGAATCAAATGTATGAAATATGATATGTCAAGAGCTTTGTATTGTTTTGAACAACCAATAAAAAAAATAAAAATAATGTTCAGGGCTCTAGGATATGTTTGTTTTACATTTTCAGTTCTTTCAAATTGAGGTGCTATACAAATTGATTGCATTAGTTGCATTAGCTTATTGTTTTGTGAAAATATATAACTTATGTATAACAAGTTACCAAAATCCATAAAATGTAAAATAACAGTTCACGTTTTTTAAAAGCTAGATATAACCTCCATAGGATTTTTATTTTTTCCCCATAGGATTATTCCATTTTAGAATTTGTCATATCCATGAAACATTACACTATGAATTTGTGTGAGATAGCCTATCATTAGAACTATTTTATTTAGTGACATATGTAATGGTATTGTAGGATTACAATTTGAATTAGCATAATCTTAAACCATCCTCATAATCACTCATTGTTGTAGTTCTAACATTTATTTAGGGGAGGAAAATCCCTATGTGTGAGTCATAGTTTAAGAAAATTCATTTTATTTAAATAGCATTTATTTGAGATCAATTTGGTCCTCTCCATAAATAGAGATGGTTATCATGAATGCCAGTTGCTATATAAAATAATTCTTATTTCATTAATAAATATAGTAAATATATCTAGACTTTAATGTACATAAAGAAAAATAGCATAAATAAATCGCTCAGTTGTCTTTTTAAAGCAGATCTATTAAGCAGTCTTTTCTGGTATTTTGAGAATCAGCTTGGGATAAAATCACACACCAAATAAGTTAGACTGTTGCTGTGGCTCACATAAATTATATAGGTACTATTGAAATCAGGATATTTGTTACTGAAAATTAAAAAAAAATTAATAATGTGTGCAAACTAAATTGGATTAACAAAGTAATCCATTATATAGATTTAATTATTAGTTATTACATAGCAGATTCCAGTTCTACATGGTATCTTCGTTGATTGCAATAAAGATGATTGCCAAGTGTGGTATAAGCACAGTTGATGTGGTTTGCTCTGAAGCCCAGCATAGATACTAGAGTGGCAGAAAATTGAGTCAGTTTAATGTTGTAATACCCAGGACCCTGGACTAGCTTATTCACTTCTCTGAGCCTCATATTCTCCATCTCCATCACAGCATATGACTTTAAAATACTGTGTTTTCATCAGGAAAGTAAAACTTATTCATATCCTCATATCCACATTCTTAATAATGATATTTTTCATAATAGTCCAGTTTTACCACACAATAATTAGGTAAGCAAGAAGGTATAATAAGAGACAATAGAGGACCCAAAATAATCATACTAAGAAGTAGTAAATGAAGCTACTGGTATTCCAAAGTAAGTGTGTATAGATTAATGTTGTGTTTTCATGACATCAGTAGAAGTGATTACAAATTTTTAAGTCAATTATTTCATTTGAGTTATTAAAAAAACCTAATTTGATTCTGCCTCCCCCCAAAAGTAATTAGTACATGTTTTAATGACATATTCATAGCCATAAGTCTCCACGACAACAAAACTGTATAAACGAATTCAGTTGGAAAGTGGAAAGAGGTCTTAACATCTGAGATGCCTTACTTCTCCTCATCTTGAGTGACTGCTCCTAGAGAGAAAAACAAGGGGTTATTTTTCTGGTTTTTACTTTACAGGTACATATCTTAACAGGATATAGAAAAATTCTAGTAGTATCAGCAGCAGCAGCAACAACAACAACAATAAATGCAAATATTTGTTAGTCTTCACTGAATTCTTTGGAAAAAAAAAACCTGGTTTCCTAATCTAAATTCATAGTGGTAATAATTACAATAGTAATTATATTGGTAACTAACATTAACTGAGTTTGTCACATGTACCAGGCACTATGCTTAGCACTTAGCATAAAATCCTGGTCCTATGCCCTTTACATATATTATAGACTATTATTAATACACAATGCTTTACTAAATGATTTGGATACATTGTGAGACAAATCGTCTGCCCCAAATTAGGTTGACATATAGGTACAAAATTGATCAAATATCATTAGCTTATAATGTGGTTATTGGTCTTGATGAGTATATGATAAAATTTGTTTATTTATTTATTATTTATTTTTTTTTTATTGGTTGTTCAAAACATTACACAGCTCATGACATATCATCTTCCATACATTTGATTCAAGTGGGTTATGAACTCCCATTTTTTACCCCAAATACAAGTTGCAGAATCACATCGGTTACACATCCACATTTTTACATAATACCATATTAGTGACTGTTGTATTCTGCTTGTTTATTTATTCACTATGAAAGTTCTACCTATGGAACACAATAGTTCTAAGGAGCAATCGTTGTAGTCTGTTAAGTAGTATTTTGTATATACTATTTTTAAATGTCTCTGAACATTCTGATGCTTTAACCAGCTATCCACAACTCCTTTCCTCATGGGGTTTTCAGCACTTTGAGGGAACTCTTTGAAAGATAGTTTTGCTTGCAGCTGCGCCAGGTGAATAAAGCATCAGATAATATTTGTGCAAGTCTTTGAGGGATGTAGATGAAAGGTGCTTTCCCAATACAAAGCACTAATGCCATATTCATAGAAATGCTTTTTTCACATCCTTTGCCTTAATGTCTGAGTCCTGGGGTGTTATTGCAATAGGTATTTTGGAAATGTATGTATACCTCCAAATCATTTAATATAATGGAAAATGGAAGTGAACACATTCAGAGCTCTTAAAGGAAATTCATGAAACACAGATTGTTATCTGAAGTGAAAGGAACTGAGAACATAATAAGAAAGCTAATCAATAGATGGTGTTTGGTTTAGCTTGGAAGAGTAAAGGATAGGAGTCAACTGTTCTTATATTGACTAATGACTTCAATAATAGCTACTTAGGCCTGTTGGGAAAGAATGAAAAATGTGAAAATTATACATTTTTGAACTATAATGGAGAAGTTTTAAATAACCAAGTATTTTGGATCCAGATAGGTTTTCTCTTAGCTTATTTATCAGATTGTACCTGAATTTTATAGATTTTGTTGGGCTCCTTAATTTGTCCTTCATTTAATATTATTATTTAATATTTAGTCTGTGCCAAGCACTCTAAATGTTGTATACAGATAACCTCACTTAATTTTCATAAACATTAAAAGATGTTTATTATTATCCCAATTTTACAGATGAGGAAATAGGCTTGAAAAGATTTGATTGCTCAAAATCAAACTGAATGTAAATTGCAGAACTGTGATTTAAACCCACATTGGTCTGATTCTAATGTCTGTGACTTACGTACTATATCATTTGAAATATTATGATGTACTTACTAATATAAACAAGTTATGTACAGATGCCATCTGTAAGTAAGTAAACTAATGAAGGAGAAAGTACTTGATTTACCTTATTGAAAAAAAAAAACAAATGAAAGTAAGACATTCCTCTCTTTGTCTTCTACTTCTAATTTAAGTGTTTTCGTAACTTTTTAGGTTCTCTTTTCTTTTGCTTCTCCCATCATTTGTTTTGAAAGTAATAAGTAATAAAAACATATTAGCAAAGCATGAGTTCAACTTTAAAGAAGAAAATGCAGTAATTCAATAGTGGATGATACTTGGCCTTTTATTTTGTATATCTGTACACCTTGACCTACAAGTGACTTTTTATGATCACCACTAGAAGGCCTTGTGATGGAACTGTGATAAGATCTATCCATTTGTCATCCCTAAGTAAGAATGTATGGGAAACACCTAGGCCCTATATTGTGAGTAATGACTAGAGAAAATTGCCCTAGAGCTGCCATAGAAAGAATTTGCACATCAGTGAGCTCCACATTAAGCCTGGGTGACATGACTTCCTGAATAACAGAATCATGTTTTACATATCAGTTTCTGAATACAGATGGTCTGGAAATATAAAAAACAGCAATCCCATACTATGTTGTTTTACACTGAGTTAGTGTCATCTCACTGTGTGGTTTACCAAAACCAACAAACAAGAGCTTTTCTTCATGAAATACAAGGGAAACACAACAGAGCCATGTACATACACCTACATACTAATTTTATTTGTAACCTTTTTGTGGTGCTTATTTACCATTCAAGAGTAAACCAACATAAAAGCAAAGTTGAATCAAATCCAGATTGTCATCATGCCCATCCATGAACCCAAATCACATTCTGTGGTCTGGGCTGGTGTAAACCTCCAATATTAATACACAGAAAGGAGAGCCTGTGCACTCAATCATCGATTTCAGTTTCTACAAGTGACTTCTCTGAGAAAGTGCTTCACATAGCCAATATGTGGTTAATCCTCTGTCCCTCTCAGCATCCCACCTATCAAACATAAAATATTTCCCCTGGTACCTTTTGAAAATTTTATTTAAATTAGCTTAACCAGAAATCCACTTGTTTAAGATACTTGCTTAAAGGAAATAATCACCAATTACTACCTATGAAATATTTTCTTAATTTCTAGAATCACCATTTATATTTATTACTATATTCTCATAATTTCCTCAGTGCATATTCTCATTTTTTCCTTCTGTTTATGCAGGCTGATTTTCTTCCCCTTGAGACAAGCTAATTTTTCAGCTTCCTTAAGGCATCTATACATTACATTAATTTCGGTGTGGGAGCAGTCTCTGAAATCACCATTGTTCAGCTAATCCTAGCTTTGTTATACTATATTCCACTAATTTGTTTATTTTGATGGACATTTTTCATTTGATCCACTAGCAGACACATCTATATCAATATATCAGTACATTTCCTAACTGAGCTACTTTCTCATGACTTCATTAGCCATATTCTAGTTAATGAAGTCTCAAGTGCAATCTATATGTAATTCAAGGCTACATGTGAAAACACATCATTACAAAAGAATTTATCAGATAACTTTTTGTATTCTAGGTGATGTTCATCCAGAATGCTGTATTTTGTTTGGGGAACCATAAAGACCTAGTTAAACTGGAGAGAGTCCAGGGAGATAAGCAGTAATGTAATTGAGGGAATTAATCAGATATTGAAGGAAAAATAAAATAAGTTAAATATGCATAGCTTAGCATAAGCAAAATTTCTAAAGTAGGCTTAGTCATAGGCCTTTGTGTTGGCACCTCCCCCCAAAATAGGTCTATTTAATATCTCACTAAAATACCATGTTGAAAAACAAGAAAATGAAAATTTGTAATAATGAGAACTATTCAATGAACATTTCAAGAAGAAACCTTTTCAGGCACAGGCTGTGCCCACACAATGCCAAAACAGCTGGTAGGAAAGTGAAGAATTCAATCAAATAAGTTATTTGCAATCATAAAACACTCTCCCACCACAGTACCTGTATTTTTTATAAAATAAAACTTCAATGAATTCAAACTTTAAGCTTTTTAAATTCACTCAAATTAGTTAAATTTGACAATAAGCAAAATAATAAATGTACTGAGTAAAATTATGGGCTATGTGTGGAAGATATAAAGATGATTCAGACCCAGATCCTAATACAAGACTTGTACTTGCATAGCTTGAATGCAAAACGGGAAATAAAACTTTTTCCTTTATACAGAACTGTTACTTTCCTACATATATTTCTTAATAGATTCCCTCAGTAACTCAAAAAATGTCAGGCAGAAAGATTGGTGGCAACCAGTATTGTTTTACCAATAGCCATCAAGATCACAATTCTCAACTTTTTGGCCCCAACACATTTGAATAACATGTATATGTGCAAAACATTCCTGTGAGAATACCAGAACTTTTTTTCAATCCTCTAATTTTCAGGTTTTTTGGGAGGTGGGGTAGGAGTAGAGACAGGAAAAAGCAAACCATCATTTCCATAATATGTACTGAATCATTTTACAACCATGTCGATATGGCAATCACCTATTGAAATGGTTTATAAGATCAGATTTTTAGCTGGGTGTGGTGGGACGCACCTATAATCCCAGCAGCTCGGGTGGCTGAGGCAGGAGGAGCTGAAAGCCAGCCTCAGCAAAATCGAGGCACTAAACAACTCGTGAGACTCTGTCTCTACTAAAATATAAAATAGGGCTGGGAATGTGGCTCTGTGGTCAAGTGCCCCTCCCTGAGTTCATTCCCTGGTGCCAAAAAAATAAATAAATAAATCAGGGTTTTACCCAATTCCTGTCACCTCTTTCACTCCTATCTGGGTAAGCATTCAAATGCAACTCTGTGAGAGTGGCACTATTAGAGATACTGCCTTGAAACCACTCTTACCTATTATTTTAAAAATAAATAGTTTGTAAATTTCCTTTATTGTAGAAATAAGTTATCAAAAATTGGTATGTCTTAATCTTGTAGCTGAGAACTGTTGAGCTAGAGCAATAGGCCAAAATATGGGTGAAATTTGAGAAGCATCTGGGTCTTATGAATACTGCTGTAACAGTGCCATCTCTTCCCATTGTCCCAGATGGGAGGTCTTATATACAAGTACAAAAACTGAAACTCCTTTTCACCACTCCACTGGATGTCTACGGGGCCCCTGTATCTCTAAAGTTGTCCGGCAGGGAGGAACTAGAATATAAGGCACCTTTCTCACCAAACAACCAGCCAATCGTGGTTGGGTTGTTGTATTAATAATAAGCAGCAGTTTTTCTCCAGAATTCATTTGCAAAGTTTGGGCAGGGGGTGAAACCTTTCCAGGCTGCCCTAATCCTCATGTTTTGTCTTAATCCTCTGGGACCTGTCTTCTGCTTTATGTTTTCTATTACTCTTCATCTAGCCTACCCTCATTATTTAACATATCATATGTTTGAAAAATATTTTTCTTAGAACTTTAGACACAGTCATAATGTCTTCTTGATTTGTGCCTCAAACATTCAGAGTTTCATTTTTATAAATAACATTAGAATGATTTTCATCCTTTGCCTTTTGAACAAATATAGGGTGACCATTTGTAATAGAATAATAAAAATGAAGTTCTGAAAATGAAAACTTTGTAAAGCTCCAGAATATCTCTTATAGCTAATTTATTAAATAATTCACTGTCAATTAATTCATAACTCTCCATCACCTACTTGCAAATAAATAATGAACTTGGGGATTGAAAATAATTAAAATACCTACATACAACTTTAGTTTGAGTATAAACTAAATATGAAACTTTTAAGGATCATTACTTTTTTATATTTTCTTTTTGATATACTTCACTGGCTAATAATGGAAGCCACAGCATCATTGTCAGCATAAGATAAAACAGGGCAATTATCTATTTCATGTTTCATGGTACATAATGGATAATAGAGTTTCCTTCAAGACTGTGGTGAAAAGGCTTTGGTCAACCACTAATTTTAATTGCTAATTAGTATCATATATTAATATTTAATATTTGACATTTATAATTCCAAGTTTTACCATGAAGTAGAGCCTTTACCATTCTACTTAGAAAAATGATAATTTTTGTAAGGTAACAAATGTATTGGTCCCATTTTTCTTTTCTTTTTAACATTGCCAAACTACTCTGAAAATATAAGCAAGATGTACACATCCTTTATTTTCACAGCAAAGAAAATTACTTTGAGGACTTACTTTAACTTCAGCAAAATAGCATTTGCCACAGCAGGAGCACACACATGCACACTCTCTCACGTTCTCTCTCTCTCTCTCTCTCTCTCTCTCTCTCTCTCTCTCTCTCTTTTCTTGATTTGAAAGTCCTAGTTTGTTTGTCTTAATCTATGTCTGAGATTGAATTAACACACCAGCCACTTATTAGCATAATATTAACTACTATGCCAAAGACTGGCTAATTTCGCTATGTAAAGCTGATATAGTATACAGCACAGGTATATTCCCCCTATAACAGAGACAAATAGATGGACCTGAGGAGGACTGTTTGGGAATCTTTGGCTCATCATTATGCTTGTATCACACATTAGAAAACAGGAAAACTGATGAATTAGCCCTAAAAAATAGAAAGTTTAGACTTTCTGGAGGTAGACCAGCACATACTTTGAAAATAAACATCAGATTATGAAAAGACTGAAGTACAAATACTGGTATCAGCACAAACATGCAAAAGGATTCTTAAGTGCTTCAGTATTGACCTTTTTTATTTCTAGTGGCTGTAACAAAGACCAACCCAGAAATTTACAGAGCATATTATCTATTTTATTTGCTTTAGAAGAGGACCATTCAAAGTCCTCAAAGAGATGTACTTTAAATCTCAAAGTGTGCATGATGTCTCAGGGTAGTGGGAGCCATGCAGAATGCAATACTCCAAAACCATATTGAACCCATTTAAATTATAAATCATCATAATTTATTGTTAGCCTTCCCTCAGAGCTTCTGTGACTCCTATCATTCAGTCATCTGCTTTAATTGTGAATTCTCCTGTTTCTCCCTCTCTCTTTTTCTGTTATTGTCTGTGGTTTGCTCATATACCTGCCTCCCCACACACAAGTATTTATTAAACATTAGCTCTTTTAATATATTTTATTTCTAGTCTCAATATAAGGGTTTGTTTAACTGATGAATCTACTTTTATTAAAAACTGTTGGTACATTAATATTAAAGCAGTATTATTTCAGCCAAAGAAGTGATAAACTATACTTGTTTACTCTATTTTCTTTTGAAAACCAATTTTCTTTATTTTCTTTAAGTCTTTAATAATAATTATAAGCTTGAGAATAGAAGTGTCCACAGCCAGATACACTTAATATTAATTTAATAATCCTTGAACACTATGAAGTTAATGCATATTAGCCATAACATGCACATTTATAAAGCACCTCCTTACAGATATGAAAACTCCTCATAACAAGTAAAGTACTGTAAATTAGAAATATGTGTTTAGAACTGAGTAGTAATAGTTAATACTAATAACAAACCTCTCATTTCCTTAAGCCTGATTCCTTTTATTCCCTCTCCTACCTAGGAGGACAGCACTGAAAAGCAACCAAAAGAGCCACAGGCATAATTGGTCTTTGAGATACTTGACATAGTAATTATGGCAATAACCCTTGGTGTTCTGATGTTTTTTGCACATGTAGATTACTATGTTCTTTATAGGCATTAATTAATATTGCCTTATAAGAGTTAAGGAAGGTAGTTAAAACTAATATAGGCCTATAATTCCATAGCAAAAACCCTTTGGAGTCCACGTTTCTCAGAATTTAGAATTTTTCAGATTTTGCAAAGGCAATACTGTGTGCATACTGTATATTATATAATACCAAGTGGGGTATTGGCTAGCACTCTTAATAAAATGCATTAGTATATTCACAGTTAAGGGTATATAAATTCACTAAATGAGGTAAAGATAATATGTATCCATTCAGGTCAGGATTTCCCTCCAAAAGAATTGGAAAAATAAAACAACAGTTTTTAGGGATCTCCTTATTCCAGGATTACAAATAAAGAATTGGAAAGCTACTTTTCTCTTGGCCAATGAGATAATGAAACATAAACTAAGGCCAGGAAGTACAGACATGGCTTCTGACCATGAGTTATAGGAATATATGTGCCCCTTTTGGCAACATATACTGCATGATAACTTTTGAAAAAAAAGGCGTATTTGAAGGAATACTATCATTGAATCCCTAAAGAAAAGAATGATCGGTTTATTACATAGATCTTGGGAAAACTGGGCATATGTTACATGGGTCAAATTTTCAAGGAAAATTATCTCTTTGTCATTACTGTAATGCTAGCAATATTTATTTTTAATACCTACAAAAATTACTTTGCATGTTCAGTCAGTTCTTCTACAATGATTGTTTTTAAAACGTTAATTTGTTCCCTTGCTATTGGTATATATATCTGAGAACAGTTTGAACTTAAGGCAAATTTTGTGGGTTTTCCATCTGTTAAAAACACTAGATAAATGCAGAAAACTGCATACAGCAGAATGAGCTGTGTAAGAAGACACAAAATGAATACTTGCATACACCTGAAATATTCACCAGCTACCTCAGTTCACCACTTGTGCTGAGAGCTTCACTCATCCACATCTGGTTTTAGAACTTTTGGTTCTAGTCAGATAACCCTCATTCTACCACTTTACAAGAACTCACTATTTGTAACCTTTACAACACCCAGTTTCAATAGCAAGCTTCAGATCATTTTAAAGGTAAATTATCATATTTGGTATGGCATACATGTATTTAACTACTAATATGTATAAAACTGCCAGCATTTCTACTAGGTTCCTTTTTAAAAAAATGTGTCACTCATAGTGTTTTATAGTGTAGTGCCCAACACCATTTTTCTCATCAAGTTTTTTTTTTCCCATGTGTGATTTTGCACAGTACAGTGAATTTTAGAAATGCAGGCATCACCTTATAACAGAACTGACTATATGTGTTAATGAAATGTAAGGGTCAAAACACCCTGATAGTTTGCCACATGGTGTTTCTGAGCAGAGATACTCTAATTTCTGGTGAAAACGTTCTCTAACACATGATCCAAATTAAGGTTTATTTGCAAGAGGAGAAAAAAGGATATGTTTAACCACTTTCCCAGTTACCTTTTGGAGATAAGGAGAGTGTTGTTTCTGAAGGCTCAAACTTCTACTGACAGTTCTCTTACACCAAAAAATGTCTTAGATCTACAGTTTGGAGGACGTAGTCCTTTGAGAAATTATCTTTCCAAGTTTTTTTTTAGGACCTCAAACCTGAAACTGGCTCCTCTCCAAGTATTAGACCTTTCCATCTGAAAACTTAATTTACTTTCAGAAAGCTCTATAAGTATGTCTGGGTATCTACATTTGCATAATCACCACTCCGTCCCTTCTCCCTTGCTTCTTTCTTTCTCTTGAGCACAGAAGTATACATTTTCCAGATTATTTTGGAAGTGAGTGCATGTGACTCTTAACCCCCCGGAATTGGTGTTCCAGAGCTCCTGACACTGAACACTAATGTATTTTTCATTAGTGTTTAATGTTGGGAAATCCTATTTCATGGAGCCCAAGGATTAAATTACTTCATTTGGGAGGGAACAAGTGCATTCCCCATCTTTTTCCTGAGGTTAAAAAAAAAATGAATGAATCTGAGATCATTTGCATTTCATAAGGGCTTAAGGTCTGGATATATTCCACTCAGTGTAACAATCCAATATTGTGAAAGTGTTTAAAGACAGTATTAACTAGTAAAGAAAACTTAGCATATGAAATATGGGAATAAAAATACATAGTAAAAGAGATAAAATATGTATATATATTTATACTTATACATGTATAAACATATATATATATATACACATATATAATCAGAGTGACTATACAAAGCAATTCTTCCTGCAGCAGAAATATTATAATACCATGATTACAATTTTCAATGAAAAAAAAATTTTTGTCATTTTTCATAAAACTAAGAGAGTTGCAAAGATTTGAAACAGTAAATCCAGGTGATCATGAGTGTGTATCTTTCTTTTGAAAAACTGTATTGAATAGAAACTTTATTTTGAACAACTGTGCTGATAGAAATGTGTACCAATTAGGAGAGTAGATGTCATATGTGTTGTTTCAAGGTTTTCTAAGCCTAACATCTAAAAAGAATTCTTCCTCTGACACTGGATCTCACACTTTGCTTCCATTTCCTTATGTCATTAAATCATTTCCCATAAGTGGCTTTAGATAGCAAATCTGTAGTGTGTCACTAGTACTCTTTTGACATCATGGAGGAGTATTATTTTAAAGACCCTCTTCAGGGTATTGTTGTTCTTCCCCATGGCTCTGGGAGAGATTCCAAATAGACCTCCAAGGGAGAAACCTACTTTTCAGTGAACAATTGAATATATATCCAGTGACTGCATTAGAATGAGAGCCTAAGGGAACACTAAAATGGGGTTCACTAGATTCCCTCAGCCAGTCAAATCCTTTTCAATGAGTAAAAACTTTTAGGGATCTTGCTCTCCACCCAGGACTGTGCTAAATGCTATGCAGTGTATAAGACAAGTAAAAGTTGACTTTGCTTTAAGAAATGTATAGTCTATTATGGGTGATAAGATAAAATACATAGGACATCAAGAGAATGCCATAATATTGCATACTCAGGGATCAAATTTATTGTAAGAATAGTGTTAGTCAGAGAAGAGTCATATTTACTTACCAAAATAGCATAACAGAAAGAGTACTGGGCTGGGAATCATCAGACATAGGCAGGAAAATTCATGTAAGATGAATAAATGAACAAGTTACTTCACCTCTTGGAGCTTTAGGTTCTTCATGTGTAGCTGAACTAGATGACCTTATGTTTCTACTACATTTAAAAAACAAATAACTACTGACATACTGTTCAAACACATTTTACATCAATAAATTTAATCATTAGGAAAAAGGATTATTATCTCCATTTTATAAATGAGAGGTTAAACTTCTATGTGATGGGCAGAACTTAAACCCAGATTTGTCATACCTCCAAATCCTATACTCCTTCCAGTATACATTACATAACCTTGCCTTCTGGCCTACATTTCATGAGTTATGGTCTAAGAGGAAAACAGACATGTAAACATAAATAAAAATGCCAGAAAACTTAGGGATTCAGTGTCTCTCTATCTTAAGAAGGAAATGAGAACTTGTATTACAGAAATCTGCAGTACAGGGAATAGATCATTGACCAGAGAGTCAGGAGATGTGGGTTCTAGTCTCAGCCACAGCACTAATTTGTCAAGTGTTCCTGGACAAGTTTTCTCATCTGCAAAATGAAAGGATTTCTGTGCTTCTCTGAGTCCCAAGATTGGAGAGCATACATCTAGTTATGGTTATGAGTATGAGCACAGAGACTTAAAAAATTAATGAGATGTTAAGTACTGGTGATGACATTTTAGTGGATATGGGATTTGGGCTGAGCCTGGAATAATGGGGGTGATTTCGAAAATTAATGAGGCATTTTAAGTACACAAAGAGAGCTGACCACCTAAAAGAATCCTTTATGAATGAATGATCATCACTCCCTTCGTTATCCATCTTTGATACAATTCAAATTGTCATATAGCAAGTTTATTTAAAAGGGTGCCACCTGTACTAGAAAATTCAGCTAAGAATTTGTCATGTTTTGAGGACAGTAATATTGTTTTAAAATATGAAAACCATGCCAATGTCTTTCAAATTGTGTCTGAGGTGGAAGAATTGAAAGAAGTATTTTTTTTTCTGTGATCAGTCACTGCATAGTGTGCACAAACCAGCTGAGCCCTTTGCTAGGCATCGAAAGCCTCTAGCATTTTTCTGCTTTTCAGCTCTCAGTCATTGGGGAGTGGGACAAAGCCATTCTGTCTACAAAGTTTATCCAGAACATGCTGGTGTTACAAGCAATCACTTGACATCTATTATGTTTCTCCTGTGGAAGAGAGGTGGCTATCAGCTACAATAGTGATTTCTTTTCAAAGGGGTTTAATTGGGGTATTTCTCATTGGGCCAAATCTAACTCACTGTCTTTATGTGTGCCTGCCAGGAAAGCAGTGGAAAAATACCAAACAATAGCAAGAACAGAAGTCTGAGGATGGCTGTCCCAGGCTGCCCCCTCCACAAACAAGCAGAAAAAAAAAAAAAATTAAAACAGTCTCCCTGCTGCCTAAACTGCTGCTAATATGGCAGGGCTCCTAGAAAGGTGTGGCAAGGGTGGGGGAGGGGTGCAGATTGCACCTTGAATGGCCCTGGAAATACGAATTGTAACTGGAACAAACTCCTTTTAGCCTACCTTTTACAAGTAGCACTCTAAAGTAGGGGGCTGAGGAAAAGATCAGTTTCACGCAGATGAGTTACACACTTGTGAGCTGCTTTTCTGAAGTATGGATTTGCTCTTTTTTCTGAGGTAAGCCAGAAGGTGGCCTTATATTTTTATTTGAAGTGCCAAATGGTTTTCCTTGCAATGAATTTGTGCCTTTCAGTGGTATTTTCCAAAGTGAGATTTTTGCAACCCATGGAAATCAGCTCACTTCTGTTCTGTAACTTAGCGTCTTGTTGATGATTTATTTGTTCAGTAGCAGAAACTATGACAAATTGTGTGAGGCGACCTCATTTACTTTTTAGTTGCTGCAGCCCTGAAGAATTTACATGGAAATGCAACTGTGAATGTTTTACATTTCATGAGCATGCTGCACGTGCTTTTGTAAGTTAAGTGGTATTTTTACAGATACACTGAACTTAAAACTCTTCCCCCACACCACAGGTTATATTATCTGAAATCCTGGTAAGTCTGTCATGCTGCGTTTCTCAGACTGCCAAGAAGGAGAGTAAATCTCTATTTTGTGTTTTTCTTCATTCTTTTTTAGAAATGCAGAGCAGCCCACACAACCAGTTCACCTTCAGACCCCTCCCACCGCCACCTCCGCCTCCGCATGCCTGCACCTGTGCCAGGAAGCCACCCCCTACAGCGGACTCTCTTCAGAGGAGATCAATGACTACCCGCAGCCAGCCCAGCCCGGCTGCTCCAGCTCCCCCAACCAGTACACAGGATTCGGTTCATCTGCATAACAGCTGGGTCTTGAATAGCAACATACCATTGGAGACCAGGTACTTGAACTATTATTTATTACACTCAACTTAAATATTAGCAGAGGATGATTCCACTGATTGTAGAAACTCATCTCACCATAGTTATCTGCTGAGACACACAAATTCACACCTAGATACACATCCAGATGCATGGGCAAAAGGGCAGGGCCCTCCAAAGCACTCAGGGGCTTACATCTACATCTGGGCACACTCACAGTCACGGATCAAATCAGATACACATGTAAAGATGAAAATGCAGATGCATAAACATCTCACTGTCAGATACCCACAAAAACATGAAATGACATAATTATCTAAGCTGTCACTGCAGCTTCAAAGTGAAATGTATTTGTCCCTTGTTTGAATATGGTAAATTGTCCTGCACTATTACAGGAAAATCCAAACAATCAGAGGAACAGTGATAGTTTCCATTTTTATTTATTATAAGATTATTTGAAAAAGTAAATTGCCTTTAAATATTTTTTTTGAAAAGTATTTATTTGCCTCATGAAGGGGAAGTATAAGTGTGACTTAAAAAAAAACTAGATTCTGATTTTGGGATGAAGTTTGGTCTTTTGAGTAAAAAGAAATGCTATTGTTTTTCTGTCAGTTCACATATTTAGGTTTCCAGATTAAGTCCTGAAGTATTTGTCATGTGATTAAAATTCTACTCCTCCAAAATTCTAGGTCCCTTAATCATGATAGACTTTAGCACTAAGTGGGATTAATTGAGAAATTAATCATCATTTCTAATCACTTGTTCTTAAATCCAAAATTACAGCTTTCAGGACTGGAGGTGTGGTTCAGTGATAGAGCAAGTCCTGGTATGCATAAGGCCCTAGGTTCAATCCACAGCATCACCAACAAATTACAACTTTCTGTTAGCATAGAAAAACATGAACTAAGAAAACTCAGAATTCTGTTCTCTTTCAAATTCAAGAAGTTTACATTGTCTTCTGTATGCTTTAACTTTTCCTAAAGACATTTATACGTTAGCAATGGGTATAATATACTACTTGATAAACAGTGTCTGATATCAACTTCTAATAACTTCTGAGAATCAGAAAAGAAAAGGAAGTACTAATAAAATCAAATTATAAAACTTTTTTTCTTAGCAGCACGTTAAATTAAATGCCAGCTGTGGCATCAGAATGTCACCATCAACAATTGGAAAGTACTATAGATCAAGTCAGATAAACTCTGTATCATCTATCACTTATCAGATTAAATGGGCTCATGAATATTTTTTTTTCCTGTCATTTCCCAAGAGAAAATATGGCAGCACCTATGGGGAAGATAACACAAATGGAACAGTACTAATTACTAATGGCAGGGTTGTTTTTTTTTTTTTTTTTTTTCAATTAAAAGAGGAGAGTAAAGAGAAAAACAGAATAATGTATATTGTCTTCAAAGAGTTTTCAAACAGTGGTGATTTCTTCATTCTTCTTTTGATTTCATTTGCAAAGCTTAGGGATAGAGTACTGAGGAAACAGTGGGCAAATATGGTTAACTAGCAGTTCTGACAGGCAAACGTACTCCTTTCCTCTATGAAGCCAAATAACAGGAAATCTGGAAGGAGGGTGGGCATGGGCTCAGGCAAATGGAGAGAAAAAACTATTCTTATTTGAAATGTACATCTAGGCGTGTTTGTACAAACTGCACCCACGGACCTTCTGTATCTATGCAAGGAATGTATTAATTGGTCTCAGTTTCATAAGACGCAGAGAAGAACATAAGTTTTCATGTAAGATTGAGCCGAGAACCTTTTTAGTGCATTTGAAAATATATTCAGCATCTCAAAAATGAGTTAAAAATACCTAGAAGACATATCAGGTTGATCAACTAGAATTTTCCAAATATATCCTTTAAAATGTTCATTTCAGATTCATTCAATAAAAAGGTTACTGTGGGTACACAGGAAGTTGTGCATGAGCTGTGTAGCAGAACCTCTCCAATTCTCAGATTCCTCATCTGTAAAAAAAATGGCTGGAACTCTAGCACAGTGGTAAAGTGTGTGGTTGGTCTATACAAGGCCCTGTGTTTGTTTATTCCTCCACCTCAACCCCCACCAAAACTGCCTTCTATAGCCAGTTTTTAGGAAGGTCAAATTAGTGGAGACACTTTATACAGTGGCTCATAAACTGTAAAGCACTACCCAATTGAAAAGTAATGTTATTACGACTCAAACAACTACTAGAAGGGTTTTTTTTCCCTATTTTTTTTTTTTGTCTTTTAAAAATGTTTTTATTAGTGCATTCTAGTTATACATACTAGGGGTTCATTTTGACATAACCATACATGAATGGAATATGATTTGCTTTTTTTAGTCTCCAATGCTTCCCCTTTCTATTTTTAATCCTTCCCCTGTTCTCGTTCCTCTACTCTCATGGTTGGAAAGTTCTTTTTGAACCAAAATCTGGCTCTTCTTACTTGTGCCCATTTTCCCTTGATCTAGGTCTAATAGAATAAATAAAATTCCTCTCACACTTGATAGCCCTTCACTATTCCTGAGTCTGCTCTTTGGGTGAAAAGGGTTCTCCAGTTACTTTACCTGTTCTTCACATTTACTGGTTTCAAACCATCCTTCTTGGTCTCCTTTAGAACACACTCCAGTCTGTCCAAACAGTTCTTGAAAGATAATGTTCAAGGCTGAATTCAGGTGTGGGTTATTCGGTTCTCTGGTTGTAGGGAGCAGAGTGCATACTGATTGCCTTGAGTAATTGAGAGTATCTTTTTAGTTTTTGATATTAATCCCTGGGAACCCAGAAAGCAGTGGTCAACACCCAAAGGAAGACCACAGCCTAGAGATCTCTGATATTAATAAGACCCAGAAACGCTCTGCATTTTTGTTCTGATCCCTTCTTTGCCTAATAGCATATTCTTTACATTGGCTCAATCTTTCTTTTTTCTACTGCATAGTTTCTATTTTATCATAGAAAAGTATGGTTTCACTGTACCACATAACTCCAAGTGTACCCCCTGACACCTCTAACCTTATTCCTTTAGCTGTATTATGTCTCATTGCTTTATTTCTAGGTTCAGAAACCTAAGAAAGGGAATTAGATTAATCCTGTTCATCTCTTTTGTACTACACTGTTTTTAAGTGTCTTAGTAAATCCTGTCAGTTATTCTTTCAGTCAGCTGAGCCTAAGGGAGACAAAAATGATATGTTTTAACAAAGTAACATGGCCACCTATGGATGGATGCCTCTTGAGCAAGAGCTGGGAACAGATCTGATGCCCCTTAAATGGAACTGTTACTAGTCACCTCAACCAATTCATTCAGAGTTATGGGCTATGACCAACAATCAGTCACCTCCCTTGTTTAATGATTATTTCTTTGTTTGGCCATATGACACTACTGATATACATTAAGAATACACGTAAATAAACTCCTAAAACTTTTAAACAAGTTCCAAGGCTAAGCCATATTTTATTCTACAATAATATAACTGAAACTTTTAAAATTATATGTTTAAGAAAGAGAGTCTAGGAAGATGTTTAGATCCTTGATCTGGCCTAATTCAATTCCATGTTGTTAGCATGTGGAGATGTAGCTAAATTCTGATTCTGCCATGCCAAGTGTTTGCTTTACTCCAATATTTGCGTAGTATGTCAGTTGTGTTTGATATACATTTCATTATTATCTAAGTCATTAATAAAAATTTTACATAGAACTAGATCAAGATCAGAGCACTGTAGCATGCCACTAGAAACCTCTCTGCAAGTTGACCTTTACTTGTCAGGCAGCATTCTTTTACTAGCATATAACTTACACTTTTCCATCTTGTTCATAGGAATAGCAAGGGACTTTGACAGATGATTTGCTAATATTTGGATACTGTATGCCTACATTTTTACTGATTTGATAATCTAATAACCGATTCAAAAATAGAAATGAAATATTTATTTAATATGACTTCTTCTTAGAGAATTTATTCTATGTTGTCATGATTACTATTTTATCCTAGGTACTCACAAGCCATTCTTTTAATAACCTGTTCTAAAATTTTTCACTTAATCTCCATGATGTTTCATGGTGTAGTCTAAGGAGACTATAAGCTTCTTATCCCTTTTGAAAACTAAAGCCAATGTTTGCCATCTCCAATCTGTTGCCACATTTTACCCATACCATAGTCTCTGAAACATTAACAACTGTGACTAAGTGATAAAATCTACAAGAGCTTTCACCATTCTGGGATAGAATTTTAATTCATTTAGAACAGTCAGATGCCTTTTAATGAACAACTACTTCATAAGGCTGTTGTGAGGATTAAATGAGTTAATATTTGCAATGTGCTTAGAGCATCAATGAACATAGTAAGCACTTGGTAAATAGTAGTGATGATAATATCAATAATAATAATACATATTGCTTCTACTTTTTTGTCCCAATCTATTTCTTTCTTCATCTAATTAAAGGTGTTTCTGTCCTTATGTTCACAGTATCCCCCAAGTTAATACATACAACATCATTCCACTTCATTTCTTGGCGAGCTTTTAAATAGAATATACTCTTTCATCACTATATTCCACTCTGTAGCACCAACCCCCTTCCCCATGTTTTGATGATACATACTTGTGAGGCTTTGTAAGACTGTGCTGTGATCAATTTCCAAAACAACTTTGGATTGCTTCCTGCTTACTGTCATTCAGAGAATCAAGGTTGTGACTACCTAGTTCATTCAGGACTGTATCCTGCCCTGAACCTTCCCTTTCTTAGAGATCATTAGTCGATTGACCTCTACCTCCAAACCTTCTTTTAGTATATTCAATACCTGGATTACCTTTTTTTGGGTGAGGGATCTTTTGCAACCTAGGAAGATGGGCATATTGCCAAATCTGGAGAGGCTGACTAATTTGTGTGTGCTCCAATGTTTCAGGACTAAGCTACCTATATTGTTGTCAACCTAGACATATTACCTAACTTCTGTGGACCTCAGTTATGCCATCTTTTATGTGGAGAAAACGATAGCCCTTCCTTGTGGGGTTATTTCAAGAATTGAATAAGAAAATACATATGAAATATCTATTCCAAGCCAGACTCCTAGATAGTGTACAATAAATATTATTAATTCAGTATAAAGGCCTGGCACTGACCTGCTGGCAAAGGAGACGAATTCAGAGTCACTACCATTCAGAGAGCCACATTAGCTTTAAATGTTGTTTGAACATCCAGTATTCACATATATCCTCCCAGTCTGTGGATTATTGAGTGCATCCAGCCCAGTAAGACATTTATTGGTAATTCCTTGTGCACTGAGGCTACTATAAGGACTAAGAATCCCTGAACTTCAAAAACTATGGTCTAGTATTAGTCACAAGGATAATAGCTAAAAATATAGCATTGCTATATGTGAAGCACTGCTCTAACCCCCTTATGAATCAATCACTTACACTAGTGCCCTTTGTGGTAGGTACTATTTTTAAAAATTTTTATTTTTAGTTGTAGATGGAAATAATACCTTTATTTAATTTATTTATTTTGATGTGGTGCTCAGGTTCAAACCTAGTGCCTCACACATGCTAGGCAAGTGCTTCACCACTGAGGTGTACTTCCAACCCCTGTGGTAGGTATTATTAGTGCCACCATCCTCAGAGATGAAGAAACTGAGGTACTGAGAAGTTAAGGAGCTTTGCAAGATCCCATAATTACAACATACAGGAACCACACCAGGTTTTGAATACAGGTTAAATCTAAGGTCATCACATGTAACCTCTATGCATTAATGCCTTTCTATAGTAGTGGTAAAAAGTGAGATAAAGAACAATACAATGATATATGCTTTGTTATATTTAAGTAATCCCAAAGTAGAAACACTTGGAGGTAGTGGACCTAACCAAAGTGGGAATAATGATGGCCAAGGAAGTGTCGAAGTAGGTAAAAGAGGAAAAGTGGAAATTTCCCTGAGAAAATCGCCTAAAATTCTTTTCATAAACTTAGGAGAAATTAGATGAAAGTGGAGGAAAGGGCATTTTGGTAAGAGCATATCATAACTCAAAGTCATACGTAGTCAAAGTTATCCATTTAAGTGAAATTAAGTACTATTCTTTCTATGATTCCTCTCCCTTCTCCTCCACTGCCACTTAAACCCTCTTGACTAGGTTAATTATTCTATGAGAAAGTATTTTTTCTAGTACTAATGAGAGATACCATGACTGTAGAACCAAAGAATTATTATTCTTATGCTATGAGCCAAAAATTGAAACTTCATGCTGAAATCCATATTATTAAACTTCTGTGTTCTCCTTCCTCGTTCAGGGTTCCATCTGTGGATATAATGGAGTTTATAGATCCTCTCATGCTTTAATTCTCCAGAAAGCTTCTTTTCCTCCCTGCCAAGTGAGTCTCAGTTCCAACACTATCATTTAGCATTGATGGCACAGCTTTGTACCTTCTTGATAAAAGCTGTTTAAGAGTAGTTAAGAGTTTGGATTGTAGAAGTCAACAGATATGGCTTTAAGGTTTAGTTCTGCTCCTAATTAGCAGTAGGAACTTAGGCAAATTACAGGACCTTTCTTAATCTGTTTTCTGATCTTAAAAAATAGGTTAATAGCATTCACGTCACATAGTTATTGCAAGGAGTATTTTAATTCAAATCACTTCTGATTTGCACTCTCATTTCAGTTTCCTTCCCTCTTGTTTTTCTTCCCCTGTGTCATATCCCTCCCTTCTTCATCCCCTTGATGTCGGTTTTATTCCTTATGGCTTTTCAGAATCCTATTTAACTGCTTTCCTTTCTGTATCTGTTTCTCCATTCAGTCCAAGCACTTTCAGTACAAGTGGTCTGGCCTGCCTTTAACACTTGGTTAAGTGGAGTGGTGCTTATTTTAATCAGGAGTCAAACCTAACCCACTCCCTGCAGAGCGCTGGAACAGTTCCCTTAGCTTCTCATCCCCTTAATCTGGATTCACTTTTAAGTGGAATTGTAGCCGTTTTTGGTTTCCCTACATTATTCTCTTTGCTGTCCCTCAGTTCACATCCCTAACTCAAAGTTTACTTGATAATCTTTTACTCATTAGAATTTTTGGCCAAGCATTGTTTCAATTCCCCAACTAATTTTGCTTGACCTACTCTTAGATGGTATTTTTTATGAGAATGATGTGGATAGGTAATAGCCATGATCTATTCACCAAAATGAATTTTAAAGATTTGCTGCAACTTTTAAAACCTGGATTTCAGATTAATATGACCACTCCAGCTCACAAAGACAAATCAGAATCATGTGGAGCAGTCACATCTGGCCAGAAAAGTGGGTAGCAACCACCTTCATTGATTTTCAGCATATTCTGACAGATGGCTATAGCTTGGTATGAGGCTAACTGTCCTTGCTGGCTTTAGGCCAATGTGACAATTAAGTGGAGTCCACAGGGTTATTTTTACGAAAGAAAAGCAAAGGCCATTGGTGGAGGAGATGTTGGCAAGAAGTGAAAAGAGAAATGAAATCTATATGAGTAATGCTTGTTTCCACACTTGTAGAGCTAGTGTCTGTCCTGGGGAAATAAGAACCATTTGGAAGAAATATTCATTAATAGTGATGGTAGTGATTTAAATATCTATGGAATAATATAGCCTTTACACGTTAACCCATAAATGTAAGTTCTCTAGCACCAGTTATAATTCTTTATTATATAGTAGTACTAAAATCTACCTAATATTTATAAGTAGCATTTTCCTTAGGACATTTGCAATGAAAAAATAGATTTACAGGCATAATTTTTTCCTTCAATAATGACTAGCAGGAAAAAAACTCAGAATGCACATATGCAAAGCTTAGATCCAACAATATCTCATGCTTTAATCCTTTAACAGCACTGGGGTTAGCAAAATCTATCTTCAGCCACAGATTTAAAGATTCTTTTTAAGACAGGAAAAGACTTCTTAGAACTAATCTATGACCTATAAATCCTGTTTACTACACATGAACAGGAATCAACCAACCTTTTCAGCCTACACCAAATGATGGATGTAGACTGTGTTAAATTTACATGAAAAAGAATTCTGCAGTCTCAAAAATATATTTTACATATTGAAAATAAAAATATATCTATAATAGTCTAATGTGCTTAGGCATTGAGGAACAATATTTTGGAGATCATTATGATGCAGTCACTAGTGTCTTTGGTGGTGGTATTATTTTTGTGTTGTTGGTGGTATTATTTTAAAATGTTTTTAATTGACTATTCTTAAGTTCATTTTAAAATAAAACCATAAGCAAACATAATTTGTTTCATTTTAAAAGAAAATTTCACCACAAGTGAAATAAAATCTGATTTTAATAAGGAAAATATTTATTTAGCAATCTAAATGTGAACATAAACAGATATTTTAGAGAATTTTTTAAGTGAGTTGATTGATGTACTATACATCAGTCAAAAATTAAAATTTAAAGGGATCTCTGTATCTAATTTTTGCCTTCCATCCCCTTATACTCAAAGACTTTCCTACCCCAGATTGTATATTTAAAACAGAAATGTGGAGTTTTTTTGTTTTTTTTTGAGAGAGAGAGAGAGAGAGAGAGAGAGAGAGAGAGAATTTCAATATTTATTTTTTAGTTTTCGGCGGACACAACATCTTTGTTTGTATGTGGTGCTGAGGATCAAACCCGGGCTGCACACGTGCCAGGCAAGTGCCCTACCACTTGAGCCACATCCCCAGCCCAGAAATGTGGAGTTTTGAGAAGAGACTTGTTTTGAGAAGAAAACAAGTTTTTAACAACCTCATTAACTACAAAGTTACTTATCTAGTTAATCATAATACATATTTTCATTACCATGTCAAGTAAACAGACACTTGCCTGTTATACTTTACTGAAAGTATGAAATATGTTTGAAGTAACAGAAAGTAATTTTTCCTGTTCATTATTCTTCTGATTTTCAACAGGTGTGAGTGTGTATGTGTGTGTGTGTGTGTGTGTGTGTGCGCGCCCGTGCGTGTATCAAAGACATAACACTAAGCCTCTCCCTTTGGGAGAATCCAGCTGGTTCTTTATTAATTCCACAACACAGAAATTTTTGTAGCTTTAAACACAAAAGATAAGATCAGGTTAATCTTGGGGTCTTTGAAATGTCTCTGCAAGAGTTGTGAAAATGTGGTACTGAGTATTCCATTTAAAGAACAAGAAAGCTCAAAAAGAATTGCTCCCTTTGGCAAACAGATAAGCAAATAAACAGTAACATCTGTGTCTCCATTCTGTCAAAATTCTTTTGTGTGTGCAAAGGTATAAGAAAGTATATAATGAAAATACCTTAAGTGAAAATTGGTTTTTGATAAATACTATGGTGAATTAATTTTAGTGTAGATAAGTTTCAACAAATTTGAACAAATATTTATTATGCTTCTACCGTGTGCCTTCCCTGTCCTATTTGCTGAGGCTACAACAAAGAAAAAAACAGACAAAAACCCTGCCTTTGATGAGCTTACATTCTAGTGGGGGAAAGAGCTACCTTTCCTCTAAAATGTTAATCTTTTTAATGTTTATATTAGTGCATTATACTTATGCATGTCAATGTGGTTCATTTTGCCATATTCATAAATACATATAACATAGGTTGCTCCATTTTAATCCCCAGTACTTCCTCTTTCCTTCTCCATTTCCCTCCCTCTGATGCCCTTCCTCTACTCTATTTGTTTTCCTTCTATTTTTTTAATTGGTGCATTATAATTATATATAGAATTGGAATGCATTGTGATATATTCCTGCATGCATATAGCATAATTTTGTTAACTTCATTCCCTAGTTCTTCTCCCCACCATTGGTTCCTACCTTTACTTTACTGATCTCTCTTTTATTTTTGTGAGATACCTCTTTTTATTTCTTCTTTTCCTTGTAGCTTCCACATATAAGAGAAAATATTTGACCCTCGGTTCTGATTCTGGCTTATTTCAGTTAGCATGATGTTCTTCAGTTTCATCCATTTACCAGCAAATGACAATTTCATCCTTCCTTAGGGATGAATAGAGCTCCATTGTGTATATATACCACATTTTCTAATTCCATTCATCTATCAACTGGCACTAGGGATGGGGATGGTTTCATTACTTGACTATTGTGAATTGTGCTGCTATAAACATTGATATATTTTTATCACTATAGTATTCTAATTTTAATTCTTTTAAAAAATTTGTTTAGACATTGATGGACCTTTATTTATTCATTTATTTGAATGTGGTGCTGAGAATTGAACCCAGTGCCTTACATGTGCTAGGCAAGTACTCTACCACTGAGTCACAACCCCAGCCCTCTAATTTTAATTCTTTAAGATAAATACCAAGGAGTGGAATAGCTGGGTCATATGATTGTTCTATTCCTACTTTGAGGAATTTCTATACTGCTGTCCAAAGTGGTTGATCTAATTTGCAGTTTCATCAACAATGTATAAATGTACATTTTCCTCGCATCCTTACCAGTGATTATTGTTATTTGTATTATTGATGATATTATTAGCCTCAAAAAGATTAACATTTTAGTTGTTGAAGCCAAAATTTTAATCTTATTGAGGCTAATTATAGGATTTGGCTGAATAGAATTTGGAAGATGAGAGAGAAGATTCAAAGAGAAGGGAGAGAGAAGTTAAAGATACCTCTGAGATGTCTTCCTTTACATGCCTTTCCCTCTCTCTTAGTCAGTTTGAGTACTTTAACAAAATACTTTAAACCAGGTAATTTATGAACAATATAAATTATTCCTAATAGTTCTGAAGGCTGGGAAGTCTAAGATCAAGGCCCCAGAAGATTTAATTCCTGGTGAGGGCTCATTCCTCATAGATGGTCCCTTCTTATGGTGTCCTTACATGGCAGAAGGGGCCAATAAGTTCTTTTAAGTCTATTTTATGAGAATATTAATCCCATACACAAATGTGGAGCCTTGATGACCTAATCACCTCTCAAAAGCACCACCTGAGGGATTAGATTCTACCTGATGAATTCTAGAGGGACACAAACATTCAGAATTTAGTGACCTCCCCACCTCAACTTTCACGTAGAAACTCTTTTTTTTTAAAGAGAGAGAGAGAGAGAGAGAGAGAGAAATTTTTAATATTTATTTTTTAGTTTTCGGCGGACACAACATCTTTGTTTGTATGTGGTGCTGAGGATCGAACCCAGGCTGCACGCATGCCAGGCGAGTGCGCTACCGCTTGAGCCACATCCCCAGCCCACATAGAAATTCTTGATGTGTGGTCCATAGTTCCCTGTGCATATATCTGTCAGAACCTTTAGTTCATTGTATATTTATTTGCACCACAAATCTTTTATTTGTTTTTATTCTCCATTGCAACTTGAATAAAGAATTATGTCCTTTCTTACTAAGATTCTTTAATACTTGGCTCATACTTTTCAACAAAAATTTTATAGGATGCATAGACAGACTATCTTAGCAGGAAACTATAGATGGAGTAAATATTTTAAATCAAGAACAGAAGTTGGTAGAAGCAGTTAATGAGTTTTCCTTTGGAAATATTAGAACATCTGTGTGGGATATCCAGGTCAAAGTGTTCAATGTCCAATTAATTGTTGAAAATATGGATCCAGGTGCAGAGAGGAAGGGAAAAAAACGTTTCTTTTCCTGCTTACTGAATGTTTACCATGTACCAAGCATTTTGCCAAGGAATTATATTATTTATTCCAACTTACATTTTTAAAACAGAAGTGTAAAAAAGTTGAACAACATGCCACAAGGTCACCAGTTAGTAAGTAGTAGAACCAGTCCAAACCTAGGTGTATCTGATTCTAGAGCTCATGATAGACATAGATAATTAAGAGTTTCATTGGTAGACATAGTAATTGAACTTCTGTGAATGATGGAGGAAATCTTTCAGTTCAATGCAAAATAAGAGAAGGCCATAAGCTATACCATGAAAACACTTTTATCTTAGCAGTCCAAGAAGGAGAAAAAGACTAATCATGCAAGAGCACAAACAAGAGATGAAAAAATTTCAAGGAAATGGTGATCATGAATTTCAAATGTCACAAAGGAGTCAAATAAAACATGGATGAGAAGAGACCATTGATTGGATCTGTCAATTACAAACTTTTAAGTAGCCAAATTTCAGTAATGTGGTAAGATTGAAGCTACACTGCCTTGGGTTTGAAGAATTGGTAAAAGAGAATGGAAACAAAAGATAGACTTCTCTTTTGAAATGGGATAGCAGACTGAAAGGAAACTGAATCTGGGTAAAAATTTCATGCAGATTAGAAGGGGAATAAAACAGGAACTACGTTTCATGAAGAGGTACACAGTGGTCATCAGGATGGTGATGTTATGAACAGGAAGAACAGGAAGAAATTGACATATCAATTTAGAGAGCAAGTTTCTTAATGGTAAAGGACATAGAAATGTGCAGGCGCCATTACATAGTGCTAAAGAAATCGTGGGATCCCACATAGCAGTCGAGGCTTCTTAAGTTGCCAAGTCATAACAAGAGTAAACTTCAGGAATTAATAAATATAGTATGTGCAAAAATTTGCCTCAGTTATTCTCGTAGTAGAAAGTGATATTTTATCCTCCCACCCTTACTTAAAATTGGCTTTCAAATATAAGTCATATTCCCCAAAGCAAGTAACTATCATTGGCCAAGCTATGATCATAACTCAAACTTCTCATCTATATCAGACATACACAATATACTAGGTAGTGACTTGTTATTGATGAAAATACTTAATAGTGTCATGGATTCTCAAGGCTTATATTAAAAAATAGATGGTAATATAAATGACTATTATAAGTTCTAATACAGATGACTATTTCTAATTTAACTGTGAAAATATCAACTATAATATGATATTAGCTTCTTAAGTAAATTGAGTTTCTTTTGGCATAAAATATTTACAATTTTTTATTTCCCCTAACCTTCAACTAAAATAATTATCTTTTATCTATGACAGTCTAATCTTTCAAATTTTGTCATTAACATAGTCAATGGTATCATTTACTTAGAAAACTTTATGGCAGCACGGCTGGTTCCTTTTTGGTAGCTGAATATATTTGGTTAAATTAAAAAGTCAGATTTTAGGTAATGTATATATGTAACTATGCATGTGTGTATGCACATATAGGCTTGTGCATATGTAAGTATGTATGGATAATTCTCAATTGTCCAAAATATCTTCCTCATTATCTCATTTCAAGGTCTCAGAAAATTTTACTAATGTATCCTATTGGTAGTTGGAGTAAGAGTTGGAGCTGAAATGAAAGTTTCCATACAACTATTCTAATAATTAAACTCTTAACAATTCATCTCTGGTATTAAAGAACCACAAGTTTTCCTTTTTATCTTCTGGTGAATATTTATGGTTTGGTTAAATTTTCCTGCCTGGAGACATCAACTAGTTTTTATTCTATTTATATTAAAATCTTGATGAGCCTAAATGCCTAGAAAACTGGAAAGACTGGTTAATTGGATTTGGTGATTAGCTTAAGGTTAAATAGAACTTTTCAAAAATTGTCATTCTTGTTTAAAACCATTCTTAATTATGAATGTACTTTCCATTTTAATCCAAATGATCATAATTTAATCTTTTATAATTGAAAATACTATAATATGCCAGAGTTGTCATTTCAAATATGAAATTTTATTGTACAGTGCTTCAGATATAGAGGTAATTATAGATGAGCAAACCATCTAGTGGTCCCAGAGTATCTTCTTCCACTTTTGAATGGCCTCCTGTGATAGGTGAAAAAGCACTGGGTTTAGAGTTAGAAATCTTGAAAGAACACATACAATCTCAAAGAAAAATAACTATAATTTCTGTCACTCAAAGATCATTACCACTAATATTTCCAAATGTTCTACTCTAAATTAAATTTCTGTAGAGTAGGTATTTGATTTTTATTTATTTTTAGTTTGGGGTGGGAGAGGATAGCACAGGACCATGTTGAAATTATATACTATATGAATTCTGATTTTTTTCCCAACATGGAAAATTACTATTGCCTTAGGAATTTTACGGTAACTGAGAGCAGAAAACATTTCAAACTAAGTCAAATATAAAGGAGGTTTTAAAAAAATGTTAATGGGGGTGCTGGGGCTGTAGCTCAGTGGTAGAGCGCTTGCCTAGCATGTGTAAGGCACTGGGTTCAATCCTCAGCACCACATAAAAATAAACTAAAGGCATCCTTTCCATCTACAACTACAAAAATATTTTTTAAATGATAATGGGTATGCTATTGTCACAGTGCAAAAAACACAATAAAAACCTAATAGAGGATACAACTCTTTCCATCATTCTTTGTCTTTCTAGGGCCACATGTATCATTTCTGCCACATGTATCATTTCTGTTTCTCTCTATGCATTTGTTCTATTTTCAGGCTTTACTTTAGATGGGATTTCATTCTCTCTTCCTCTATTATATTTTATCTCCATCCCTGTGTCTAGATTTCTGAGGACTACAATTTCCTGTGAAGTTGGCCATCTAATTCTTGATCAATTAACTATGGCTGCATGGAGTGGGGATTGGAGGATGGGGAAATTGTGCATAGGAATGCCTTGTCAACGGCTCTGTGCTGAAAGACAATAATCAGCATGTCTAATATGTTTATGTGGTTGCAAATTCTTTGTATTTTCTATGATTGCATAATATTCCATGAAATGAATTATTAGTTTCCTTTCTGTCTTGGGTCTGTTTACGTCCAGTCAGTTAATGAGGAAGGAGACTGAGGACCCTGAGTTTGGAAGTTTTTATGCCTTGGAGTATCAAAACATCACTTTGCACACACTTTACATTTCTTCATGTAGAACTCAGTCACATGACCACACCTAAGAAAAATGGGAAATGTTTTCTACCTCTGTATCCTGGAAGAGAAAATAGAGATGTTTATTAGGAGCAGACATTCTCTGCTTCATACCACCTCTTTGATTTTGTGGCTAATATTTCAAATGACAGCCAATCCTTTTGCGTGCTTGTCCTTTAGAAAAAAAATTATGCTGGATAGATTAGGAGACTGAATTGAGTGGCATTTCTTGATATTTTATGGCATTATAAAGCATTTTTACCTTTAAATTGCATGCATGAATAAGACTGTCAAAGAAATAAGAACTGGTATAAGGCAAATGTTGATAAACATCCTTTAAAAGTTGCATTAGAGGCTGAGTACAGAAGTGCACACCTATAATCCTAGCAACTCAGGAGGCTGATGCAGGAGGATCACAAATTTGAGGCTAGCCTCAGAAACTTAATGAGACCCTGTCTCAAAAAAAAAAAAAAAAAAAAAAAAAAAA
>NW_026000283.1:6040256-6045477 GCF_001458135.2 Marmota marmota marmota
AATAATAATAATAATAATAATAATGAACATTAAAGAAGATGTGGAGAAATGGAACCTTTTTACACAGTTGGTGGGATTGAAAAATAGCAATCACTGTGGAAAATGGCATGAAAGTTTCTCAGAAATGTGAAAACAGTACTACCATATGATCTAGCAATCCCACTTCTGTGTATTTATCCCAAAGAATTAAAAGCAGACCCTGAAGAGATATTCATGCCACTATATTCATAGAAACACTGTTCTCAAAAGCCAAGAGGTACAAGCACAACTTAAGTGTCCATCAGTGGATGAACAGATAAACAGAATGTGATACAGACACATGGTGGAATATTATTTGGCCTTACAAAGGGAAAAAAAAATCTGTCACATGTTATTATGTTAAGTGAAATAAACAGAGCACAGAAATATAAATACAGTGTGATTCCAATTATATGAAATATGTAAAGTAGTCAAATAATTTTTAAAAAGAGTGGAATGGTGGTTGCTAGGGGAAAAGAAAAAGGAGTTTTTAATGTGTATAGTGTTTCAGATTTGTAAGAAGGTTCCAGAGATCTGTTGCACAACAATGTGAATATCCTTAACAGTACTGTAGTATATGCTTAAAATGCTTAAGATGGTAAATTTTGTGTCACATGGTTTTTTATCATAATAAAATGCATTTAATAATTTTTAAAAAATAAGCAAATATCCAAATTCTACTACCTTATCCAAATGTGATTTGGACCTTCATATCTTTTTTAAAAAATCAAGTTCAGCTTCTTCTAAAAACAAATCGAATTCCTTCCTTTGGGTATAACAATGAGTCAAATGCTTATAACTACAGGAATATAGGTTTAGCTATGTGTTACATAAGAATATTTGTGAAATGTGAAAGAAAAAAATCAGGGCTGGATGGTTCAGTGGCAGAGTGCTTTCCTTGCATGTATGAGACACTGAGTTTGATTCTCAGCACCACATATAAATAAATGAATAAAACAAAGGTTCATCAACATCTAAAAAAAATTTAAGAAAAGAAAAAATACTGGTTATTTATGCATCTGTTGTTAAAAAGCTGTAGATTTCTGCTTCTTTAGAATTTTAAGTGCCACATTAAATCACATTATTTAATGCTAACAGATACCCTCATAATTATGTAGTATGAGGGGTTTATGTGGTATGAGGGGTTTAAAAAGAGAGAGTATGTTTCCTCTTTTTAATAGAAGAATTTAAAATCCTTACAAGAACATTCATTATATCCCCATTTACCACCACTGTGTCTCATCAGTTTTGAAGATTTTTTTTTCAATTTCCTTATATGCCCATTTCCTTTTGGCAATATCTTGCTTTTCCTTTTTAAATTTGAAGTTGAATATTAAAACAAATGCAAAGAAGAGTACTACTTACACATAAACTCTTGAACTGCATTTTTATCATTTGGTCTGTGGAAAAAACCCAATTGTATGAAATTGATAGCAACATTTTAGTATATCTTCAGAACCCCAGGGAAAAGCAATGTGCTTAGATAGATGATCTGATTTTATGAGCACATAGCTGAAGTCTAGCACTGAACATTTGTCTTTATGCTCCTACTTTTTTCAAGGACTAGGAAAGCATATTAGGCACTGACTTCACTTTCCAACAATGGACTGCAAAGCCTATGACACTTCCTCGCATTTTCATTGCTATTTTTCATGATGAACATCAAAGTATTTAGATCACTTTCAGCATAGAATCTTAATCTGAGCTTGTTAATAAGAAAATAAGGATCATACTATATGAATTCACTTTATTATCTACCCTCACCAAGGACTGTAATTTGGATTCCACTCAAATATGAATTAGTTTAAATGTTGCTCTGCTGTGACCAGTGTTGAATTTATTCATTATGTTGTAATATTTTACTTATGAAACTGCATTTGGAAATCCTTTAGTGTACATCAGATGAAATTACAGTGCTCAGGGATATTGATTATTGCTTGTAATTGCCATTATAATAGCCAACAATTCTCTCTTTCTTTGTCTTTCTTCTACCTCTTAATGATATACCAAACCAAATCAATATCAACACATTGGACCAATTACATTGTCTCAAAAATCCAATTGTTTGCCTTCATAAATATGCAAAGAATTGAAGATTTTGTCTCCAAACATTGAGTAAAACAGCCCCATACTGTTAAACTTCCCATATGAACCTATCAGAGTGTTGCTTTATAGGATTAACTATATGTAAGTGACATTTTGTCACCTCTAAAGTAACCATGGGCAGGGGCAGGGAGTTAGGAAGGCGACTCCATTATGCTGCCTGCAAAGTACTACACTTCTTGCTTACTAGTAAATCAGATGGCCAGAGGGGAAAACACAGGCTGGGATTGCTAAGCAGACATTAAAGAAGAAATCTTCCTCTTTATGGCACAGATGAGATTATTTCAAAGCCTGAAAAAGGAAGCACAATCAAATGAAAAGAGCACAATGTTATGAGTCACTTCTTCAATAAAATATAGTTATTCTTATTACTATTTATATACTATTTCTTCATCCTGGGGATAATTTAGGTGCCTTTAGAAGTAGCAATAACTCTTTTAGCTTCTCATCAACTAAAAGGTAGCTTCTTTGTAATGCTTACCCATGCATCCAAAATAATTAGGATGGTCTTTAAATCTTACTGCAAGAACATGTTACAAACAAAAGAATAGGCATATGTTATATAGTATTGTTTAAACCAATAATATTTGTTGAGCCTGGTCAGTTAACCCAGGTGAATAGAACCTGGTACTAATCTGTTGAAGATTCTGCAGGACAGGTATAATAGAGCAACAGAAATATACCATTTTGGAAATTCCAGATAACCAATTTTATCCATGTGCTTAACAAACTATGTCATTTTTAGGTAAATCACTTTCATCTTCTGGGTCTAAGGTACTATAACTGAAAAGGGAAGGAATTGGGTTTCTGGATGGTTTCTGAGATGTTCCTTCCAATTCTGATTCTGTAAGCCCTTATTATCACAGTCTTGCCATTAGTCCCAAAGGGAACAAGGTAATAATGTGGCTCAATTCAATAAAACCTAAATGCCAAATTCTATACAAGGCATGCTTTTCCTGTGCCTTGACAGGCCTGGATTCAAGTCTTAATGTACTCTCTACCTGCACAACCTAGCAGAAGTATTGTAGTGTATTAGTTGAAAACAATGCCTCTGGAGCCAGTTTGTCTGGGTTTGAATTTCAGTTCTACAGTTACTAGATGCAGAACCATGGGAAAGTTACTTAATTTCTTTGTGTTTTGTTTGTCCCTCTAGAAAATGAAGACACTAACTGTAATAAAGTTGTTGAAAAGATTAAATGATAAAATGCTTTGTGGAATATTTAAAACAATGTGTGGCACAAGCAAGCACTCAAATGTCATCTCTCATCAGTATTATGATAATTATTATTACTTCCACTCTACTTCTATTAAACCTCTTTGGGTCTCAGATTAATCGTCTGTAAGATTAGGATAATAGTATCAATTTTGCAGACATATGAGGATCAAAATAATGCATATAAATTGCATAAGCTGATGCCTGACCTTTCTAGGTGCTCAATAAATCATGTCCACTTAAACAGAAGCAACTGTTGGGTAGTTGGTGCTGTCCAGCAAATTTTCCACTTCCCTCCCCACCAATCTTTTTTATCTTAGTTACAAAATCAATACAAGCTCAAGACAGAAAAGTTCAGGAAACAACCCTCCCATCCAAACATAACACAAAATATTATTTTTCCATGAACACATAGACTTTTTTGTTTGAAAGATTATGGCCTGACTTCCTCCACTAAGCAATATTTATAAACATTCCTCCTAGTGTACAGATATTCTTTTACAACACAATCTCAAATAGTTGTATAGAATTCTGTGTTTGTAAAATAATTGATTTAATAAAATACCAATCATTATTAGGTGGGGATTTTTGTTATTATAAATAACACTGCAATGAATGATTTTTATATACATTGCCATACATATTTTGTTCCTGAAAATAAATGCCTATAAGCATAGTTATTGTGTAAACTAATACATATATATTTAAAGTCTTTGGTACATAATGCCAAATTCCCTTCCAGAATGACTTGTGAATTTCAATTCCCCACTGGTACTCAGCCCTTTAAATTTTTTTTTTATCTAGGAATACAAAAATCAAAATTCTCTATTATGGATATTTCTCATTAACTGGCATGTAGAGTTGTGTTTTTCCCCTTTGAATGCCTATGCTCTTGTTCTTTAAATATGGAATCTAGAAATCATTCTTAAAATCACTCAGTGATTTATGCTTTGGGGCATAGGTTACATGTACAGAGTAAAGTTGGCTTTTTACTTAGCAAGGAGGTTATTTTTTCATTTTTTATTTACTTTTTCACTCTAATTTGTTATATAGGAGAGCAGAATGTATTACAATTCATATTACACATATATAGCATAATTTTTCATATCTCTGGTTGTACACAAAGCAAAGTTACACCATTCATGTCTTCATACATGTACTTAGGGTAATGATGTCCATCTGATCTCACTGCCTTTCCTACCCCTGTGTTCCCTCCCTTTCCCTCCCTCCCCTCTGCCCTATCTAGAGTTCATCTATTCCTCCCATGCTCCCCCTCCCTAACCCACTATAAATCAGCCTCCTTACATCAGAGAAAACATTTAGCATTTGTTTTTTTGGGATTGGCTAACTTCACTTAACAATATCTTCTCCAACGTCATCTATTTACCTGCAAGTGCCATGATTTTATTCTCTTTTAATGCTGACTAATATTCCATTGTGTATATATACCACATTTTCTTTATCCATTCATCCACTGAAGGGCATCTAGGTTGGCTCCACAGTTTAGCTATTGTGAATTGTGCTGCTATAAACATTGATGTGGCTGTGTCCCTGTAGGATGCTGTTTTTAAGTCCTTTTAGTATAGACTGAGGAGAGGAATAGCTGGGTCAAATGGTAGTTTCATTCCCAGTTTTCCAAGGAATCTCCATACTGCTTTCCATATTAGCTGCACCAATTTGCAGTCCCACCAGCAATGTATGAGTGTACCTTTTTCCCCACATCCTCACCAACACTTATTGTTTTCTTTCTTTTTTCTTTTTTTCCCCCCGTGCTTAGCTTTTTGAGCTCTTTTTTTTTTAATTGGTTGTTCAAAACATTACACAGCTCATGACATATCATCTTTCATACATTTGATTCAAGTGGGTTATGAACTCCCATTTTTGCCC
>NW_026000283.1:6049509-6083818 GCF_001458135.2 Marmota marmota marmota
TTTTTTTTTTTTTTTTTTTTGAGGCTATTGTAAATGGGTTGGTTTTCCTAGTTTCTCTTTCTGAGGATTTGTCACTGATGGACAGAAATGCCTTTGATTTATGGGTGTTGATTTTATATCCAGCTACTTTGATGAATTAATTTACTAGTTTTAGAAATTTTCTGGTGGAATTTTTTGGGTCTTCTAGGAATAGAATTATATCATTGGCAAATAGTGCTAATTTAAATCCTTCTGTTTCTATCTGTATCCCTTTAATTTCTTTCATCTGTCTAATTACTCTGTCCAGTGTTTCAAGAACTATGTTAAATAGAAGTGGTGAAAGATGGCATCCCTCTCTTGTTCCAATTTTTAGAGGGAATGTCTTCAATTTTTCTCCATTTAGAATGATGTTGGCCTGGGGCTTAGCATAGATAATAGCCTTTATGATGTTGAGATATGTTCCTGTTATCCCTAGTTTTTCTAGTGTTTTGAACATAGTGGTGCTGTGTTTTGTCAAATGTTTTTTTTTCTGCATCTATTAACATGATCATATGATTCTTATCTTTAAGTCTATTGATGGGATGTATTACCTTTATTGATTTTCATATGTTGAACTAAGCTTGCATCCCTGAGATGAACCCCACTTGATCATGGTGCACTATGTTTTTGTATTAAATTTGCCAGAATTTTTTTTAGAGGAGAGAGAGAGGAGAGAGAGAGAGAGAGGGAGAGAGAGAGAATTTCTTAATATTTATTTTTTAGTTTTAGGTGGACACAACATCTTTATTTTATTTTTATGTGGTGCTCAGGATCGAACCCAGCGCCCTGCGCATGCCAGGCAAACACGTTACCGCTTGAGCCACATCCGCAGCCCCTAAATTTGCCAGAATTTTATTGAGAATTTTTGCATCTGTGTTCATTAGTGATATTGTTCTGAAGTTTTCTTTCTTTGATGTGTCTTTGTCTGGTTTTGGCATCAGGGTAATATTGGCCTCATACAATGAGTTTGGAAGTGCCTACTCTTTTTCCATTTCAGAAAATAATTTGTAGCGTATAAGTATTAGTTCTTCTTTATAGTTTTTTTTTTTTTTTAGAAGTCAGCTGTGTATCCATCTTGTCCTGGGCTTTTCTTGGTTGGTAGGCTTCTGATGGCATGTTCTATTTCCTTGGTTGAAATTGATCTGTTTAAATTGTGTATATCATCCTGGTTCAATTTAGGCAACTCATATGCCTCTAGAAATTTGTCAATGCCTTTGAATTTTTTTTAAATTTTACTGGAGTACAAGTTTTCAAAATAATTTCTAATGATCTTCTGTATGTCTAAAGTGTCTGGTATTTCCTTTTTTATCACATATGTTAGTAGTTTGAGTTTTCTCTCTCCTTCTCTTTGTTAGGATAACTATGGATTTGTCAATTTTATTTATTTATTTATTTTTGAAGAACCAACTTTTTGTTTTATCAATTTTTTCAATCGTTTCTTTTGTTTTAATTTCATTGATTTCATCTCTGATTTTAATGATTTCCTGTCTTCTATTGTTTTGGTGTTGATTTCTTCTTTTCCTAGGGTTTTGAAATGTAATGTTCGGTCATTTATTTGTTGACTTTTTCTTCTTTTAAGGAATTAACTCTATGCAATGTACTTTCCTCTTAATACTGCCTTCATAGTGTGCCAGAGATTTTGATATGTTGTGTCCTCAATGGCCTCTAAGAATTTTTTAATTTCCTCATTGATGTCTTTTGCAACCCATTATTCATTCAGTAGCATACTGTTTAGTCTCCAGGTACTGGAGTAGTTTTATTTTATCATTGATTTCTCATTTCTTTAAGCTGTGATCTGATAGAATGCAGGGTAGTATCTCTACATTTTTGTATTTGTTAAGAGTTACTTTGTGGCATAACATGTGGTCTATTTTAGAGAAGGATCTATGTGCTGCTGAGAAGAAAGTATATTCACTTGTTGAAGGATGAAATATCCTATATATCTCAGTTAAGTGTAAGTTATTGATTGTATTATTGAGTTGTATAGTTTCTTTCTTTAGTTTTTGTTTGGAAGATCTATCCAGTGGTGAAAGAGGTGTGTTAAAGTCACTCAGAATTATTGTGTTGTGGTCAGTTTGACTCTTGAACTTGAGAAGAGTTTGTTTGATGAACATAGATGCTCAGCAAGGAGGTTTTGTTTTGTACATTTAATTGTAGCAACATAATGTGCTTTGCTCCAGATGGCACTGTAGAGTAGTTAATATTAAGGACTTTCGAGCCCAAATGACTTGAGTTCCAATTCTGCCATTCACTTGCCAGATAAATTTATGCAAGTTGCTTAACATCTATAGGGCTTCATTTCCGTAAATAAACAATGAAGACAATAACATGACCTATTTCATATGAATGAAGGCTAAGTGAGATAATGACTTCAACACAACACATAGCACCTTGCCTTCAGTTGGCATAAAGTATATGCAGAAAGAATTATATTTTCCGTGCTAGTCAGGTTTGTGTCACTATGACTAAACATGCCTGACAAGAACAATTAGATGAAGAAAAGTTTACTCTTGGGTTCATGGTTTTAGAGGTTCAGTCCATGGTTGGCTAACTCCATTGCTCTGGGCCTGAAGTGAGGCAGAACATCATGACAGAAGGGTATGAAAGAAGAATGCTGCTCACATCATGGCATGCAGGAAGCAAAGGGAGGGGAAGGGTTGAGGACAAGATATAGTCCCCACAGGCATGCCCCCAGAGACCTACTTCTTTCAGCCATGTCCCACCTGTGTACAATTACCACCCAGTACAATGGCCTTTTCAATTATTAATCCATCACATGGAATAATCCACCAATTAGTTTATGGCTGTCATCACCTAATCACTTCACCTCTGAACTTTGCTACATTGGATAACCCATGAGCTTCTGGGGGGGACACCTCTTATCCAAACCGTAACACTTTCACTTATTTGTTTTTGGCAACTCCTTCCAGGTGAATATATCACTAATATTTATGGAAGACCTACATTACAATATTTACAAAACAGTCAATGATTATCCTGCAGTAATTCAAATATGACAGCAGCATGACCCCATTTGTATGAAGTTCTATGAGAATCAATATGAATGTTCAGTGGAAAAAATAAAGAATAATGGTTGTAAATGTTAATGGAAATAGCAATGTACTTAGAAAAGATGAGAGGGAACTTCCCAGTAAAATGAGAATGTTCTGCATCTTGATAGGGGTTTAGTTTGTAAAGGTGATTGCATTTGTCAAATTTCAGCAAATGTGCACTTTAAATTGTTCATTTGATCATGTAAAAAATAGCATTGAAAAAACTGTAAAAGTATCAAACTCTAGATAATAATATGGAAGCTGAAATATGTAAAGGGAAGTATACTGATGTATGCAGTATGCTCCAAATTGCTCAAATACCTGAAAGGAACTGATGGGTAGAAGAGTGAAGTGATGTGTAGATGGTTGATAAAGTGAATATGGTCAGATCTTAACTGTAGAATCTAATTGGTGAGGATATGGGTGTTTATTATAAAATTCTTTGGCTTGACTCTCTGCTTGATAATTTTTTAAGATGAAATTTTGGGTGAAAATATGAGAAAAAGCTAGCCTACAAGGTTTGATATTGAGGAACGCTGGTGTTCAGTGCATTCTAATTATCAAAATGCCTGATGATATTCTTTCTGTATTGAATGGAAGACAGGGATATAGTGAATAATATCAAGTGTTGATTGTTAGTGCTCACTAGCCAGGAAGTCAGGAAATGCAAGACTTCTTTTTAAAAATATTTTTTAGTTGTAGATGGGCCCAGTACCTTTATTTGTTTATTTTTAATGTGGTTCTGAGGATTAAACCCAGTGCCTCAACATGCTACGCAAGAGCTCTACCACTGAGCTACAAACCGAGCCCTGCAATACTTCTTTTTTCCTCTTAAAGGTCTAAATGAGGAAAGCTGTAAGTGAGAAAAGAAGACAGAGACCACTGGAGGCACTTTAGAGTTCCCTCTTGGGTATATGAGACTTTTGCCGGGCTTCTCTGATTCCTCTGAGCTTTGTCATAGTATTATTTGAAATTAGTGGAGCTTATGTTTTTATGGCAGTGGGATTTGGTATTATAGCCCAGACTTTTTTGTTTTCTCCCCCACAGGCATTTTCTGTTCAAACATGGATCCGGTTCATCTGCTATCTTCAGTGCTGCCAGTCAGAACTACCCTCTGACGTCCAACACCGTGTACTCGCCCCCTCCCAGACCACTTCCTCGAAGCACCTTTTCTCGGCCTGCCTTTACCTTTAACAAACCTTACAGGTGCTGTAATTGGAAGTGCACAGCCTTGAGCGCCACTGCAATTACGGTGACTTTGGCCTTGTTACTAGCCTATGTGATTGGTAAGCCCTTTCTTCACATGCCTACATTTTCTTCTTAATCAAAGTCTTATTTTACTTGTGGTGAGGGCTGGGGGATTTCTCTCTCCACTTTGGGATGTACAAATTTGGACCACTGCTTAGGATTATAAATAACAAATGGCTTTCTAATTAGTTTTTTTTTAAAATTTCTTAACCTTAAATACTGCTGCAGAGAATAAGGAATGGTCTTTGAGAAGAAATATTTATACTACTAACACAGTCTTATTGATTGCAATTACTGTAGTTAACCATTTTCCTTTCAATTAAAAGGTTGTTATGGTTTTCTCATTAGAAGTCATAAGTACTAATCTACAATAGCTTCTTAAATTACAGTTAAACAATAATACTGCCACTGAATTTTCAGGTAGCAATTTCATTAAAGCAGTAGTTACTTGCAAGCTATCAGAAAATCCAGTGCATAATTTTCCCTAAGAATTCAGATTTTTACACTGAGATAAAAAATGTATCCTTATTTTCATTAGGTAATTGAAAATTGTGTGGTTACTATGTTTGGGAAAGTAAAGCAAAAAACAGTTGTAAGGCACTCTTTATACTTAAAGGAAAAATATTGCTGCTGTTCTTGAGTAACCCTAATTAAAGTTACCCTCATTTAATAGCAAATTGTATTGATTTTTCTGGATGGAATTTTATTTTGACTTAATATTAATTTCCTTGCTTGAGTTGTTCTGAAGTCCAAAATGTAAATTAAGAAACATGTATTTTGTGAAAGTACTATTCTTAGAATGCATAAAATGTCATGATAGAAAAAATATTCTATCCAGATATCTCACTAGTAACTTATTTTCAGGTTTAATCCAGTTTGCTAATTGAAGAAGAATTACCCACTAAGACACAATGAATATGATTCTGAGAAGTAGTTAAAAAGGGATTTGGCCTTTATTATAAATAATAAACTATGTTTGGTTTGTTTCCATTTATCTAGAGAGTGCACAATAAGAGAGTTCACATAATCATTTTCTATTGGACTCATAAAATAGGCAATAGTAAGTAAAAAAACATACGTTTCGTAGGAAAATTACTGAAGATGTCAGTAGTATAGGATCATAGCCTATGCTGATGTTCAGGTTTCTCTCTTTCATATTTCCATCACACATTCTAGATACATTTAAATAATGTTTGTATTAAATGTGGATATTACCTTATGATATCAGAATATATCTTTTATCTCAGGTATTTCAGGATAACCCAACATGTATGTTTATTTGGTTTGTAATAACCTGTAATATGAAATACTGCTTAAGGGATGAAGGTTGGGGATGAGAAAGTATTGCAACTCAAAATGATTTTAATATGAAATCATTTAATATAAGAAATAATTTGAGAAATTTAAATATAATTAAAGACCATTTAAAATGTTCTCATTCAATTATGAGACCAAATTTTGCATTATGGATTCATTTCCATTACCTTTTTTTCCCCAAATTTTGCTTTATTTGATCCATTTTCTATTCTAATTTGTTATATATGACAGCAGAATGCATTATAATTCATATTACACATATAGAGCACAATTTTTCATATTTCTGGTTGTACACAAAGTAGAGTTACATCCTTCTTGTCTTCATACATGTACTTAGGGTAATGATGACCATCTCATTCCACCATCTTTCCTACCCCTGTTCCCCCTCCCTTCCCCTCCCTCCCCTTTTGCCCTTTGCCCTATCTAGAGTTCATTTAATCCTCCCATCTCTCCCCCCGCCACCTGACAGAATATTATGGATCAGCAGCCTTAATTAGAGAAATCATTTGTTTTTTTTTTCATTTCCACTACCTTTTAGTGCACACAGAGATAATGTTTTAGATATAAGAATGAACCCCTGGTATAAACAAATCCAAGTAACCAGCAAACTCATTCATGCATTTATACTACATTCATAACTGTATTTCTGCTTAAATATATTATGATGGCTCTTCCTGGATCAAAATTTTCATTATGTATTGTGAGACATGTTTAATTAGGATGTGTGTTTATTCATTTAATAAGTGAAAGTAGAATTCATTCATTTAAGGACTGCCTTTTTGAATAGGTAAACAATGGTATATCAACTTGGTATGACAGTAAGGCAGTGTAGATTACAAGTAAGGTTAAGAGCATAGATTTTTAAGCCTCTGCCACTTAAATATGTTACCTTGAGCAAATTATGTAACCTTTTCAAGCCTCCAATTTCTCATCTGTAGAATAATTATTAAATAGTACCTATAAGATAGGATTGTGATGAGCATGAAATGAGTTAATATAAACAAAGCACTTGGCATAGGGCCTAAAATATTGCAAGTAGCCTACAAATGTTAAATATTATTATAATTACTAAAATTCACTAGTCCTGAGAATTACCCATGACTGTTTTACTGAAAAGGCCTGGCACATAACATCCCTGTCAATAATATCTGTTGAAAAATGAATTATGCTAATTTATTTACACATATTAGCTCACTTAATTCTCTCAACATTCCTTAAGAGTATCAGTTTTATGAGGAAACCGAGGCACAACAAATTAAAGAGGTCACATTACTAAGAAGTGAATATCCTGAGCTTTAAGAGAGAGCAGACTGATTCCAGAGCACACACTCTTGAGCACTAGGCCTAGTTGCGCCCCCCCCCCCCTTTTTTAGCACTCTAGCAAATGTTATACTTCATTTACTTCTTGGACTACTAAATAAATCCACCAGATTTTTTGCTTTAAGTTACAAATTCAATTAGATGTACCACGTCTTCAATTGCAATGGTGAGTGCAACTGATAGGTTGATGGTAAGAATTATCTTTTGAAATTTTTTAGCATGCAATTTTCTAGATGCAGAAATATCAGGCTAAATGCTGGCACAGGAGGGTTAGTGAATGAAAAAATGAGGAGATGTTTATGGCAAACACTGTAACTTTCTTCCCATTTCTGTCACACTCTGGACATTATGTGACTTTGGATAAATCAGTAAAAATCTCTTCCTTGATTTATCCCATCAGTGCTCTATTGCTGACCATCTCAGGAGGGTAGAGTAAGAATTCATAAATACACATTCAAGTGAAAGATGCCCCATAAGAACTGTAATATATAAAATGATTTTTAAATGGCTTTCTGTGGTTGAAATAAAATAGTATTATATTTCAAAATATAAAACCATTTCACTTTTGACTCTTGTTGAATCTGTAAGAGTCATCATTTTTTTCAACCCCTTTTGCAGTTGCTACATAACCCAAGTAAAATCTTTCACTGAAACTATTTACTGTTTCTATTTCCCATGCAAATTCCTTTCTGCTATTTCATTTTCCTCTATTATCCATTATATATAACCTTTAGATAGTAATGGCTCTATGCTGTGCTGCCCTCAATCCCCTAGAGGAAATCACACCAATATCAATGGGACATTAATAGATGTTCTATGCATCATGGCTCTGTAAGTGGTCATTGGAAAGCAAAGGAATTTCAGTACAAGAAAAGAGTGGCAACCAACCCCATCCCCATATCTACCCACTATACTTTTTGGGTCAGCATGAAAATAATTTCTTTGAATTAAGTTTTGAGGTCATAAAATTTGGTAAAGAAAGATATGGAGTGGTGCTGATTATATGAAGATATCATGGAATGGCTATTGTCATCACTTCCCCATAAATCTGTAATATTTTCCATCTGAATCAAAAAATATGTCCCTATGCTTCATCCTCTCTGATATTTTGGCATCAGTGATGTGTCAGTGCCAGTCAGAAACATATTTGCTTGAATTTACAAATCAGCCATATGCAGTAGTAGTCAGGAAGACAGATGACAATATGCAACGCATCAAGAAAAGGCGAGGTTAAGACACTTCATCAGTGATTGTGAAGGGCACAAACAGAGCTCCTCTGGCAATCTCTGATGTTTTGATCAAGTTTCTCCACAGTCAGCAGTTTATATAAGAGGCAATAGAAACTTACAAGAATACATTGTGCCTGGGGTCAAATGGACTCTTGCATCAAATCAGTTGGGGAGTAGGAGTTTCTGGCTCTCAGACCCAATATCATCAGTTAATGGCATAGATGATCTTTTTCCTTTGCCATGAAATTAGCAGTGATTCCTACCACCTTCAGTGGCTGCAGGTAGTATGCAAACTGTTCAGATGAAATAATTGAATTCCATGAATCTTGCCATGATATGCTATATGATCCATGTGTTAAAAGTTGATCAAAATGGATATTAACAATACAGAATTGGGAAAGATAGAATATAGAATCCAGTACTCTGATTCAAAGTTTAGGAATTAGACTATCCAAAAGGGAAAAGGGCCTGTTTGCATTATTCTCTGTATCACTGATTTTAGTGCTTTCTTCTGTCTCCTTTATACTAGCCCAAATTGTCTTACTTTCTGTGGCTATTATTACAGTAGAGTAGGAACGGAGAAAATGTTAGAGTTAGAGGAGTGCAGTTTGTTCATTTTTCCCATCTCACAACAAAAGTGCAAAAACTTCCCTACTGAGGGAAGCAATATAATGGAATGAGGCATGTTCTAATTTTGGAATATTCAAGATTTTTAATAAGAAAATAGAAATGAAGGTTCTTCCCATTCAATCAAAAATCCAGTGTCCCCTCATATAATGTTTGCTAAATGTAGATAAGTATGCTTACCAAAAATATCTTTTAATTGCTAGCCACTTCATCAGTGTCTCTCTGCCTACATTTCCTCTTTCTTTAAAATGGGAATGTTGATAATACCTTCCTCCAGGTTTTCTATAATTAAATGAAACAAAAGCATGTAAAACACCCAGGATATTGCTTGGCAGATCTAAATAAAGATTAATGATAATATCAGTGGAACAGGATTTTTATGAAATTATTAATTTGAGCTGAGATAAGCATAATCAGCATACAGTTTATCCTAATATGAACTGCTCTTGTTTCCTTTCTTTCCAAAGTCATCTAAAACAATTTTCAGAGCCTGAATGTGTGTCTAACAATAATCCTCTAATGAGTTTGTTATTTACTTCTGCCTATTTGAAAATAGCCATCACTTTTCCTTCATTTTACTAATTTCCCTCTCTGTGGTGTTTCACCTTTTAAATGGTTTTGTATTTTTTTTATCTAGAGTCCATGTCTAGGTTGAAACATTTTTATTAGAACTTATTATAGCTCATAATATTCAACAAGTAACTCAGCATAAAATGTTAAAACAAAACCATTTTACATTATCCTATAGAAAATTATCAATCCTTTTGATGTCATGCTTAATACCCAATTGCTTCTTGCAGTAATGATGATCATAATGACAGATTCAGTCTTACCACTGACTTTTTCTCCACTTCACAAATCTACTAACTTTCTAGCAGTCCATCTAAGCAAGAATCTGGAAAATGGTGGTGTAACTTTAGTCTAATTACAAATCTGCCATTCGTGCATTTTTCACAGCCTTTTTAAAAAATAATTTATATATTCATTGTACACTACCTTTTGATATAATATGTTCCATAAGTTTTATCTCCACCATTTTAAGTGGCAGTTTTACCTATCATAAATAAGAATATTAATTAAATCCAAATTAAACATACTAAAATGACAGGATGCACCCATGTCACATACAACGAATTTACAGGACTATAGTTAGCTCTTCTTGCTCAGAATGAAGGCATTTTGATGAAAGACAAATACGATATTTATTTTCACCTGGAATTCCAGAATGCTGTGTACTTGATATATAGTATGAGACATTATTTCATAAGCAAATTACAAGTGGACATCAAATACATATCTTGCATCAAGAGATATTTTCTCAAGAAGAGGAAGTAACTTTTCTAAGCTCTTCTCATACAGGAATTTCTTAGCTCTCTTAGGGTAGGGAAATTAAAATGAAATACCTGCAAAATATATAAATATATACTGGAAAGCATAGTAAAAGGAGCATGGAGAGCAGGTTAGTAATTTGGGAGATTCACATGCTTAACAAATTTTTACAAGAGCAAGAATCAATCTTGAAAATTCAGAAAAAAATCAAGAAATGTATGTCTTTTTAGTAAACAGTTTTAATTCTATCACATAAAGAAGTTTTGCTCTTGTTTTACCCAATTTCTACCTCACCCACTTATATATAATGTATATAGATAGATAGATAGATAGATAGATAGATAGATATGTTATGTTATGTGAATATTTTAGACCCATACTACATAAGTTGTTAAGCTATACTTATTCCAAACTGAATAAGAATAAACTAAATTAGAGCAATGGCTTTTAAATAGATATCAGGTTAACCCATTTTAAATTTCAGAAATATGACTAAATTTCCATATAGGACACCCAGAATGGGGGGGGGACTATCACCAATAAAATATATAATTTGTTATAGTGAGCACCAAGAGGTAGCATCTTAAATGGCAAGGTTTTATCCATTTGAGGTTCAGCAGTATTCCCTGCATAGAGAGGTGAAAACATACTTGTTTTCATAAATGCAAGTATATATTAATACCAAATGTTGCAAAAAAAATGAAGGATACAGGAGCCTGGAAGGAAATGAAGATAGTAAGCAGAAACAGATCATAAAAGATATTTTAAGTCATGATAAGGAGCTTGAAATTTATTCCTAGAACAAATGGGAGGGTTTTTTGTTAGGGCAAGAAAATTATTTGCTCCAATTTACATTTAGAAAAATCACCCTAATAGCAGTTCTGAAGTTGGGTTTGGCAGGCAGTGTGATAGAACTTGTAAAATTGAAGCCATGAAGACAAATTGGGAAACTATAATAGTAATACAAGTGAGTGATAGTGAGAGCATAAACTTCTGGGAATGGAAAAGGCGACAGAATTAAGAAGTACTTAGAAGATAAAACACACTTGACTTACTGACTTATTAGATGTGGCAGGAAAGAGAAGAATTGTTGTCTGATGTAGGGACTGGGTAGATGGTGATACTGTTAGCCAATGTAGGAAATTGAAGGAAGAGATACAATAGAAATAAAAAGGATCATAAAAGACTATTATGAACAGTTGTGCATCAACAAATTGGATAACCTAGAAGAAATGAATAAACTTCCTTATGCATATCACCTACCAAGAGTGAATTATAAAGAAATAGAAAATCTTAGCAAATCAATAATGAATAAGGAGATTGAATTAGTAATAAAAGGCCTCCTGACAATGAGAAGTCCAGGACCAGATGGCTTTACTGATGAATTCCACCAAACATGTGAAGAAGAATGAATTCCAATTCTTCTTAAACTATTTCAAAAAAAAAGAAAAATAGAGAATACTTCCAAACTGATTTTACAAGGCCTGCATCACCCTAATACCAAAGCCAGAAAAAAGCACTAGAAAAAAGAAAGAAAGAAATAAAGAAAAGAAAAAAACTTCAGGCAATATCCCCAATGTACATAGATCTCTCAACAAGATAGTAGGAAACTGAATTCAACAGCACACTGAAAATTTCACCAGCCATGATCAAATAGGATTCACCTCAATGATGCAAGGATATTTCAATGTACATAAATCAGTAGGTTATACATTACATTAACAAAATGAAGGACAAAAATGTGATCATTTCAAGGCATGCATAAAAAGCATTTGACACAATTCAGTATCTCTGATTAAAAGATTTCAACAAATTAGGTATGGAAGGAATGATTCTAAACAGACTAAAAACCATAAGAGACAAAACCATAGCTAACATTATACTCAACAGGGAAAATTTGACAGCTTTTCCTGTAAGATCCAGAGTAAGACAAGGATGCCAACTCTTACCAATTCTGTTCAATACAATACTGGATTTCCTGGCCATAGAAATGAGACAAAAGAAATAAATGGCATCCAAATCGGAAATGAGAAAGTCAAATCATCACCATTTGCAGATAGCATGATCTTTTTTTCATATTTATGTTTAAATGACACATAAAATAGAAAATATACTTATTTAGGAGGTTTCAATACTTACATATATTATGTGTTTAAATGAGGTTGAACATATGTATGTTTATTTATCATTCATGGCAAAAATCTTTCAAAATCCTTCTTTCTAGCTTTTTAAAGTGTACAGTACATTATTTTCATCTATAGTTACCCTACTCTACAATAGCGCACCAGAGCTTCTTGCTCCTAAGTGTATCTTAGCATCCTTTCCCAATCTCTACCTCTCTCCTAATCTCTCTAAGCTCTAGTGATCATCATTCTACTGTTATCCTCTAGGAGATCAACTTTTTTAGATTCCACATGAGTAACATCGTGTGATACTTATTCTTCTGTGCTTGGTTTATTTCACTTAGCATAATGATCTCTTGTTCCTTATGTGTTGTAAATAACGGGATTCCTTTTGTTTTATGGCTGAATAGCATTCCATTGTGTACCTGTATCACATTTTCTTTCAACGTAATCTTATATATAGTAGTTTCACCTTATTTATGGGGGACACATTCCAGGACCTCCAGCAGTTGCTTGAAATTATAGATAGTACTGAACCCTATATATACCATGTTTTTTCCTATATACACATGTCTATGATAAAATTTAATTTATAAATGAGGCACAGTAAGAAATTAACAATAACTAGTAGAACAATAGAAAAATGACAACTGTATATTATAATAAAAGTTGTGAGCATGTGCTGTCTCTTTCTCTCTCTCCAAATATCTTAACTTCTCATTACACTACCAGTAATATTTTCAGGAAACAGTTGACTGCAAGTACCTAAAACCATAGAAAGGGAACCATAGAAAGGACAGGGGGCACTTATGTATAAAAAACCCTAGACTCCATGAAAAAAAACTGTTAGAACTAATAAATGCATTCATTAAAGTTGCAGAATACAAAATCAACACACAAAAATTTGTGGCATTGTTCTACCTCAACAGCGAATTACCTGAAAAAGAATTTGATTGCCACCCAATCTGTGTCTTCATACATGTACTTTGGATAATGATGTCCATCACATTCCACCATCCTTGCTAATCCCCTGCCCCTTCCCTTACCCTCCCACCCCTCTTCCCTATCTAGAATTCATCTATTCCTCCCATGCTTCCCCCACTTACCCACTATGAGTCAGCCTCCTTATATCAGAGAAAACCTTCGGCATTTGTTTTTTGGGGGATTGGCTGACTTCACTTAGCATTATCTTCTCCTATGCCATCCATTTACCTGCAAATGCCATGATTTTATTCTCTTTTACTGCTGACTAATATTCCATTGTATATATATGCCACATTTTTTAATCCATTCATCCACTGAAGGACATCTAGGTTGGCTCCACAATTTAGCTATTGTGAATTGTGCTGCTATAAACATTGATGTGGCTGTGTCCCTGTAGTATGCTGTTTTTAAGTCCTTTGGGTATAGACCTAGGAGAGGGATAGCTGGGTTAAATGGTGGTTCCATTCCCAGATTTCCAAGGACTCTCCATACTGCTTTCCATATTGGCTGTACCAATTTGCAGTCCCACCAGCAATGGATGAGTGTGCCTTTTCCCCCACCTCCTCACCAACACTTATTGTTGTTGTCTTCATAATAGCTGCCATTCTGACTGGAGTGAGATGATATCTTAGAGTAGTTTTGATTTGCATTTCTCTAATTGCTAGAGATGATGTGCATTTTTTTCATATATTTGTTGATTGATTGTATATCCTTTTCTGAGAAGTGTCTGTTCAGGTTCTTGGCCCATTTTGATTGGTTTTTTTTGTTTTTTTGGAGTTTAGCTATGATATTATAGGGGAATTATGACTGTGAGTGAATGGAAAAGCTTAAGATGGTCATGGTAATATATCAGAATATTAGATATCAGACTTTGAGCATGAAATATGATACCCTATTTATTTTGGACCTAGTTAAGGAAGAGGTATGAAGAGTTCTTTCCAGATGAAATCATTTGTTCTGAGAAGGCTAGATTCTTGGCCAAGAATGATCTCACAAGGTAGTCTTCCCTGGTTGGATTCATAGGCACATTAACAAGTTACACAGAAGTATAGACAGCATATAAACCAGAACACAATACTGTATTAGAACCTCCATGCACAGAAGACCCACCTTGATATCCACATCAGATAATGGCTTCTCAAGAACTCCTCCCTTGGGGAACATAAATAAGTACAATCACTATGGAAACAGTATGGAGATTCCACACACATAAAAATACAAATCTACCATATGATCCAGCTGTCCCACTCTAGGTATATATTCAAAGGAAATAAAGCCAGCATATTAAGGAGATAGCTGCATGCCCATGTTTATTGCAGCAATAGTTAAGATACGGAACCAGTCTAGGTATCTATCAACAGATGAATGCATAAAGAAAATGTGTACATATATACAATGAAATATTATTTGATCATAATAATGTGTGGGTATGTGTGGCAGGGTTGGGGGTGAGAGGTAGGAAAACGTGGTTGGATTTGGGGATTTTTTGCAATGCGTGCTCTATGCATGTATGAAATATTACACTGAGTCCCATTAATGTGTAAATCAATATATGTTAATAAAAATACAATTAAAAATAAAGACATACTCTCCCTTGGGGGTCCTATTGCTCTCTATGGGACAATAATGGACAAATTAAGAGGGATCAATGACACACTATAATTTTCTGCTGATCAAAATCTCATCAAAGTATTGCCAATCTAGTAAATGTAAACCTTACGTAGCATAGTTAACTTTTGAAGTAATTGCCACCATGAGAGTTTCTAAGGATGGGCTTCAAAATAATCTGATAGTTGATTGAATGTGATAACAGGAAATTCTTAACTGAAAGAAAACACACATGATCTGATGCCTTATAAAGAACCATTGATTCTATTTCATTTCTTTTTCAATAAAGGAGCTTGGTGTTCTGATGAAATGATCAGAAAACTTCAGACTAGCATATGTACATATAACTTCAGAGAAGGTTTTTGAGCTCTCAGATAAACTAGTTGTGGTTCTGACCTCAAATCAACACAAATACAAGTTTGACAGCAATCAGTCTATACTGCTTTACTGCCTCCTACAGATGAGACAAGATTTTACTCATTAATAGTCATAAGTTTTATTAAATTAACTTGTTCCATTGTTGTTTTAGACAAACTGCTTAATTCAGTTTTGCCCTTTGTTCATTTAAAAAAGGACCTAGATTCCCTTTGATCTTGAATCTGAATTTTAATTATACAGATATTAAATATGAAAAATAACAGTAACACATAATTGTCTTTTTATGTGGTACTGGAGATTGAACCTAGAGTCTTATACATGTAGGCAAACACTCTATCACTGAGCTACAGTCCCAGTTCCATTATTGTCTTTTGTATACAGCATATCTACAAATGCTTTGCAGAATTGACAAAAATAGTTATGGGTTTAAATGAAAATAATATTAACTAAAGATAACAGAGCAAAGATTTTGGTGTTTACTCATAATAAGCAGCCAAATTAATACTAATTATATAATTCTTTAGAGAGAGATTCCAGCTGTCAAGAAGTTAGAAATAAGTATACAGCTGTCCCTTAGTGTCTATGGGGGATTGGTTCCAGGACCTGCTACAGATGCCAAAATCTGTAGATGCTCAAGTGCATTATATAGAATGACATAGTACTTGCATATGAACTATGTCCATCCTCGTATATATTTAAATCTTCTCCAGATCATTTGTAAATACAAAAACAAATCATATGTAAATACTCTGTATATAGTTGCCATGCTGTGTTATTTATGGAATAATGACAAGAAAAAGTCTGTACATGTTCAGTATGGATATAATTTTTTTCCAAATATTTTCCATCTGTGGTTGGTTGAATCCACAGATGCAGAACTCATGGATATGAAGGACCAATTAGTATTATACTAGCAAAGAAAATGGAAAGTTTTGAAATGGAGTGGTTTTGTTAAAAATAATGTGCTACATTCAGTCATAGAATCCTTATGAACCAAATACTTTGAAACTAACAGCATAGTGATTTCCCCACTAAGTAGCAGAGAGTTAAGATGATTTCAAAAATATACTTTGTCTTATCATGGTGGTAAAGCTAGCCTTAGTCTGGCAGTCCTTAAGTAGTTGAGGGACAGATGACTTTTTTTGTTGTTCTTGTTGTTGTTACCAGGGATTCAACCCAGGGGCATTTAACCATTGAGCCACACATTCCCGGCCCTTTTTTTTTTTTATTTTGAGACAGAAATTTGCTAAATTGCTTAGGGCCTCGCTAAGCACCTGGGGCTGGCCTTGAACCTGCAATCCTTCTGCCTCAGCCTCCCACATTGCTGGAATTATAGGTGTGCACAACCATGCCCAGTGGATCAGATGACTTTTGAGCCTAGTTGAACTGTTTAGATTTTTGGAAATGAAAGTTCTTATGCTAGTGGGAAAATGTGGTAAAGCTGTGCACATACTCAGTGCTGTTCAAGGCTACATATCACATGCTCAAACATTATCATGTAGAATGTTACAGAAATGGCACTAGTTAAGATTTACCAACATAACAGGCTGTGAGTGTATTTGAAAGCCAGATGGAACAAATAGATCCTTTCTTTGTCATTGCTAAAACACAGCCTGTTCCAAGACTGAATAAAATCCAAACAAATCATTAGTATCTTTGGTTTCTCTTCCAGCCTATGGAATGCTTCTAGATTGGTTCCCTGACCATATCCTACCCTTGTATTATTCAACATGAAACTCTTCTTGCTGATAGGCAACATTGAGTCTTTTGAATCAGTGAAATAGTAAATGTAGAACATAAGAATGGGGGTAATTTAAAGAATAAGAAATTTAATGGACAATGAACAATTAACTATACTTTGAAAAAAAATGATAAAATAAAGAATATGGAGTCCAGCGATAGGGGTATCTTTTGACCTAAAGGAAACATTATTCATTATTAGCATATGTAACAAGGTGAATACTATAGTCCTATTTTTATAGGCAGTAATAATGTACATGTTTTTGTGATTTGAGTACATAGGAACGACATTAAAATATTTAGATTACTCACCATTTCAGTAGCATCCTGGCTAATGAGGCCAAGGTCATGGGCTGAGTTACTATTTCAGCCTGTTAGCTTTGTTCTGCTTCATTACCAAAACCCATAGTCTTAATTTCCCTTTGTGTTTTACTCCCCAAATCAGGAACCTAGTCTTGCCTTCTATTCCCTAACGAAAACTGAATTCAGAGATTAATCTGATAAAATAGTCAGGTTTTACCTGATACAAATAGAATTTGTTAAATGCTATTAAAATTTTCAAATTTAAGTCAAGAGATTTTACTTAAAACCTGTGGTTTACATAAAATTTTTGTCTTCTCTTGAAAAAATAAAAATATCTGACACCCCTAGACCTGGATTCATCCATTTAACTACACATTTATTGAGTACCTACTATGTGCCAAGCAGTACTTCAGTCCTTGGTGTGGTGAAGATAATATGACAATCATTAACTGGGACCAAATAGGGGCTGCTTCCTACAGGATCATGAACTCACCAGTCCATCAGAATACTCATCCCACCTCTTCATTCTATTATATGACCTGCCTTCATTCTAGACAGACATATAAGATTGCAACCATGTAATAAGTTAAATCTCACTGAAGTATAAGTGGCTATGACAAAGATAAGTGTATTATATCTCCCTTAGTTTATTTGCATTTTGTTAGAAGACAGTTTTAAACCACGAATGGCAAATCCCTGACATTGATGTCATTACTTCCCTGTCCCACACCCTTGGAATATATAAGTAATCAAATGCAAACAAACATTCTTTTCTGCTGAGTCTAGGTTCTGTAATTACAGTTGGCTCAGAAGTTGATATGTGTTAGCCATCAGTTCTTTAAGCCAAACAAATGAGATATTCATGAATTTCCAAGCCTTGGAAATATTGGAAAGTATTATGTGAAAGGAAAATATGGCCTGAAAGTACAACACATTGACCTTATTAGTAAATCTGACCCTTTTCATATTTAAAAATGATATCCCTAACTAAGGCCAAATATTTTATGGAATTGAGCAAAAAGGCACCAGATAGGGCTGGGGTTGTAGCTCAGTGGTAGAGCTCTTGCCTTGCACATGTAAGAAACTGGGTTCAATCCTGAGCACTACATAAAAATAAATAAATAAAATAAAGGTATTGTGTCCATCTACAACTAAAAAATATTTTTAAAAAGAGCACCAGATAGATAAAAATTTCATTACATTCCTATTACTAGAGATTCTTTTCAAATGGATGGGCTATAGATATTGAGTACGTAATGTTCAGGTGTATGTATTTTCATATGTATTATATAAATGAAAATTTTTATTAACAGTGAATTCGGAGTTCCTACACGGCAGCATTAGCCTCTTAAATCCAAATATCTCCACTGTCCTTCAAAAAGCAATTCAAATCAACAAGGAAAGGAAACAAAACCACACATAACCTACCCTAATAAAATACCCAGTAAACAGAGAATTCTTCAAACTTTAAATTACACATAAGTAGAAAAATTAACACCCAAATTAAGCAGAGTTAGCTCTGTAGCCCATTTCAGACCCAAGAGTCAGAAAAATTAAATGGAAAAGAAGGTATAAGACTTGGGGCCTAGCTGTACCAGAATTGATCAAATTACTCCCATTAAAAAGAAGTCTCATCCTTGATGGGCTGATGCTGAGAACAGATCTCATACCTGGTATATGAGGACACTGGCTACTTTAATTGAGAGGAATGTACTTTAAAGTGCACAGAACTAGAGTTGATGTCCTTGGGAAGGCAATCTAAAGTGGTGGGATCACTAATTTCTCCTCTGTTGGAGGCTTAATGGTGAAAGAAGGAAGCAAAAGGTAGAATTTTAAGATACTACATAAATAAAAGCACATCACAAAATTAAGAGATATATCTAACTCCTATCCAAAAGGCATCATCAATTTTAATTTTAAAAACTGCATTTTAATAAGAACTAGAAAATTGAGTAACCTAGCAAGTCACCAAAACTCCAGACTTCTATCTGCATACAACTCTTACTGCTGGCCCAGCAAAATAAAATATTTCAGAATGAACATAAAAAAGAAGATAACAAAGCTCTATAATAAGAGAGTAGAAAATAAGAATGCCATTTCACCAGATGAAAAACCTCCCCAAGTAACCAATCCCCAAACAGAATAAAACAGAAATAAAACATTTCAATCTTAATAAAGCATCTTTAAACAAACACTTGAAGATATTAAAAAGGCTCAAATAATAAATCTTGCAACTCAGAGCAGAAATGTGCAAAATGAGAGTTAACTGAATGCAGAAAATGAATTGAAGAATAAGATAAAATCATCTTGAAAATGAAGACTACACTGAATGGTGACCAAGGGAGAAAATATTTTAAACTATAAAGAAACACAATGATAAAAGGCCCTAAAATAGCAAAAAGAATAAATTGAAGAAAAAAGTTTAGAGAAAATTATTGATACAGGAGGTAGACAAAGAAACCTAAACTACATATCACTATAATTCCCAAAGAAAAACAAAACAATGAACTAAAACTAATACTAAAAATTATAATCAAAGAAAACTTTCCAGAAATAAAAGACCTGATGGTAAGTAATAGAGGAAACAACCTAAAATACCCTCAAATGCATTGGAAAACTGTCAAACAGTCAATTTCAGGACTTATCCTATTAAAAATATTGAGCTTTAATGATAAAAAAATAATAATAGTCCTTTGGATCTTGGAGTGGAAGGGGTCATTTATAAAAGAAAGAAAATCAGATTGGCATCAGGCATCTTAACAACAAAGTGATGTAAGGGTAAAACAGCATTTTCAAATGTCCCAAGAAAGAGAGTATGAGCTAAGAACTTTACTCAAACCGGTTGTCCTTTCATTTTTAGGGGCATAGAAAAATAATGTTAGAACTGTGGCTGTGGCTCAGTGGTTGAGTGCTTGCCTGGCATTTGTGAGGCACTGGGTTCAATTCTCAGCACCACATGTAAATAAATAAACAAAATAAAAATATTGCATCCATTTACAACTAAAAATATTAAAAGAAAGAAGAAAAATAATGTTAACATGCAAGAATTTAGGGAATACTCTGGTCACAAGCCCTACTATGAGTCAGTGAACTTTTTCTATAAAGGACCAGATGGTAATATTGTTAAGCTTTGGATGTCTCTGTCACAACTACTCAACTTATAACCTAAAGCAGCCAGAGATAATATGTAAGCAAGTGAGTTTGACTGTGTTCAGATAAAATTTTATTTATAAACACAGAAATATGAAATCCACAAAATTTTCATGTATCCTGAAATATTATTGCTCTTTTAAAATTTTTCAATCATGTAAAAATGTAAAACCTGTTCTTAGCTTTCATACCAGACAATGGGCCATATTTGGCAAAGAATTGTAATTAATTGAACCATTCTATAAGACAAGCTTTACCCAATTAAGACATGAGGAACTATGGTAAATAGTCTGATGGTGAATGCTAGACTTCCTTAATTGTATATTTAAGATTAAAACAAAGGTGGGGACAAGAGAGGAAAACTAGTAAGTAAAGTTTTTTTTTCTATCAGTAGTAATAATGCAGCTAAAAATGAGAAAAGAAGAAAAAAGGGAAAGTAGATTGTCACATAGAGAATCAAAGTGAGAAACCAAATAATATGAAGTCAAGCAAGTGAAAAGAGGACTAAAAGAATTAGAAAAGATAATAGTACAAAGGTAATCAGTAGAACATAAGCACAAACCTCAAATAGCCAGTTTTTAAAATATAAAAAAACTATAAAAATACAATAGAATTAGTATAATGCTATAAATATAGCATAAAATAATTATATAATTGAGTTGAAACCAAATTTGTCTGTCCCATCTATGAATGTAAATTATTTAAGTCATGTATTGAAAAGTAAAGATTTAAAAATAGCTCAAAAAATAAACCTAATTTAGTTTGCAAGAGTCACGCCTGAGATAAAGGGAGTCAGAAACAGCAAAAAATTAAAGAGTAAGCAAAGGATTTACTAAGCAAATGGAAACAGTAAGAAAGACTATGAGCTTCATATGAGGCAAAGTAGAACTCCGGTTTATGAAAACCATTCAAGACAACAAAAAGGATACTTTACAACAAACTATGATTATGTATAACCACCTATATAACACAAAAACTAAGAAGAAATGCAAAGAAACTATAAGGTGAAATAAACAAAAATACACGAGTAACAGGAAATTTTATCCCACTGTGAGCAATTCATGTCACATGAACCAAAAATAAGTATGCAGAAGAACTAAAAATAAGCAAAATTAATAAGACGGATCTTAAGGCAATGTGTTGATTATAACACCCTGTTAATAAAGAATATAGCTTCTTTTTAAAGTTTCATAGAACATACACAAAATTTGATCATGTATTATGTCACAAAGGGAGCTTCAGTGAATTTCATAAATTAGAAATAATGCAACTATCTTTCCAGATAATGGTGAAATGAAATTGCAAAATAATAGGAAAATTTTAAAAACAAGAAAAATTGTTCCACTTGAAAAACTTAAAAAATTTTAGCAACTCTTATATAATTGGGGAAATAAAATGTAAAATTACAAAATATTCAAGAAGTAATGTTAATAAACACACCCTATGTCAAAATTTATGGAATAGAAGTAAGCCATTTAAATAGGAAAAATTCATATGAATAAAATGAAAGAAAATAAATTTTTAAAATCAATAAAATAAACCAGGATCTCAAGAGGTAAATAATAAAGATAAAACACAAGTTGATGGTGTGATAAACAGAAAAATAAGGAAAAATAAATAAAATGATATTAAAATCAGTGAAAAGAACAAACAACCTTAAATCAAAAGAAAAGGGGAAATATGTGAAAAATAAGAAATAAAGAGGAATAAATAATAGAAACTCTCAAATAACTTTGTGTACTTTGCATAAGCCTTCTGCATTGTGGTTATACTATTTTGTATATTCACCAGCAATTTTTGAAAGTGCCTAAATCTCTATGGACTTGGCTACCAAACTGTGTTGTAAGCTTTTGAATCATTGTCAGTTTAACAGATTAGAGATGATATCTCTATGCAGTTTTATTTTTTATTTATCTATTTTGAGTGAAATTTAATCTTTTTATATTATTTAAGGATATTTTTGTGAATTTTATATTCATATCTCTTGCAGTCTTTTCTAGTTTTTGTACTCCATTACAAGATTTAGGAGTTTTATTTACTTAAAAAGATTCATCCTTTTGAATATGTAATTCTGACTGCATACTCTTAGGGGATATATTCTAAGGAAAAATCCCCACCAACTTTGAAATTACTTTGTAGGCTTATTTCTAATAGTAGTTTTGGTGTAATAATTCTAATACTATTTTGTATGTCTTTTAGGACAAGCAAATTAATAAGTATACTGATCCAATTGGAAACAAGGTTTAATGTGTGAAAAAAAAAAAGGAAATAATTATAAATAATGGAATGAGGACTGGGAATGTAGCTCAGCAGTAGAGCACTTCCCTAATATGTGCAAAGCTGTGGGTTCAGATACTAGCACATGGAATGAGGGAGAGGAAGAACTGTGATTTGGAAGTACAGTTAAAATTATCAAACTGAACGTGTGCTTTTTAAAAATATACATGTGTACAGATTTGTGTGTATATATGTGCGTATTTACAAAGTTGATTACAAAACCTAAAAGCTTTTTTCTATGTATGTATTCCTGCTCCGTCCCCTGAAAGGACTTAAAAGCAATGGCACTAAGTAGTAATGAGCATACCTCATATCTAACCTTTGGTTTCTGAATATATTCCTACTGAAATATACTTGAAGAAATACCTATTCCTAGATCTTTGAAGGAAAAGAAGTACAAAGTAAACCTGGAATATTTTGTTCTAGAAAGCAAGATGTGTTCAGGCTTCTCATAATGACATAAAAGACAATTGAAGGCATTCCCCTTGGCTAAATATGATCATCGAAAAGAACAACGATGAGCAACAACCAAAAAAAGGATATAATATTGTAGTATTAAAATCAAGTGCTTAATTTCTCAAAATAGACATGAATTATTCTTTAACTTATGTAGGTCCCTTTTTGAATAATTATTGTTTCTAATTTCCATATAAGTAAACTGAGTTTCAGAGAGTTTAAGTAATTTACCCCATAATGTAGAACTAGTGAATGGAAGAGACAGGTCTGACTTTTTTATTTTTAGTGATGGGGATCCAACCCAGTGCCTTTCACATGCAAGGCCACCATACTACCATTTTGCTATGCTCCTGGTCCCCTGTCTGACTTAAAGAGAGTCTATGCCTTCACTTATTACACTAAATAGCCTCTAAAATAAATGGTATTATATACCATTTATTACCTAGTTTGTGAACATCTTTCTATGTCATGAAATATTTTCTACAACAGTATTTTTAATGGCAGCACCCTTCTATATGGTATATAGTTATTACTTTAATCAATCCCAGTTATTGGACATTTGAGTAATTTTTCAATATCTTGCTATTATATAAAATATCCTGTTGGATATCAATGTTTTATATCTGTTCGGTCTTTTATTAGTATAAATTTTTAAAAGTTCAATTTCTGGATAAAAATATTTTAAAGCATTTCCCAAGTTGTAGATATATTACCAATTTGTCCCAAATATTTTCTAACATTTTACACTACCAGCAGTATGTGGGGTACTCATTTTCTCTGAATGCTTAAAAACTTTTTGATATCATAATTTATTCAAAAAACAAAAAGAAACCATTTTGATAGGCAAAAGGCTATTTCAGTGTTTTAGCATACCTTTCCCCCACCCATGTTTATTGAGATAAGATGAAAAATATAAATTATATTCATTTTAGGTATATATCATGATGTTTTGATTCATGTACACACAGTGAAATGATGACCATAATCAAATTAACTAACATATCTATCACTTCACATAGTTAAAAAAATTTTTTTGTGGGGGGTTGTAAAGCATTTAAGATCTACTCTAAGAAAACTCAAGCATACAGTTCAGAGGTAAAGTGCACAGTTAACATGCCTGAGGTCATGGGTTCAATCCCCAGCATTGCAAAAACAGAAAATTTCAAGTATCTAATACACTATTAATTATAACCACCATGCTATACATATTAGATATCCAGAACATACTCATCCTGTATAACTGAAACTGTATATTTTGACCATTATCTTCCCATTTCTCCTGCCCCTAGTCCCTACCACCTACCATTCTTCTCTCTGCTTCTGTTGGTTTGATTTGTTCAGAATCTACATATAAGTGAGATCGTGCAATATTTATCTTTCTGTCTCTGGTTTATTTCACTCAGCATAATGTCTTACAGGTCCATCCATCATTTGCAAGTCAAAAGATTTTCTTATTTATCAATTATGATATTGTTGATTGGAAGTTTTACCCCTTTACAAAACTTTGAATCTATCATCCCACCCTCATTGCTTGCAAGGTTTCTGCTGAAAAATCCACTGATATTTTTATGGAAGTTCTCTTGATGTAATCAGTTGCTTTTCTGTTTGTGCTTTTAAAATTTTCTCTTTTTCTTTGAATTTTCATAATTTTATAATAATATGTCACAGTGCACCTTTCTTTATGTTTAATCTATTTGGAGTTCTTTAGGCTTTGTTAATCTGGATGCTCATTTCCCTCTCCAGATTTTTTTAAAAATAATATTCCTATTCCTTTCTCATTCTTTGCTCCTCCTGTAAATTCCACAATGTATATGTTGGTGAATTTAATGGTGTTCCGTGTTTACCATGGACTTTATTCATTCTTATTTCATTTTTAAAATTTTTGTTCCTCTTCCAGAGTAAATTTAAAGGAGATTGTCTTCGAGCTCACTTATTCATTCCACTTTATCAGGACTGTTTTTGAAGCTCTTAATGGAATTCTTCAGTTTATACATTGTGTTTTCCAGCACTAGAATTATTTGTTTGTTTCTTTGTTGAGCTTCTCATAGTCTTTATGTATTTTTATCCTGATTAATTTACTGAATTGCCTCTTGATATCTTTTGCCTGTGTTTCTATTGGAGGGTATAGCTGATATTTATTAATTTATAAGGAATTTTTGTACATTAAAATTTTTAACATTAATTGCCTATTTTAATGTTATATAAAAATGAAAATTAAAGTTTTAAGCCATAAGAAAATAAGAGACTGCCATATTCTTTTCCTGTATCTACTAATATCGTGCCAAGTCATTTACAAAAACATAAAGAATAAATTTAGATCCATTTTCAGGTATCATATGAAGTTGAGTAAACTTCCTACTACCTACCTTTTCTTTCTTAAAAAACCTTGAATCTAGTTTAAAAATAGACAATAAGAATTTGACCCAGCTATCGCCCTTCTCAGACTATTCCCTGAGGATCTTAAAAGAGCGTGCTATAGGGATACTGCCACATCAATGATCATAGCAGCACAATTCACAATAGCTAGACTGTGGATTCAACCTAGATGCCCTTCGATAGATGAATGGATAAAAAAAAAATGTGGCATTTATACACAATGGAGTATTACGCAGCACTAAAAAATGACAAAATCAGGGAATTTGCAGGGAAATGGACGGCATTAGAGCAGATTATGCTAAGCGAAGCTAGCCAATCCTTAAAAAACAAATGCCAAATGTCTTCCTTGATATAAAGAGAGCAACTAAGAACAGAACAGGGAGGAAGAGCATGAGGAAAAGATTAACATTAAACAGAGACGAGTGGGGGGAGAGAAAGGGAGAGAGAAGGGAAATCATATGGAAATGGTAGGAGACCCTCAATGTTACACAAAATTACATATAAGAGGTTGTGANGGGGAAAGGGGGGGAAACAAGGGAGAGAATTGAGCAACAGCAGATGAGGTAGAGAGGGAAGATGGGAGGGGAGGGGAGGGGGGATAGTAGGGGATAGGAAAGGTAGCAGAATACAACAGTCACTAATATGCCATTATGGAAAAATGTGAATGTGTAACCGATGTGATTCTGCAATTTGTATTTGGAGTAAAAATGGGAGTTCATAACCAATTGAGTCAAATGTATGAAAGATGATATGTCATGAGCTTTGTAATGTTTTGAACAACCAATAAAAAAAAATTTAAAAAAAAAGAATTTGGACAACAAAGTGATCAGTTTTAACAAAAATCCTAAGATTGAGACTGTAGATCCAATGGAATATATGACTTTGGTTACATAGGCCCAGTAATGCAATAAAATCATCAAAGTATTTTATAAAATGATTATTTTACTGATATATGTGTATTTTTAATTAAACTGATTTTTAAAAAATAGAGCAGTGAAGTTGGGGATTCAGACTGTCCTATGCAATTACCTGAGATGAATGGACAAAATGAGTTTGAATAATCAGTCTGTGGCAAAGTCCAGAGTTTTATTCTATGCAAAGGCAACTGGATGGCATAAAAATTTAACCTATACCATTGGCCTCATTAACCCAATATTTCAACCAAATTATTTTAGTACTAAAAGTCATTGAATAGAAAAAATGGATTCCATCTTCTCTTGGCCTTGAACATGGCAGAAGCAGTGTGGTTTAGTAGAATGAAACTGAGGGCTAAGTTTTAGTTTCCTCTTCTCTAAAATGAAGAAATTGAACTACATGGTTTGTCTGTGGTGTTTTATTTCCAAAACAAGTTGTTAATTTTAGAACACTTTTAGACTTACATTGAAGTTGCAAATATAGTACAGAGAATTACCATAAACTCCTCATTTGCTTTCTACTATTGTTAATATCCTATATAAGCATGGTACATTTATCACAACTAAGAAACCAACAATGATAATTATTATTAACTGAACTCAATCTTTGATTTAGGTATTGACAGTTTTCCCCAATGTGGCTTTTCCATTCCAGGATAGGATATTAAATTTCATGCCTCCTTATCTTCCTCTGGCCTGTAATAATTTTCTTTACAAGATAACCTTGCCAGTTTTGACTGGTCTGATTTTTTTCAGTGCTGGGAATTGAACCTGGGGTCTTGCTCATGCTAAGCAAGTAAGTACTCTACCACTGAGCCACATCCCCATCCCTGGTCTGAATTTTTACAGAATGTCCCTCAATTTGGATTTTGCTAATGTTGTTATCATGTTTATACTGGAATTATGAGTTTTAGAAGGAAGATCACAGAGGTGCAATTGTCATTGCATCATATCAAGTGTACATGCTATCATCAGTGATGGTAACTTTAATCACCAAGATGAAGTAGTATTAGCCAAGTCTCTTTAAGATTATTTTCCTGCCTCCTTTCTAAACTCTACTCAACTAGTTTCTGGGGTTTGTTGTTTTTATTTTTTGCTGCTGGTGCTAGAGATGGAACCCAGGGCTTTGTGAACACTAAGAAAGTACACTTTCACTGAGTCACATCCCTAGCCAACTGATTTGTGGTCTTTTTGAACTCTAACATACAATAATCTTATTGTGTTGCAGATAGATTTCCTTACCTGCACAGGTCAATTTTAGAGTTGAACTCATCACTCAGGATTGCATACTTGTGCTGGGTAGCTCAGCAGAAATTTCCTTGGAACCCACTTCTAACTATGTGGCTATGTGAGAATCTTCAGTTATGTTTCATAAAGTGAGACTATAACTGTTTTATGCTAACCTTTGTAAAATTCTATTCTACTAAAATGATGGCATCTTTAAAACATTAAGAATTGTTCTAATTTCTTAAAACTTTTACCAAAATAATCTAAAATTTACAATTTTCAGGCCCAGGGACCACAATGGTGGAGAAAAGGAAATAAGCAGCTTTGGGAGATGTTAATGAGGGAAGAGATATGAATGTCTGCTCTAAATTTGGAATTAGAAAATTAGGCAAAAGTTTTTTTTTTTTAATCTGCTGTACTGCTGTGTGAAAATGGCACCTGAAGTTCCCTCAAAGATTTGAGTTCCTCTATTCTCTCAAGAAAAAATATAACTGTGCAATCCTCTCATAGAGTAGGAAAGCAGAGAATTCAATGAGAAAATGACCTTCTGCCTTTATCTGCTTCCAGATGGTTTGGAAAGGTTTGCCTAAAGGGGGAATTAACCAGAGTTAATAATAATGGCTAACAATTACTGGGCATCGAGTATGTACCAGGCACTTTTAGGTATCTTACATGACTGATTCATTTTGTCTTCATAAGAACTTTATAGAGAAGATGCAGTTATCATGTACATTTTATGGTGAGGTATTGAGACACAGAAATTAACTATTTGCCCAGGCCACATAGCTACTTAATAGCAGAATTTGGATTTGAATTAAGGAAACTTGGCTCCAGAGTCCCTGGTCTTTACTACACCACATGACAACTGCCCCACTATATAGATGATAAGCTCTAAGAGGGGAAAGATGCTTTTTGTAATCAAACAGTTACTGTTGTATCCTCATCACCTAAAACAATGTCTAATACATAGTCAACCAACAAATAATAATTTCATGAAAGAGGAAAAGGCTTGAGGATCCTGATCCTGAATCATCCTCATTTCAATAATATATTGGTGACTCTTTTAGAAGAACACTATTATGGTGGCACCTCAGAAAACCCTGAACAAACTGAATCATTATGCTCACCACCACTTCATTTTCTGTACCTCCCCATTGGATCACATCTTAAAAGCAACTAAGAAGGTTCAGTAGTTTTCTATCACTTCTCCCACTTTCCATCTTCTTTATTATATCTCTTGCCTCCACAGCCTCATATAGTCCCTGTTCTTTAATATTAATTATGAATAATCAAGAATTGGAAAGAGTTTGAAAGTCTCAATACTCAAATGTTGGCATAAAAATACATACATATAGGGGCTGGGGTTGTGACTCAGTGGTAGCACACTTGCCTATCATGCATGAGGCACTGGGTTCGATTCTCAGCACCACATACAAATAAATAAAATAAAGATCCATCAACAACTAAAAAATATTTTAAAATACGTACATATAACTATGGCAATGACTACATGATCTTTAATCAGAAAATTGAGTTTCAGAACTTTGAGTGACCAGGAAGTGTGGACATGAATCAATTAATACATTTCCCTTTTTAAAACATAAACATACATAGGGAAAATGAGTAAGAAGAGGGAAGAACTGCATAGGTCTATTTCTTACTTTCCATAGTCAGAAATTTTATTTCAATCTTTAAATAACCCAGATGATATCATTAATAGGTACTTAAGCCAGGAAAGAGGTGATGCATTTTTCAGGAAACTAAGAGATTTCCTATCATCTTAACAATGAACAGTGATTTGTTTGACAATGAAAGGAAGAATTAGTTGAATATAAGGTGAAGTAAAATAGGAAAGTAAAAGAAAAAATTAAAGAATCCAAGTGTTGATTTCTAGCTAAATTGATATTTTGCTACATTATTTATTAAACTGTTTTAAATTTATCCATCATTATGCTGCTTATTTATCCTGACTTCACAAAGCAAATACTAATACAAAAATAAATAAGATTTGAGTTATGGAGAACACTTATTGGTGCTGTGACTTGAGATGAAACCACTAAATAATTGTGTCTGCTAATAAGGAATCCACAGATGGGCCTGTTATGCAACTACAAATGGAGATCATATATTAAACCTATGATAAGGTACCCAAATAGACATGTTATTTATAAATATTGCTGCAGTCTTGGAATGGAAAATATAAAATACATAGTAAATGAAAGTTTTAAGATAATATAATATAGAACTGGAACATTAAAATGATTTATTACTTTGATAGAATCTTCTCTAGCCTGGGTATTGGATAAAACTAGGACCATACTAAGGCAAAAAAAAGTGTGCTGCAATGGATAGTAATTCATTTCATTTAGAAGAAAGTAGGAATTCAAACGTGGAGCAATAAGAGAGATGCACTCATTGCCTCTGTTGTACTGTCTCAATCTTAGTTAGCATTTAATTTTACTTTTTCATTATGGCAGACTTGCAAAATATGTTCTGTAAAATTATTCAAGTTAACATGCTTTTTCTTTCTTTCTTCCTTTTGGTTGTTTTTGTTTAAATTAGTAAAGCCCTTTCTTCCAAAAGAAATTCTACCCATACCCAACACAACAGCCTTCTGGGCTTTCAAAAATGTTTGAAAGGGATCACAAAGACATATTGACTACCTTCAAATTCCTTTGAAAAGGAACATTTAAGTATGTTTTATTTATGTTCATGATGTAGGGCAAGGAGAGATAATATTTTTAGTAGAAAATGTATATGTATAACCCTAGGAAAAAAAAGAAAACTTGAATGAAATTGCTGAGGCAAAAGTAAGGTACTATAAATAAATATTCATTGCTTCCTTTATTTAGTACTTGAAAAATGCTTTGCTGAAAACTAATGGTTTTCAATTCTGCATGTAATCTAGTTATTACCAGGATAAAACTGAGATCTAAAGGGCATAGTTCACCCATATACCAATTTGATGTTTAATGTAATACAAATAGGATTTATTTTAAAATGGAATGATAACCTGGTTTCTGTAATGTTTGCAGTCACTGCATTTAATTCAAGTAGCATTTATATTTGCAGTGATATTTCTTGTTGCAGAAACATCTAGTCCCATATGATGTCCACAAAGTATCTGTCTGGTGAAATTGTTTCCCCTAAGAGATAAGTTGAAAGCCTAAAGTCATCAGGGATCAGCATCTGGGTAATGTATTTGGTGTGTTTTTCAGAAAGGAGATTGTCCAGCATACAAGTAGATATGTAGCTTTGACAAGCTTTGGAAGTAAAGTACAAAATCTGTAACATTCCCTAGCCTTAAAGAACATGAAGCAAGATATGTAAAGGAACTGGTAAGGGGAAAATGCTGGCAAAAATAGAAAATAAATTACTTCAAAAAGTATTGCATGCTTTTAACTAAACATGATTAAAATTTATGACATCAACTGTAGTAGTCACACTTTATTTGTGAGACAGATTTCAAACTTTCTACATAGGTTTATTTGGTAGAATTAGAAAATAGTCTCCGAAATTCTTGCAACAAATAAATAAAATATTCTGAGCTGAATATGTATGCATTTTAAGATGCAAGATGAATTTCTTGGAAGCTCAGTTATATTTGTCTTAAAAATCTTACTTATTATCAAAGTACTATTTTGTTATTAAATGGATTTCAATATTGTCTGTAAGACAGTTGACCCAAAGTACTAAAAGATACAGAATAGCACAAAATAGTAATCCTATTTCTTGACACTAGCACTATAATGTAATTTCATAAGTTTAAATGAGTAAAAGGAATTCTTCCTAGCATCCAAATTTTTCTTATTCACATATGTTTATATATATATATATATATATATATATATATATATATGTGTGTGTGTGTGTTTTATATATAAATATGTGTATGTGTGAAAACAGAACTCTTTAGATTGAAAGAGTCTAAGAATCCAAAAGCCTTTACCAAAACCTCTATAGAATACAGTTTGAAATTTGTGGCCTAAAGGCTGAGGCAGGAGGATCATGGGTTCAAAGCCAGCCTCAGCAACAGCAAGACACTAAGCAACTCAGTGAGGCCCTGTCTCTAAATAAAATACAAAATAGGGCTGGGGATGTGGCTTAGTGGTAGAGTACCCCTGAGTTCAGTCCCCAGTACCAATATATATGTATACACACACACACACACACACACACATATATGTATATATATGATATATCATATATATATTATATATCATATATATTATATATATCAGTTATTTTTTGAAGTTTCTCATGTTTTTTAATATATATATTTTTAGTTGTGGATGGACACAATACCTTTATTTTACTTATTTATTTATTTTTATGCAGTGCTGAGGATCAAACCCAGTGCCTCACACATGCTAAGCAAGCATTCTACTACTAAGCTACAACCCCAGCCCCCAAAAGATTTTAACAATAATATGAAAATGTTAAAGTATCCTTCCAGTTCCCCAAGCTCCCCCACTGAAAAACATCAATATTTTAGTATGAATCATTTCAATTCTCTTTATGCATTTTCATATATAAAATACATATTTTCTGCTTTAACGGGATATTAGAATATGCATTGTTCTACAATGTTTTTCATAGAACTATCTTTCTATGTCAGTTCTTGTAGGTCATTCCATGGTGTACTGATAAAAGTATGACAACCAGCTCTATGGACAAATGTGCAGTATTTTCTGATTCCCAGAGTGTAAAGACACACACCACAGTCTATTTCAACTGCCAACATAAAGTCACTGAAGGTGAAATTAGGAACAGATGCACATAGATGGCACTTATAAACCAGTATAAGATGGCTTCGGCACATCACTGGATTAGTCTTTTTTTCTCTCTTTTTTTTGGATTTTTATTTTGAAATAATTTTAGACTTAGAGAAAGTTTGCAAATGTAACAAAGAATTCTTGTATACCTGTCACTGAGCTTCTCCCAATGTTAACATCTTACAATAACCACAGTACAATTTTCAAAATTAAGACATTAACCTTGGTATCATGCCATTAACTAAGCTCTATTTAATTCTGATTTCTTTTTTTTCTGTTCTAATATCCAATCTAGAATCCTATATTGCATTTAATTAGCATGTCTCTTTAATTTCCTTCAATATAGCAGTTTCTCAGTATCAATTCTTTCAATCCTTATACAGATTTTTTTCCAGGAATTTGAAATTTAAATTTATTTTAACTGAAACATAAAAGTAGTAATATTAGTAGGTTGCCATATGATGTTTTGATACACATATACATTATGTAATGTTTAAATCAGCTTTACATAAGATTTCATAGTATAGATACATCATTCTCTCCCATAATTTGATATATTATCCCTTCTGATTTTTTAATATATTAACAAAGCCAATGTCTTAATAACAGTGTAATAAATTTCCTTATATGTTCTTTATGACATATGACACATGACATAATTATTTCTTTAGTATAGACTCCCAGAAATAGAATTCCTGTTCAAGGAACATTCACAATTTAATTTGTGATAGGTATCAAAATTTCCTTGCAAGGCCACTTTATCACATTACATTCCTATGAGCAGTGTGTAAAGGTAGTACTTGCTATACCCAAGTGCTGAGTTAGGTATCCAGGGCAGAAAAATGAGGAAGACATGATTCTCATCTTTTAAGTGCTTATTATTGATGAGGCAAATATGTAAACAAGTATCTGCAATTTAATTTGGTAGATTCTATGATAGAGTGCTAAAAGATAAACATCTTGTGAAATGTTCTAGTCAGAATCTTCACTGTCCAATAAAAATGTAATATGAACCACACATATAATTTAAGGTTTTATAGTAGCCATATTAAAAAGTAAAAAGAAACAGATCAAATTTAATTTCATAAAATTTTTATTTAATCCAATATATCTACAACATTATCATTTCAATATGTAATCAGTGTAAAAATATTAATGTGATATTTTACACTCTTTCTTTCATACTGTCTTTGACTAGTCAAATTTCAAGAGCTCAGTAGACATGTGTGGTGCATGGCTGCCGTATTGGATAGCACAAACCTAAGTCATTCAAGTTGTATTTCCCACAAGCATTCTTGTGGTCTCCTTATAAGTGAATATTTTTTTGAAGGGAGTAGAATAGGGAAGTATTATTTGTTATATACGTTAGTAAACACCACCAGTCTAACATTAGAGAAAGGAAGTCCAACATCCTGAGTGCAGAGATATAACTGCAGCTTGAGTTGGAAGTTTCTATAGATATGTGCAAGCTAAGAAGAGCTTCAGTTTGTGAAGTCAGCCTGCCTTGAGATCCAAGGTGCTTGGTTGAGTTTGGCAATTGAAAACAGCAATATAATCCATTTGTTACCTTAACTTTGTAATGAATTTATAATTTTGGAACATAGTTCTTTGCAATTGGATAGAACAAGAAAAATAGTAATTATAAAATGTACATGGTTCATCAGCAGGAAACATTTGTTAAAAGACCATTAAGGGATTGTCATTCTTAATCAACTGAAAAAACATTACTCCTGGAATATCTAAATAGGCATACATATTTTTTCCCAGCTATTGGATTTCAGTAAAATACAAATAATTGGACCCATAGTCCCTGAAAGAGCTTGATAGTTTCCATCTCTACTTACTGAGTTTAAATAT
>NW_026000283.1:6083828-6115653 GCF_001458135.2 Marmota marmota marmota
TATATATATATATATATATATATATATATGTGTGTGTGTGTGTGTGTGTGTGTGTGTGTGTGTGCGCGCGCGCGCATATGTATGTATATATACATATTGGTACTGGGAATTGATCCCAGGGATGCTCAACCACTGAGTCACATTCTCCAGCCCTTTTTAATTTTTTTTTTTATTTTGAGATAGGGTCTCACTAAGTTGCATAGAGTCTAAGTTGCTGCAGCTAGCGTTGAACTTGAAATCTTTTTGCCTTAGCCTCCCAACCCACTGGAGTATGTATATTTGTATGTCTTTAGGAACAATAACTTTAACCTTGCTTGAGGTCATGAGTATTTGTATTAGATCTACTTTTACTAGCAATGCTCATTTATATGTGTATGTTCTGGTATGAGAGATTTTAGTGCTATTACTTTCTATTCACTTCCTGCTTCTTGGTGATCAGTTCCTGAAATGGTTTAGAGCACTGAGATAACATAATTGTGAATCCAATCCTTATGTGTACGAGTTTTCTATCACTTTTTTGACTCCTTAGTCCTCCTCACACAGCCCATGTAAGATTTCAGGACTATTTGTAATTTCTCTTCCCTCTGCCAGGAAGGTTCTTCCACCAGATATTCATAATGAATTCACATCATTTCAATCTTGGTTCAAATATACCTCCTCTGAGAGGCCTTTACTGACCACCTTTACCTGTTCTTTTCTTCATAGCACTTATAACTATCTGACAATATCTCATTTATTTATTTGTTTACATAGCATGTATATTCTGTTTCATAATTTATATTTTATCATATTTTTCTTTGTCAGTCTTAACCCATTACCCTGTCATATAAGTTCTGGGAGGGTAAGGAGTTTTTCATTGTTGGCACTGCTATAAACTTAAAAATAAAATAGTTCCTGGCACAAAGGAGGGCCTCAAAAATATTTGTTGAGCTAATATATGAATATAACTTATATCATAAATTTGTTCATTACCCTTAATTCTAGCCAGTTAGCTCATAATGCCTATACTTGGAATTGAAGGACTCAGCTAACTAAGATTTAAGGATGCATGTCAATATCCTCTAAGGATGCATGTCAATATCCTCTATGCATACACATATCCTCTATCCAAAGCTGACACATGGCCAATGTGTACTAATTAAGCCATCTTGGTTATTTATATCTGATAATGCATTTTGGTTGGACAGTACCTATTCTGTTTTGACAATTAACTATTTTAAATATTATATTCCCTGTATTCACCTGTATAAAATATGGAAAGTACATTACCAGTGTGCTTGGCATGTGCTTTGAATATATATGTTGAATAAATCAATAAATAATCCCCATAGGTGAAGTACTACCATATCCTTTTAGTTGTCCATTGACATATTCCACAGGTCAGCATAATTTTATTTATTTGCTTAGTATGGAAAAACTATTCTCTATTTTTAATAAAACTCAGACACTATAGTTGTTTAGTAACCACATTCTACCCTGCACATAAATGCACTTTGGGCTTTTTTTCATGCCTCAGCAATATGGAAGTTCAATTAGGAAGAGAGAAAAGGCCAGGAGCCTTTCCATGGTACTCCAGATCTGTAGCAAGTAATTAACTTTTATTATATATTCAAATATACATTCCACACAGTTTGTTCCCCAGGAGAGATATATTAAACTTAAGGAATTATAAAGCCTTACTACTCTCAAAGAGTATTCACTAAATGTGCCCATACCTCTGTATCTGCCTTGATTGGCTGCAAGCAGTCTATTTAATTTGATAGTAAAAAAATTAATCCTTACCTTATATATTTTGAAGTGAATCTCTCCACCACATGAATTTTTCTAACATTTTCTAGTGCCCTCAGGAAACTAGCTTAACTTAAAGTACATAAAATAGGTCTTCAAAATGAGAGCCACTCTGCCTTTTGTTACATATGGTCCATCTAATTTCATAAAAAAGTAATTGAACCAAGGAAATGAAACACATTTTCAATATAGTTAGTAATATCCATTATATCCAAATTATTGGGGGGGGGCACAGAATATACCAAATTTTCTGTAATACTGATAAATGCCTTTAACTGGGACAAGTATATCTTTGAGTCCTTTGGCAAGGAAATTTCAATAATGTCACTAGTATAACTTTATTAACATGCCATACCATACCTTACTCAGAACCAGTGTCGTTTGGTTTTAGTTGTTTCCAATAATTGAGAGAGAAATTCATCAGACAGTATTGGCCTTAATCCAAAGAAAAGGATAGAAACCAATTAAATGCTTAAAAGTTTTAAGGGTAAATTAAAAAGTAGGTGCTAGAAATCTCTTTAGTTCCAACTAAAAGTGGATGAATGATTTTTAAATAGGTTACCTGCCTAGCTTCTCAGTTTTCAGTCACTAGTTCATATACTAAATGAGTATATTAAATTAGCCCCTTTCAGATTGCCTGAGAACACAAAGAAAAATATGAGATGACTTATAAGTGGTTTCCTGCTTTTTTTTTTTTTTTTTTGTCTTTTGGTAGAATTTAGTTGATATTGAAAAATATAATGAGAAAAATAAATTTAAAAAAATTCTGTAGCTTCTGCCCCAGGCACTATTCTCTCCCTTCAATTACCTCATTCACTCTCACATCTTAAACTGTTGCTTCTGTGCATGTATACCATTGTAGTCTTGTTCTAGTTTAAAATTTTCCCCAGAACTTCAACCCTTTTGTGGTTAATATAGCTATGTACATGTTCTACCAGTCCTTGGAACCCAACATCCCCAAAATTGAATTCATTGCATTCCTATAATCACCTCAAAGCATATGTTCAACTACTCATTATTCAATAAAACATATGTGGTACCAACTATTCAGAGGTTAAGTGAAGAATTCCCTAAATTTATTAATAATCCCACCATTTTTTCAGTTACTATGGCTGAAAATCTTTATCATTTTAAATTACAATTTTACCCACACTTTTTCTTATGCCTCACCTAGTATACCTACATACCTATATAAGATATGTATACACACACACACACACACACACACACCCATACACATGCACACATAGAGACACACACACCATGAACACATATAGAGCTTGTTGCCAAATTCTAAGTTGCCATTTATGAAATTTCTTCTTAAGGAATTGCCTTTTTTGCCTTCTCACTCTAAAAACTTGAGACATTCTTTGGACACCACCTTAATTGAGACACTAATTATTTCTCACCTATATTATTGCAATGCCATTCCAATTGGTTTCCTTGAATTATCTTTAGGCCTCCAGTTCATCCTTCTCCACACTATTACTGGGTTTATCTTTATACAAAAGGTATTCTGATGATATCATTTGTTTGCCTAAAACCCTCTTTTTCTCTGCATTGCTACCTAATTAATCTTTTGAAAGAAAATTCTGATCATCTCCCATCTGCTCAGAAAATAACAATGTTGCACTGTTACTTAAGATATTAACTCCAGTTATTCAAGGGTGGTATTCACTCATTGTCTTTCTACAATGTGACCCTAATCTACCTTTCTGGTTTTAACTTCCACAACTACCTCCACAAAACTAAGCTCTAATGGATCCAAGAAACTTAATTGTTTCAGTCAGCTTTTTCACTGCTATGACCAAAAGACCTAACAATAACAATTACAGTAGGAAAGTTTTATTTGTGGGCTCACAGTTTCAGAGATCTCAGTCCATAGATGGCCAGCTCCATTGCGCTGGGTCCAAGGTATGGCAGAACATCATGGTAGAGGAGTGTGGTAGAGGAAAGTGTCTCAGGATTTGCACCAAGAAGCAGAGAGAAAGAAAGCTCTGCTCAACAAGGAATATACACACACACATACACACACACACATACACTATATATATATATAGTGTGTGTGTATATATATATATATGCACACACATACACATACAATACATACATACATACATACACACACACACATACACACACATATACAATAAAGACAGGACCCCAGGGACCCACCTCCTCCAGCCACATCCTACCTGTCTACAGTTACCATCCAATTAATTCCTATCAATGAATTCATGCACTGATTAGGTTAAAACTGATTGGGTTATAACCCATTCATTTCACCTCTAAACTTTCTTGCATTGTCTCATACTTAAACTGTTGGGGGACAACTCACATCTGAACATTTCTTTTGCTTCAAGTACATCCTATACTTGACAAATTCATAATTGTTCAACCAGCCTCTTCTTCCCTCTCAATTGTCACCCATCAAAGTCCTACACATTTTTCAAAGTTCATCTCTAAAATTCATTCATAAAATCATTCTTAATCAGTCCAGCCAAATTTAAGACATCATTCCTTTAAACTGTTTCTCTTCAAATAAAATCTTCTTGTTCTCTAGGTGGCAAATATCACATGTTCACTGTAAAATATACAGAAAATATAGAAACCATAAGGAGGAAAATAAAAATCCTTTGTAAGCTCCCTGTACTATATCCTTCAGCATATTCTTGCTCCAGAAATGAACACACACACACCACACACACAAGTCATATCATACTATTCATACTGTTTAGGAACCTGATATTTTTTTCATATGATGCATCATGAATATTTCCCATTTCATTGCTTGATATTCTGCAACATGATTTCAGTAGCCACAGTCTTTTATTATTTACTATATTTAGCCAGTTATTTGATGAAACCTCGCTTAGTGAATATTTAGATTTATCAGAACTTTTTAGTATTATTTTCAAATGTTATGATCAATAGTCATAGTCTACCACATTCGTAGTTAATTCATAGACATTGAATTATTGGCTCAAAGGATCAACCAGATTTTAAAGATTTTGTTTATTTTTTGGGGGGGAGGGTGCCACATTTCCCTCCATAAAGCTCACTGTATTTTTATATTTCTATCAAGATTAAGTGTGCTATTTCCCTGCATAATGACCAATTACATATACTTTTTAATCTTCTTACAAAAATCTGAACTTCTTGTGTCAATTCTTCCATATACTATTATGGTTATTTTATACTTACAATACTACCAAATCCCATGCCATTCGTCATCTAGACTTAAACACCTGTAGCAGCTATCATAGGGTCTTATGCACATGAGGCATTCAGGATATATTTTCTGAATTGAATTGAATTTAATCAGAACCACTGGGAAGATTTCCCATGTTCTCTTGATAGTCTATTAACATTACTCTGCAGTAGTTTCCTTGTGCAAACGAAAGTTAGGTAAGTGGAGAGGGAACAGGTGGGTCACAGCACTGAAGAGCTGAGTTAAATCCCACTGTTACTGCTAATCCTCCCATCTCTAACCCTATTTCTGGGATATCTTTAGCTTCAGAGCTTTAACAACAGCTACTTGGAAAAGTAGTGTAGTAAAATGGTGTAGGTGTATACTCCTTGCTCGACCTAACTAAAAGATAACTGGTTATGGTGTTTCTAGGTACAAAAGGATAGCTGGTTTTGGAGGCCTTGTCAGTGAGTTGGAATAAGTTAATATATGACTTGTTTTCTTGCAGCAGTACATTTGTTTGGCCTGACTTGGCAATTGCAACCAGTTGAAGGACAGCTCTATGAAAATGGAATTAGCAAAGGGAACAGAGGGACGGAATCCATGGATACTACTTACTCTCCAATTGGAGGAAAAGTTTCTGACAAATCAGAGAAAAAAGGTACAGTGATCAAAATGATTGATTGATTATTGATTAATTTTTTTCTAAATTAGTCATTAAGACCATATGTAGGATGGTTTCACTTCACATTAAATTTCATGATCACTTGAAAGAAGTACTCTAATGTGAACTGAATAAATACATGTAAATGTATTGTCAAAACAAATTTTTCTTTTCTCCAGTGCCTTGAGTACAAACCAATTAAACTTTTCAGATATGTTGGCAATTTTTAAAATAGACAAATATTTACTGAATGGAACTTTCAATACAATGGAAATTACATTTCACATATAGCTACCCTGAAGCAACATGGGATTTTGATTAAGTTCTCTTGTGTCCAAGCCCAACATTTTTATATAACATTTTACAAAGGGCATACAGAAATTTCTTTTGTTTACAGTAAAAAAGGCTTTTTTTCTGCTTAATATGAGGGTGAATGTTTATGTCAAAATAGGAGAACATAGCTTTTTTTCTGGCTGGAGACCTTGAATCATTTCTAGTTGGGGAAATGTCATATCACTTTGAGTCCTGATTTGATAACTTTAACCAACATGGGCTTCAACTAACTATCTGACTGATTTACAATAAATTATCATAATACTAGTACTCCCAACTTCTTACTCACATTGAATGCCATTAGTTTTAATATATAATCATTAAAAACAACTGGATGTTTGTATTATGGCTGCTTTTCAAATAAGACTCAGTACAAAGGACCCAAGCTGTGTTAAATTTCAGGAAGACAATTCGAAAAACAGAAATGATAACATGTATAGCCAGCACTATCATAGGTATTTTTAGGAGATCAAAAATAAACAAATAAATGAGTGATCCAAACCTTACACTCAAGAAGCTTATGATTTTATAGGGGTAATAGGATAATTTTGTTTTGGTTCATCATTTCCAAATAAGATATGTTGTTTTTTGATTGCTTGAGCTAGTACTCTTGATGTGTGTGCTTAATTCCTTTTGGAGGGTTGTTTGTAGGTTTCATTTTTCTTTGCTTTTGAAATAGTTAACTTTGCTATGGTCCATGCTTCAATGAAAAAGAATACTCATGGGGTTGTGGCTCAGTGGTAGAGCACTGGCCTAGCATGTATGAGGCACTGGGTTCAATTCTCAGCACTGCATATAAATAAATAAAATAAAGGTCCATCAACAACTAAAAATTATTTTTAAAAAATAATACTTATGGTTCAGGAGAAGATAATAGCTTTGTTGTAGTTTTCAGTAATGATACAAGTTTTCTTTACATAGTTTGAAAATATGTTTCCAGGCTGGACTCATCAACAGTTTCATTGTTATTGCTGAGTGGAGTTGAGGGGCGTAAAGGATTCAGAGATGACAGAAGAAGGGGTTTGAGTACACACATTTCTTCCTAATTTCCTTTACCTGATTTTTCTCATTCCTTTATGTCTGAAGAAATATCTATCTGCTCAGGGTTTCTTGTCATTGATATTGAAATTCAGAAATATCTGAAGGAAATGAAAAATATAAGATAGGAGTAGGTTATCACATAGGTATCATCAGAGTATATTTAATTTTGTATTCTATCTCAGATATCTTATGATACATTTCTAAAAAGTAGGTTGATGATGATGGCCAAAATTGCTTTAACAATTATCAGGGGTCAAGAATTGTTACAAACACTTTACTTGTATTATATCATGAAGGAAACATATTATGATTGCCAATCTCCAATTGAGAAACAGAAGCACAGAGAGAGTAAGTAATTTGTCCCAGATAACAGAGCTAGAAACTGGTGGACTGATTACAGAGCCCTGTTTCTTAACTTCTGTGCTATAATTAATCCTTGAATAACAGATATTTGAACTCTTAGGGTCCTTTACATGCCAGTTATTATTTGAAGATGTGTTGCAATTTGAAAAAAAAAATTCACAGATCAACCATATAGCCTATAAGTAGCCAGAAAAAAAAATTAAGCCAGGTGCAGTAGCGCACACCTATAATCCCAGTGCTTGGGAGACTTAGGCAAGGAGAATCGCGAGTTCATAGCCAATTTCAGCAAAAGCGAGGCACTAAGCAACTCAGTGAGACCCTGTCTCTAAATGAAATACAAAAATTAGGACTGAGGATGTGGCTCAGTGGTCGAGGGCCCCTGAATTCAATCCCTGGTACCCCCCCCAAAAAAAAACAGGTAAGTCATGAATGCAGAAAAATATATGATATATGTAGATAACAGCTTATTTATCATTTACTATCATAAAATTTATGCAAAACTTTTTAAAAGTTAAAATTTATCAAAACATATGCACAAAAATACTTATAGACCATCCATGGCACTATTCACAGTCAAAAGTAATGTAAACCTGAAGATGCAGTATTAGATTGTAATTACATAAAAATTGCATATAGTGCATACAGTAGTAGTATAATAACTTTGTTGCCACCTCCTATACCTATTGTGGTAAGCTCACGTTTGAGAATATCTGCTTCAAACACCCTGTGACACTGATCATCTCAATGTCAGCAGTTTTTTTCTCTAGTAAATTGTGTATCACAGTAAAAAAAAAAATGATCTCTTGCAATTCTTGCATATTTTCACTGTTTATAATTCATATAGCATACAAAATATGGGCTGATCAATTGATTGTGTTATTGGTAGGGCTTCTGATCAATGGCAGGCTACTAGCAGTTAGGTTTTTGGGGAGTCATAAGTTTTACATGGATTTTTTACCATGCAGGAAGCAGTGCCCCTAACCTCCACATGGTTCCAGGGTCAACTGTGTACTGAATATAGACATGAAATGTATACGAAGACCACAATTTTTTTTTACATAATAAAACAAAACCCCAGAATCTATTCATGATAGAATTTGGATAAATTCTATTCACTTATATTTTTAAAGTATTGTGATAAATTTCATAAGTTAAAAAAACAATTTGTATTCTGCTCAATTATAACAACACAGAAGGCAAAACAATTTCAATTTAATACTTTAGTAAGAAAAATCATTATAGATTGTTAGTATATAAACAAATTATTAGCTTAAACTGATTTTTTATGAATCCTGGACAAAAAAGTAGGAACATCATGTTTCTACTCTATTTGATCTTTACTTCTAATTACTTATCGAATAAAAACAGAGCTCTATTTTTGATAATGCCATGTGTATAGTAAAGCAAACCTTGCAGAAGATGTAATACAATATAGGGATATTTTCAAATGGTCAGCTGAATCCTTTTATAATTTTCTAGATAGCACATACCCTGTAAATACAGTTCTGGAAGGTTGTATTGATGCTTTATGCCCTAAATTATGAAACTGACAACCACATAATATTTTTTTACATTATTTTCTTTACTATCTTGGAGGATTGAGCATTGTAGCATTGTGGTTAAGAGCCTGGACTCTGGAGTCAGGCACATGTGGTACAGAATACTGACTGTGTCATTTACTGACTTTCCAACCTTAAGTAATTGACACAACCTTGCTGAACCAATGTCCTTATCTGTAATGTAAGGATGATAATAACAGTACCTGTCTCATATGGTTGTAGTGAGGAGTAAATGAGACAATGGCTCTAAAGTATATATCATAATTTCTGGCACAGTGTTTAACAATAAATAATATTAGGCCAGAAGACTGGAAAATTACCTTCAGTTTTTAAAACATTCATTTACATTCAATTGGGTCCTACAACACTGGTAGCAACTTTTCTATATATGATGATCTCCTTGCGATATGATGTTTTCTTTTCTTAAAATTTGGGCTATTTTTATTTAACCAATTTAACATCTATTGTTTTTAAATTACCACTATCATCAGATGATGGATAAGTAGAAAAGCACTTTAAAAAATCAAATTTACTAGAATTGGTGCCACATGAACAGTTATTGTATGTGTCTCATTAGGAAATCGAATTATTTTTTCAGCACTTAATTATCTAAATGAAAGGGGAAAGGGGCGTTTGGTTATAGACATTTAGTATGCTAAAATTTTTAAAAACATTCTAGAATTTAAGATGTCACACTCTCACACTGGCATATGCCAAAATAAAAATTTAAAGAAACCATAAGTTGTCATTGTTCAATAAACACTTATAGAATTTAAGGCATCATACTAATATAATCCTTAAGTATCTTTGAATCTTACATACTACTCACAACTCTTTCCATTTAACTAGCAAATATTATATAACAACTACTTCAAACAAAGCAAAGAAAGATAGGAACAAGGTTTACTTCTAAATCTGCATCATGTAACATTCATAAATAATTAAAATAATTGCAAAATAATTTATCAACAAGTTTAGAATATTAAAATCTTCATGCTTATCCAGTCCAACAACTTTATTTAAAGGTAAAGAAAATTAATCCCAAAAAGTTCAAGATCACTCAGAAAGAACTGGGACTAAAACTGAGGACACTGGTTCCACATTTTATGTTTTTTCAACTCTGTTATCATAATGATGTAACACAAATTAAATATGTAAATTGCTGAAGAACTTCTCAATCACGAAGTGTCAAACACAAAAACTGAACAAGTAAGGAAATTGATTTTATTCAGGCTATTGCAATATAGAGGTTTAGCTTAGTCTTTTATAGAGAGGAGTAGATAAGTTTCATGTGGGGTAATCCACAGGGGGATTGTTTTGTACTCGGGAAGTCTCCATCAGTTAACTGTGCAGAAAATGTTTATCTCTGTACCTAGCTAGTTTGGGGACACAATTTTAATGTCAGGTAATTATTAATGAGACAAATAATGGGGATTTGGAGAATCTGTGTCTGGGACTAAAAATGAGGACATCTGATTCCACATTTTGTTTTTCATATATTATTGTAATACTGGAACACGAATATATAAATTGCAGCAGTCATACAAAGAATGGACAGAGAGATTTATCTAATAAGACATGTAGGGAAAGTATGTCGTGTGTATTTGTGTGTGTGTGTGTGTGTGTGTAGTTTTCCAGTAAGCCACTTTTCAGAACACAAAAGAGTAGGGGGATTTTTTAGCCAGTACTGTTTTCCAGGAGCGTAGGGCTTAGGTAAAGCCCAACATTTTCAGTAGCTGTCTCAATGAGATAAAATTTATTGAGTCCAAGAGTACCAAATTCCTGCAAGTTGATGCAAAAACAGAACACCAGGAACTAAGAAGGGTGGTGGGAGAGAGAACTGAAGGATACTAAAGGCAGATTTTGTTTCCTTAACAATTTTGCAAAAGATTGGCCTTGAGGGGGAGTGGCATTTCTTTGAAATTCATCCTACAAGATCAATCACCACAAAGCTGAAGGAAAAAAAAATGACACTTTCTAGTCAGTGTCTGTTGAATATATGACCATGTAAACAACACTCATTTGATTGATACGACACAATTTATATCCTGTCGTGAAGATGCTTTAGCCAAGACCCAATAGTGACTACAGTTTCACCTCTCTATGCTCCACTTTCTCATCTGAAAAATAAAGGAGCTTGGCTTTCAACCCTTTCTGGGGCTAGAGAACAGGACTAATGGGTCAGTGAATCCCTTTTTGCAAATTAAATCTTACTTGAAAATTAGAAATTTAAATATAAAACAAAGAAGGTGATGGAAGGATGCACATCTTTGTCAAACCTCGCACTCCCTTTTCTTTTCCTTTCTATGCTATCCATTCTCTTGGCAGCTTCTAAGGCTTTGACTAACATGGGGTAATGCTCAGCAAGATGAGTTTAGCTCTGAGGTCCTGTCCAGATGTGCATGTCATGAGTCAATGAATTCAAATTCTGCAGTTAAGGAAGAACAATTAGTCAATCCAAATAAAAATGGACTTATCTTTACAAAAAGGGTACACTCTGGGAAATGGTTGAAAAATATGATTGTAAACCATATTTTTCATTTAAAGTACTTGCTGCAAGTTTTGTTGTAATTTGAATAATTAATCCCGTTTTCTGAAGTACAAGTTTGGATTTCTGACATGTATATAACAATAACAGAGGGCACTTAGAAACCATTTACAATTTCAAAATATTTTATAAAACAGCTATGTATTTTACCACATAACCATTTTATGCTATGGCAGCTATTGTTACCCTGTTTTATAGTTGAAAATGAAACACAAGAAGTTAAGTAACTTGCCTTGCATAATCAACATAATGATTATAAGCAGAGCTGAGATTGGGATCTAGTTTTTCCTGTTAGTTCATTACACTACTTTGGGCCCTTTCTTTTTTATAAAATTATTTTCTCAAGGCTAATTATTTAACAGCTATCTAGATTTCAGATCTCAAACCATCCAGTCCAAATGTATATCCCTAAGAGTACTTTGCAATTTTAAATTTCATATCAAAGACCTCTCTGTTCAGATGCTCTGCCCACTCCTACTCAATCTAAAAGATATATGTACACAAACACAGACAGTGCTTTTTGAACTCTGAACTTTGAAATTTTACTGACAGTGTAAAATGTGCCTTTAACAACTACATTTCATTGTATACTTGGTGGAAGGATTGTGTCTGTGTGTGTGTTTGCCTTTTTACCTTTGTTTTGTCGAACCTGAGACACAGAGAGATTGAAACAATCTATGCAATGATAGTTGTGGCCTTTGAATAACAGGTTAAATTTTAAATTTGCTTAGAATTTTGCAGATATTTTTTCACAGACCCAATCAGCAGGTCAGTATTCATTTTGTGGTACAAAACTAAAGAACTGCACCAACCCTACCCAGGTAATCATTGTGCATTCAGATGGAACACAGTCCTGCAGCATAATGCTGTGGTTCTTCGGTATTGGTTCAAAGGACATGTGGATATTAAAATGCACTCAGCTGCCCTTTGAGTCAACCCACAGTTGCAGTATCTTTTACTTAAAGGATATCATAGCCCAGGACATTGTGGTAGAATTGAGAATAATTCATATAAGCACAACAAACCACATGAATAAAATAGTAGTAATGCACTAACAAAGACAACATTGTTGGGAGCTTAACATTATTATTTTTAAAGATTGATGGCAAATTACAGTAAATGCTTCCTATAATGCTATATAGATATTTCTCTAACACAAGGTTTCAGAGGGCCCAGCTAGAGTGCTGCAGCTTGTTTTCAACTATATTAAATCACTTTATCAATATACTTCAGTTTTAACAAAGGCTTTCCTAAAGCATACTGGAGACCTGACTTCTAAAACAGATTTATGGAAAGGATTCCCTATGCTAAAAGGCAAACTTATTTATTATATAAAAAGTTCATGTTAAATGTTCTTGGTCATATATGTTTAATGTTTCATTCTTATTTCATTGTAATTATATTTTATTTATTTTTAAAATATTTTTTATTTTATTTATTTTTTAAAAAACTAAATACACACCTTTCCTGTGATGCCAGAAAAAATGGACCTAACTTGTGGTCCTTACAGTCAATAGGCTCCATCTAACAAGGACACTAAGTGGACTTGTGCTTCCAAGTAAGGGGATCCTCCCTTAGCATCTTTACAACATCTGAGTTTTCTGGAGGAGCCAGCCATTGTAGAAATTTATCAGCCATGTATATATCTGGTTCTGTAAGGATGTATTTATATCCATTTTAGCCTATGTTACTTTTGGAGGAAGTTCAAAACATTACTAGCTTTTTTGTGAAGTCAACTGTAGTTCTAGTTTATGTGAAATTTACTTTTGAAAATGAAGTCCTAAAGTTTAGGTATTTAATGCACAAGTCTGCATTTTCACACTGTGTAACTTGTAATCCTACACATAATAATCATATCTCCTTTCTCTGCCTCCACCTAGTATTAAGAGTCTTTGGGTTAACTTAGTCATTTGAGTTGCCTTTTTATTTCCATTGTATGTCCTCCTGAAAGTGTCTTGACCAGAAGACAAATACCATCTTCTTCTGGAAGAGGGAAGAATAAAAGTAGAAAGTTGGGTTGACAGAGACATGTTTAACCAATTCAAACCCTTCATTAAAATAATAACAAGAGAAGAAAAATTTAAATAGTACTATTTAGAAACACAGAAACTCATGATCTTTAATGCTCTATGGACCAACTTGGTAATTTAACTGTACTAAATATATTCAAAAGTTAACAAATGGGGTGGGGTTGTAGCTCAGTGGTAGCGCACTTGCCTGGCATGTATGAGGTACTGGGTTCCATCCTAAGCACCACGTAAAAATAAAATAAAGGTATTGTGTTCACCTACAACTAAAAAATATGTAAAATAAATAAAAAGGTATTATATCCATCTATAACTAAAAAAATTTAAGTTAACAAATGAAGCGGAAGACATAGTTTGCCCTTGAGAAGATTCCTATTAAATAGGGGAACTAGAAGAAAATTGGATACATATAGGCACAATGCAAAATAACATACAATCAACTGTTGTACAGAAATGAAATAAGGTATTTAAAGGCTTAAAAGAAAGATGAAAAGGTCACTATTTTTTAGAAATAGTGTGACTTTTTTGATTTTTTTCTTAGGGAAACAAGAAAAATCAATCCTGGTGACCTTAAGGAGTACATAATTAGGAGAATGAAATAATAGAGTGATAAGAGAAAATGCAGATGATAATAGACTAAGAGATAAGTGCATAGTGAAACAGATGAAGGCACTTTGGCAAGGAAAGGAAGGAGATAAATAGTATGATAACTAGAAAAGGAGGCATTGGGTTATTTTATTCTCCTTTTTTTCTAAAACAAGAGAGATTTGGGTTTATTGAAAGACAAAGAATAAAAAAGTGAATAGAGGGAGAGATTGAGGATGCTAGTAAGAAAGGAGATTGGGAAGGGAACCAAAGTCCCAGAGGAAGCCGAGCAAGTGGAGGAAGGAGCCTTGGAAATAAACCGGGACATGAAATTATATGGTAAACTGAATATGAAAGAGACTACATATATAAATTCAAAAAGAGGACACAGTAAGTGTTCAATAAATATTAACATCTATTTTTATCCATATTGTTAATGTTACTCTGCAATGAGTTTTGTCTTTGAGAAATTTTAATTTGATATTATTGAAGATTTTTCTGGGTTCCTAAAAGGTAGACATTAAAGACTGCAACAATATGTTACCTATGAAAACTGGTGCTTATGCCAGATGCTTCGCTGTCTGAAAGTCAAATACAAAATGTTGTACAACTCCTTTATTACTCTCAACTATATGATAGGTAGATCATCATATAATTTTTTTAATTAAATGCCCAGGGAGTAGATATGAGTACCCTGTCCTTGGGAGATTTTTATTCTAAATGAAAGGGAAATCTGGATAAACTGATCTATGATTAGCCCCCCTACCAACATTCTAAAGTCCAAAATGATGTGAACTTAATAACTTACATACCTATATACAACAATATTTAGCATTGTATAAAATATAGAAAATAGGCATCTCTGCTGCTTACTCCTAAACACATTTTTTTTCTTTGGTTTGGTTTGGTACCAGGGATTGAACCCAGGGGCACTTAACTACTGAGCCACATCCCAGCCCCTTTTATATTTGTATTTTGAGACAGGGTCTCACTGAATTACTTAGGGCTTTGCTAAGTTGCTGAGGCTGGCTTTGAACTTGTGATTCTCCTGCCTCAGTCTCCTAAGCTGCTGAGATTACAGGTGTGCACCACCTTGTCCAGTCCAGTCACATGTTTTAAAAGAACTGTCCAAGGAACAGTTCAAATTCTAGGTAGTAAGCGACATTCTAAAACCACTTAGAAATGTCTCAGATCTCTTTTGACAGTGCACTATAGTTTGTATGTGTATGTATTAGTGTGCTATGTCAATTTATGCTTTATAACCATATTTTGTAAGAGATTTGTCGAGCTATAATTTATATATTATTTGCTGATTTAAAATGCACAATTCACTAAATTTAGTATATTCATAGAGTTGTGTAGCTATCACTACTACTTAATTTTAACTCATTTTCATCATACCAAAAGGAAACCTCACAGACATTGCCCGTCACTCCGTATGAAACATCCCCACCTCCCCCTCACCCCTGGAAATCATGTTGTATCATGATTGTTGTAATTTACATGTTGTATCCTTAGATTTGAATACTTCCACATATCATATAAATAGAATCATATAATATGTAACTTTTGGCTCTGATTTCTTATATGTTTTCAAGGTTAATAAATGTCATAGCATATATCAATATTTCATTTTTTAATGGGTGAACAGCATTCCATTGAATGATTTATGCATTCATCAATTGATAGAACTTTTGTGGATTTTCACTTTTTGGCTACTATGAATGATGCTGCTATGAACATTTGTGTACAAGTTTTTGATAGCACCTGTTTTCATTTTGTCAGGGGTGGGGGGATATTCCAAGTAGTAGAATAGCTGGGTCATGTGGTATATGTTTAACTCTTTGAGGAACTGGTGAACAGTTTTCCAAAGTAGCTTCATAATTTGCCATTGACACCAGCAATTTATGAGAATGTGAATTGCTCCACGTCTTTGCCAACACTTGTTATTTTCTGGGTTTTTTTTAATGTTAACCACCCTTATAGGTATAAAGTGGCAACTCAATGTGGTTTTGATTTGCATATCCCTGCTAACTAACGATGTTGAACTTCTATTGTTGTGCTTACTGGCCATCTATATATCTTCTTTGAAGAAATATCTATTCAAGTAACTTGCCCATTTTCAATTATGTGTCTTTTTTACTGTTGAGGTATATATTTTCTAAATGTATTCTACATTAAAGTCCCTTATTCAATATATGATTGGCAAATATTTTCTCCCATTCTATAGGCTGTCTTTCCATTTTCTTGATAGTGTCCTTTGAAGCTCAAAAGTTTTAAATTTCAGTGAAGTCCAATTTGTCTACCATTTCTTTTGTTATTTATTGTTGTCAAATCCATTGTTGAAAAAAATTATGTGTAGGTCTTCATCTGAGAATTTTATAGTTTTAGCCCTTACTATCAGGGTCAGGCTGGCTATTTCTGCAAAATGAGAATTGGAATTTTGATAAGGATTACACTGAATCTGTAAATCAGTTTGGGAAGTACTGCCATCTTAGCAATAGTAAGATGGCAGTACATGAACATGGAATATATTTCCACTTATTTAGGAACTGTAATTCTTTTCAATGATGATATATTTGAGTTTATATCAATTCTAGTTTTCACCTAGGAAATTCCAGGAGACCGGCTACTTCATATACTATTAGTAATAAGCATACAGAAATCCTACAATTTGTATTATACTCTGAGATTGTATAATAACTCCAAACAGCCTTATATTTGGAAACTAACTTATGGGAATGACACTTAATGGTCAGTAGACCCATGAGAAGAACTGTGGAACTTTATTTTTTTTTTTTTTAGGGAATTGCACATTTTTACAGCAAAATTTAAAGAAATCCTTCTAAAAAGAGAATTATGACTTTTATATTATACATGTTCAATAAAATATATATGGAGTCAAAATAAATCTTTAATTAAGGATAAAATTTTAGCAATATTTCACTTCTTCATGAAAAGAAATATGTAATACCAAATAACCTATTGTACTCAAATATGAAGTCTATCAGGTTCTGGACATAATTGTTTATACTCATATAGTAATATGTCTCTCAAGATTAGTTAATGAAATTCTCAACAGAGTCAGCAATTTATTTTCAGTGTCAGTAAGCTAGAGGGATTTTATTTATATTATAAGCACATTTTATTTACAATGAATTCCCAAAAGCCTATGTGTGTAGATACTTTCAGTTCTTCCTCCCTCCAAACCTTGCACTGAAATGTCAAAATAGATTCTCAAAGTTACTGTGAACAAAGTAAATGATCAATATTACTATTTTATTTATTCGTTTGTATAATTATTAAATAAGTGCCTGCTATGTTCAATGTTCATTCTTCATTTTTTTTATCTTGACTTCTCTTGGGTTATATAATGGATATAAAAACATGATATATAATATGGATATTATCCATGATATATAATATGTATAATCTTCCTCTGAAGAACTGAAAATCAATACATATTTTTCTTCAATATAAAAATCATATGAGCCTACATAGATGGAAATGGTAAAGCTTATGCTGTATCCTCTTCATCCCTTCGTATTTTTTTTTCTTTTGGGTGCCAGGGATTGAACTCGGGGCTCTCGACCACTGAGCCACATCCTCAGTCCTATTTTGTATTCTATTAGAGACAGGGTCTTACTAAGTTGCTTAGCACCTTGTTTTTGCTGAAGCTGGTTTTGTATTCCTGATGCTCCTGCCTCAGCTTCCCAAGCTTCTGGGATTACAGGTGTGTGCCATCACGCCCAGCTCTTCATAGCTTTTGATCACAGGGAACAGAGATTGGTTTTACCTCCCCGTTTTGCTCCAAGAACCGATATTCTAAATTTTACAGAGACTTGTTACTATGAAACTAGTATTATATTTGTAGGACCATAATGATACGTAAATCATGAGACACATACACTAGGACTAATTCAGCTAAAAACCATACCAATGTCTTTTCAAAAATTTGAACATGCTAGAGGATGAAATAAATATTTTCTTAATGCCTATTTATTTTTCTTTTCTTTTGGACAGGCTTAGATACTTCTCATGGAATTTACAAATGTCTCTAAAAGACTGCTCAGATTACTATTATGGGCAAGAGCATACATAGCCTTTAATGTAGTCATCTTCACATAAAGAACTAATAGTGGATACTTTTTAATAACCACATGTCAAAATCTTCTACCAATGTTTGATTGTTTGACATAGAATCATTGAATGAAGCATATCTAGCTATATTAAGTAGAAATATATATCCAGAATATAGTTATTTACCCCCTATTTTAGAACAATGTTGTTACTATTTTGTTACTATCCAGGTATGTGTCTGGATCTCAATGTATGAAACCTTGGTTTAAGTGATGCAGACATTGCTCATAGTGTCTGACATAAATTCCAGCTCCCCTTCCTTTTTTTTTTTTTTTTTTGCCTTCCGGGAAGCTTGACCTCTTCTTTTTGAACTAAGCTACCATCACTTAATGTGCCATGCTTCAACACAACCTATCTGCCATTGGCTTTTCCTGCTCAGCAGTTGATGCCTGTGTTGCAACCTATAAAGAGGGTGTTTACCTCAAACTAAATTGGGGGATATTGGTGAAACTGTGATAACTATAGTACTGCACAGTGTGATATGATTTGTGGCTCTCTGCATTTCATTCTGAATTTGTACAAGGAAAAGTTTTCTGTTACTGGCGAATATGGTCTCCTTGGGCCTTTTGATATGCTTCAGCAAAACAAGTGATTAAATGATAAGTGAAACATGAACATTACACAAACTCTACCTTAGTGTTCTGCTATTAACAATTTGCAAAGGATCACAGTCAGTGTTAAGTTTGACCGTATCTATTTCTTACGTATGTTAATGCAGAATTTCTTCAAAAAATCAAATTTTGTAGTTTTTCTGCATATAATTTTCTTCTTTTTAGTTTGCTCCACCTTTGAGAAGATAATGAAATAATAAATGAGCTCATAACACTATATTGTAATCCATAACTTATTTTGAGAGTTGATAAAAATGGAGCAGGCTACTTAGTGGTATAGATTACTAAAAGGGAGATATCTTCCTTTCTGATGTACAAAGCTCTGAAAGGTTAGAGGCTGAGAAATTTTTCATCTGCACACTGTGAGAACTTCTCTAATACTAACTCACTGCAACTACCTTGTTTTATTATCTTTATTTAAATCATGGTCCACATACTCATTACTATATTGTCATCTCTGTTCACTGGTCTTAAATGTAAGCTCTCAAAGGGTAAGATCATCATCTTTTAAAATTATTTTCACAAATAACCTATGCAGATGTGCTCTAAATATACAGTACTGTTAATGATGAGGAAACTCCAACAACACAACTTTATGAGTTTCTTTTGATTTAGTGAATAACATTTAAGTAGCCTCATTATGAAATATATCATGCCATAAAGTGCAGAAGGAGGAGATTTTCTAGCATTTGATGAGTTGATATGGAAAGATTAATATCCATCAACCAGTTTTGACTAGAATTTTAAAAATTACATCGAGTCATTAAAAGTGGGTTTTTAGCACCTAAAAAACAATATTTGTTGACCCTAGAACATTTATAATTGTTTTAGATTTATACTAGCTTGCTTGGCCAAGTGATGCACTTTAAGAAGTGATAAAAGCCTCTAATGAGGAGAGCAGTCCAATAAACTAAACAATTAGTTGAGAACAAAAGTGTCCACATAAACATGGTCTGTTAATCATTTGCTCATTGAAGACATTTGTCAGTTCTAGGACCTTAAGAGTTAAATGTTTAATCAACCCTTTGGGAACCAAATTGCTCTGTCTCACATGGAAAAATGTAACTTTCAGTGAAAAATAAGGTCCTCAGTTGGTCATTTATTATCTCAAAGGGTGTATTTTATTATAAATGTCAATTCCACAAAATTATGTGTCCTGTAATACATAATTATGTTCAAAATTGCATTTGAAATCTATTATTAACAGTTAACAGTGAACATTCTTAAAATAGTTATTACTCTTGGCCTTAACACAAAAAGCAATAATGGAAGTATTTTAGGGAGTTAAGAGCTGCAAGGCATTGGCCTCTGAATAAAGCCACTGCAGGTGTGTTTCTTAATGGGCTGTTAATTTTATAGCTGGTGAACACAAAGGACAGAGACCATGTGTGTTTTTAAACTGTTTGGTGTGGAGATGGAGTTGATGGCTGAAAAATATAAAGGTAGTATGAAATGAGGCCAAATTGAACTTTCCCCTCCTGAGGTGTCATCTTCCTTGCTTAAGATCAAGTCAAACTAATTCCCTTTCATCTTCTTGTATCCCTTCCCTCCCTACTACCAGATGACAAAGGAATGCATATTAAACTACAACATCAGAAATAATTAGAAAATATGACAGTTTCCTCTCTCACAAAACAGTTCCTTCTATTTTTCTTATTTTTGTTATCAGCACTGTCTAAATCACCAAAAACTCAGAAACATGGGGTCAGTTTTGACCCTCCCTTAGCCTTCACACGTGAGAACTTTGCTTCTCAGGGTGTGAATTGTGAACCATGCAGCATGAGTATCAGCTGAGAAATTACAAAAACTGAACGTGAATTTGCATTTTGACAAGACCCTCCTTTCTTATACAATTAAAGTTTGAGAAGCTCTGCTATAGAATTTTCCTTTGCATTGTTTCTCAGGCATTCCTCCTTCTTTCCATTCACACTAAATTATTTTTCATTGGAAATGTATATTTTCTACATGAGTCATTTGGGTTGACACTAAGTGTAGATCTTCATGTCATTTCACCTGAGTCATTGCCCTATAAATTCTATATTATTCTTGTATCTCCCTTCTCTAATTCATTCTAACTTCTGCCCCAAGATTAGTCTATCTAATGTCCCCTAACCTCTTTTTTTTTTTAGTGTTGGGTATCAAACCAGGGCCACATGAATGCTAAGCAAACAATCTACCGCTGAGCTACATCCACAGCCTTTCCCTCTTCTTAAAAATATTTAATGGATTTCCATCTTTTACTAAATAAATCTGTTCAACTGGCATTCAAGGCCTTATAGAATATGATGTCATTATTTCCCTCCAGTTCTTTTTCTAACTACTCCTTTATTTATACACATACTCTATACCATAGCTTTACAGTTTTCTTCCTCTTTTCGCTTTCTTATTCCCTAATACCCTTTCCAGTAGCTGTGTTGAAATCTTTTACCTCATCTAAGACTCATTTTCAATGTCACCTCCCACAAGAGTCCTATTATCATTCACTCACTCATTAATTATATATGTATTTATCACATACATTCTTGGCCTACATGTACCTACATTCTTCGATGTACTGGTGATATATCAATGAACAAAGCAGCAACAGATTTTTCCTTCCCAGAGGGGAAAAAAACAGGCAATAAACAATAAATAAGTAAAATGCGTGGTATGTTGCATGATGATAGATGCTAAAAATAAATAAAAGAGGATAAAGACAGAATTGAGAAGTATCCCTTAGCCAAATACTTTTCCATCCTTTGAATGCCCAGAGCACTTATTTCCCTTTACAATATGGTAATTTGTGCACTTGTCCTATTTCCTCTGTTATTTTCAAAGTTCCTTGAGAGCAACAACTGCATCTTATTCATCTTTGTAACTCTTGCAGCTACTAAGGCGGCACTTGGTAAATAATGGTTAAAATGAATCAAGTTGATTGAAATAAATGCAATAGAAGTTTAACAAAATGGAGACTGACATAGTGGTTGGTAAAGGAAGGCTCCTTAGAAGATATTTAATTTGTGTAAGGCTTTGAAAGATGGGAGAGGGTAGGGATGAAGAAAAAGCTGATTAAGTTGTTTTGATATGCCTATTCTTGAAATGCTAAAAACCATTGCATTACAAATTAAGATTAATATGTATGTAATTTTCTCTACCTTCAGTGTTTCAGAAGGGACGAGCAATTGATACCGGAGAAGTTGACATTGGCGCACAGGTCATGCAAACCATTCCACCTGGCTTATTCTGGCGTTTTCAGATTACTATCCACCATCCTATATACCTGAAATTCAATATTTCACTAGCCAAGGACTCTCTGCTGGGAATTTATGGCAGAAGGAACATTCCACCTACACATACTCAGGTATTTGATACTATGTGTATTTTCTTGAACCCTTTTAGAGGATTGTAGGTTAAGCAGTTTAAAGGTTATGATTTTTTAAATTGTGTAAGTATTAAAGGTAAGGGCAGAATATTATACAAAGAAATATCCAGAATAATCACACTCTGATGAAAAAAAATGGCATGGAGAAATAAGGAATAGCATTTACCGGGGCAGACTCAGAAAAAAAGCATTTTAAAAAATATTCATTAAATTTGACCTCTGCTTTCTGGAACAGGTTGATTATGAGCTTCCCAGCCCTTTCACCTTAGAGTTAGTGCCCTCGGTTCTTTCACTGGTTTGTGCATCCTTACCCCCTTCCCCTGATGAAGGAAGGAATGAATATCAGTAAAGAGTTGATTGCAAATAAGTTAAAAAGGCGCTGTTTTTTATGCCTTACAGGTAAATATGGTTCTTTTTTATTGTGAATAATAACTCAAATATGTAAATCCTCTACAGTTTACATAGCTTTTCAATAAACCTTAGCCACCACATTGATTTTGTTTTCTTTCCCTTATTTTTTCCCTTCAGTAGTCCATTTGGAACCCTGTTCCATCTAAGAAGTAGCAAAAAGAATAAACACCTTGGCCTTGCTTTTTTTCCCCAACAGATATGACTAGAATCAAAACCTTACCTTCTTGGCCAGAATAAACAGGGAATCAGAATGCTATCAACGGTGACTCTTAAAAAATATAAAATATTCAAAGAAACATGTGCTATGTGCTTTTATAATGATAGTGGGGGAAGGATTTTGAATATTCTAAATGTGTTACCTCAAAGGTATTAAATTATGATGAATGTTCTCAAATTTTTGACTGTTCATTTATTTGTTTTAAAAACCATAAAACAGTTTTTAATTTGTAGAGAAGGTCACAGTAACATTTCTAAGCAGAATGTGTATTTTCAAGTATCTTCTATCAGATACTTTAGCAAAATGTCAAGATTCTCTTGCATAATACTCAAGATTTTTTTCTATTTCTTAGTTTATGGCTTTTAAACAATTATTTTGAATGCTCTAAATCTGAACTGTTTATAACATTTATAAATATCATGATAATTTTTTCAAAATTAATAAGTTTTGAGTTCAAATATACTTCAGAATTAATAACCTTGGTCTTCCACTTTGCCCACGTCCAAAGCAAAGAAATATGGAATAGATCAAGTGAAGTCAGAGATGTTTGCCAGTCTAGAAGTAAAATTAGTGCTCATATTTGTGTCTGTATTTGTTCCAGTTTGATTTTGTAAAACTAATGGATGGCAAACAACTGGTGAAGCAGGACTCCAAGAGCTCTGATGATACCCAGCACTCCCCTCGGAACCTTATCTTAACCTCACTTCAGGAGACAGGTTTCATAGAGTATATGGACCAAGGACCTTGGTATCTGGCATTTTACAATGATGGAAAAAAGGTGGAGCAAGTATTTGTGTTAACTACAGCAATCGGTAAGCTGCCTTGGCTATAATTTGGATTTACAGTATAATTCTAGAAGATATAAGTGATAAAACCATACAGGTACTATGTAAGCTTATTGCTCATCCTACCCTAAAGTCATTATTCAGAATAGGTCACTATGAGAAAAATTTATATCGTTGTTATTGATGTTGTATCAATGCTGGTTAAGATTTTTAAAAATTTCCATTCTTTGCTGCTTTTCCAGGATACTTACTGTTTGCATCTTTTTAACATGTTCTCAACAAAAATAATTACCTGGCTAATGTTACCAAGGCTACATAGGTGAACAACAACTTCAGTGAAGAAGGGAATAAGCAAGAGAAGCCTTGTTATTTCAAGTTCGAATAATAAAAGAAAAGGCAAATAATACCTTTTAAAATAGACAAACTGGCATCAATACAGTTCTTTAGAACAATTGATTCTAGAACCATTAAGGCTTCACAATACAACATAAGAGTATTTAGAGAAGGATATTAAGGATAATAACTTGAGTCATTCAAAGTCCTTCCTTTCAGAATTTTTTAGTTTGAAAATCATCACAATGGCTCTTTCAGTGTGTTCAGGGTCTTTTAAAACATGTTCTTTTTAAATACAATGCCTATACACACTCTTATTCACTGTCACCCTAGTTAGTCAGAAACATCTCACTCTTCTGTCATTTTTTGCCAAATTCATTCCCCATGACCCTTTATGTGAATAAGGCTGAGCTCTTTAGCAATTATAGAGTCCTGAGGGTAAACAACTCATAGACACCGTACAGTATTGTGTGAATTTTCCTAAGACACGTGTCTTTTAAAAGAAGAAAAAATATTTTACAGCTGTCAGTTTTCTATACAAATCTTACCACTTTATCCTTTAGTTAACCTGTTCAGCCATATGTTTAGGAAGATGTGTTGACTATTAATAGATATACCATCTGCTCTTTGTAACATTTATGTTTTATTTTTACTTGATGCTGAAGACCTTCAGTGAGTAGAAAATGGCATTACAGCCATACAATTATTAAAATTTTCCTCTAAAGTAATCAGAAAGGCAATAAAATTGCAATGATGATTTTTCTCCTAGAGAAAACCTCTACTGCTCTTACATCTTCCAAAAGAAAGTGTTTGTTAAATAAATAATACATATTTTGAATATATATATTCAAAATATATATATAAATCACATCACTATTTTGCTACTCATCAGACTCAGTGTGGAAAGTTAAATGGATGGACTTTTCATATTTGTCTATGCAGGCCTTATTTTGGATTATTAGAGGTCAAGTTACTACTTCTAAGAAATTAGAAGACATGAAATATTTGTAAAGATTTTCTCTCTTCCTGTTATTTTAATACATGAACTTTTAAAAAACACTGACCAAGTGATTAACCTTTCAAAAATCAGTAGACCCAGAAATGTATTTGGAGCTTTTTTCTGTATCTTACTTCACCCACTAAGAACCTAATACTTGAGATCCAATTTTTGTATTTGCCTTTTGCTTATGCAAGAAAGCTTCTTTACCTTTCTGTTGTCTTTTTAAGAATAGAGGCAACAAAAACATTTCTGCTACTGTTTATTTTTAAAAATTCAAGTAAATTTCCAAAAACAATTAAAGACATAAAAGTAATTTACCTTGAATTCCCTCTATTGATTTTTATATGTGTATAGTATATCTTAATCAGAATAAAAAGAAGCTATTATATTTCATTAAACAAAGTGAGATTTGTGTGAATTTGCTCTTAATGATGCTCATTCATCTATTTCATAACATTAGAGTCACTTGATCCTGACTACATTTGGTCCACTACTAACAAAGATCGAGACAGAATTAATAATTAGCATTCATTGAATGTTAAATTGCCTATATTAATATATATTATTTTCTGGTAGGATAGGAAGAGTTGTTGATATTACTTAATCTCAGGCAACTTGCTCTATAACATGATAATATATACCACTCATAGAGTGCCACTCTTCTCCAAGCACTATACTAGATGCTTTACATTCAGTTAGCTTGTTGGATTCTCATCACAACTCTGATAGCTCAGGTACAGTGATACATATATTACAAATAAGTAAACAGAGACTTGGAAAGAGTAAATCATTTGGCAAGGTCTCTCAGACAGCAAGAGGCAAAATGGAGATTTGAGACCCACTATGTCTGATTCCAAAGCCCATGCCCTTTAGACTGTACTCATTCCATAAGATTATTTATTACCTTAAATTTGTCCCATGAGAAAAACTACCAGAAGCAAATCCTATCATCAGTATAGATGGGAATACTAAGGGGCTTTTTACTGTAGCATATGAATGAGGTTTTAAACATATAGCTTCAAAATTATTCTTAACTCTAATAAACTGCAGTCTGAGAAATGATTCTGAAATAAGATTTTAAAGATAGAAGGCAAAGTTTACTGGAGGCTAACATAAATAGAAAAACACTTTCTTTTTTTTAATCAATAGTTGTTTATGTTTTCCTGCTAAAGTTACCACCTTCTTGGAGTCCCTAGACTGTCCCACTATCCCTTTCATACCTAGTAAAGATGGCAACTTCAAAATCCTCCTTTATTGCCTTCTCTTCTCATTTACATTGCTGGGGTTAAGCTCTGTGCAGCAGTGTGAGCCCTGGGATAGTTCTTATATAAATCAATAAGATGTAGGGATTTTTATTTATTTTGATAGCAAACTTTATTATATATTTTTTCAGAAGAGCTACATTCCCACAAGGCTGCTTCCATAAAATTGTCAATGGGATCTGGTGTGAAATTAAATTCAACTATATTTACTTTTGAAAGCTTCCTCCATGGCCTCCTATTAACCATCTAAGCTAGGAGAAATCCAAATGTGGATTTAAGAACTGCTACTACTGCTTGGTAAAATAAATTCAGATAAGTAGAAAATACAGAAATAACTTCTAATCTCTGAATGAAAAAAGACTCTTTATATTTTTTTTTCATAATTGCTTGTTAAATGCATTAATAATTTTCTGGAAATAGCTAATGTTTTATTGAGTTAACCATGACTGGCTCTTTGCTGGATATTACATTCTAGCCAGCTCAATTGTAATTCAGTTAATGTCATGTGTGACTTGCTTATTGAGTTCAGAGAATGAACTATCATAAACCTGCAAAGGGTAATCTGATATATTCACATGTGGGTGAGAAGAATAATCCCCTCTAATAATACGGTAGCTAAAAACACAGCCACTGGGTTCATTCTCAGCTTTCTAAGAATCTCTCAGATGGACTAGATACAACTTTCTTTTTCATCTTTATACTGCCCAAGGCAAAACTCCAATATCTAGGCCACAAGTTTTCTAACTAGGAAATATAACTATTTAAATCATTGGTTCTCAATTGTGAACACATGCACATTCAACTCTGGTGTTTGTTATAATGTTGATTACTGGACTACATCCTTCAGAGAATGATTCAGTAGATCTGGAGCTGAAGCCCAGATATCTGTCTCGTAAATGCTCCTGATGATCCTACTGATACAAATGGTTCACAGGCCACAATTACAGAAAGTCTATTTTTCAACCCTCATTGTGAGTTCTCACTTTCATTGTTCAAAGGAAGGTGCTAGGATCACTTCCTAGAACTCTCCTTGTAATTGGAAATATCTTATCCAACTGAAAATTGGATTGAAAAAGGAAAAATTGGTACATATGAGAAGTATGAGTTTAACATGCCACAACATAAAACACTGAGTTCGAGAGTGCTATGAAAAATTTATAAAAAGGACTAATGGGAAGAGAATAACACACACACACACACACACACACACACACACCATATACACACAAACTGAAACAGTAAAACATAGAAACCATCATAGTTCATAGACTTAGAATTTGATCATTATTATATATGAATACAATTTTAAACTACAATTTAAAAGTCATTGTCAGAGACTATAGTTTTCCAGATAAGTTACATAAGATTTATCACAGTTCTGTACTATCATAGTTCCACACATCTTTATGTCACCAGATCTACCTATGGGCACCTTCAAAGGCTTCCCAATTCCCCTGAAGACTATTCCCTGAGAATGGATTGAAAGAAAATTAGTGGCAAAGAACTAATAAGCATTTATAGCCAAGAAGGCATTTCTCAACAAATACTTAGGTTCTAATGCTTTTAGTGGTGGTGAATTTAATATGAACACTTACTTTAAAAGCCTTCCATTGTCACTTATTAATGAAAATTAAATACTGATTGTCATATTTAAGCTGTCAAGATAGTAGATTAGATCTTCTAAGTTGCTAGAGAAGAAGCTTTATTTGCAAGAACCTAAGATTGAAAAATAAACAGTTGTCTTTATCTTAGGGGTTGCATTTTTTTTGTCATTTATTTATTTATTTTTTTTTTTAATTTTTTATTGTGGGTTGTTCAAAACATTACAAATTTCTTGACATATCATATTCCACACTTTGATTCAAGTGGGTTATGAACTCCCACCTTCACCCCATACACAGATTGCAGAATCACATCAGTTACACATCCATTGATTTACATACTGCCATACTAGTGTCTGTTGTGCTCCGCTGCCTTTCCCATCCTCCNACAAGTGTTCCACGCCGGCAGGCCACCGGGCCTGATCCGCCTGTCGGTTGCAGGTTTGCCTACCCTGCAGGCGCGGGCGGCGGCTCTACTCTGCCCCTACTCCAAATGGGGTGACGTGTCTGTCGTACCGGCAGGCCACTGGGCCTGTCCCGCTGGTCGGTCGCAGATCTGCCCACCTTTCGGGCACGGGTGGAGGCTCTGCTCTGCCCCTACTCCAATTGGGGTGTCGTGACTACCCCGCCTGCAGGACGCTGGGCCTGTTCCTGGCACGGGCGGCGACTCTGCTCTGCCCCTACTCCAATTAGGGTGGTGTGAGTACCACGCCGGCAGGCTCCTGGGCCTGATCCGCCGTGGGGTTGCATTTTTTAAGCCTGTTTTGCTTTGGAGAAATGTCCTATAATCCTCAGACATTTTTAGCTTTATAATGAATGTCTCTTAAGAATACAATTAATCTATATCCTTTATGCACTTTAGAAGTAAGGTTGGTTTTTAATTCTGCTCTCAAATAGCCAATTCAGCAAATATAGGACCCTTTTAATAATCCTATACTGCATGTGACATCTTACAGAAGTCTTTGGCATCTGATTTTGAGCAGTAAATGCTCTGTAGATAGCATAGAGCAAGATTGTCATAGGCCCCGAATTCTTCCAACTTAAAAAAGAATAAAGACTCTATGGTTGAGAGATTTGTTCATTTTTTTCTTTTTCTTTATGTTAATAGAAATAATGGATGACTGTTCAACTAATTGCAATGGAAATGGAGAGTGTATCTCTGGCCATTGTCATTGTTTCCCAGGATTCCTTGGACCTGACTGTGCTAGAGGTAATGTTGCTCTGTGATTCTGATTGGTTTAGGGAAATAGATGTCATTTGGGAACTCAGAATTAGTAATAATAGTAATAATAGAAGAAGTAGAAGCAACAGCAGCCGTGCCCCACCACTACCACCAAATGCCAACACCTAGTATACCAGGCACTGTTCTAAATACTTTGCAATGTACTGTGTCCTACCTTATGCCTTATGAGGTAGTTCTTTATAATCCCAGTTTTATGAGCAAAGAAAGACTTCAGAGAGACTAAAAAACATCAAAAGTTACCTAATAGCTGGAATGTATACCCAGATTGTCAACCAAACCACTTTATCATGCTTATATTTTCTTCATAAATTCATTCACAATAGACTGAGTTTAAAAGTGGGCAAAGTTATTTTGTGCTTATACACACCAGTGTTAACTGAAAGGGGTGGGTAATCACAATTCAGTAAATAGCCTAGAAAGTAAAGGTTGGAAAATTAAATTTAAGAAATTACCATTTCCTAGACTTGCCCATAGTTTAATTCTTGAAAAGCCTGTGGTAAATCACACTATGTTTTCACATAGCCTTGCAGTTATTATTTTAGAGGTGCTTTCCTGATCATTTTCAATGTATTAATAAGGTTCCCAGTGTGCTAATACTTTAATCTCAGGTTTCTCAGACACTCAGTTTCCTTAGATTAAATTTCATTCACCACAGAGTTCTAAACCACTAGCTAGATTCCAGAACCATGATAGATCTCAAAGATAGGGGGGTAAGGAGAGTGCTGATAGTTGGAATTCAAAAGCAGAATGAAATAGAAGATATAGACTTTTCATTTAAAAAGTCCCATAGTTTTCATAGGGAGACAAACAATGACAAAACAGAACAAGTGTTCCAATAAGATTCTGCACAATGTATTACAGAAGTAGACATGTGTCCATTATAAATTTAACCATATAGCTTTTTAAAAAAATTTTATTTATTTTTTGTTTGTTTTTATGTGGTTCTAAGGATTGAACCCAGTGCCTCATACATGCTATGCAAGCGCTCTGCCACTGAGCCACAACCCCAGCCCTAAATGCATAGCTTTTTAAAGATGATATTTTATAATATGAATAACTCACTATTTATTAGTTCTGAATTTTCAGGTTTTGCTTCCTAAAAGCAATATACATCTGCTTGAGGAAGAAAAACCATAAAAGAGAAAACTCCTAGATGATGATGATGATGATTGAAGAGTTTGGTAGGATCAACAGCAAATACTTGATATAATTTCTTCATTCAGGGTATCTTTATAATTGAACGCACTTCAGGAAGAGGAAAATTCTATGTAATCATGAACATATGCCCATTTATTTAATAAAGGGTAACAGAAATAGTGGTTTATTTGGCCTGAAATATTATGCTAGAATATTTTGAGAGTATTAAGAGGAACATCACAAGTTCATTTGCCAACCTTCAGATTCATGCCCTGTTCTGTGTGGTGGAAATGGAGAATATGAGAAAGGACACTGTGTGTGCAGGAATGGCTGGAAGGGGCCAGAGTGCGATGTTCCAGAAGAGCAATGCATTGACCCAACATGCTTTGGCCACGGCACCTGCATCATGGGAGTCTGCATCTGTGTGCCAGGATACAAAGGAGAAATATGCGAGGAAGGTGAGAGACTCATTTTAATCTACTGCTTCAGCCTTTTCTTTCTGAATTTTCCAGGTGTCATTCTATGCTTCTAATAGAGATACAAGTAGTCTTTGCAAACAATAAATGCTAACATGTCCTTAATATATGTGCAGAGGGGTGGGATCAGGGAAGTTCATATATCTTCTGACAGTATCTAATATTATACATGAGACATCTATGACAACTACTAAGAAATAATTAAAAATGGTGTTTTCCTTCTTATTTCTAATACTGTTTAATAAATTTGAGAATTTAGAATTTCCATGGATGATTTTTAGCTGTTAGTTCATATGCTGTCCTTATTACAGAGTACATTACACTACATCTCACTTTAAAGAAAGCAATAAAAATAATGATATATGCACATTTGGAGGCATTTTGCAAATGTTTTCTTTGGGAGTAATTTGTAATTACCATTATTATTATTGATTTAGATTTTTTATTTTTACATACCTTATGCTGAAACTTGACCTCTGTGTCTAAGGAAGCAGGCTTACCACTAATGAGTTTCAAAGCAGTGCCTTTATATTAAATTTACCCCAAAGGAATCTTTGCAAAAATATTTTGATATGGCAATAGTTTCATCATTTAAAGAGATACTTTGGAAAATAAGTTTACTAGTAATCAGACCTTTTTCATGCCACATTCCTCAAACAAGACTGATTTCAGAAATAATATTAAACCATTACCATGGGAGATGGTCTCATCACAACTGTTGTTCAGGAAAGAGGCTGCTGAAAATACACTATAATTGCTTTTTAAAGATGGCTCATTAAGACTATTACACAGCATTCTAAAGGGTTTAATCTCATTCTACTCTATGAACAAGCAAGACTTTAGCTTTCCACATCCTGTTAGCAATAGTAGAATTTGGGTTTGAAGATTATATGTGTTCTAATGAATGGCATTGGGTCTATACAAGGCACTGGAGTTTCTAAGTTACTTTTGGAAGTTGTTTTAATGCTAACCTAACTATAGTCATTATATTTAATTTGTAAATTAAAGTACTACATGCACACACACACCACTAACAAAAAAAATGGTGTCTACACACACACACACACACACACACACACACGGCACCACACAGCTCTTCAGGAAAACCCTCAGAGCCCAACTGCCACCACCGGCTTCCCACAAGCCTCTC
>NW_026000283.1:6116547-6144868 GCF_001458135.2 Marmota marmota marmota
GCTGGCAGCTGGAAGTTTGCTGGGGCCCCTTCGGCTGTGGCTCTCAACATCTCCCCCTCTCTGTTTAAACCACAAGCATGTGGCTTAGGGACTGTGCCTGCCTTAGGTTGTCCAATAGTACATATGGTCCTTACCCGTCATCAGATGAGCTGACCTCAAGGCGTCAGCCTCCTGTCTTAGGTTGGTACCATTGCAATTGGATCTTACCCGTCATTGACTACCGGTCCAGCATACAGCCACACCTGTGGATAGGTCTTTGTATCAGCGGGGAGGTGAGGTTCTTTGCCTCACCTCTGTTGGCCCCCAAATTTAACTGAACGACCATCACAAGCAGAAGGGAGGAAGATACACCAAGCCAATTGACGGCTCCTTTTCGAAAAATTGTACCACCGATGACACCATCAGCAAAAATACCCCAGCACTACCACAAGTCCCTGCACCAACAGATAATTCACAATGCATTACCAACAGGAGAGTTGGGACCTTTATTTGATATCCTAAAAGGTCCATCAGATCCAAATTCACCCTGAATGTTAACGCCTGAAGCAAGAAAGGCATTAAAAATCATTGAAACATATATGGAAAATATGCATTTGGATAGAATTGATATAAGTTTGCTGGGTCCCCTTCGGCTGTAGCTCTCAACACCTTGCCATGAAAATCATGTAACCTAATTATTTTAGACTCTTCTAATTTAAATTTTGTAAGCACTTGAAAAGGATTTAGCTTAAATTTACCTTCTCTGAGGTCACTAACCAAATTCTTAGTACAACCAAAATAGCAAGGAACAATGCTCAACAGATTTAATGATATACACATTTCAAAAACAATAGAAAAAAATATTTTACTTCAGACATGACTGAGCAGAAACCCACGGGCTGAACTGGGCCTGGAGATGGATTTTGTTTGTCTCACATATGCCATGTTGTTTTTTTGTTGTCCAATGTGACTGTAGACCCAATATCATTCATTGGAACAGATATAATCTTCAAACCCAAATTCTACTATTGCTAACAGGAGGTGAAAAGCTAAAGTCTTCCTTGTTTATAGACTAGAATGAGATTAAACCCTTTAGAATGTTTTTACCAAAATTTAAAAGTAGAGTAGTGTCATATAGAAATTGCTATTTCTGGCCACTCTTGACCACTATAAAATCTGATGACATTGAGCCCACATTGCAATATGATGGTAATCGACTAGAGCCAAGTAACAGCAGTTCCCTTTAACCTGGACATTTGGTTTCAGTTTGCTCCCAATACACCCTGTTTTCTTATATCCAGCCCATTTCATCCATGTTTGGCCCCTTTAGCTCCATGACTTTGTGCCTCTGATTTAAATGTAACTTATATGATGATTTACATAAATACAATAGAGCAGCCCTCTTAAGAAAATAACATACATTAAGTTAAATGTTATTTTGTTTATTAAGATTGTTGTACTTCAGTATAACAAAATGGACTCCTTCTAAAAAAGATCTATACTTCATACTTTCTCCCTTCAAATGATGAATCAAATTAGATGTGCCTTTGTGTGTTAATTTACTGATTAGCTCAGGTATTAAAGTATTGTGCTAATGACCTTGAGATCTTGGGTTAATTATAATGGCAATAACACTAATTATAATAGTGCTTAGTTAGACTTAGTCTGTTCCATGGCCACAAGTCACACAACTAAGCCAGTCTTTCAAATGCAAACAGTTTGTATCAGACAGTCTATTTCTATTTCTGCAAAAGTAATTCAAAACATGCATCTTCTTTATAATAGTTTGGTTCCATTTGTATACAAAGACTAGAAATTTGGAAATTAACCTTCCAATTTTGCTGTAAAAAGGTTACTTGGTTAAAAGCCCAAAACAATTTTCCCCAAGGCATGTACAGGAACCTACCTCCAGAATGGCTTATACTTTTGTTAAAATGTAGAAAATTTTCCAGAATCACAGAAACAGAGATAAATGGAATTGAGTCTGTTATATTCTCAGACACTAGAAACTACGTCACAGTGTCCTGATAGAAGGAGAAACCATAAAGAAAATAATTTTGGAATTAGGTTTAAAATGTCACATTTTAGTGCTTCTAAGGAATAAATGAGAGGTTAAAATAAATTGTTGTAAATTCTATTATTTCATACAAACAGCAGTCACCTTGCCTAATAACTTGAATAATCCAAACTTAATTTTTTTGTATGTGTTAACTCCTCTAGACACATCAAGTTAAAGTCATTTCTGGAGTTCTAATTCCAATTTCAGAAAAGATAAGGAATGACTTACCAGAAATTCTTGGGCCTTTGTTCAAAACAGGAATTCCTGTTGAAGGCCCAGAGTGGGGTCCACCCACCCATTTTTGTAGGGTTGCTACACACTATTCACAATTTCACATAGCATGTGTGATTTTCTTCTCCTAATTTTGGGTTGTAACCTCTATGATACTCCACCATATTTTTAAGTGTTAATAATCTTATGGTTTGAACACAGTGTTTGCATGAGTCATTTTATTGCCCAATTAAAGCAACATTAATGATATAATACTAGGAAATCAGTGTAAGTATCTCAGTTTCATTATCCTGTACCTGTTCCCTATTAACCTTACCTCTTCCCTTATTTGGACCTTCAGAGGACTGCTTAGATCCAATGTGTTCCAGCCATGGCATCTGTGTAAAAGGAGAATGTCACTGTTCAACTGGCTGGGGAGGAGTCAACTGTGAAACTCCACTTCCTATATGTCAAGAGCAGTGCTCAGGACATGGGACTTTTCTTCTGGACTCTGGAGTATGCAACTGTGATCCCAAGTGGACAGGATCTGACTGCTCAACAGGTACATTGGAGTTATTTCTTTTTCTTTCTTCTTCTGCTCCTAAGTTCTAAATGATCCTTTATCTAAGAGAGAGAACTATCTTAAAGTACTCTTTAAATTCTGATATGCCTTGATATATGATTTTTTAGTTTTATTATTCCTGAAATATATTGAGCTTTGTATAAGTATACATTCGTGAGTCATAAGATGCTTTCTGGTATGAGGTTTAGTATTTACTGCATTTCATTTACAACAGGATGCTACTGTTTGTTTTTTCATCTTGTTTTTCATTGTGGTAGGTCTGTGTCTTTAAATTTTTGTTCTTCTGTATTTTTCTCTGGTTATTTCGTTCATTCTCAAGTCTCCTACTATCAGTGCTATGCAGATTGTTTCAAAACTCTATCTCCCCAAACTTGAGAAATCAGGCATTTGCACTTTATGTCCCATCACCTGAAAACACAACTTAACCAAGAACTCCACTCCATTTTTTATACTGCCGTATTGCTTCACAATTCCTATTTCTATAACATTGCTTTCCTTTTGCCTTTCCCTGCCCCAACATTTTCCATACCTCTCCACTGTCTGCAGATAAACTTTAAGTATCTTAGCCTGTTGTCAAAAGTTCACCATAAACTATTCCAAATCTCTTGTGTCTAGCCTACACTCTACTTCTGCTTTCTGTATAAATTCCTTCTTCTGGGGCTGGGGTTGTGGCTCAGTGGCAGAGCAGTCACTTAGCACGTGCGAGGCCCAGGGTTTGGTCCTCAGCACCACATAAAAATAAATAAAATAAAATAAAGATATTGACAACTACAACTAAAAAGATTAAAAATGTTTTTTAAAAAATTAAAAAATTCCTCCTTCTGCCCAAATAATCTGTATGCACTCCTTACTCCCAAGACATCTTATTTTCACACTTGTTTTCCATGTCTTTTTCTCAGCATTGAATGTTATTATTGTTCCCCCTAGGAAAATCCACCAAGACCAATTACAATTTTAGTCATCCCATAAAACCGTTCCTGATCACGTCAAGGAGAATCCCTGAAATATATCCTATCTGTATTGCTAGAAAGCACAGGATACATTGTGATGTAGATATTTGTGCACATGGCTTGTTTTCCACCTGAATTATAAACACTGTAAAGAATGGGCCATTCTATATACAATTTTTCTTATCTCTGGATTTCATGCTCATTAAATGAGCAGAATTAATAAATGGTGATTTCTAAAAAGCCTCTGCCTATGAATTTTGTCAAGGATGTAAAATGCCATGCGATAAGAAGAAAAAAATTAGTATACTGTGGAACTCTGGTACCACTGAATTAGCTCATGATCTACAGTAAGGAAACAGCAGGAGAATATTCAAAGAAGTAATTCTAACATAACATTTTACCATAATTCTAACCAAACTTCACTAAAATTTTGTTGCCTCACATAGAAATAATATGAGAGATAATATAGCAATTTAAAACTTCAGGAAATTATCAAAATGTTAAGATAATCTAATAATAAAGAAATGCAAATCTTAAAAACCATTCATTTATATATCTAACAAATATACATATCCTTGTTACGTGCTTGGCATAGTGTTTGGTACCAGGGATGTAGTGGTAAATGAGATGGATGAGATTTTGCACAGATGATTTTTTATAGTCTAGTAGGAGAGACACATTGAACAAAATGTTACTGAACACCTTCCATCTTTCCATGTTTCAGATATAGTATTCCAGCCTAGAACTTCAGGTAAAATAATATTAATGTTAGCATTATTATTATTGTACACACAGTAGTCACTATTCTAAGTGTAATTTGTGCATGAATTCACTTTTAATTAAGTACAATAGTAATGCCCAATTTACAGATGAGAAAACTGAGGCACAGAGAGGTGAGTGAAATAACTTGCCCAAAGTTACCCATATAACAAGTATTAGAATCAGAATTTGGACTAAGGTATTTTGGCTTTACAGTCTATGCATTAACCACAATACTGTGTTGTCCTCTAGGAGTCCCTTATCTAATTAATCACATATAAAAACATCATTGTTGGGCCGTGTCCAGGGCCATGAGCCACAGAATCACGAACGAGGGAGGAGTAAGTTATTTCTGTGAGAAAAGACCTTATAGTCAGATAAGACATTGCAGAAGTCTTCACACTCAAATTAACTCTAGAAAGATGATTCATGTTTCTCAGATGGACAAGAGAGATAAGAACATTTTAAACAGAAGGAATAGCTTAACTAAAGAAACAATGTTAAGAATCTAAATGGAACACTTGAATATTTGCAAGCCATTGGGTTAGTTGCAACCTAGGAGTGAAGAAGGACATTAAACCTGTGAGAAAGCAGGGACCAGAATATAGAGAACTTGACAAAGTATGCTAAGACATTTACATTTCCTCTTGACACAACATGAGAACATTGAGTGCTTTAAAACACACTGCAGTTAAGATTGTCCAATCTAATTGCAACTGAAAAGACCAGTTGGAGATGAATGGTATAGGGAACTAAGAGGCAAGAACAATGTGGTTATTGGTGTAGTGCAAGAACATTATGGTGGGAATGGTCTGAACTGAAACTGCTGTTATGAGAAAGGTTAGGTGGAGATAAATCAGTGAATTTCCATGATAGATGGGAGGGGGATCCAGGTGACTGGGTAAAAGGAAGTACCAACAACTGAGAAAGAAAGAGTATATAGGCAGAAACCCTTGCTTGAGGCAAGTGGGCCAGGTAAGGTGCTAATTTATGGATATTAGAGGTATCCACAGAAGATCCAGAAAGATATGTCCAATGAGGGACTGATAGTCAAGAAAGAAATTTATAGAAGAATCCTGAGCTGGGAGCAAACATTTTTACATAGTTCAGATCATAGGCATGTGGCATGTCCTTGATTTTCCAGGGAGAATACAGAAAATGAGAATAAAGAGAGTCAGAATCCTGGAGAACACCAACGTGTGTTTATCACGATCATGTTCTTCACACTGAGTCAAACATTTACCTCTTTGTGACACTTAAGCATGTATTGATTGAATAGTGATGCCATGTCATATAATTGTTCCTTCAGACCATTCAAATTTCCTTCCTGATACCTCAAAATTGAGTAAATTTTCTGGTAAAGCACCACTTGACAGTTAAGTAAATTCAAATATTTATATTTCCAATGAATTAATATTAAGTTCAATGTATAGAGAGTTTTTTTTTCCCTTCTCACCCATACTCCCTAACATGCAAAGCCATGCACCAATTCTATTGGCAAAGAAAATCATAGAAGGAGAGAAAATGGCTAGGTGTGAACATTCTTCTCCAATCCCCCTCTTTCCTTCTTTCACATTTGGTACCCTAAACACCACCCTACTCTTCCCTCACTCCAAACAACCCTTAACTCACAAAAATGATGAAAGAAAATGGTATCTTCTATTTTAGTTCAGATATGTATTGTCTCCCAAAGGCTCATGTGATAAAGGTTTGTTCCCAGCCCACGGCACTATTGGAAGGTACTGGAACCTAAAAGAGTTAAGACTTAGTAGGAGGAAGTTAGGTCACTGAATACATGCCTTCAGAGGGGTACTGGTTTCTTCCTTCTCTCTCCTTTGCTTCCTGGTTGACATGAGGTGAGCAGTTTCCTCTGCCACACACTCCCATCATGAAGTACTCCCTCTTCACACACCCAAAAGCAACAGAGCCACAAACCATGATAGAAACCTCTGAAGCTGTGAGAAAAAATAAACCTTTCTTCCTTGTAGGTTGATTATCTCAGATATTTGTTATAATAACAGAGAGCTACACGGGCCCATAGAATATTGGATCTGGAAGGAAGTATAGAGATAATCTGGTTCAGTGCTCCTCAAGTATGGTGGTGTCTAGTCTACATGCCTCAGCATCCTTGAGAATTCTAAGGCACCAAAGAAAAGAGGTTAGGTGGTTTTCCTCAAGGCACATGAGAACTGTTTCACTAGCCTAACCTCTTCCTTTCATTTGGCAAATATTTATTGAGCCACTATTATATCTCCATCAGTATTTGAGGTAATATATAAATAAGAATAAAGCATAATAAATATGATTTAGGAAAGAAATGTGAAAAACATGAAAAATCTTGCACTAAGTGCTAAAAGAGAGAGATACAATGTACAAGGAGTGTTTAACATTATCTGAAAGTATATGAAGTGATCACAAAAAACTTTAGATTGTGAATGTCCATGTATGTCATGCATAAGAGTTTATGTGGTCCTCAGGATTATGAGAAGACCATAGGAGGAGTTTAAAGAGGGTGACCATTTAAAATCACCCTGGAAAGAGTTTGAAGAGAATAATAAAAAATAGTGGAAAATTTGATATAAAAGAATTTAAGTGCATGTGAAAAAGAAAGAACAGCTGTGATAGAGGTTAAAAAATAGGACTTGGTGACTCTATGGTTGTAAAGGGAGACAGGGACTTCAACTAACTCTGATGTCTACATTGAGAGATTACATGTATAACTAACACCACTGATTGAGACATGAAATGTCCATCTATTTAAAAAAAAATTCATTGAGCAACTACTTTGTGCCATGTCTTGTGCTCTTGGGATGCATCAGTAAGGAAAACAGATTTCTCCACTAGTGGAGCTTGCAGTCTGGCGGAGGGATAGCAAACAATGAAAAAGAAATATATGAGTATTTGAAACATGAGGGAACTGAATCATAGAGGTTAAATAACTGGTCTACCATCAAAGACCTGGCTAGTTACAAAGCTGTGAGTAAAAACCAGGTCTGCAGATTTCATGCTATGTCTAGCATTCTTTTCACCCTGCTATCTCCACTCCTGCCCATGGAAGACAGAAGTTAGACAAGGAGACAGAACTCAGGTGAGTAAATTAGCTTACTGAAAAAGGAGATGAAGGACCTCAAATACCAAGGGCATGAATGGCACATTTTTGTACAGAGATCCTGAACCAAAGCTGCATTCATCTATTCTGGGCCCAATAGAAAAGCTCACTGGAAACATCTTGCTCACAGAAGCAAAAGGGTGAATAGGTATGATCTCAAACTCAGCAGCCTCTCAGGCAAAAGGCTTCCTAATAAAACTACCAAATTGAAAAATAGGAAAAGGAAATGCCTTCCAAATCTCCAGTGTCATGGTAGGAATGGTCCTTCTGTGATTTTTAAGCTCCATAAAGGTTGTTCCCACAGAGCATATTTAACCATCTAGATGATCTCACTGTGCAGACTTTTAATTGAGTGCGCTCAGTACAGGAAGCAATTTAACATCTGATTCTTATAATGGATTGTGTCATTTCAAAGGTGGATATGCTCTTTGCCATTGATCATTTTCTTCCTCTAAGCACATGAAGCTTAGCTGTTAGCATGTTAACTGTGCTGCTCTGATACCAAGGGGACTTCAGTGAATGGTTTACTGATTATTTTCAGTCTGTTTTTCTAGGTATGAATATTGTTAGAAGCCCTAAACTGATACTTGATATAGACTTCTTAAACTGATAGTCTCGTGGTACTTCACAAAGGTTAACTCATTAGTCTTTAAAAATACCTCAAGAGGAATACAATAGAAGCTTGTTAGATCATGGTTTGGATTTGGATATACCACAGGTCAAATTGTGCTCCCTTAAAACATAACTCCTTGCTGTAAAAATCACAGTAATACATTTAGCCTTTTCTAAGTGTACTGGCCCTAACATCTGAGATCAGCATTGTAAAACATGTCTACTATATTTCTTTTGTAAAATCTGGCTTCTCCTGATCACATGTTCTTTGAGGAAGAGCATAAAATAAAACTTTACAATCCTCTCTCTTAATGAAACTTCCTATGAGACATTTCCTCTATTGTAGAAAATAACAGAAAAATTCATGATAAGTAAGCACTTACAAAAAGAAGACAAGTCTTGCTCTTTCTCCACCACAATATCTTCTTATTCTTGTGTGTCTTAGAAAATAATTAATCAGCTGCATATATAGCATTAGGCCCTGAGATGTTTGTAAACATACTATAGGTTATGAGAAAAATATCATACAAAGGACTATCATTATGTACCTCATCCAAAGAGTATTAGTTCTTGAAGATGTTAAAAGGGTCTCTTATAAAGATATTTGTTATTAAGCCATTCTATGACATGTATTTATCTTGTCCATCAGAGAGATAACACAGTATGTGTGTGCATGCACATGTGTGCATGCATGTATGCACATAACAGGAACTTTTAGTATCTCACTTAATTTTATTGAAACTTAGCTGCCTCATTTGTGAAATGGTGGATTAGCCAAAGGTCCTGGAGGTCTTTTTCAACATTGAGATCTATGATTCTTGTTCCTGTATATTAGACTATTGACACTGATTATTAATTTTTCACAGACACAGTCTATAAATTCCTTTAACCTCATAATGTTTATGGTGAGGAAATACTAATTGAAAATGTTTTTGTTCTCATTATAAGGATATTCACATTTTGATATATAGACCATATTGTTTGAGGATTTGCCTATGTATATGGAGATTCACATACATACAAATATAAATGTGTATATATATGTATGGGTGCATGTGTGTGTGTGTGTGTGTATATATATATATATATATATATATATATATATATATATATATCTTCATTATAACAATGTCTTATTATGTTTTTAAGTGTTCCCTAATGGATGGTGATATGCATTTACTAATAAAACAGATAATTAGAGGAGGAAGTTGTGAGAAGCTCATATAATTATTGTTGCTAGGGAAACTTTCCTTGATTATACAAGGGCCATATGCTTTAAAAACATTATTAGTTTTCTCCTGTATTTAAAGTGCCAATAATCAAAAGATTTTCATCTGACTGTATGTCTAGCACATGTAATGCATCACTTTCTCACAATTTCCAGAAATTGCTAATGCCCTTTAAACTGACTTGTGTCTACACAAGTATTATTTTCTTCCAAATACCACACTTATGGCAGGTTCATACATGCTATTTGATAAAGAGGCTTTGTTAAAAATGTAACGCAGGTTCTCTCTCTAGGAATGAGTGAGTACCATTCATTCATCATGCCACTAAAGGGTGTGCCCACTCAAATATAAAGTAACTAGAATTTGGCATCTTCAATAGAAAAGAAATCATTAATGTAACTAGAATTGGACCTCAGGATTTCAGGTACTTTTCCTTCTGTGTTCTGGAAACACACCCGTATTTCTTAGGAATAGGAGCTAAATTCTCAGGGAAAAAAACTCTCTTTTTATTACTGAGCAACAGTGTTAATATATCATAACACTACAGATTCCCTGGGATTAAAGAAAAGTTCAGATATAGACAACTCATCACTGAAACATGATAGGAGAGAGAGGGTTATAGTGCTTTTTTAGTGTAAAAAGATAAAAGGCTTATGACTTGCATATAGGCTTAATTATCTTTAACTTGATATGCAAGGTATAATAGCCTGTGCTCAAATTTATTTTAAAGTAATTATTTTTCTACTCAGTAAAGAATAAGATAAAATTTAAGGTGACTTTGATTTGATTGATTAAATAAAACAACCCTCTATTTGAAACATGGCAGCTATGCCATTAACACTAAAGTGAGGTCAAAACATTAACTCCAGTTTATTGAAGTAAATGAAGTTCATTGGTGACATTAGAAATGCAACCCAAAAGCATTCTTAAGAGAATTACAAGTTAAATTAAGTGTGTAAGACTGAATCCACAGAAATATCTTTGGGAGGTAGATATGAAATAGGAAAAAAAATCACACTATTATAATGATTTCCTAGCAACACATCCTACTCAGACATGGTTTGCCACCCCCAAGCCTTTTTTTGGCTCAAGTGAAAATAGAAATTGAACCCAAAAATATTCTCAGATTTTAAAATTTCTATTTTTTAAAACAGCTCATTTAATGGCCCTAACATTATATATATTGTGAGGTAATTTAAAGCACTTCAAATATCTTATATTTTCAAAAGAATGCTTTTACATTTTACTCTGAGACAATAAAAACCACATCTGTTATGCCATCATTAGCAGGCAGCAATGTAAAACTGCAGTGAAACTTTTGACAATTTGACAAGTTTGAAGTAAGAGGTAAATTTGCAGATGCTTCTCTGTAAATCTGAGCTAACTCTACTGACTATTTCAGGACATTAAAGCTTTAAATTTGCTTTTCAAACCAGGGACATATTTAAATAAGTTGGCAATTGTGAAGAAAAAAAAATCTAAGTAAATCTGAGTGTGAGGATGTGTGCTTATTTACGTGGTTAAAGTACAGTATAATAAGGAATGCATTTGGATAGACCAATAAGAACATCAAAGAAAAACATGCATGTGCTGTGTTTCACTATTAAATGTATTCCTCTCATTTACTCAAACTCTTATTCTGGAGTCCAGGTACATTAGCTATTTGCCATTTTTTAAATTAATATTTAGCTACATGAAGTGAAAATAGACTCAGAAAAGGATGAATCCAAAAGGTGTAATTTTCCCTGTGCATGAGATCCTGTGGAGAAAGTGGCCACCTGGATGCCTACTTTCACAGCTCACCAGGCTTTCATAGCAGTCTTGTAATGGCAGGAAGATGTAGAAACATTTCATTGTAGAGATGGTTAAGAGAGATAGTAGGAAACCAGGATTCAATTGTGCAAAATCAGTGACCAGGATTTAGGAATGAATCATAGTTAATTGTCTCAGTCCTGTGTGCCAAAATTAGTTGTTTGGAGCACCCTATATACCTCCCCAAAATAAGCTGGATGATATTATTTCTATAATTAAAATATACTGCATTTAACTGATAGTTTTAATTTTTCTCCAAATATTTATTGACCCATTTTCTTTACTTCATCATCATGGCCATAATCCAAGGTTGTTGATAGAATTGGGATTTTATATTGAACTCTAATGATACAAAATACCTACAAGACTGATTCAGATAATTGGTTTATGTACATATTCCTTTGAATTATAAGATAGAAGGACAAGAAGAATAGGAATAACAGAGATTAATTCTTTAGTAAAGAAAGAGGCCAATAGTTTTCACTTAGAAACCTAATAAAGTTGAGTCCATAAAGACTATAAATGGATGGTTGAGTGTATTGTAAAGAAATTGACTTTGGGGCTGGGATTGTGGCTCAGTGGTAGAGCGCTCGCCTAGCGTGGGCAGGACCCAGGTTCGATCCTCAGCACCACATAAAAAAAATTAAAGGCATTGTGTTGTGTCCATCTACACCTAAAAAATAAATATTTTTTTAAAAAAAGAAAAAGAAATTGACTTTTGCTCTTGCTACCAAGTCTCCAGTAACCTAGCAAAAAGGTTTTTCTTAATGTCAAATGCTTATGAGGTGTAAGTAAGGTAGATAATAGTTTTTTCATCTTACAGGTGAAAAAAACAAATTCACATGATTGGCAAAGCAAATTACTTTTTCCTGTATGCTTTAGAGTTGAGGCAGAGCTATTCACACCCCAATGTCCTTTCTTAAAGTTCAGTGTACATTAATTTTTTATCCTGTTCAGGATTTACTGAGTTTCTTGAATCTAAGGACCCATGACTTTCATGAATTATGGAAAATTTTCAGTCATTGTCTTTGTGAATCTTTATTGTCCTGCATTTGTTGTGATCTGTTTTTAGAAGTCCCCTTTGTCTCATCTAGCCTCCAACTCTTTTACTTCTTTTTTTTTTCATTTCTTTCCTTTTCTAAGTCACCTTGTAGATAATTTCTTCATATTGGTCTTCAAGCTCACTAAACCTCTCTTTGGCTATATTAAAGCTTCCATTAAATTCTTAATTTCAGTAATTTTTGGTTTTAAAATATATGTTTTGCCTTTTTTTCAAGTATGCCTCATTATTTTAGGATAATTCTTAGCTCTTTAATCCTGTTTTTGGTTATTTTTCTCTAAAATATAGTAAATATGACTATTTTATTTACTGTATCTGGTAAATTATAACATAGAAGTTTTTGTGGGTCTGAGTTTATTGCTTGTTGTTTCTCTCAATCAACCCTTGTATATGAATTGCTTTTTTGTTTTTAATTGTGAGCCTAAATGTACCGAAATTCTTTCTTTGTCATATGTTAACAAAGTATTCCTTTGGTGAGGATTTACATTTGTTTATGTCAAAAACTTGCCTGCAATATAGGATTTTGGTAAACTTTAAATATCTCACTTTACAGTTAGCTTTTCATTAGGGGGTTGCAAACATAGCATACATTCAGACCCAAACCCACATTGAACTTGGCTAGTGGCCATTAAGTTTTAGAATAGGTTTGTTATTTAACATCCTCATAGACCCAAGGCTGAAGTGGACCATTTTCTTCTAGTCTGACTGTACATTGAACTTTTTCTTCTAGATTGATTCCCACATTTGGTACCTACTCTGGACCCTCATCAAAACTCTAGGTCACCCAGATAAGCAGATGGCCCCCAACTGTCCTGATAAGTCTTTGATTCACCGTGGAGTCTTAGACACATTGACCACTGTAGGTCTCAATTTACACATGTGCAAATTGTGCTTTGAAGCTAAATTCACATTTCGATTTATTTTTAGTAATTAGCATTTTTCCACTCTAAGAAGAGAACTATTTTTGTTAAGTTCCAATTATATCAAAAGTTTATTCTAATGAGGTATAGGTAAACATTAAACAATACCAGAAGATGTCACTCTGCTAGCAAAACAGTTCTGTTAGTGTGCAATCGAAGAACATTTTGAAAAGTATTTTTCAAAAGATAATTTGGAAACCATAGCGTTCAAAAGCAGTAGGGTTAACAATGGAGTCAAGAGTAGGAAGTTTCAACAATCAGAGCAAGCCACCCAACACTTCTTTGCTAGGTTCATTCATTTTTAAGATTGAATTCTGCATGTCAAGTAATATGACTTCAGGCACTCTATTGCCTATTTTATTTTCCAACAGTCTTCCTTTTGTTTATTTCTTCTTTAATAGACTCATTGGAATAATTGTAGAATGTTGACACTAGATGAGATTTTAGACACCACCTAATTCTGCATCCTACTTTTATAGATTAAGAAACAGTCCTCAGATTGTTAAATAACTATGTATGGTCACTAGGTACATTGTTAATATGACAAGTCTCATGATATTTGGTTTAGACATTTTGACCAATATACCATTCAGAGAAATTTATTAAAATTCAACATATGTTACCTTTCCATTGTAAACACTTCCACTGAATATCTAGAAATTTGGCAATGAACATATGCAGGGAAAGATCTCAGGATCTTTTTCTTAACACTCAGAATGTTATGAAAATTGTCAGATATTCAGCATAGAAAAATTCAGACAGAAATGAATTCAAATCTCAGCTGTGCTTTTATGTTACTGTGTGACCTTCAGTATGTTATTTGGCTTATCTGAGCTTCTCCTGTAGAATGGGGAAATTATTCATATTTTCTAAGGTAGTTGCAAGGGTTAAATAACATAATGTATGAACATCAGCCAGTATAGTGCTATTCCCATAGTAGGCACTAAATTATAATAAAAAATGGTAGCTATTATTGTCATTATATTTCAATTCTCATTGTAAAGACACATTTCAAAGACAAATCTTTTGTAAGTAGGAGATAAATTAGTAGCTGTCTCAAAGAAATTCATTTTCAGACATTGTAAAGCTGAATTAATTTAAAGGAGTATGAAAATTCTTTCTATTCCACAGTCATTACATTCTTTTGTCCCTACCCAAAGGGTGTTGTTTCCTGTGTTTGTAGAACACAGATAGATGTATTATTGAAAATCTGGTTATAAAGTAGTTGTTCTCTTTTTCCATTGCCTTTACTTCGAGCTCTGCTATTCGTTACAAAATCACATTCAAGGAAAATTTATATTCCTTGTGTGTCAGCTAAGATTAGAGTTCAGTGACAGGAGTTACCCACCCCCCCCCAAGGAAAAAAAAAGAGTGGCTTAAATAAGAAACAAATGTGATTTTCTCTCAGACAACAGATATTTAGAAGTAGGCAGTACAGAGCTTATCTGTAACTCCATGAAGAAAGCTTCTTTCAGTTCACCACTGTACTATCCCTAAAATGGGGCCCTTGTCCTAATAGTTCACATTGTTAGTCAGTGCTCCAGCTATCATGACATCCTCATTTTAAGAATGAAGCAACGGGGAAGGGATTATTTTTCTACCCTCTGTAAAGAGGACTTCACTGAAGCTACTGCTAAAAACATGCACTTATAGCTCATTGACCAATAACTTGGTCATGTCAATGCACCTAATTCCAAAGAAAGCTGGAAAATGTAATATTTAAGGAAGCCATATGCACAGTTAATTAACATGTAATTTCAACATAGATTTCTAGCTCCCTCCCTACCAACACAAAAGGACATGATCAGTTATGTAAATCATTGCTCTCCAGACAGAGATGAATGGGGATAAAACTTATTTGCAATGAAATCAGTAAGACACTTGCCTGCAAACCTCTTCAATATTTACTCAAAGTTAATTAACATATCTCTTAATTAATTTTATGTTGAACACAGGCTTAAATGATATCTTAGATTGGATTAAACAAAATATGTAATTAAAATTAATTTCACTTGTTTTGTTTTTTACTCTTTAATATGGCTACTAGAGAATTTTAAATATAAAATATATGTGGTTCATATTGACGTTTATGTTGCCCTTCATTTGACAGCACTGCTTTAACATGTGCCAGTACTAAGCTTACCCTGAAAAATACAACCAAATTAAACCAATTATTTTCAAATGCCACACAAAGTCAGTTAAATGTGGAGACTGTCCACGAAAAATAATGATTTGATTTTTAATATAATTATGCATCAATCTTCTTTGGCAATAATAAGACATCAAGGGCCCCCATTACTAAATCTACTTCTAGTTTGACAATAAAATTGTATCAGTGAAGTATATAAGAATTCTTATATTTACATTTCTTAAGGCAGGAGAAGCATCAATTCAATGAGAGAGTTTTGCACAAGATGATAAAGAGTACAAATGTGTAATAATAATAGCATAATTAAATCCTTATCATTAGTTTACTTCTTATATAAAACAGACCAGAAAAAACTTGTCTTTCAACTTCTCAAGATGGAAATCAACATATGCTTTAGATTAAACATATATTAATAATAGGTAATATATTAAACATATATTAGTAATAGGTCTATAACTTGAATGGAATAAACTGAGTTAGACACAACCTGGGTTCACCCAGACAGAAGACACGTAGAGATAATAACAGTAAACAAACTGACAAGGATTAGACCTCATCATTCAGGGTTTTCCTTGGATGATTCACAGGCCAAGAAATCTTCCTCCAATGTTTTATTTAGCTGGAACTTTACAAAAATCAAGTGTGTTCTATAAGAAGAAATTACTAGAATATAGAGGCAGCATGGGATCACCAAGTTGTCAGCTGACATCTGAGCTGCCATGGCCTCATTCTCCAAATTCATATCTTGTAACTGCCATAGTGCCTGGCCTATTTATGGAATAAAACAACCAAATTCAGATCTTCTCACAAGGTTATATTAAAGGTGAGTTTTCACTTCGCAAAAAAAGCTTTTCATCAATAGACTTGACTATGAAAAAGCCACATATCTTCTTCTATTTTTTTTTTTAAATTTTTGCAGGTCAGCACATTAACCTTACCAGAATTTTTTTCTGTTTTTTTTTTTTTTTTGCTACATTCCTATCAAGCCAGCTACTGAGACAATAAGACAGAGAATGAACATATTCATTTAAACTATTATCAGTCCATCCATAATGAACCCATGTCCCTAATGTGAGACATATGAAGGCAGGGTTGAAATGGTTTCTGAGAGTCAATGGATTCCCAATAGAGTGTGAAAACCTCTCACTCCATCTCAACCTTTCAGACCTCTTACATCATTGCTCAAATCACAAATGCAGACAAGCTCTGGAACTACTATACCAGAGGTTAAAATAGTAAAGAAATTGTTATTTTCTTCTTTTCTCAGGATATCCATCTTAAAGATGTTAGTTGGAAAGGAGACTGTAACCCTAGTCAATAATCTTATACAGCAAACACAATCTATAGTTTGCCCCTAGGCTGGATATAGACAAATTTGTTTGCAGATTTATCCCACATCTTATCTTTTTCAGGACCAGCAAGTTCGATGGAGAAATACATTTTTTATTTGTGTGAGGAATTTTCCTTTTGGGTTAATATATCTTTTTCTAAAAGATTGGTTCATGGGGAAACAACCCACACAGTCCCTTAAGACTTCTGCCAGAAAGCAATAGGATCCACCACCATCCTGGAATTCAGCTCCTAAGATATGATTAACTCTACCACAAGGAGCAGAGAATGGATAAAAGTTTAAAGATGATTTTAAAAGGACCATATATCTAAGCAAACTGTGTGTACCCTTGACAGGAGATATACAAGGGCAAAAGCAAATTATTTCCAGATTGCCAGGGAACTGAATCAGGTTGAAAAGGAAGAAAGTCCAGTTGTATAAGTCAGACATTCAACATAAGTCCACCTTATACCTGCCATGTTTTTAGTTGTTTCTCTTTCTTAGATAAGTGGAGAGGAAAGGAGGTAAAACTCTGATACATACAATGATAGTGGTGCTAAATACAAAATCTCATGAGTACAATAAAACCAATCAGAAAATGCAGTGTAAGAACAGGGTGCTTACCTGGAATTCCAACCTAGGATGTTGCAAAAAAAAATGTTAGTCATCATAGAATCATTTGGTGACTCTTAAGAAACTTATGTAATCTAAATAAATACTTTAAATAGAATTATTATATAGTATATTTTCTACAGAAGCTTCTGCCTCTATTGTACCAGCTCACCCCAATCTAACAAACAGAATCCTCTGGTGTGGAGACTGTAGATCTTTATTTGTAGGAGTCTATTAGACTTACATTTTCTGGTCCAGATCATCTGCACCATGGTGGAACTTTATTTTTAATTGAATTAGTTTTTTAACTGATAAGTAGAAATTTATTTATGGTATGCAACATGATATTGTGACATATGTATACATCATGGAATGGCCAAATCAAACTATTTGAACTGTGCATCACCTCACATATTGTTTTTCTTGTTGTTGTGAGAATACTTCAAATCTACTCTCTAAGCAATTTTTAGTTGTCTGACATATTGTTATTAATAGTAGTCAGCATACTATATAATAAATCTCTTGAATCTATTCCTCCTATCTTATTCTTTCTTTGTGGTTATAATGTTGATTATGCTAAGGATAACAATAATGTTGTTGAATTTATTGAGAAGTTACTATATTCCTGCTTTTAAAAATAGTATATATGTAAACTTTATGACATGTCAATATTTCCAATGTATTTTCTATATAATCATTTTACCACAAAATAGAATAGGAAAATATAAAACATTCTGCAATGGGGAGGGGAAGGAAAAATACTACATGTGTTACCTCCAACTTGGAAATTCACAAAGCACATTACAGATTCTAAAAAAGCTCTTCATAAGGAAATCTGCTCACCAAAGTTTCCCACAAATCTTTGATCAAGAAACACAATGTTGCCTCACATTTCTTTATATCTTACAGAGTTAGTAGTGCTCTTTGGAACACAGTTGGTGCTATAAAATGCTATTTTTGTTTTGTTTTTTAAATAAGGAATTAACTCCTAGAGATGTTCAACAGCCTTGAAACACCTAGTCAGTAGGAGACAGGGCCTTTTAAGTTAAGTTTATTTAATCCAGTTTGTCCCATTGTCCCAGATGTGGAACACCTATAAAAACTTATAGTATATAATATATAAGGTAATTATGTAATATACAACATAACTAATTATATAATTATAATATAATAATTATTATATACTATTAATGTAATATATAAGCTCTAAATTATGATTTTCAGCATATTTAATCATCTTTGTCAATTTCATAGCAATATTGGCAGAACTGAAAAAATTAGAACTTCATGGGTTAATGATAATGCCCACAGTTATCATTAACTTTAATGGCTCAGATAAAAGCTGTTATGTATCAACTAGCTGTTATCTTCAAAGTGCTTTTGTATACTGTCTCTCATCCTAGAACTCTTCCAATAAGAATACCATTGTCCCCATTTTATAAATGGAAAAACAAGCTTTGTTAGATCCACGGACTTACCCAGATCTTGGCAAAGAAGCTTATCCAGGACTGTCAGCAGAGATGTAGAGTTGGTTGGTTCTGGTTATAAATCCTTAAGCAAATTATTTAATATCTTGAAATTTCAATATCCATATCTATAAAATGGGTATAATGTGTGTAAAACCTCTGGTACATAGCAGTTTAACAATGAAATCAATCCAACCAGTATACTTTAAAATAATGAAATCAATCCAGCCAGTATATGTTAAAATGAGTACAAAGGGAGGCTTCAAATTGGAAGTATGGTTCATTATTTTATTTATTGCCTTGAAGGTATATATTAAGTTGATGTCAATCAAGTTTTTAGGCATCATTAGAGAAGACAATTGAGAGAGAGTAGTAGGCATCCAATAAATCCCATGCCCAATAAGAGAAGATATAAATTCTGGAAGGGTCATCCCTTCACATTCATTCAAAAAGATTGAATCTGGTGTAATGCAAAAACAGATCTGAATTTGATGACAGCTTCACCCCTAATTAGCCACATGACCCTAGACAACTTATTTAACCTCTCTGAGCCACAACACCTCATCTGAAAAACAGAACTAACACAACCTTGCATGGTTGTGGAGAAGATTAAATGAGATAATGTATGTAGCGATTCTATCCCTGAACCTGAGACTCATTACATGTTTGTGTTAGCTCCTAGGGCTTTCCCTTCTACTTTCTAGAGCAGTATGCTTTAATCAACAGAAGAGAAATATGTTAATGAATGAGCATTAATTTGGTCTCAGAAATGTGGCTGGTACCCTCTGCAACTTCAAGGGTGGTCTGGGGTAAAAATGGATGATAATTACAGTCTTACAAGTATTAATTCCAAAGTACCCTCAATTGCTTTAAGAATGGCAAGTGTCACTGTGAGTGAAGAATCCTCAGAGAATAAGGTAATAAAAAAAAAATTTAAAGCGATGAAGAAGGAATGTTTCCCTACTTTGGCAGCTGATTTACATCTATTAAACTGATATGACCAGGTGCAAAATCCTGGGGACAAATTTGAATATAGCTATTTTTCCCTCCAAATTTCAAGTGAGGTATAAATTGTGTGCATGTCTAATGCAAATATCTTATAATATGCTATAGGCAGTTAGGGAGGCATTCCCCCATTCTATACTGAATTTAGTGAAGTTATTCCTATAGTGACTGCCTATATAAAAATGCAAGTGATATTTAATCTCCAAGCCTGTATGTATCCAGAAAGACACACTCTTGCATATTCAAACTGTCAGTTATATGAATACACAAATATACATACATCCAAACATACTCATACAATACTCTTAAGCACACTTAGGTACATGCATACAATCAACCCTCACACCCTCATGTGCACACATACACTTTTGCACACAGGTACACACTTTCACGCAGTTACTCATATACTTAAACAGGTTTGCACACTTATTCATGATTCAAACACGTGCTTGCCCACTCCTATATACTCAAACACATTTGCCATGAATTCACATACACATTGCTGTACTTACATATATACACAATGAGTTTTTGTCTGTCTATAAAGAATATTATTATTAGTTTGTATAGAAGAAATTATTTTGTAATAATTTCCTCATTCTCAGCTGATTTTATATGCCCAGTGAACACTTAAGTTTTTATTTACTTAAGTTATATTATCCATCAAAGAGGGAAGACAATTTTAAAGGTTCTAAATTGTATTCATGCCCTTTTAAAAGTTGACTCTCATTCTGTCTTGAAATACAGAACATCTTTAAAACTGAAGTGCTGTGAGAAAAAAAATGTAAAATTTTGTAATAGTTGTAAATTGGTATGTGCACTGTAGAGTAATTTTAAATCATTAGAATGATGCATTTTTTAAAGTAAGTGCTTCGTTAGAAAATGAGTGAAGCAATATCACAGTGTATTAATGGAGCTTGAGACATCTTAAATTGATTTTGAAATTAAACATCAAAAATTGCAACTTGAAAAAAAATAATTAGGTAAACCATTATGTAGCAATCAAAAAGAAAAAACCTCTTGAAATTTAGGAAATTGCAAATTAACAGTGTCAGTCATCCTGATTTGGCAAGGGCAAGGATTGTCAATGAAAAGAAAACATACGCTACTTAAAATATTCTTGAAAACTGAATTGTGCCTAAGGTTTGCTACTCTGTTTGGGTTTCTAGTTTGGGTCTTTGTTTCACTTGTGTTTGTTTCACTTGTATCAGTATGAGAGCTTTATTCAGCAAATGACTTGCAAACCTCTTATCATTGGAAAACTTGACCCTGGGAGCCTTGTGCAAAGGAAGCTCATGACCCTAGACTGGAAGAAATGATCAGGCTATGCATCTCCTCCTCTTTTTCCACTCCTAATATTAGACTGAACTGTATTAAATTGCTGATGTTCAACCTATTAATATCTTCGTATAACTCAATCTAATATTTTCAGTTTAACTAGATTTAGGAGGGAAAGTAGTTGTAATTATCTAGGAAGTGGCCTTCCAGTTCTGATCCCAGCAGCAGAGAGAAAAGTGATCTAAAAATCATTTCAGAGACATGTAGCTAGTTGCTTGACTAGCTACAAGATATTAGCTCATTAATTTAAAAAAAAAAAACAGGAATAATCTCAGCCTAGCATGTATAACTCAAAAGTTAGTAGGAGAAAATGAAACAACAGGTGTGTTTTTAATTGGTACATAATAATTACACATAATAGTGGGATTCATTATGACATATTTGTATATGCACATAACATAATCTGATCAATCTCATTTCCCAATACCTTCCTTCTCCCTCTCCTCTTTCCTCCCACAACCTGCTTGTTCTACTTTACTGACCTCCCTTCTATTATTATTATTATTATTAGATTTTAATTACATATACAGTAAAGATTAATTGTGGTATACATGGATATAGCATAAATTGGTAGATTTAATTCCCCAGTACTTTTCCACAGGTATGTTTTTAAATAGTCCACATTCCAGCACAAATAAACTTAAGTGATCTGCCTTGATTTTTTCATTTGTTTAGATTATTCTCAGGTGCAAACTAGCTTATGCAAAGGGTTTCTCTATTTGTAGTATCAAGACCAAATACTTTAAAAATTGAAATATCTCCATGTTAAAAACATTCCGCTCCAGCTACTCCTGCCTGCATGAGGGGGATTTATGAAATCTTCAACATTATCTGTACTTCTCTATTATATGTACTGAACCTATAGGTGTCTATAATTCTGTTGTTATTTTTCTCCTATCTACTTGAGTCTCTAGCAACTCCTTGTCAATGGAGTGACAGAATATACTCTACCCTCCCTCTAGTTAACTCCTTGTGTAATTTATTCTTCAGTGACATTATGAAGATATTTCATACTTACTTTGGTTATGGTCTTAATCATTAATAATAATAGTAACAATAATAGTTATTATTATTATTATTATTATTATTATTATTATTATTATTATTATTATTATTATTTCATCCCTTGGAGAGAATTTGACTTAGGCTCTGCATAAGAAAACTAGCATATATTAAGTACCTACTATGTGTTGAATCCCATGGCTTCTGGGAACAAGATATACAAACATAATAGTAACCCATATAGTCTTCCCAGGCAGCAATCTGGCAATTTGGCTATTCACAGCATTTATTCAGAAGAGAAAAAAATCAGCCACAACTTAAATAATAACAGTATCAGAATGGGTATGTAAATTAGGATGCATTTTGGAATGCTCTGTAACCATTATAAATGTTTGTGAATGATTTTTAGTTTATAATAGAAAGTTCTTAACATAATATAGGAAGTCAAAAACTAAGCTAAAATGTGTATCTGATGTCACAACAAAGTACATAAAGTACAGAATTGAAAGAAAGATGGCAAAAATACAGCAGTCTCTGCTAAACTGGGAAATTTTTTTGCTTTGATTTTTGTATTAAGGGACTCAAGATTTAGAATATACAAACAACAGGATTTTAAAACCTGAATAAAAAGATCCCTGAGGGTAGATTAAGGCCCTTGTTCGTTCAGAGAATAGAGGATTCAGAAGAGACTTAACAATAGAATTCAAGTATTTGAAAAGTTTTGGGTAGTGTATGGTAACCAGGTCTTCTCCACTTCCTTAAAAATTAGAATAAGAGGAAGTAAGCAAAATGCAGAGAAATAAAATTTGGCTAGGTAGAAGCATTTCACTGGGGAAGACTATACTTTAAATAGGACAGTTTATGATGGTAAATATGTCATTTCCTTTTTGGAAGTTATGATCAGCAACTTTTCATTTACTTAAAGATTCAGGAACAATCCAGGCAGTATTTTAATGCAGAAATGTTAGCAGAACGTACTCTTGAAGTCACTTAAAGTCTTTTGATTGCGTCATTTGTTCTGTACCTACAGAGTACATGGTACATCTCTGGCTGGCCTTTAAACATTGTACCTTTTACTACAAGACATTCTGAAATATGTTTAAACTTATTTTGATAATCTTTAGGAATGCAACAGGAAAAGATACTCAATTCATTAGTTATCAAGGACATACTAATGGAAAAGAGACTTTTTTAACTCCTCATATTGACATATAGGTCAAGGACATGGAGAAAGTAGTGTTCTCTTACTCTGACTCTGGGTATTTAAATAGATATAGCCTTTTATCAGTCAGTATCTATCAAAATTTAAAATGCATACAACCTATAGCCTCCCATTAATTTCATTTCTAAGAAATAGCCCAGAGAAATATTGGCATAAGTGCACAAAGTGGCATTGTATATAATAGGAAAGGTTTAAAAATAATCTAATGTCTGTTTGAAAAGGGTTAAATTATAGAACATATCTAGACTATAATGGCATGTATGAATTTAAAGGAATGGGTTAATGCCATCTAGACTTAATAATATGTCTTGGATATATTTCCCAGTTCTAAGAAAATATATATGAATCATATCATTTAGACCAAAATATACCCACAACCTAGTTATATATCTCTATGTACATATATTTGTGTAAATGTCGGGAAAGGCATCTACAAAGAATATCTGACAAACAGATTTAGTGGTTACCCTCTTGAGAAGGAACTATAATTGGCAGCTCAAAGTGGATTATTGCTTCATCCATAGAGGAAAGTTTTACAATATGAATGTTATTTCTAATTACTTATAATAGCATGTAATTAAAGACAAACATAAGAAAAATTAAGAAGCAGATACATAATATGCAAATGAAAACAAGTGATTAAAATAGATGTTTGTGGCATTTGACAAGGAAAAAGGATTAGGCCAAAGCTTTTAGAAAGTGTGGTGGCAACAGGGTTGCAGAGGGAGGCAGAAAATATAATGGAAAAAAACACACACACAAAAGCAAAAATAATCTTAGGATTAAATAGTACAAAATGTGCAGAACTCTGAAGAAAAATATAAAACTCTACTGAGTAATGAATGAGGACTTGCACTACCAGGTGTCAAAAACATGTTATCAAGCTTAAGTGAATAATACAAGTTGTTACTCAAAAGACAGACTATGGAACAGGATTAAAAAAAGTGTGGAAAGCAACTGAGTGGAGATAAGAATTTCAGGCATGATAAATCAGTAAAGATAGGATAGATAAACCAATACAATCCAGAAAGCTTCATCCTAGCTCAAAAAGCATGAAAGCCTGAGAATACCTCTCTAAGTAGGAAAATGATGGATGGAATAGGTAAATCACAGAATTCCCCAGAATAGGAGTAGTTCCACAGGATAAAGAAGTGTGGGTCTATGTTTTTACTTAAAGATCTTACTTTCTTGTGATGACACAAAAAGGGAAGGGGAGGTTTTTAAGGACCATTGTGGTTATGAATGGAGTCAAGGTTTTCCTTTCCCTTAATTATTGAATCCTCTCTTCAGTCTCATTAACAGCCTCTTGTCTCTTCCAGAGACTCTTTCTTTCCAGGAACCTAGTATTTCTTATATATTCTAAAAGAACTCAAGGGAAAAACTAACTGGTGAACTAGTTTCCTTTCTGGGAAAAAAATAGAAAACATCATCATCATAACAGGAAGAAAAGCTTAATTCAAGTCCCAGAGGAATTTAAAGTAAAAATCATAGAGCAGCAGGATGGAAACCCCTAGGTTTTTGGAACTAAGCCAAGCTGTACCAGAAGGGCCTAATGCAGTCGTTCATTGATTTGAGAGATAGGATATGTCAAAGGATTAGAGTTACAACGAGGCAACCTACAAGGCAGAGGCTAGCCTGCCAACCTTTACTTGATCATTTGCTGCTTGATATTACTGGCAGGAGGGTCAGAAATATTACCTCTTCCCTGCCCCCTTTCCTCTCTGTGTTATAGCTAGTCAATTCTCAATTCCCCTCTGCTTCAGCTCCAGTTACCTCAAAAATAAACCTTCTCTGGAAAGTCTGCCTTTATTACACATATATCATTTTTCTCATACTTGCTACTTTTCAATTTAGTCAGCTATGAAAATTTGGGAGCAATTAGAAATCCATTAGTATTCTGTAGTCTCCAGCCACTTTGTCATTCCGATTTAGTGATACCTATTCAGGGACACTTATTAAGGTATATGGAAAGATAGCAAGCATCTTAATTTTTACTTAAAGGAAGATACCTATTTAACAACATCAGTAGTAATAACACTTCAAACTGGTACTTCCAACAATAAACCTAAAAATGTAAGAATAGCCTAAGACTACGGATTTTATTAACAGTGATATTTCATGTCTTAGGGTTCTTGTCTTTCTAAAGAACACTTACCCTCATTAGAGGCTTTTCTTTCCTTAACACAAAGAGACAAGTAGGTGAGGACCCTCAACATATCACGTTATAGCCTGTCCCATTTAGATAGGAATATTTTAGGTAGTTTTCTTCCTCCCCCCCCCTTGGGTTCCTATGCATACATGTGAAGTCACTTGCCTATTTAAGGTCTTCCACTTATCCATCCTTTAGATACTTACCAAGTGCTCACTATGTGCCTAGCACTGTGCCTAGACCACATATATAATAGTGGTAAAGGAAAACTCTAAACCAATCTCCTTTATAAAACTGATACCCTGGGTGATGCAGTATGTAGAGACCATGTGTTCTATTTTCATTATAATATTCTCACAAAGAATAAACACTCATATAGTTGTTAAATGTGTTTCTTAAAGCTCTACAAGGGGACAGACTCTGCGGCAGTGTTTGTTTGTTTGTCTCTTTCTTTCTTTCTTTCTTTCATTCATTCTTTTTTAAGTACTGGGGATTGAACTCGGGGCACTCAACCACTAAACCACATCCCCAGCCCAATTTTGTATTTTATTTAGAGACAGGGTCTCACTGAGTTGCGTAGCACCTGATTTTTGCTGAGGCTGGCTCTAATTTGTGAGCCTCCTGCCTCAGCCTCCTGAGCTACTGGGATTACAGGTACATGCAACCATGCCTGGCTGCAGCAGTGTTTCTTAAGTATCACAAATAACTGGATTGCTTATGGCACATGCAGATTTCTACTTCCCTCCCCACCCCAAGATTCTAACATAGGGGGTCTAGAATGAGGATCAGATATCAGCAAGTTTACCAAACTACCCAGATTGTTGTAATACAGGCAATACAAGGAGACATGTGTTGAAAACGTTGCTTCTACTCTTCATTTTATAGCTAATTAGTATTTCACATTTTAATTTAAGGCTATTGATTTTTGTCTCTGACACAGAAAACAGATGCTCAGCATCTTCTTTGTATAAGAAGCTAGACATAGCCTGAAATTGACCATATTGTGGTTAATTTGGGGCTTTTGCCATATTAATAGCCAATTGTTGTGCCATCATTCAGAATGGATATGTGGTCAATTCAACCATTAAGATGGTCAGTAAAATGAGATGGCTGTGCCATGCTAACAACATTTAGACATAACCAAAGGCAGTTTTGTTTAATTCTTTCCTTATCATAGTGACAAGGATTAAAGAATATTTTAAGTAATTTCCATTAAAATAGTTCATTTTTATGACCTAACAAAGGCCAGTTCAGATCTGAGTTCTGGCAAATAGTCACTGAAAGGAATGTTTATGTTCTCATTCCTAAAGGAATATGCTAATATTAACTTGTTTGAGGATGAAATGACATAACATGTAAAAATACATGGGCAGCCACCCCATTTCAGTTTAGTTTTTATTTTATATGCATAAGCTGGGCATGGTAGCACATACCTGTGATCCCAGTGACTTGGAAGCCTGAAGCAGGAGGATTGCAAGTTTAAGGCCAGCCTCAGCAATGTAGCAAGACCGCAAGCAACTTAGTGAAACCGTTTCTCAAAAAAATAAAATAAAAAGGACTGAGGATATGGTTCAGTAGGAAAGCACTCCTAGGTTAAAGCCCTAGTCCCCCCCCTCCAAAATTTAAAATACTTGTTATAGGGCTCCATATGTATCTTTTCCCTATAGGATTTACCTACATTTCATAGAAATTAATTGATATCCAAAAGATATCAAGTAACTGATAGGACTATGCATGCCACTACTAAAACTAAAATAAAAATGGAGGAATAGGAATAACAATAACAACAAAAAATCACACTCAGGTAATTCCTGCATTGCCATTTTTAATTGGTGCATTATAATTATACACAATAGTAGGATATATTATGATATGGCATTATTATTTTCTCACTTCTTCCTAGAAACTGTTGATTTTTGAAAAAAGGTTTTGGCCAGATATGGTAATACCTTACCTTGCATTGCATTACACTTTCAAAGCTTTTTCCCAACCATTATTCCATATGACAAAACCCTGTGGAAAAAATATTATTATTAGACAAATTAGCAAACCAAGGCACAGAGAGGATAAGTCGTTTGTTCCAACTTACCCAATCATAAAGTGCCCAGAATATCTGATCTATATGCACGAAATGATACCTCAGCCAACATTGACTCTCTTAACAGTGGTCCCTTCACCTTCTAACAGTGATCCCTTCTCCTTTGGAATATAGCTCACATTGCTCTAAGGCTTATATTTTTTTAGAAAAATTTTTACTCTCTCCTTCCTATCCCCCTCCCCAACAAGATTAGGGAGACAGTGTTATCTTTTCTTCCCCTAGTTAACTGACCAGGAACATACCCACTACAGGAAGGAGATGCCTGCTGAGGATCTGGGAGGTGAATATCTCCCAAATTAACAAGAAAATCCTAACTTGCCATCAGGGCACCCTGAGATCCCCTACCAGAGCACACCTGGACTGTAACCCTTAAAGAGTTCCTTTAAAAACACCCTTGTCCCTCCTGATCAGGAGAGTCACAGTCTTTGGGACAGGAGTCCCCTGTGTTTCTCCTTTGCTAGCAAAGAAATAAACCTTCTTTTTCCTTTTTCTCAAAACCATGTCCTCATTATTAAATTAGCACTGATTGGCATTAGGGACAGGGACCTAGCTTTTCGTTACAACTTGACTGCTTCTATACCTAAAGCTACATTAAAAAAAAAAAAAAAATAGAGTAAGCATTAGTAATCTTTGTGATTATCACATGACATAATTTTTTTCTTTTTGCC
>NW_026000283.1:6144892-6149826 GCF_001458135.2 Marmota marmota marmota
CCCAGGGTCAATAAACCACTGAGCTACATCCACAGCTCTTTTTTCTTTTATATTTTTATTTTGAGATAGGGTCTTACCAAGTCCTTAGGTCCTTGATAATTTGCTGAGACTGGTCTTGAATTTACAATCCTCCCACCTTAGCCTCCTGAGTCCTTGGGATTACAGGCATGAGCCATCACACCTGGCTCTTTCTTCTTTTGTTCTTAATATTTTTTTAGTTGTCGATGGAACTTTATTTTATTTATTTCTATGTGGTGCTGAGAATTGAACTCAGGCCTCAAACATGCTAGGCAAGCACTCTACCACTGAGCCACAACCCCAGCCCCTCTTTTTTGTTGTTTATTTTTTTGTTATAGGTGGACACAATATCTTTATTTTATATTTATGTGGTGCTTCGGATCAAACCCAGTGCCTCACGCATGCTAGGCAAGCGCTCTACCACTGAGCCACAACCCCAGCCCAAGCCCCTCTTCTTTTTAATGAAGGAACAAAAATTAAGAATGCTGTTAGGAAGATGGCTTCTAGACACAATATTTGATACTTAATAGTTATTGGCCTGATATTAAATCTTGGGCCTCTTCCTAGCAAAGGTACCATGTTTTCTCTTGAAAATATCTTTATTATAACTTACCAGATTGGAGCATTTGGCCTAATGCATTACACAAGCCAAGACACACAAATTACCCACCTTGTGCTAAAATTTTATAGATTTAGACCCTGAAACATATATTTTTGTCCATCTCATGCCTCTGTTCTTGCTTCTTTCCTCTTAACTTCTTTAATTATGACATTTATTAACCCTTCTATATTTATATTTTTGACCAAATCCCCTCCAGTTTGAAGCAAGGTCGATTTCTCTTAGTCTCTATTCTTTGTTCTGCCTTCAAATTACTGTTTAGTACTTCTAAAGTGCTACCTGTTTAACATCCCTTCTAGCTTGCATAAACTCTACATCCTCTCCTCCTATATGCCATCCCATTTCTATTTAGTTTTGTTTTATATGCATGACCTATAAGTGGAAAGAATGGGATATTGCTTTCATGGACCAGCAAGCATAGCATGGAACTTCTTGGGAGGTAGATATATTAACTTCTTAGGTGCAATGATGGATGTTATGGATAATTTTACTAGCTTATGTTGATATTCCACATACTGGGTAATCAAGTGACAATTTTGTGTGGGGCTGAACTTATCTAGGCCTATCCCTAACATTTGTGAAGCTGGGGCAAGAATACAAATGGATACCTTCTACCTGTGTCCTGACCCCTTTCTCCTCCCAATCCTGACTTTGTTCTACATTATGAGTGGCTTCGTACACATGAACTTGGCGACACCAGCCAAACTCTCACCACATTCCATGTTCCATCTCCAGAAACTGCTGTCCTTTGACATCCCTCAAACCTATGGATACATACATTAGCAACACATACATTAGACCAGGTGGAGTTCTTCATAGGCCCTGGAAATAGTCTCCAGACTAAATAGATGAGAAATTTTGTGTACCCAGCTGCCCAGGGAGACATCTAATTGGGGGCCAGTGTACAAATTCCAGGTATGCATACACCACTGGCCCAGTGAACTTCTTACTCCAAGGGAGGTAAGATGGGGCCATTTTAAATGGACTCAAAAAGGAGACTCTAGTGGCCCAGATCTAGGAGTAACACAAGGGTCAGAAATAATATATAGTCCTGAAGTTTTTAGTATTATTAATTCAATCCCAGCCACCTAGCACCATAGAAAAACATTAGGGAAAAGATTCTCATGATATTATCTGGTGAAATAGTATCAGACAAAGAGGATGAGATGGGCAGATTTAAAAGTTACAAGAATAATTTAAAGAAGTAAATACTTTATGACCACCTGACCCATGTTACAGTTACATCTCCTGTTTCCCAGTGTCTCTTTATTCCATGCCCAAGACCTATCTGAATTTTCAAGCACATGTGGAATGTGCTTGAAATAGGTCTTCTACTTCCTTCAACCTCCCAATCTGGAGGTCTTAAACAAAAATATTCTTATTCTGTGTATAATTCTGTGACCAGTTGTCATTTCAAACACATAGCACAACAATAAATCTCTTCTCTCTCCAGAACTTATTGTGGGGTAAAAAAAAGTTAGCATACTTTTTATCACCATGGGGATGGATGACAGTGCTGGAAGGAGAATAATTCTATGTTTAATTAATTTAATGGTTGGTTGATGTAAGACAACCTGGGAAACTCCTTTCTTCCTTTGCATTATTTTCAGAAAAAGTTCAGCTTACATATACATTAAAACCAAGCACATTGGAATCAGCAGGTGTCCATTTCCCAGATTTTCTCAACTTAATTTCTTATCCTTGTCACTTCTATTTTTTCCTTATAATGACTCAGGCCGGGAAGCAGCGAATGTTTAAGGTGATACACATAACTTGAGTCATTATAATAATGAATCTGAAAGTGCTTTGCAAAGGGTAAGGTTCTATACAAATCTCAGTTGTTGATCATCTCAGCAGGTAGCACCTTTCTATGGCAACCTTATTTCAAATAGTACCTTTCACTCAACACCAAAAGGGAACTCTGAGCTAGGGCCTTCATTCCATACAGATCATAGAAGGCAAAGACAGATAATATTCAGTCAGTAGGATGGAATATGGATTTAATTTTCTTTCGGGCTTCGGGAATAAAATAGATTGCAGGCCTGGTAAATTATTTTAGTAAGCACCAGGATGATTAACTGCATGTATGTTATACTTCAAAAGTATTTGGATTCATATGTAAACATGAAATTGATGTGGGAATGTACTTTGATAGATAATGATAGGTAGGCAGGTAGGTAGGTAGACAGATGAGAGGGTAGTCAGATACATAGGAGGGAATATAAAAGGGGAGGTTAATAGGTCTTCCACTTCCTTCAACCTCCCAATCTGGAAGTCTTGAACAAAATTATTCATATTCTGTGTATAATTATGTGACCAGTTGTCCTTTCAAACACTAGCACAATAAATCTCTTCTCTCTCAAGAACTTATTGTGGGGTAAAAATATTAGCATACATTTTATCACCACAGGGATGGATGACACTGCTGGAAGGAGAAAAATTCTGTGTTTAATTCCTAGGAAAAAATGTTGCCACAGATGTTTGCAGTGCAAAATGTTATCTAACCTAGTAGATTTCAATCATTTTATGTTATCCAACCCAGTGAGGACTGTGACCAGCTCCTCCTATCAGTAAGGGTGACTTTTGGCAGTATCATAGAGATTCTCAATTTGGGAAAATTATCAGAATGGGAGGTGAAGTGTATATAATTTGAATAGCCTCCTCCAGATTATTTTGATATGCCCCCAACATACACAAACACACACACACACATGCACATATACATACATACCCCTACCTTGAGATCAGTGTTCTAACCATTTTTATTCCATGCCTAAACTAGCATCCCTGAAAAATACATGCAATTTGATTTTTCTGCCTTGATTGAAAACGTTCTTCGTAAAAGCCAGTGACACTGAATGACCTTTGTCACATTCAAAGGGATCATTTTCCTTACAACCATAATCCAATAAATGAATTTTTGTTTTCTGAACAAATCATATTTTAAAATTCAGCAAAGCTGAAAACTTACAGGCATATTATATTAAAACATTTACTCTTGAAATGCAAGTCAAGTTGCTTAGTGCTAAGAAGCAGCTGTGGAGTTCAAAATGAATCTAAAAATGTGTACCTCCTTTAGAAATTAGTTTCTAAAGCATGCTGTGCACTTGAGACTTAGCATTCATTACAGGTAACATTATGTGCACCTAATACATTGTGACATGAAAAGTCACAATATTCTTGAGGATTTTCTGTATCACAGTGGGAGAACCAAAGTCTAGTGAGTAGAACAAGAGATAGTGGATCATTCTATATGATATTCCAAATTTAACTTCTATTTTACCTCATGACCCTGAAAGAGATTATTGGTCTTCTTATCTTTGGTATAAAGATACTTATTCCATATGCCTCTTCCTCTGTATATCAGGGATAGTTGGTATTGAATTATATTCATTAAATCATGAGATTCCTTGAAAGTGCCTTAGAAACTTCCAAAGAAGCAAGGGGCAAGATAAGCGGGTTTGGATCTCCCTATCACTTTGTATATATTCTATGTAATGAAATTCTGAGTAAGATTTCATTTGAACAAAGGGTGCTACGGTATAAATATGTGTTCAGCAATATTCTCATTGTTTTCTCCTTTGGATTACAGTGCCCTTTCTGTTGTTAGGCATGACCATGTGAGTTGCTTTGGCCCATGAAAGGTGAACAGAGATATAATTAGCATTTCTGAGTGAAGCATTTAAGAGCATTGCACAAATCTCCATAATCTTTTAGCCTGATTTGGAAGACCCTGAAAGTCTTGTTTTGAGATGAGATTGTCCTAAATGTTGGTCAGAGCATCACCTTCAGAACCATGTTGGACACATAACATAAATCAAAAATAAATGTTTGTTGTATCCAGGACTGTCATTTGCGGAGGCTGGGTATCATTTATTACCTAATCCATCCTATACTGACTAGTACAAGCGTCCTTTCAAAGCCATTGCTATATTATAATCTAAAATTGAGTCAGTTGTCCTAGATCTAGTTCCAGCTCTACTACTGACAAGCCCTAAGACTTTAGTAGGTAACTCATTTGTTTGAGCCTCATTTAAGGCAGAAATAAACATTTTGAAAGCTTCTTAGAGGTGATTAAGTGATATATTATGTCTGAACGGACTAATTTAATTATGATATTATTTTAGGAAGTCTTATCAGTATAAATTTTGGCAAACAAATATAATCCTCAAAATTTCTAGGAAGAGGAAAACAAAAAAACAAATTCCTAAATTTTCTCTCTCAAACACCTAAGTCAGTCCTTGGCAAAAAAAAAAAAAAAAAAAAAAAAAAAAAAAAAAAAAAAAAAAAAAAAAAT
>NW_026000283.1:6152198-6162119 GCF_001458135.2 Marmota marmota marmota
GAAAAAAAAAAAAAAAAGTTTAACCTTCCCGGTGCTTCGGTCCTTTTCCCTATTAATCTGAGCTCAGTCCTGGATGTCTGAGTAGAGATTTCTTTTCTGCTCAAAGCAGATCAATGTTCACACAAATTAGGACTTCAGATAACATCATCAGCGTGCAAATGCCTTCTTTAGATTTAAATGACACAATAGCATTCCATTCAGCTCTTTGGGAAGCAGCACAAACTTGATATACAAAACAGCCAGTGAGGCTCCTGACGGCAGTGTGCTTACTGTAAAGCACAGAAGCTCTTTTTCCTGGAGCACTTAATGCTTCAGAAACATCCCACCAGATGGGGTAGGATTATTTCCAGAAAGCAATTAAGGCAGTTACTGGAGCGATGGTAAGGCATCACTGTGAGTAAGCAAATAGCAAAGTTGGAGCCCCTCAAATTGTACTAGTTTTCATTTGATTTGGTTAAAGCTGAAGTTCAGAGATAATGAATATGGCTTTGGAAAGCTGAAAAGTGATGTATATTAACTCTGAATGTGGACTTTCCATGCGTGAAAAAGACTGCAGCTTATTCCCAAAATAATTTGATAAGCACTAGACTAAAACTAAAGACAGTGTTCCCTGGCTCCCTTATGATACTAACAAAAGCTCTTCAGTAACAAATATCAGAGGACCTGTTACAGGGTTCCTCACAGAGGAAATATTCACCAAATGTTAGTTGACTGATGCTTCCTACTGTCTCAACTGAGTCATACATAGACTTATCCTCCCTCTACGTGCTACTGCCCTAGTCCTCCCCATCTAAGGAAATGCATCTCCATTCTCCCATTACTCAGGCCCCAAACCACAAGGTCATCATTATTCCTCACATTTACATATTATACATTTACATATTTACTCAGTCAGCAAATCTTACTAGCTCCAGCCTCAAAATATATCCAGAAACTGACTACTTCTCACCACCTAACCTGCTACTATCATAGACCCAGAACACTATCACCTCTTGCCTCCTGTTTTTTTCTTGTTCCCCTAGAGTCTGCTCTCAACACACTAGCAAGAATGATCCTTTGTAAATTAGATCATATCATTCCTCTGCTCAGAACCTTCTATGGTCTCCCAATTTCATTCAGAATAAAAACTGGTGTACTTACCATGGTCTACAAGGTCCTACCCAATCTGCTCCCTCTCACCCACATGACCTCCTTCACACAGTCTCCTATTTCTATCACACTCTCTTCCCCTCTTTTACTCTGCTCCATCTATATATTCTGGATTCTGACATCCTGTTTTATACTTCAACACTCTGGCAGGCTCTCAGTTCGGAACCTTTCTACCCACTATTTCTTCTGCCTTTCCCCTCAAGTAGTTATAAGACTCTCAGGTATCTGTTAAAATAATTTACTATTAGAAACGCCAGTAACTACCCAATGTAAGATAGCAACTCCTCACCCTCCTTCACTCTGTGTTACACTTACTATGCTTTAGTTTTCTTCATAACTATTATCTTATCGCCACCTGAAATATCCCATATTCATTTACAATTGTCTGCCACACCCATACCTCCTCTGCATATACATGCACAATATGAGACCCCCCAAAGGTAGACCACCACTTTATCTCCACTGCCTGGGTCAGTACCTGGCACATCAAACATTTCCAACAATATTTGTTTTCAAATAAATCCACTAAGGTATTATGTGCCAACTATTTTTGTCTCATTCCCTGTCATTTCCTGCATCCCTTCCTTCCTCCCTCCCTCCCTCTTTCTCCTTCTCCTCCTCCTCAGCCTCTTCTTCTTTTCTACATTATATCTATTACTTATTAGGCACATGTTGCTGGCTCCTGATATGCATACTATGCTATCTCTTTTAATTATTTTAAGAATTATTTGAGGTGTATATTATCCCCATGCTAATAAATAAAGAAACTACAGCTCAAGGGTGATAAAATTTGCTCAAGATATCATAATTACTACATAAGAGCTATGATCTAAACCCTGGTCAGTCTGACTCTAAAATCCATGATCATTCTATTCTTCCAAATGTACTAATGTCTTTGGCTTATCTTCCTGTATTTTTTCTCTTTGCTACTCTTCCTCTAATAGCTAGAAGATTCATAACATCCAAGAATGATGGATCCTAAAAAGTCTTAGGCATTAAATCACTAACCATCTTGCTTCCTCCCCTTTCTTTCATATTTTCTACTATAATGCAGTTTGTGAAACTAAAGCTTAGAAATATTAAGACTTGTCCAATGTCACATAGGTGATAATTGGAAAATGAGAACTAGAACTTTCTTATTCCCAGTCCTGTGTTCTACATGGAACTCCTAGAGATATTTATTTAGTTGGCAATTGTTATGAGTATATAGAAACTCAGTAAAAATTGAAGTAATCTTTTTTGTCTTCTATATTTTTAATTGGCATACTATAATTACACATAAAGATATTTAAGTAGTCAAAAAACAGCATAAGTTTACTGGAAAGTATTCAGATTGAAACAATAATAAAGATTCTTAGGCAAAGAAAAGAGAAATGAAAAAATGCCTGCTTTCCCTGAATCAAATCAGTGCTTCTAAAATTTTACAAATACATGAAAATGACATAGATTATTGTTAAAAAGAAAATTCACTCTTACATTTCCTTCAGTAGTTTTGGGGTGAGGCCCAAGAATCTACATTTTTAACTGAATTACCAGCAGACATTCTGTGGGCCATTCTTGGCAAAACCCTGTATAATTCAAATATGCAAGGTTTAGATTAACAACATATAATCTTTTAGTGAAAGTGCCATAGCAATAATTTTTTAAGAAGAAAAATGATCACATTGTTCCTTTTAGAAAGCTTGGAGAAATCAAATTGTCATTTTGATACCAAAAATCACTTTGAGTAGTTTGCAAAGTTCAAGCTTTAATATACACTGCTACAGTAAGAATTAAACTTTTCAAGCTAGGAAAAAAAACACAAGATGATAAAAAGTCAGCCTGGTTTGATTTATGATGACAAATGTATTGTAATTAAAAGCTTCACACTTAATGGGAACTTTGCATTTATTAATGATGCATGACATTGGCATTCCAGTGGAATAGTAGATCATGTTCCATATTATCCAATGCATTGTAGTGCAGTAAATACCCCAAGGATTAATAATGTTTCATTATGAAAAATAAAGTTTATAATCATTGTTAGGTTACTGGACAAGTGACATCAGTCCTCAGAAACTGAAAATACTGACAGACAACACTGAAAAAGCAAACATTACTGAAGATGAAATTGGCAGAGCAAAACCAGAAGGGTATTTGTAAATGTTAGCTAGCTGTGCTTTCAATATTAGGAAAAGATAACTGGAGATTAGAAAATAGAATTTGCTCCCAAAGCTCGCCAACAATTCTCTTGCCCCTTGACTCCATATATAACAGGAGGTCCTATAGATCACACCTGGAGTTATTTGAGGGAATAGACCAAAGGAGAAAAAAAAGTATTTTATGTGTGATTTTTTAAGGTAAAACTTTCTGCTGGACCTAGGAAGGACAAAACTGTTCTTATACACATGAAGTAAAGCCACCTAGTCAAAAGTAGTAAAATTCATACCTTTTATTATCATTACTGAAAGAAAAGCCCATCTAGTATGGTGAAAGTGGTATTGAACTTTAGAGAACACTTTGAAAACTTGTATTCTAGATATTAAAGGCCAGTTTTCTGAAATGCAGCCTCCTTTTTGGTTGAACTCAAATTGATTTTTCTTAGAAAATTTGGAACCTGACGCTTTGACTTTACAGCAGTCCCTGGTGCTTTGTCTTCGGGGCTTTTTTTGAAGAGGTCCATGTAAGGGAAACTTAACATTGGTCCTAAATGGAATACCATATTTTCCCTAAACCTAGAGATATTCTTCAGAAATAGAAAGGGCATTAGAGGAAGGAAATAATTTGTGCCAGTCAAGGTACTAAAAATTTAGATAAATGTCATGCATTAAAAACAACCCTTCCAAATAGGTAGCTCATTTGATAGTTCAAGAAACAGTTATCTGACAAATTGAAATGCTAATCTTAAAGCATTTACCCAAGTCCACTCAGCTATTGGTGGCAGATGGAGGATTCAAATTCATGTCTCTATGAAAGCTCATGCTTTCCTATAGTAATGATCACTTTGGTTTACTGCTTGAGTTTTGAAAGCATTCTCACACATTTACACTCTATTTTCAGCACATCTGTAAGTTAGGAAGGGTGATAGCATCCTCATTTTGCAAATGAAGACACAGACTCAGAGAAACTAAACAATACATCCAGGTTCACATGGCTAATAATTAGCCCATCTGGGACTCCTAGTTAGGTCTGTTGATTCTACCTCACACATCAATGACTTTGTATCTGCAGATGAGAAGCTGTCCCTAACAGCTTCAAACTGATCATTCTGGGAATTTTGGTTTAAGAAAAGTAAATGACTCTATCCCCTAAAGGAATGAAAGTTTTGGGGAAAAAATAATGCAATTTCTATTTGAAGAAAACATTTTAAGACATCTCAAACATACATAGATATTTAAAATATGAGAACCTACAACACTGTAATACTCTTTTATATCATTGATAGCTTCTAAAATAAAAATATGAAGAAATAATGCCAATAGAGTGAAAGGAATCTTGGTGGAAGGGTTTCCTATTACAGCTGACTAATTCAAATGTCAAGGCAGAGCAGAGAACCTTTATTTTAGCAGAGTAGCTACTCATTTTAAGATTGCTCCATTATTGCTAGGTCTTTTTTTCCATTATACTGATTAATTTATGTAGAATAACTAAATTTACAACAAGAGTTAGTACAAAGGTGTGAGAAGAAAGAAAGCCTATGGTCAAATTAAAGGGTGAAATGTTATTGTGATAAAAAAGAAACAACTCCTTCACAAGGTGTAATGATTTCATTAAAATACTCTTTGCATATATTATAAAGAAAATAGCTTAAATATATGAAAGAAACATTTTGCTTTTTAATAGAATTACATATCAAGGTAATGCTGGCTGAATTAACTTTGCTATTATAGATGTTATTATTCTTGTAGTCAACTCTGGTCACTCAAAGTAAATGACAAGAAGTGTCTTGAAAAGCTTTCATTTTGCTGTGATACACACTTGTATTTATTGTATAGGAATGAACTGTCTGAATTTGAATTTGATTGAACTTGAAAACAAAATTCCATTTATTGTCTATCTATTCAGACTTATCTAGTCCATAAGCTTTTACCAACTACTGTACATATCCAAACTACTCTTGAAAGCATTCCAGCATAGAGGTTCAAAATGTGGGCTGTAGTGCTATGCTGTGTGGCTTTAAATCCCTGAAAAAAATTATTTACATTATATTATATAATACATAGTATCTAAAATTCTCCTCCGAATTGGGACTTTTATATATTTAAGAGGACTTAGATGCTGCCTCAGATTCAAGGTCCCTCTAACCTTGTCTTGTTTCTCTCCCCCCAAGCACAGAAAGAGGCTGTCTCTGTAATTCTTTTATCTACATTAATATTAGGTTCACAAAAGGGAGAATGATTGCCTTCCATCTCCAACTAGGAGTCATATTATCTATCTCAGAAGACTGAGGACTGTAACCATATCTGGACAGGCATTACAAATCCCTTCTAGCATTATATTTTGTCAGTCTTTTGGGATCATTCAAATTCCAAAGAGAATCCCTGTATATATAAGTTAATTTCTGTCTCTGGGTCTATTCATTTCCCTAATAATCATTTAAGATCCCTCAAAATCTAACTACCCCCATGAAGAAGAATATATAAGCTTCAACTGTATAGTTCTTCTTTGAGTCTCATACTTTGTATATGACTCCCATGCTGTGATTCTTTCCCCAGCCCATTAATAAATGTGTGTTTTTTCTTTAAAAAAATAAAATAAAATAAAATTCTCAATAAATGTAAGCAGTGTCTAGTACTATTCTTATTGCATCGTTTGAAAAGACCTGAAGATTCAGAATATACTATGTTTTTCTTTTTTTTTTTTTTTTGAGAGAGAGAGAGAGAATTTTAATATTTATTTTTTAGTTCTCGGCTGACACAACATCTTTGTTTGTATGTGGTGCTGAGGATCGAACCCGGGCTGCACGCATGCCAGGCGAGCGAGCTACCGCTTGAGCCACATCCCTAGCCCCTGTACTGTGTTTTTCATAGCTACAGTAGAACATGTTTAAATGACATGTTCAGTATGTCAGTTTTCTATGGCTACCATAACAAATTACCCCAAATTGAGTGGATCAAAACCACAGAAATATACTCATTCACAGTTCTGAACCTGAAAAGTATGAAATCAAGGTATCAGCAGACCCTCTGGAGGCTTAGGGGAAAAAACCTTACTTGACTCCTCCACCTTCTGGTAGCTGTTAGTATTCCTTGGCTTGTAATTAACTATGTGACTCCAATTTCTGCCTCTGTCTTCATATGACTTTCTCTACTTCTATTCTCCTTTTCTGTCTCTTATAAGAACACTGGACATTGGATTTAGTGTCTACTAGGTTAATCCAACATGATCTCAAGATTCTTTATCACATCTGCAAAGACCATTTTTCAAAATAGGGTGTCATGCATAGGTTCCAGGGGTTATGACACAGACATATTGTTCAACCCATTAACATTTGGCAAGACATCTTTAGTTTCATTTCCTCTTTCTTCATCATCTCTTAAATTGATACATCCTGGAAAAGATTTATATCATTTTATATCAGATTTTACCATATCAGAAACCAAATATCATCAAAATTGTGAAAATAGCAAGTTCATCTTCAGTGGCTTGTTACCTCCCTCTAGGTTCTTAGCCTTCCCCATGTGGCTCATCACTCCTTGTTCTTCTCCCTTGTCTTATTCTATATAAGACCCCCAACTGCCACCCCAACCAACTCTTAACTCACCATGAGTGGTGCCTCAAACTCTAAACTTACATTTTTTCTTCAACTTCCCAATTATCTTATCATAAATTTTAGTGATGCTTCATTAGCCCATTCTCCCAGAAATCTGGTAAGAAAAATAATGTAGATATTATCATGAAAATTTTTGAAAAAGCTGACACACTGACTAAAGATTCATTTAAATAGACTTGTCAATATTTTTGAACTTCATTTTTTGACAACAGAAAATTCAGTTAAGTCTTCTTCAGAACACCAATTGAAAAATGAAACTGATCATGTAGGCATGCAAGTATCTGCATTGTGATGGGATAATATCTTGTTGGTATTTCAGGCACTGTGGACTAACTATAATCTGACTCCAGAATTTTTGTCTTTAACCCAGTTCTCATGCCAATGAACAGATAGGACTGTCTCATCCTGAAATCGCTAATATATGCCAGCACTTCAAAGTTCTAATTAATGATTCAAAATGATAAGGAAACTAGAAACTATTATTGTTATTTATTGGGAAGGGTGAGATTTTCAATGTGGAGAATATTCAATTTTGGATTTATTCTGACACCTTAGAATTTTACTAAGCTTTAGTTTTGGTGTTTTTTCTATCAGTAAATAGTCTCAGGACATACATACATACACACACACACACATATATATATATATACGTATATATATATATATATATACATATATATATACATATATATACATATATATGTATATATATACACACATACGTGTATATATATTTATATATATGTATATATATATATATATACACACACACATATGTGTATATATATTTATGTATACACACATGTATATGCACACACACACATATATGCATTCCTTTAAGAGAGAATGTAGAAAAATATATTTCTAACATTCTAACACAAATAGTCTATTGTTTTAATTTATCTTGCAAATGCCCTAAAATGCCTTGACCCACTGGGTCTCCCTGGCAAAACTCAAACAATGAATAATATCTACTCTAAACCTTATCCTTGCCTATACCCAGCAACAAAGCTCTATTGGAGAAAAATACAGTTTGGATTCATGGGTACCAATAAAACTTCATGGTAACTGAGTTAGTTAACTCTACATTACTATGATAAAATATCTGAGATAATTAACCTAAAAAGAGGAAAGGTTTAATTTGGCTCATAGTTTTGTAGATTTCAGTCCATGGTCAGTTGGTCCCATTGCTTCTAGGCCTGTGGTGAGTATACCATGGTGGGAGCTTGTGACAGAAAAGAGCCTTTCATCTCAAGTACAGAAGAGAAGAGGCCAGGGTCCCAATATCCCCTTCAAATATATACTCCTATATGACTAGAAAACTTCCAATTAGGGCCCACCTCTTAAGCATTCCTCCATCTCCCAATAACACTATGGGCTGTGAACCAAGCCTTTAACACGAGCCATTGGGAGACACTCATTCTAATCATGAAAGTCAGTAGTCTCAACTGGGCCATTAACACTAGCCAGCAATATTACTATATTCCTCGAATTACCTCATTCTATGATCCTCACAATTACTTTTTCGGAACTTGTATATTTTTCTCAAACTTCCAACACTACCTATCTATTCATTCTTAATGAATGCCCATCCATCAATTATCATGTATTTTATGATTATACATGAGAATTCCCTCAGTTTCCTGTCATAACCATATTGTGTCTGCACCCAGACTTTCTTTCTTTCTTCCTTTGGTTATAATGCAGCAAGTATTCTCTTAAAAGTCAGTCCCTCCTCCCATGCTCTGGATCACACCATTGTCCCACTTTCTCTCACATGTAAAGTTTAATCCTCCAAGTTTCTACTAGATCTTTCTCAAGGGCTTTTAAACATGACCTTGTCTCTCCCACTTAAAAAAAAATGCCTGTTTTAATCCTACATTCACCTCTAGTCACCTAATTATCTCTTGCCTCCCTTTAATGCTTCAACTTCTTTTTTTTTTACTTACTTACCTTACAATTACAAGCTTACTGAAAAGTATGAGTATAAAGATTTTTTTTCCTATAGCATTTAATAAAAAGTTATGGTCCCACTAGTTGTGTATCTCCTAGAAATAAGGACATTATTCTGCATAATCATAATATATTTTCAAAATCAGGGAAGTATCATTCATACATTACTACCATCTAATACTCAGACTTCATGTTTTTCTGATGATTTCAGTAATGCCCTTCATAGCAAAACAATCTGATTCAAAACCAAGTGTTGCATTTTAGTTGTCATGTCCCTCTAGTCTTCTTCAGTTTAAAATATTGCCCCAATATTTCTTTAACTATCATGAATGGCACTCTTAAAGGTTGTACATCAGTTATTTTATAGAATGCCTTCAAATTGAGGTTTTCTAATGTTTCCTCCTAATTAGATTCAGGATATGCATCGTTGGCAAGAATATCATTCAATACTGTATTCTTCTCATTTGACCCTCTCAGATACTGCCCATTATTGATTTGTCCTACTACCAATGATGTTAACTTTGATTGTTTAATTAAGATGGTATTTGCCAGACTTCTCCCCTATACTCTCCTCCTTTCCATTTATAATTAACAAGTGTTTTGAAGGAGAAACTTTGAAACTCTGTAAATGTTCAATTACTCATTAAACTGCCAATTTATTCATTCATTTATTTATACCTGTGTGATCTCATGGTTTCTCATATTGTTCAATAGATTATATTTTTCTCCCTGTTTATTTTGATGTTCATGTTGTTTTGTTTTGGCCTGTGACCACTCCTTCATGGCGTTTTTTTGCCCCTTTTTCACATGTCTTCATCATTCTTTGAGCACTTCCTTACCTTCTACCACAAGAAGATGCTCCAGTTTCATCTTGTCATTTCTCTGCCATGTCCCTGGAATCAGGCATTTTCACAAAGAGCCTTATCCTTTTTGGTAGAATGGTATTTAGAAGCCAAGTCTGGGGTATAAGTATTTATTTTGCTATTGGGATGCTGCTATTTCCAGGCCTCATGGTGAACAGAGATAGGAAATATGAATGTATATTTGCATGCAGAGCATACTAATTT
>NW_026000283.1:6162598-6170494 GCF_001458135.2 Marmota marmota marmota
CCCATCTAGTGTGTATAAGAGACAGATATATATCTGTTGAAAACCATGACTCACCATGGTTACTCAAATTTCAATTCAACATCACGAGGTCAATCCTTATGCTGTTCTTTATCATATTTGTAACATTCTTTTCTAACAGTGTGAAACCTGGATCCCATTGTCCTAAATATACTTGTTACAGTCATTTGTCAATTTATTTCATTCTACCTTTTATCCCCATCACTTCACTAAAACAACGGTCACTAAGTTACCAGTGATCACTATTTTACTAAATAAAATGAACATTTTTGATCTTCATCTTACTTGACTTCCAGTAGCATCTTAGAAAGTAACTGCTTCATATTTATGGAAAACTCTCTTCCATTGGTTTCTATGATGGTACATTCTCTTGATTTTCCTCTTATATCTGGGGGAAATCCCTCTCACTCTGCTGAATATTCCTCCTCTGTTTGACCTTTAAATGTTAAAGTTCCTCAGTCTTAAGCCACATTTTTTACTCATCTTATTCAACACTCATCCCTTAGCTTCAATTATCATTTTTACTGAAGAATCAAAATTTTAGTAGCTTGTTCTGACCTCTCTTCTTAAATGCAGATTCATGGATGTTTCATCTACCTACTTCATACTTTTACTTAGTTTTTTTACAGACACCTCAGGTCAACATGTCTAAAGTTGAACTCATCATCATGCCCCTAAAATCTGCTCTCCTTCAGTAGTTCTATATTGATAATAAGAGCATAATCTCTCACACAGTTGCCCCTGCCAAACCTAGATGGCACTTATGTCATCTCCATAACCTTTACTCACTTCATCTAATCAATCACAAAGTCTTGTAATTCTGCTTCCTAAAAATATTTTGAATATATACGTTCCTCTCTCTCTCTCCCCACACTCCCTGCTCTTGTCTCCACTCTAATGACCACTGTCTTTCAGCTAGTAGTCTTCTTTCAGTAAATTCTTACAGTAGTCTACTAAATGATCTCATTGAATCTCTTCTTCCTTTTACACCATTCTCTATATTATATTCAAAGAAAGCTCTAATACAAATATTTTTTTAAATATTTATTTATTTATTTATTTATTTTTAGTTATCGGCGGGCACAACATCTTTGTATGTGGTTCTGAGGATCGAACCCGGGCCGCACGCATGCCAGGCGAGCGTGCTACCGCTTGAGCCACATCCCCAGCCCCAAATAATACAAATATTTTTATTACTCTCTATGACTGTTCAATGTTTTCCCATTGCTAATACAATAAAATTCAAAAGTTTTAGCAAAGTCTATAAGGCATGGAATTCACTGACGTCTGACTCCTTCTCCAGTGCCATGTCATACCATTCTACCTCTCTCTTTTATGTTGTGGGAGACATATTATCCATTGCATTTCCTTCATCACTACATACAGAACATACCCACTCATCCTGTAGCTTTGAATTTAAATATCAATGCCTAAAAGAGGTCAAAATCCTGACATGCCCCAATTAAACTAGGTCACCCAGTTAAAATCTCCCATTTCACTCTACCTTGCTCTTTCATAGTATTTTTTTTTAGTTTGTATGTACATATTTTTGAGTGTTTATACTGTAGATTTCATGCTCCAAGAAGGTTTGGGCTATATCTCTCTTTGTTATTATATTTCTACCAGTTAGCACAATGCTTAACTCATGGTACACACCTAGCAAATATTTGTGAGATGTATAAGTGAATGTTTAAAGGCAGGAAAGAAGGATGATTTACTGATCCTCATATTTGGGTAAAAAATATTTCAGTCAAATATTCAGATATGCTGGGTGTGGTGGCACACGCCTGTAATGCCAGCTGCTCAAGACACTGAGGCAGGAGGATCATGAGTTCAAAACCAGCCTCAGCAAAAGCAAGATCTAAGCAACTCACTGAGACCCTGTCTCTAAATAAAATACAAACCAGGGCTGGGGATGTGGCTCAGTGGTTGAGTGCCCCTGAGTTCAATCCCTGTACACCTCCCCCCCAAAAAATTCAAATGTATCTAAACAGACACATATTCTAGGTTTACATAAATATAAACATTTTTTTTCTTTTATGTTAGGCAGTAGAGTGATCTGATTGGCTAGTTTCTAATCATTTCACCTTGTGTCATTCAGAAATCACATTGTGATTTTGAAAGCTTTTCTTAACTCAGTTGCTCAAAAATGAAATTGGATTGTATCCTGGGCACAGCAGGAAGGCAATTTAAAGAACCCATGAACATTGTTGAAATTATCATGCAAGCTTATTAAATGCAATGTATATTTAAATTGAAAAACTTTCTTTATTAAACCTAGATAGGTGAATTTTTACAGCTTCCAGCACTAAACTATATTAAGTTTGAGAGTCAGGTTAGATTAATTTCTAATCTTTATGGAAATCATTTTTATTAAAAAATGGAAAGTTAAGATTTTTGACAGTTACAGGGTTTGGATAATTCTAAAAGGGTCATCATTTAAATATGCAGGGGAAGTAAAATCAGAGTGCTTTCATGATAAAGATGATTTGTTTATTTTATGTGCTCATTTTTAAAAGGTGTTTTAATATTTAAGCTTGTTAAGGAAAATCTGAAATGTGGTTGAATATATTAAAACCTAAATAAGAGATTTGATTTTCATTACTTTTTGTAAGAGTTAACCAAATAAACCTCAGCCCAGACTTAGATAATAAAATTAAAAATATCAAGGGGATATTTTCATTTCTAATATAAATGATCAACATATTTGTTTTTTGTGAATATGCTATAATTTTCAAGTCCATGTTTTTTATTTTGTAAAAGGATATTTCACATCACTGAAAATCAGTTAATCATTTACATTCTGAATTGTTTCTTTTTTTGTTCTAGCTTTATTGAAGTGTAATTCACAAATAAGATTGTATATATTTAAGGTATATAATGTGATGATTTTATATACTGATACATTGTGAAATTATCACTGCAATCAAGTTAGTTAACATTCCATCACCTCACAGTTACCTTTGTGTATGTGGTGAGAGCACTTAAGATTTACTCTCTCAGCAAATTTGAAGTGTACTCATATTATTTCAATTTAAAGGACACCTTGGTTTCTTGGGGTGGTTAACTTAGAGGTATGTAAAAACACTTGGAAAACTATTTCCCAAGGACATAGCTAACAAAGAGGGGAAAGAAGTTGCTTGTCTTTGAGTTTAGAAGGCTCTTGGTGTTTTTAAAAGTTGGAAACCAAATCTCAAAGGAGTACACTTTTTTCCCTCAAAACAGCAAGGATATTTGTCTAACGTATTTATTGGTAGTTTACAAGTACTGGGAGGTTGTAACTTGTGATAATAGGCCTTTGAAATCTCCACAGAAATTGACTATCTTCACATTCACTTTTCCATTCTACCTCTCAGCTGTTCAAGAGCTCTGTGCAGTTCTGTGTGCTACCCAAGGTTGGAGAATAGGTGATGGGGGTAATTCACTGACCAACTGGCCAATGAGGGTCCAGAGGCTCAGTCTCTGGGCACTGGCATGGGGACAAGGACCTTGGGTCTCTATCCAAAACTGGGGTTCACTGTGGTCATCATGGTACTTGGTGTCAAATTTAAGGCCTGAACTTAATTCCCTCTTCCTTCCTTAAGCAGAAGGCATTTCTCTTTGCACTGAGTTTCTTGGAGTTGAGGGAAGGGATGATTCAGTCAACATTTTCCCTCCAACTTTCTTCATTGTGTCTTTTCTTATTGTGCTAAAACCCAGTACTGTTATTTCTTGCCTGTTTTCCTCAGCTCTTATGAAGGTAATTTGCTGCATGAGTAGCTGTTCAAATTGATGTTTATGTGGACATGGTTGTTGGAGAACCATTCTCTACTTCCATCTTACTCTACTACCTCTCTTGCCATCTTTTATATCCATAACAGCAGCACCTAGTATGGTTATTTCCCATATACAACTGTAAACTAGAAGAATAGAATCTTAGCTTAGTAAATACCAAATGTAGCTCTCATTCCAATCACTGCCTTTCCTATATCTCCTTATACATAGGAATCAAAGTACAGAGAGATTTAGTGACTTGCCCAAGGTCATGTACCTAAGCTGAGATAGGATTTCAGCTCAGGAAATCAGGTTCCAAAGGTCAGACTCTGAACCACCAAGTATACACACTCTACATGTCGGGGAGAAATAACACTTTCAAAAAATTTTGAAAACAGAATAATTGAAAGACCTAGCAAGATATGAGTATAAATGCAAAAAGAAGATGAAAGCATAATGCCAGGTTTCTTGCCTTAGAAACCAGGAATATCCTTGTGGTATTAACAAAAATAGTGAAATCAGGAGAAAGAACTGGTTTGTGAGTAGATTTAATGTTGATTGTAAAAGTGTTGATTTAAAGATTCTAGTGGCCTACTCAGGTAGAAAAAATGTAGCATACTCTTTGGCAAATAGTCAAGGATTTTAACTTTGACTAAATATAGCTAGATTAGTATACTACCTATGCATAGTTTTCCTACACTATGGTATAATATCACTAGAATGTTGATATTAGTGGATAGGCTAGATGCAATATCAAACTATTAATCCTTAGAAAAATGGGTGTGGCAACTTTAGGAAATGTACAAAATATATCTCTAATAGTTCAAATGGCAATAATAACCAGCCACATAGCCTTTCAAACTTTTTAGTGATTGCCATAGAGTAAAAGAATAATTTAAAAAAAAAAAACACTAAATGTATTAAATGACACGAAGTAAAACAGTCAAATGCCATACACGAGCATTTATATGCCTTTGTCTTTATCATGCTGAGGATTTTGTTGACTCTGGGTTCTTTATATTTCTTTTTTTCTGGTCATATTTATTTATAGGGGTAAAAATAAATTGTAGATGCATGCTCTGCTGGGCAATGATGGCAGCATTGTAAATATGTATGCAGCCTTTGACAGAAAGCTGCTTTCCTTGCCTTTGGAATGCCTTGAACTCACCTTCTGCATTAAGCTTACAGAAGCCTACCACAGTTACAGAGGTTACCTGATGATTGCTAGTATGGTCTCTCTCATAGATTCCATTTAGACTTCATTTTCTAAAGCATGGAGAGCCCTTACCAAGAGTATTGAATAGTGGGAGCCGGGAGACAACTCTCTGAGTTCTTTTTCATTCAGAGTAAAGTTTTTCAGTCTGCATGAAGTGTCCTTCCAACAAACAGCTTTGGCTTCTCCATTGAAGTACACATCAGATATGTTTGGGGGCTTAGAAGACTTAGTCAGGAAATATGGGCACTTACATGCTAAATGGGAAAACCTATTGTCTTAGAAAAACACCATGCAGGAAAATTTATATGTGCCTCAAGAGGACTGATGAAAATCCATTTTGCAGAGAGGAGAGCTAATGTCAGAAATTTGTGAAAGAAGAAAACATGAAATATCAGTCAGGGAAGGGAGAGAAACTTCTCCTTATTGTATTTTTAACATTATACCAAATCATGACAAAAAGTATGCTAAAATTTATATATAAAGAGTATATTTTAAGCTTATCAAGACATACATTTTAAATAGCCACTGTGAGCCAAGATGTAGCAATAATTATTCTATTAGTAGTTGTACATAGAAAAGCTTGCTTTTTTCGGTAGTCACAAAGTACAAATAGGTAGCAATGGTGTCAATAAAGTCTGGAAAGCTGTGGATAGACCAAAATAAATTTTCTCTTAGCTAAGCAATCAGTTCAAAACATGGCCTACCTCAAATAATTAAGCTCTTCCAAAATTAACATTTGCTCCTTAAGAGTGATGATTTTACCCAGACGTTCTGGAACCTATTGAGTTGAGTGATAAGCATTTGTGAGATAGTGCCTAGATTTCAACGTTCTATTTTGGCATTGAGAATGCTATTGTGTAGGTAAAAGTGTCAGGTTTACAATCAAAGAACTGAGACACTGTCTTACAATCTGTAGCCATGAATGAGTAAAAGTTTGCCTCATCCTCCAAAGTTTCAGAAGATTGACCAAATGAAGGAAAATGTGACATGTAGAGTTAGAAGAGAACATGTTATTTAGCAAACAAGAAATCAGGATTTATTCCAAAGGAAAGATTCTACATAGTGAAAAAGCCAGCTAAATATTTTATTGAATTCAAAAATGGAGAACCAGGCTTGGATACTTCTGCCTTTCAGGTTTTTTTATATCTACCAAAACAGTGAGCCACGTTATAAACGCCATATGTGATAACCAAGATCCAAGAAACCTTAAGCTAAAAGTCATTACAGTTCTTGGTCTTCAAAAAGTAATTTTGGAATTTCTGTTCTTATCCATCAAGAATTTGAGACTCAAAACTGTGGGGCCAGAATGTGTTGTTGTTCTTGTTACTGCTACTTGTATGCTGCTCTTTGTGTAAAGAGAAGTAGCTGACATTTTGTTGTATTTTCAGTTAGATTGTTGTTCTTGTGTAAGAAAACATTAAGACTATTAAAAATATGGGGCTGGGGTTGTGGCTCAGTGGTAGAATGCTCGCCTAGCACATGGGAGGACCTGGGTTCGATCCTCAGCACTACATAAAAATAAATAAATAAAAATTAAAGTTTTTAAAAATACCATTAAAAATATATTGTAATGTTGAGGCTGAGGGGCAAGTATTATGCTTATGCCATAGATTTTCTGTATTCAAATGAGATATACTGTTATGCCTCAAACACATTATGTTAGCTTTCTCTTACTATAACAAATACCTGAGATAATCAACATATAAAGAATAAAAGGTTTATTTAAGCTCACAGGTTTAGAGTTCTCTCAACAATCAATTGCCCTGTTGCTTTTGGGCCTGTTGCGATGTAGCACATCATGACAGCAGGATATGATGGAGCAAAGCTGCTCACCTTATGGCCTGGGAGTTAGAAAGAGAAAGAATAGACCAGGGTTCCACAATTCTCTTGGAGGACATATTCCCAATGAACTAAAGACCTCCCAGTAAGCCCTACCTCTTGAAGATTTCATCACCTCCCATCAGCACCAAATAGAGGGTCAGCCCTTTAACACATAGACCTTTGGGGGACATTGAAGGTCCAAACTACAAGGCTGGGGTTGTGGCTCAGAGGTAGAGCACTTGCCTAGCATGTGTGAGTCACTGGGTTTGATCCTCAGCACCATATATAAATAAATAAAATAAAATAAAGGTATTGTGTACATCTACAACTAAAAATATTTTTTAAAAATTCAAACTACAGCACATAGGAAATGTGATATAGCTCTCAGTGGAACCAAATCTTTGTCCTATCCAGGGACTTGTAAAGATTGTGTAGAAGTTTTATTGAACTACTCTGAGCAATAAAGTAGATATGATTCACCACCAAATAATATTTTTTTCAAATTACTTTTCAGGGAAGGGGTATGTGAACCAAAAAGAAGTGTACATATGTACATGCATATGTATATGCATGTGTGTCTCTGTGCACAAATGTGTGTACATGTGTAAATTGATAGTAACTTACAATATTCCCACTCTCTAATAGACTATATATTGCTGAAGGATAGAGGGAATGAAAAACAGTAAAATGAAAGTGATTCAAATATTTGGTAAAACAACATAGAATACACAGACTTTTGTTCTTAATAATATTATTATTCTTGGCTTCAGTGCTTGATTCTATTGAGGTGCCTGATAGATACACTGAAAACTTTGTCAGCTCTTAAGCTTCTTGGGTTGTTTTAGTCAGCTTTTTCATTGCTCTGACCAAAAGACCTGACAAGAACAATTTTAAGGAGGAAAAGTTCATTTGGGGGCTCACAGTTTCAGATGTCTCAGTCCATAGATACTTGGCTCCAGCGGACATCATGGCAGAAGAATGTGGCAGAGGAAAGCAGTTGGGAGCATGGAACCAGGAAGGAGAGAGAGAGAGAGAGAGAAAGAGAGAGAGAGAGAGAGAGAGAGAGAGAGAGAGAGAGAGAGAGAGAA
>NW_026000283.1:6170512-6178171 GCF_001458135.2 Marmota marmota marmota
AGAGAGAGAGAGAGAGAGAGAGAGAGAGAGAGAGAGAGAGAGAGAGAGAGAGAGAGAGAGAGAGAAAACTCTGCTCAACAAGGACAAAGTATATACTTCAAAAGCAAGGCCTCTAGCTACACCCCACCTGCTTATAGTTACCACCCAGATAATTCCTATCAATGGATTAATGGACTGGTTAGGTTACGGCTCCCAAAACTCAATCATTGCACCTCTAAACCTTCTTGCATTGTCTCACACATGAGCTTTTGGGGGAAACCACATATCTAAACCATAGCAGATTGGTACTGCCCATAGTCACCAGTATCACCTTACTTTTTTTCCAGTTATTACACACATTAACCACATAAAACAATGAAAAAATCTTCAGTTTCCCCAACAAAATTGTAGTAAAGCTTAACAAAGAGAAGGACTCCACTTTTCTCAGTTTTGTTCATTTCCCATTTTCCCTCCCTGCCTGATGTCATTCAACTGATTCCACTAGGTGCTGGGCAAATAAATAAGTAATAATATCTTAATTTTAAGAAATATTTAAATCAGAGGTATCCCTTCCTTGTTTAGAATGCCATATTGTAGTATTGAAAGTTTTACATAAAAGTATATTTTAGAATTAGATAACCAGATTCAATTTTGAGGAGATCCAATATTATTGTTGCCCAACATTAGAAACAGCTGAAGTGCCAAAAGTGACATAATTTACTTTACTAGAAACTTTTTTCTAAAAAGTAAATCTTGGAAAAATTGTTCTAAGGGAGGCTCTGAAGGATTTACTATTTAATCAAGTTGTTCTTTTGTTGGCATGCAACGAAGAAGTATTCCAGTTGTATCCTAGTTCAATTTATACAAGTGTTGTTCATTGTTGACATGCATAAACAAACTTATTAAAAATGAAATGTCTCAATAGAACTTTAAAATGTCTGCCTATATTTTTCATGTTCTTTTCCAATATATTTTCATGGAAGAATGTTTATATTTTGGGATTCTTTTGTCATATTTTGTGGCCTATAATGTTAATGCATTTTCAACCAGATAGAAAATATTATACATGGAATAGAACTATTCATGAGAAAAATATCATTTCTATCATGTTTATAAATTATGCAACTGCCAGCATCTGGTTTCTGATAGTCTTTCCCCCACACCAACCACACTATTGATTATACAAAGGTTGAGATTGAAAAACCTCTTAGAATTAGTACAGATACTCCTTCTGAAACTGGATACAATTGAAGGAATGTTGATGCCATTCAAAATGAGAAATGCTTATTGTTTAAGATCTGCTGCTCCATTTGTAGTAATGTATTTGTTAGGATTCCCTTACTCATGAGAATATTGCTTCCCACCTGGATACTGGCAGTGCTGAAACTGTAAATCATACTAGTGGTTGTGGCTTCTATCTGTGAAGGGCTTTGTGTTAAGGAGTGCCAAGAATCAGGTTAAGCCATATCTGTGCTTATTTATTCTTTAAAGCAGTCCCTAAAGATAGTTGTTTCTTACTGATTTTTAATTTTTTTCTTTTGTAAATTATTTTTAAATATTTCAGGCATTTTAAATATAATAATGAATAGCTGTAAAACTACTACTTTATTTTAAAAATTAACAAATACAAAATCCCTATGTATCCTTTATTTAATGAATTATTTCTTGATATATATTTTAATGATCCATATTTATGGGGAATAGTGTGGTAATCTGACACATTTATACAGTGTATAATGATCAAGGTAGTTGTCATGTGATCTCATCATCTGCCCTTTTCTGCACAAGAAACACTGTCCTAAGTGTAATCATTTTCACACACATTTTTTTTGGCTTGTCTGAATATGCATATACCTATGAAATGTATTGTATTATTCTCCTTTTGTTTAAATTTTATAGGAATGATTTGGTTTCTTCCCTCATTATCATGTGTTTAAGGTTTACTCATATAGAGGCATGTGTCTCTGCATTTTTCAAGTTAACTTCTGCATGTTTTTTATTATATGAATACACTAAAATGTATTATCCATTTTCCCAATGTTGGACATTTAAGTTAGGATACACACAATGTATATACTTCAAAATGTTCTTGGGTATTCTTAGTCTTTTCTGTTCCATATGGATATTAGAATCAGATTTGCAAGCTCTATGAAAAATGTTGGAATATTAACTGGAATTACATTGAATTTATGTAACTAGCAGAGGAAAGTTAGTACCCTAATGATATTGAGGCTTGTGAATCATGAACACAATACAGTATATCTCTCCATTGATTTGGTCCTTTGTGTATGTTCTTCAACAAAGTTTAAAAATTTGGATTTAAAGAATGTCAAACACTTTTTTGTAGATTTGCTATTATTGTGAGTGGGATATTTTTTAAAAATTACATGTTCTAATTGGTTGTCCCAGATATATAGGCATGTTGTTGGTCTTTTTCTTTTGATCTTGTATATAGCATCCTTCTTATCCTCTTTTCCGGTTTTCATAGTTTACCTTTGTATTCAGTTTTGTCTTTCTCTCTCTGGGTATTACACATTTTATATTTTTGGTTGTATCATTGTGCTGACAAAGATCTATAATATAACACAAAATTAGAAATAGCAGTTGATTCTAGTACTTCTGATATTAAGGGGAATATCTCTATTATTTCATTACTAAGTATAATGCTTACTATAAGATTTTGGTAAATCACCTTTATCATATTCACTAAATTCCTTTGTAGTCTTATTTTGCTAGGAGATTCTATCACACATAGTATCTAAATTTTAGTGCACTTAATATATAAGATAATATTTTTTCTTTTATTATTATGAAATTAACTAAAGTAGAATGAATTAATTCAATGATAAACTACATTGATAGATTTTTCTAAAGTTAAACCATCTTGGAATTTGTGCTTACTTGGTTTTGATTTTTATACTAAGGAGTATGTGTATATTATTTGCTTGATTTTCAGATATTTTATTGGAGGTTTTTGTAGCCATGTTTATAAGTGAGATTCTATTTTTTGAAAAGTCTTTCTCTTTTTCTTACCCTATTTTTGAACTACAGTATAATATTCTCATAAGATGATCCAGGAAGCTTCCTCCTGCCTTTCCCTATTCTCTGGTATACTTTAAATGGAGATATCCTCTGAAAATTTGATGAGACACCCAAAAAGCTGACCCATTTGCATTATCTGTCATATATATATATATATAATATATATTAGTTTATTATATATAACACATATATGTAAATTATATATATTATATATAACATATATTTTATACATAAAACATATATGTATATTTTCTATTTCTTCACAAGTTTGTTTTCTTAAAAAATATTTACTTCATCTAAAGTTTCAGATTTCCTAGAATAAAGTTGTTAGTAGCATTTCTCATTTATTTTTAAATTTTAATTTATTGTGTTTATTTGTATCTTCATGTCTTTTTTTCCTTGCTCTACCTTGTTTCTCTATTTTGGTATTCATGTCAAAGGCCTGAATTTTGGTTTCAATGATCTTTTCTATTATTTCTAATTCTGTTGACTTCTATTGTTGCCTTCCATTGTTCCCTTCATCTTTTTATATGTAGTTCTTTTCAGAAATCCTTGAATTGGGCACTTTGCATACTACATTTTAAGTTACTTTCTAAACTGCATCACACAAATTTTTATAAGTAGTATTTTCACTGTTATTTAGTTTCTAATTTCCAATATAATTTTTAACTGTAACCCACAAATTATTTTAAAGTGTGTTGTTAATAAACAATTTTCTTGGATTTCTCATTATCTTTTTATGATTTCTAGTTTTACTTCATTTTGATAAAACAGCTTAATCTGTATGATATGGTATCTTTGCATTTGTTGAACCTATTCTATATATGTCCATTATATTAAAGTTCTTAAGTGTGCTATTCAAATTTTCAACATCCTCACTAATTTTTTACCTTCTTCTTACTGATTATGAAATCATCTGTATGACTTACTGCAAGTCTGTGAGGTTTTGCTTTATAAATTTTTAAGCTACATATTCTTACAGTGTCTGGATTGTTACATCTTCTTGCTGAATTATTTCTTTTGTCATTATATAATAGCTATCTTTATCCATAATAATGCTTTATGCCTTGAAATCTATTTTCTCTTATTATGGTGACCTCAAGTTTCTCTAGGTTGCTATTCTTCTATTGTGCTTCTTCCTTCTATTAGTAACTTTTCTATGTTTGCATGTTTTTAGCACAGTTGTTCTTAATAGAAAGAACATACTAAATTTTCTTTTTCATTCAGTTTCAGATTTTTCTCTCTTTTAAATTGTGTATTCAATTGGTTTTTATTTACTAGGATTACTGATGTGTTTGGATTTAGATCCTACCACCTTCTTTTGTGTCTCTTATTTACAGTATTTACTTTTTTCTTTGACCTGCCCCCCTTTCAGCCTTTTCTTTGATTGAATGAATTATCTTTATTTCCACCTTCTTATAGTTAGATGGCTATATATTCTGTTGCTGTTCTTTGGGTGGTCACTTTTAATGTTTTAACATTTTATTAAAATATAACATACATACAGAAAAAGTATGAGCACATAAGTATACAGCTCAATAAATGATCCAAGTATGAAATACCTGTTAACCACTACCCCAGTGAAAATACAGGATGCTACCCTCAGACGTTCCCTTTGGTTCCTTTCCCCAATTTTCATCTTCTTTCTCTCCTTCTCAAGGTTACTACCCTGCTTCTAATACTTGCCTGCTTTTAGGTAACTTTTAATGGAATCTTGATTTGGGGTATGATTTATTTTACCTAACATTATTTTTTGAGATGGCATTTTGCTATAGATCATCCATTTCTACTTTTATATGTCATTGTTTCACAATTAATTATTCATTCTCTTGCTAGTAGATACTTGAGGTGTTTCCAATTTTTTTATACATATAATTCTGCTAAGAGTACTTATACACATCTTTTCATGAACACTTGCTTGCTTAGTTGAGAAAGTCTAAGAAATTGGAGTACTGAGTAACAAAGTATACTTATAACCAACTTCAGCAGATAATTTCAAATTTTGCACTAAAGGGGTTGTAGCAATTTAGACAAGCACATGTGGTAAGTGAGATTCTCTGTTACCTCTCATTGTCAACAATACTTATTGCTATTACTGTGGGTCTTTTAAATTCTTGTGGATGTGCAATGGTATTTCATTATTTTAATTTGTATTTCCCTGATATGTGGTGATGCTAAGCACCTTTTCATCTGTATTTGGCCATTTAGATAACCTCTTTTATGTAGTGCCTGGTTAGTTCTGTTGCTCATTTTTCCAATAGGCTGTATGTCTTTTAATTATTAATTTGAAGAAGTTGTGAATTCTGAATGTAAGCTCTTTTTCAGTTTTATTTTCTGTGAATATATTCTTCCAATTGTAGCATGTTTTCTCTTTTAATAAGCTCTTAATTCTGATGTAGTTTAATTTATTATTTCTTACCTTGATGATCAGTATTTTTAGTACTCTTTAGAATTTTCTTTCTCCCTAAGATCATGAAATTATTTTCTTATGTTGGGTTCTAGAATCTTTGTCCATTGAGGTTTTCCACATTCATTTAGAATTGCTTTCATATATAAGGTGAGATAGGGATGATTTTTTTTCTACTGGATATCCAGTTCCTCAAAACCATATAATTTTACATAACAGTCTTTTCCTATTTGTCTGTAGTGCCATCTTTACCATAAATCAGGTATTCTTATGTGTGGCTCTTTGGTCTGTTTGCTAATGTGCCAATACCCACTGTCTAGTCTTTTTATTAACTACAGAACATCTTCTTGTTATACTTTATTCTTTAGTTGATCAGTATTCACACACACACACACACAAAGGTACTGAGATATTAATTGGAATTACATTACATATACATAATAACTGGGGGAAAACTGTCATCTTTCAAAATTGAGCTTTTTTAATCCATAAATATAACTTCTCATTTATCCATTATTCCTTAATTTCGCCCTAAAGATTTATAGTTTTCAGTATAGATTTTATACTTTAAAAAAATGTTTTACTAGGTACATGGTATCATGATGCAGTTCTAAATAGTAATTAATACTTTTTCATTGTCTGCTGTTGACATATAGAAACATTTATTAACCTAATTAGTATCTAGATGTCTTCTTAAATTTCATATGAATTAAAATTATGTAGATTATTTAGGGGTATAAGCATAATGCTATTTTAAACAATTACAACATTATTCCTTTTCAATTTTTATATATTTTTTTATTTTTCTTACACTTCACTGGCTAGGACCTTTAAAATTATGTTGTATGGAAGTGATCATAGGTATCTTTTCTCAGTTTCAATAATATAAAAATATTTTAACATATCACTATTAAATATGATATTTTCTGTAGGTTTCTTGAGACTTTACCAGATTTAAAGTTCCTTTTAGTCTTAGTTTTTATCACAAATATATGTTTTGTTATTCCATTGATTTATTTTTCAAATATTAAACTGATCTTCTGTTCCTAGGAAAAAAAACATGAATCAATCATGATATTGTTTCTTATCTAATGCTTGATTTGCTGTTTTAATATTTGTTTAGGATTTTTGCACTCATACACGTGGATTGTCTAGGGTTTTTCATTATCTCCTTGTTGAAATTTTATATTCGGGTTATGCTGACCTCATAAAAGCACATTGTGAAGTATCTCCTGTTTTTCTATTCTTTGGAAAAGTATATTTAAGATTAGCAATTTTTCTTCCTTAAAATTTTGGCATATTTACAAGTTATCTGAGACTGAAGTTTTCTTTACAGGAATAACCTTCACTGTGGGTTATTCCTGTAAAGAAACTATTCAGTTCCCATTTTTTCTTGTGTTGTTGTCATTGTAAATTGAGTTTTCTGGGAATTGTTCATTTCATCAGAATTTTCAAATATATTATCAAAAAAATGTAATATCTGTACCAATATTATAGTTTTCATTTCTGATACTGGATATTCGTGTCTTTTGTATTTTCTTCCTAATCAGTCCCCAACAGGGATTAATCAATTTTTTTGGTCTAAGCAAATCAAGTATTAGCTTTGTTTATCCTTTCTAGAGTATGTTTCGTTTTTACCACTTTCAGCTCTTATAATTATTATTTTATTTTTTTCTACCTTCTTTTAGTTTAGATTTTAGTTTTCATTTTTTTGTTCTTCTTATAATTTCATAGAATGACTGCATAGTTCATTGCTTTTCCACTGGTTTTCCTTTTAACCTTATACATTTTCCTGTACACATGTAGTTACATTACAGAAGTTTTGATATGAGATACATTTCATTCATTTAAAACTGTTTTCTTATTTTCGTGATTTCCTACTTGTTTCCATAGTTTATTCAGAAGTGCATTCTTGTTTTTCTAACATATGTGAATTTTATAGTCATCTTTTGTTACTAAAGTTTTATGTCTTAGTAGGCAGAAAATATCCTATATATGATTTCATTTTTTTTTTAATTTTTTATTGTGGGTTGTTCAAAACATTACAAATTTCTTGACATATCATATTCCACACTTTGATTCAAGTGGGTTATGAACTCCCACCTTCACCCCATACACAGATTGCAGAATCACATCAGTTACACATCCATTGATTTACATACTGCCATACTAGTGTCTGTTGTGCTCCGCTGCCTTTCCCATCCTCCACCCTCCCCACCTCTCCCCTCCCC
>NW_026000283.1:6184460-6203827 GCF_001458135.2 Marmota marmota marmota
CTGCGGTCAGTCGAAAACAGGGATGGTGACGTCAGCTTTCCAGCATGGTCGCTGCTGGCCTCCTCTGTGGTCTGACCGGTGTGGAGAACCGCGATGGACTGCTTCCTTCCCCCGTCTCGAACCCAGAATTCAGCCCTGAGTACGGTGCTTGCACGGCTGGCAGAAACTGCAGCGCTGTATCCCTGCGTCGCTATCTCCTCGTTTCCCAGCGCGCGCTGCAGACTCTAGCCGCGGGGCGGTTTGCTGAATAAGCAGTGTTACCCTCCGTGCGACAAACCTCTCGCGTTTGAGTCCCCGTAGCCGATCCTCGTGCGATGGAAATCCTTCCTCCAGGTTCTGGAGCACCCCACTATTGCTGGAAATTCCTAACAAGATATCCTTTAGCCATCCTGACTTGTCATACTCCCACACAGTGAAGCAGCACACGGGGGCAATGCACTCCCCTCGCCGCCATCTTCCTTCTCCTATATGATTTCAATACTTTGAAATATGTTGAGATTTGGTTTAGAGCCCAGCATATGGTTAATATTTGTAAATGTCCCATGTGCATTTGAAAATTATGTGTATTTTGTAGTCATTTATTGCAATGTTCTATATATGTCAATTAGATCAAATCTGTTAATCATGTTGTTCAAATATTTCATATTTTTTTCTAATTTGTGTGTTTATTCAGTTAATGAACAAGGGAAACAGAAAGTCTTTTGCTGCATTTATAAATTTTTCCTTTTTTCTTTTATATTCCTTTAACTTTACTTCATATATTTGTATTAATGTTTTCTTCAATATTGGAGATTTCTTAGTCATTATCTATTAAAATATTTTTTCTGCACCCATGAGACTGACAAAGCTGGACCCAGCTTCTAAGCCTTTTTTAACTTCTTCTACCATAACTGACAAACCCGTCTACAGGAAAAGCATTCATAAATGTCAGGCTCACCACTCTGTGTTTACTTTTCTCCTGGAACTTGACACAGTAATTCTTTACTGTTTTGTGAAATCCAGTATCTTCCAAAGGATTTTAAAATATTTTTTTACAGATTTTCTGGTTCTTATCAGGAAGGAATAGTAAAAATTACTTTGTCCTCTATTACTAGAAAGAAAATTCCACCTTTAAGTTTTCATATGCATAGTTGACAAAGTATCTCATGTAACTCCTGAACAATACAAGACTTTACAAATATTTCACTCAGGGCATTCCAACTTACATATTATTATTTCATGGTATTTTATTCCCACATTGTTTTCTAACTCTCAAGTTTATTGCTGTTATCATTATCATCATTTTTACCATATCATCAATGCTTCCTCTCCATCTCTCTGAGATAGTGGGTGGAGTTTATCAGTCACCATTTCACTGAAATTGCAGATTTTCAAGAGTCCTGGCTTTCTGCAGGAGTTTCAGTCTGACTCTTCAACTTCAATGAACCCAAAGCTGCATCTCTTTTCCCTCTGTGGGCATAAATACACAAGTCTGTAGTCATTATTTTGTCTGATAACCCTCAAGAGTGCCAGAGAATGGACTCATGAGCTTAGTGCTTTGACTCACAGCATCTTCTTTGCCTATGGCACTTAAAGATTTCTCTTTCTTGTGAGTTATGATTTGAAAATTGTTCCCTTATATCTAATTTTTCAAAGAGTTTACATTGAGAATAGCCTAGTCTATCATCTTGCTGATACTATTCATCTATTCCTTTTAGTTTTCAAGCAAAAACCAGAAATGATGTTTCTCGTGCTTAAGATTTGTAACTGTCTCTATTTTTTCGAGTCAGTTCTGACTTGATTAGCTTTGGCCAATTAGTTCTTTAATCTTAGAATGACACTTTCAGTTCAATTTTTTTAGTGTCTTGAAGGAGACTATTTAGGGAACAGAATTATAATCTCAGATTTACTACAAAAAATGAAATTATAATCCCATATTATCAATCAGATTCAGAACTAAGATATAAGGACTAAGGACTGTTTCAGGATATTTTTATCTAAGCTATCACTTATTAGACCAAGGCTGAACTTTTTTAAATTAATTTTTAGTGGTCAATGGATCTTTATTTTATTTATTTATATATGGTGCTGAGAATGGAACCCAGTGTCTCACACATACTAGGCAAGTGTTCTACCACTGAGCCACAGTCCCAGCCCCAAGCCTGAACTTTTTAAAATATATTTTTCTGTGGTCTAGACTTTTCTTACAACCTGGTGATTCCCTGAACAACTTTCTGTTCACTCTTTCACCTCTTCCAGTCCACCTTAGATACAGTTCTTCTATAGTCATCCACAATTTTCATATTGATAAACCAAATGGGCCCATCCCTGCCTATGTCTTACTTGACCTCTCAGCATTGTTGATTACATGTAACCACTCCTTTCTTGAAATACTGCCTTCTTTGGGCTTTGTTTAGTTATACCACAGTTTTGCTGAATTTCCTCCTATCACTCATTGCCCTCTCCTTCACAGATTCCTTTCCTTGGTGTTCCTTTTTTAACCTGATCTTTTTAATTTTTAAATGAAAAATAATAATGGTATGTATTATAACAATCTATCCATTCAATAAATCTTTGATTATTTCATGGATCATTCCTGAGACTCTTCTGTTTTCTTTCTTTAGGGATATCAACAGGATCCATGCTTTTTAAAACTACCTATAGACTAAAGATTTTATATTTCAGTCCTAACCTGTCAGAATCATGTATCTTACTGATTAATTGACATTTTTACTTGGCTCTCTATATGTATTCTAAGGTTTATTGGGTGGCCTTACACCCTTATTCCTCCCCTAGCTTTTCCCATTCCATTAATAGTAGCATTATCCATTTACTTATTTAAGACAAACTTTTATTTTCCCTTTTCTTTATCACCCATATGTAACAATTGAGGAAGTCCTGATGGTTCTGCCTCTAAAATATATCTCAAATATCCCCATTCTACCTTTGAGGTGTATATATTTACTTTCATTGTATACTTATACAAGCAGAGATTAAGAAAACATGTTGGTAAGTTGTCCAAGGGTACATAGCTATTAAGCAGAGTTAACAGGTATATAGGTATCTTTATTTCAAATCTATTAGTCTTTCCATTATTTCCTCACCTTCAAAAATATTTGTGAATAATTTAGTGAACAAATTGATACAAATTATAATAATATCCACAACCAAAGCTTTATCAGAAAAATATTGGCACTCATTGAAAAAGTACTCTACTACCTATGAATTCTATTAATATCATTGCATCTCTATACCTCTTAACATATAAAACCAGTTTCAGAGGTGGGCATGGTAGCACACGCCTATAATCCCAGCAGCTCAGGAGGCTGAAACAGGAGGATCATGAGTTCCAAGCCAGCGTCAGCAAAAATGAGGCACTAAGCAGCCCAGTGAGACCCTGTCTCTAAATAAAATACAAAATAGGGCTGGGGATGTGGCTCAGTGGTCAAGTGCCCTCGAGTTCAATCCCTGGTACCAAAAACAAACAAACAAACAAAAAAAAACCCACAGTTTCAGAATTGAAGTCTATAAAACAGACAACTTAGCTTCTGCAAACCCTTTTGTTCTTTGTGGCCATTAAATCCAACTCCATTGCATTCTTTCAGTATTGGACTTCTCACCTAACAAGTAAATTTACATCAAGAAAAGACTTGGGCAAGCTTTTATTTGGTTTCTCTATTGATATTCAACATTTTTCATCAAACAGTCAAGGGGATAAAGGAGGAACTTCAGCAGAGCCAGTACACACCATCATTATATTGCCTAATATTGAACACATGTCAGAATAAGAAGACTATGTACTTTGATCCACCAGGAGTCATTTTGTATGATTGTATGATCAGAGAAACCAGTTGACTACTGTCATTGGAAGTTTTACCTTTTGTATATTATTCATGGTATTAGAAAGTTATCTTTCCAATTATTGAAGTTGACTTCCTGAATGAAGTTAGCGAACTATTTTATTGTTTTTTCCCCCAGTGATTTCTTGTAGTATCATAAAATTCCTGCAACATTATCTGTCATCTTAATGAATTTTTAGGGAAAACTCCTTGGCATTTGTTGGACATTCATTGCATTTCTAAGCCTTGAATGTCATTATCATGCTATAGAATTCTCAAAATCAATTTGGGTTAGGGTTTATTTTGTACTGGATACTTAACTACCTTTCTTACAGAATTTCTTGTATGTTCACCAAGATGCTAGGGATCTTTGTGACATTTTATTTGGATACAGTGTTCATTACCACTTAGTTTAAAAACAAAGTGTGGACTAGGATAGTTATTAATTCTCATGTTTTTAAAAAGAATGAATGTTATATTTAATAAAATATGTTAATATATGTTCTTTGAATTCCCCACAGAGCTCTGTACCATGGAGTGTGGTAGCCATGGGGTCTGCTCAAGGGGAATTTGCCAATGTGAAGAAGGCTGGGTAGGACCAACATGTGAAGAACGCTCCTGTCATTCTCACTGTGCTGAACATGGCCAATGTAAAGATGGAAAATGTGAGTGCAGCCCTGGATGGGAGGGCGACCACTGCACAATTGGTAAGTACCACCATACTTTGACCAAAGTAAATTGGGCTAATGAGAAGTAAAGCTGTCTAGTGAGTCAGTGGCCAGAATTTTAGTAGAACTTGAGGTTGGAAAAGAGGAGGACGTGGAGGGTTGGCTACAAGTTTCCAAGTTTTGTGAACTGGAAGGGTTCTTATTTTGTTGATACTATTCTACTTATTCCTTATGTCATTTTTCTTACTCATTACCTCATTATTCCTTATATTTTCTGTTTCAAGTGCTATGAGTATACTCAAAGAAAAGATGATACATTGGAGTAAAGTGTCATTAGTTAATAAGAGAAGTGCTTTTGTTGTGAAGGTAACATTCACTGCCCATTTTTTTCCCTTTGAAAAGTATAGGTTGTTTCGGTTGAAAGCACTTAGAGGCAATTTCATTAAATGGGACTACTTTAACAGAGGCCATTTGATATCATTAGAGGCTGTCTTTAATGTATATGAGGAAGACACTCCTGACCTATCATCAACAGAACATATGTGTCAAATTGTTTATCCTTATTTGGTAGTACAGAGTTAGTACTGAAGTATCCCCCCTCTTTCACCCCTTGTCACCAATTTCACGAATTTTCAGGATACTGCCTATAAGAACATTCAGTAGGCATGGGAATGCCTACATAATAATTTATCTTGTGATATTTGTGTTATAAAATACAATGATAATAATTAAGATTTCCATAATAAAACACTTTCAAAAAAAATAAAGCCCTTGACACATACACATGCCTGCCACAAAGGTTTCTTGCATAGAAAGAGGGACATGTACAATTCCCATTGTTCAGCTAAGGAAAGTAGGTCATAGTGTTCCAGTGGCACTCCATGACTAGACAAAAAATTCACACAGCAAAGGCAAGGGAAGGGGTTTCTAGATATATAATTCATTATTTGTGTGCTTTTCTCCCCAGTAGACTGTACTTTAGCTTTCATTTTTAGGTGAAAGTATTTTGTTATAATGGTTCGAACCTGCCAAAGTAATGTATAATATATATAACATATAATCTTAATAAACAGCATTACTACCCTCCTAAAAGTACAGTAAGTCTTTTTCTGTGACTATGAAAAATATTTAAGATTCATTAAAAAGGTGGTGAGGGGTGAGATTCAGATACAGCTTAAGTAATTACATTCCTGCACTACAGTAAGTTTATTGCCTTCACATAAGAGGATTTAAATATTGTGATGATTACCAAAGATGGCTACTCCAGAATTCCCTTGTAAAGATATTACTAATAAGAAGTTGAAGCTAGTGCTCTTTCACAGCAGTTATTACTGAAATGTAAAAATGCAGGTCTTATACTTTTAGTGAAATATGACACTTTTTTAGGAAGCCTAATAGAGTTTCTTGCAGAAAAGCCATTAATATTTTTCCCACAGAAAATATTATTCACAAACGTCACAGGCCAGTGTACCAACTTTTGAGCTGCAGGCATTTCATCAGTTCAGAGTTTGCTGTTCTCCTCCCAGGCAACAGATGGTAAACCATTAGTACATGTTGTATAGTTTTGGTCTCCCAGAAATTCATTCAATCACTCTTTTCCCTCCTTTTTTTAGCACACTACTTAGATGCTGTGCGAGGTAAGACTTTTCTCATCAGTTTTATAGCAGAAATAAACTTTAAGCAGAAAATATGCATGTGGGCAATGAAGGGTGGTGTTTTGGTTGGTTTTTTTTTTTGTTGTTTGTTTGTTTTATGTTTTATTTGGTTTGTTTTTGCTTTTGGCAACTTTATATAAGAGTAATATTGTCAGATTCAGACCATAATAGTTGAACTAAAAGGTAATTTGTTTTACCAACTTCTAAAAGTCACTTATTCACATAAAATAGAATGGACTGACAAGAAGGTTTTTTTTAAGTTATTGATGGACCTTTATTTTATTTATTTATTTTTATGTGGTGCCGAGAATCAAACCCACTGGCACACACACACTAGACAAGCACTCTACCACTGAGCTACATCAGGGCCTCTGATGAGAAGTTTTAAGGACTAATTTTCTTTGTCTTTTTATTGAGTTTGTGTGTGTCTGTAATGTGTGAGTGGGTAGGTGGGTGGATGTGTACAACACACACAGACGTAATTATTAAGTAAACTAGGTTTAGTTAGCTAAACTACTTTTTTAGCATACAAAATATCTCTAAATCCATATACAAGGACTCTAAAGTCCTAACAAGGGCAGAATTATCCCCTTAGAAGTACCCCATCATCCATCCCTGCAGGGATCTGCCTTTGACAGACAAAGGGATTTTCTGTCAAATATGCTAGTATCTTTCATCACTTCAGCTTCAGAAGTTGAATATATCCAAAATTATCCCCAATTTCTCCTTATCCATTAAATATCCATTAGAATGGATCTGGATACATTACTTTCTCAAGTCTATGTATGTTCAGCCTGTGCCATGACTTGAGTATATATATATATATATAAAACTTCATATTTTCCAACAGCCATCTGTCATTTTATTTTAAAGATTCTTTTTTTTCCTCTGGTCTGTTGATAATTGCATAGAAAACTGTTTGAAAAGAACACTGGATTACTTCTACAAATTTTTAAATTTATTTTTTGTTCTTCAAACTTATATGAGATTTTCTGTCAAAGGCAGAAAATAAAACGAATTTTGACTGTATTATCCCCAATAAAATCCAAGTCTCTGACCTTGTATTGCTACTGGGAAAATATCCAAAAGATATATGCTATTATTGCTGTCTCTGTTCATCCGCCACTGATCACTTGGCACATTCAGTTACCTTTTAATAGAGCCTATCTCTGAACTACTGGTAGAAAGAGTAGGGCATTTGAAAAAAGAAAATTAAGAAAAGTCTAAAGAGGGACCTTTATTGGTGTTGATGCTTTATCAATGGATAAAGGCCATTTAAACATTACACTTTCATATTAAATATATTTTCCAGTTACTCTCTAGATATCTAAAAGTCTAAATCAGACATGGATTAATTCCATAAACATTTGCTGAGCATGTAATATTATCGTTACAGGCATACTATTATGCTAGCTTCTGTGGGAGACATGAGAGAAGCAAATATTCCAATTGGCACTCAAATCAATAATAATCTTAAAAGTAGATACAAATCAATTGCAGCACATTTCTAAGGCACCATATGAACAAATAGTTAATGGTATGGTCTGAACTGTATACCCACATACCTAAGCCCTGAAACAATACATCACAAGGGAAAAATCAGCATAGGCTAGAAGTAGTCAGGGAAAGTTGCTCTTCACAGAAACTACTATATTTTTCCAACTTATTGACCATACAGCATTATCTTTCCTATTTTGATTGATATGAGGAGACACGTTTTTCGAAAAGAAACAAAAAACATTTCTTATTCCCACCATAGTTTTCATCCTGTCCGAACTAGAGGTTGGGAATTGGGGTTAGCATTAATAATGCTTAATTGGCTCTCTAAGGAAAAGCACTGCAAAGTAAGAGATAACAAGTTCCCTGGGAAGGTTTTGCAAGTAAGCAAGCTCCTCTTCCATTTATTCAACACCTCATCTGAATGGGGCCCAGATGATTAGGTGTTTCCCTGTAGGCAGATACATCATCGTTGGCCAATCCCATTCTGATGTCTCTGTGATTGTTACTCTCTGCTGTCTTTTCAGATGGCTGCCCAGGGCTCTGCTTTGGAAATGGACGATGTACCCTGGATCAAAATGGTTGGCACTGTGTGTGTCAGGTGGGATGGAGTGGGACAGGTTGCAATGTTGTCATGGAAATGCTTTGTGGAGACAACTTGGACAATGATGGAGGTCAGTAATTTATAAAATGCTCATATAAAAAAGGATTAGCAAAGCTTTGAGCACAGTGGTAACCAACCTGGACAAGGGTGAAAATTATTCTCAGTATAAATTATATTGAAGTTATACTACTTCTTAATTTCAATAATATTAAAAAGATATCATTTATTGAAAATTTGCTATGACCAAGCAATATTCTAAACTCATTTTGTATGTTAAATCTCCTTTAATTCCCCCAATATCTCTATGAGATATGGGAAATATTATTTTCCCTATTTGTAAATGGGAAAACTAAGGCTCAAGGTAGGGTAATAAATGACTTATCCAAGATCACACAGCTAGAAAGTAGCAGAGGCAAGTTTCCAATTCACAACTTTAGAGTTGTTTTTTTTAACATGCTGCTACCATAACTATGGCATTTATTATACTAAATTTAATTAATGTACCACAGTGCAAGTCAGATGTTAGTGTACTTGGCACTATACACACTGCAAAATATTACTTGGTCTTAATTCTCTACAGCTCTCTCTTGTTTCTCTACCTCTTGGTAACACTTAATATCTTTCAGAGGGAACAGCATGGAGACAATTCACAATAGATTTTTTTGTGTGTATTTAATTCAAGATCTACACTTTTTAAAGTTTTATTATTTTTATTGAGATATAATATTTTACCTATTTAGAGTTTTCAGTACAATAATTTGATATACACATGTAATGTATAATAAATAATCGAATCAAGATAAAGTGTATTCCCATCTTCTCAATCATCAATCATTTCTGTGAGTTGGGAATTGTCATACTCTTCTACTTATATTAAATATTTCATAGATCATTGTAACCAGTAGATACCCTGTTGTGGTATAGAAAATCAAAACTAAATTCTCCTATCCAACTGTATTTTGGTACTGTTTTATTTAACTTCTTTCCATCCTCCTCCCTCCCATCCTTCTCAGTGTCTAGTGGCCACTATTCCATCCCATTCTTCTATGAAATCAACTTTTAGATTGTGTGCACATGGCACTTTAAAAAGCTACACATGACCCCTAGGCTACAAGGCAACCACTTCTATTTGAGTCAAATTGATAAAAATATCTAATGCATTGTAAAATCAGACTTCAAAGCAGCCCAAACCACCTCTGAATACACTTAAAATAACAAATCTTCGCTTTCCCCATACTTCCTTCCCAAGAAAACATGAAATATCAAAAAATTCTAATTTCTGTCTATTAAAAATGAAGTAGATTATTCAATTTTACCCTGTAGTTTTCTGTATTACTTAGACAATTGAATACCTTGTCATTTGAATTCAAATATGGAGCTTAAATCAATATTGTAATCATCTTTTTCACTGCTGTGACTAAAGGGCATGACCAGCAAAATTATAGAGTAGGAAAAGTTTATATGAGGACTCACAATTTCAGGGGTCTTAGTCCATAGAAGGCTGGCTCCATTCCTTGGGGCTCTAGGTGAGGCAAAACATCATGGTAGAGTGTGTGTCAGAGGGAAGCATCTCATGTCATGGTGATCAAGAAACAGAGACTTCACTCTCCAGATACAAATATATACCCCCAAACCAGGCCCTAATTCCCACCTCCTCCAGCAACACACTACCACTTCAGTTGCCATTCAGTTAATCCCATCAGGGGATTAATTCACTGATTGGTTAAGACTCTTAAAACTCAATCGTTTCTCCTCTGAACCTTCTTATATTGTCCCACATGTGAGCTTTTGGGGGACATTTCCCATCCAAACCATAACAATCAATGATTCAGCAATCATGACCTAAGTACTAAATTGGAGTTTTTTTCATTTACTTATTCTGGCTAGAACAAAACGAAAATGGGTTGATAATAACATTAACTGTCTATATGGTGGTTGTAATTATTAAATGAAATAATTCAACTGAAACAGTGAAAGGACAATAAACAACACCCCCCCCACACACACACACATATATATACATACCCCTTAGAATAGACCATTTCTAAAGAGACTATTTACTACCCATATAAATGAAAGCCTTGTTTGGGAAGCCAGAATAAGATTTAAAATTAAATGATAAACTGATCAACTACTTAGCTGACTTTTATGGCCCTTCAAAACTCATCTTCACCTTCATTTTCTTTCTTTTCATTAATATTCCTCTTACTTGATAGCCTTTATATTAGTCAGATTTCCATCACCATGACAAAACACCTGAGAAAATCAATTTAAAGGAATTAAGATTTATTTTTGGCTTACAGTTTCAGGGGTTTGAGTTTATAGTCACGTGGCTCCATTGTTTCTGGCCCCTGTGATGAGACAATACATTATGTTAGAAGGGCATGGCAAAATGGAGCTGCTCACCTTTTGTGTCTTTCCTGCTCATGGTGGCCAGAAAGCAGAGAAGGAGAGGGAAAAGGAAAGGAAAGAGAAAGAAAGAAAAGGATTCAGGGTTCAAATATTCCCTTCAAAGGCACACACCCAGTGACCTACCTCCTCCAACTAGCCCCTAACTCCTAACTACCCCCAACTCACTAGCTCCCAATAGCACCACCAGCTGGGGACAAGCCTTTGACACCTGAGTCTTCAGGGGACATTCCAGATTCAAACTATAATAGCCTTCTCCTCTATTCAGAGGATGCTCTGTCTACTATTTAAGTCTCAATTCAAGCCCCAGCTCCCATGAAAACTCTTTTGACATTTACCACCTCAATCTCCCCTAGTACTTATAATATACATTACATATAATCAAATGCCTAATTATATTCTATCTTTATGTTTTTCTTGCTATACATTTAGCATGACCCATGGCCCATAGTATATTAGTCAGATATTCATCTCTGTGGCCAAAATACTGACCAAAAAAACAACTTACAGAAGGAAAAATTTTAATTGGGTGCTAGGAGTTTCAGAGATTCTGTCTATGGTCCATGTACTCCATTGCTCTGGGCCTAAGGTGAAGCAGAACAACCGAGCAGAGAGCATGGCAAAGGAAAACTGCTCAACTCTTGGCAGCCGGGAAGCAGAGAGAGCAAGTAGGGCACCAGGAACAAAATATAAACCCCAAAGACATGTCCCCAGTGACCTACTTCCTCAAGCCATACCCTATCTACCTACAGTTACCACTCCTTTAGTCCATTCAAATTAATCCAGAAATAGATTAATCTATTGGTTAAATTACAGCTCTCATAATCTAATCACTTCAAGCTTTTTGAGTAATACCTCATATCCAAACCATAACACATAGGTATATGCCCAATATAATTAAAAATAATGCACCTCACTTGTATTCAGGGATTACTATGTACAAATCAGTGCGCTGAACCCTTTATTTGAATAATTTCATTTAATCCCATGATGTACGAACTACCATGGATGCTATGTTACAAATTAGGGAACTGAAACACAGAGAAATTAAGAAAGTTACTAAATATCATACAGCAAGCAAATGATAGATCCAAGATATAAAAGTGGGTGATCTGCTTCACTAGTACAATTATAGAGATTTCTCAGTTGATATATTAATTAAAAGGTTATGTTCAGAAAATACATTGAAAACCTATGCAATTATAATTTCTGACTCAGTTAAGGTTGAGCCAAAATAAGTTTCCTGTCTTATTCAAGTAATAAAAATAATTGAGTATTTAATTATCAAGCATTTTTATGGCCTCAAGGTCACCTCAAGGCAGCCAAAAATGTTTAATGAATGGATCAATTAAATATTAATGAATTAATGGATTATCAATTTTCAATGTCTGTGGTATATGTGAATACAGAAATTATAGATTTTTTTTCTGAATGTGTATTGACCTCTGAACATTTCTTTAAAACTGTGTATCTATATGCAAATTAAAAATCAAAGACCCTGATATGAGCTTAGTGTATTTTTATGATTGTCTCTTTAGGGAGCAGGGGTGGAAGGCTCCTTGAGAGTTTCAATTACCATTTTATTCCTTTAGTAAGATTAAGATGATATTGATGATAAATATAGATTCAATTCTACTTTGAGATAGAAAGATAGATTGAATAACCTCTGAAAGCACCATGACTAAGCTTTTAGACCAATAATTCCACTTTCATAGTGTCTAAGTATTACCCCTAAGAATACATTAAATACCCTTCACTTGATGATCTCAGTTTATCAGAAAACCTCAATTCATTTAGTTGGATATGACTAATGATTAACATTTGCATACTTGTTTGTATATGTGTGTGTGTATTTTAATTAAATCAGAAAGTGTCAATTGAATCTTTTTTTAAAGTAGTCCTAATTTTTAAAATATAATTCTTGAGAAATTTTCCAATCAAAAACATCACTTTCAAGCAGTTGCTTCAAGTAGTTGCTACCTGATTACTTCATATTATAGCTGATATTTAAAGCATGGTGGGATTTTTTTTTTTTTGCATCGTGATCAGCTTTGAATATTCATTAGTGTTGCTGCTACTTCCTACAGCTTTGACTTTAGTTACACTCTGATTCAATGCATTGTGACTCTTAGTAACTAATTGGGCTGCATTGAACATGTGGGTGACAGCTTCACTATAAGCCATCTAAGAGCTCCTTGAACAGTAAAAACAAAACAGAGCAAATAACCTTTGCATTTTTTTCTTAACATGCAAAAATAAAAGTTATCTTACTATAAAAACTAATTACTGTAGAAGTCACACACCTATCAAATGTTTTGACCTCATTTATCCTATTAGTTAACAAGCATCTAACATGTACACAACCCTATGCTTGGAGGAGGAGACTTAACATTGATATTATGGTGAACACATTTTCATGGTTAATTGTGGTCTAATTTGGACGTTAGAAGATATGATCACCATATATTACATGCACATATGAATTGACATGAAAAAAGTATTTAAATATTATATTGACTGAATCACAGTAGCTAAAACAAAGAATAATGAAGGGAACCATCAGACATTAAAGTATAATTCAAAGATATGATAATTAAAATAAAGTGATACTGATATTATAACAGACAGATCAAGAAAACCAAACAAAAGCTCTAGAACACACCCAATCACAAATAAAACTTTGTTATATCATAAATCCAGCATCAAACAGTGGGGAAAAGAAGCATTATGAAATAAATGGTGCTAGGACAACTATTAAAAGAAAAAAAACTTAGATTCAGCTCATAGCATATGCCAAAAGAATAAGATAAATAAAAACACTCCAGCTAGATTATTGAGTTAAAGGTAAACTTCAAATACCATGAAAAGAAAATAAAGGTGACAGATACCACATTGGAAAAGAGATCTTCAAATTAAAACAAAGAAAAAAACTACAATAGGAAAAAAATGATAATTTTTTTAAGAGAGAGAGAGAATTTTTAATATTTATTTATTTTTTTAGTTTTCGGCAGACACAACATCTTTGTTTGTATGTGGTGCTGAGGATCGAACCCGGGCCGCACGCATGCCAGGCGAGCGTGCTACCGCTTGAGCCACATCCCCAGCCCCCAAAATGATAAATTTGACAGTAAAAATTTAAAACAATGTTATGATTTTTGCCTTAATTTATAAACCATCCAATATCTAAATATTTGGATCAATCAAATTCTGCATTGGCTGGTCACCAGCCACATGTCAGTATTTTAATTTTATTTAAAGTTTGTTTTTTTTTTAATTTTCACTAGATACATGTGAAGTGCAATAGTCACATAAGACTTGTGACAGTATTAGCTCAGTGCTACAGCATCCCCAACTTTGAAAAACGTTTTACTGTGTTTCACTGCATAACCATCACAGATTCAATGGAATATATCCTTTATATGAAGCTAGTATTACTTAAAAGTCATGTATTACTAAACTGTCTTTGGTACAGGGTTAGGATGCAAGGAATACTTGGTAATATGTTAATATGGTAGTCATGATTATGCAGTAAAATATAGTACTGGATACAGCTGATTCAAATATTTGACTCCAATGTTTACCACTCAGCCAAACATTTCCCATGGGGTACTGTTTTCCATTCATAACCACTTCTTGCCTAGTATTGTGCTTGGCACTTGGAAAAATGATAACCATGACAAGGTTCTGCCTCCATTGAGCTTATGGTCTAGCAAGAATCCACATAAATGGTTACATATTTAAAATTCTGAAGAGTGCTATGAAAACCTGAGGGTGACACAAATATGTATGGAGGACCTAACCAAGACTGGGTGGTAAGACAAGCCTCACCTGACTCCAGGGAAAATGTTTCAGGTAGAGGAAACAGCATGTACAAATGCCCTGGGTAGAAATGTACTAGGCTCTTTTAGGAAGTAGAAGGCAAGTCATTATTGCTGGAACACAGTAAGTCAGAGAGGTATTAGTTTATAACAGTGAGCAGAAGCCAGATCATATAAAGCATTGTGAGTTTTATAAGCTTTTCAGTCATCAAATAATCTATTTTACACAGTGAGAAAATTGTGATGTTGTAGGAAGATTGTCAAGGAGGTTAAAAAGATGTACAATAAGAGGGTTTAATCAAATGGCCTCCCCCCCCCCAATCCTTTGAGTATTTGTCACATGTTTGCCCAAGCTTCTCTTGTACAAGTTCTTCTAGAGGTCTATATTCATATTCATTGGCAAAATCAATAAGTTAATTGCCTAAAAGAGAATGATCTTCCAGGAATCATTCTTCATAACAAGTCACCATTCATTAAAAGCAATAGCTATTTGCAAGCCTTTTATAGTATAGTGTTTCTAGATCTAGACAACAGCACCATGGCTGAGTTATGAACACATATAAGCTCATGGATCAATGAACCTCATGTTCTGAATGTCACCGTATAATGCAGTGTTTAATAAGTAGGAAAATAAAAGAGGAGCAATGAACTGATAATATTAGCTCTATTTAAGGGCCAGACACCCTCTCCCCATTTACTTTTGAGGTTTAGTTGGAGACAAAAGACCTGACAACAGAAAGCATTTTCCAAATTATTCTCTTATTATCATAATCCCTGCATTTCCAAGAAACCTATTTATTAAAGGATCCGCACTTAGGAGTGAGAGCCTAAATTTCTAAGTGCTTCCAGATGCACATGGTAGGTAGAAAATTCACACTGTGACTGAATTCACTACTCTATGAGTGAACCTAACATGTTATTTGTCAACTAAGACTAATACTACTTGACATCCATCTGCATACTTTATATTTGAAAATTAATAAGATAATTCTTGAAATAAAGTAATTTAAAGTGGGTAATAAACATGTGGCATCAATGAAGAATCTATTAGCATATATATATATATATATATATATATATATATATGCAAATATATATATTTGTACTAGGGATTGAACCCATAGGCACTTAACCCATGAGCCACATTCCCAGCATTTTTTATATTTTATTTTGAGACAGTCTTGCTGAGTTGCTAAAGTCCTCATTAAGTTGCTAACGGTGTCTGAACTTGCAATCTTCCTGCCTCAGCCTCCTAAACTGCTGGGATTACAGGTGTGGGCCACTATGCCTGGTTTAGCATATGTTTTGATGAATTAGTTGTGTATTAATTAATCTCAAAGCGAATTTACAGATGTCATAGAAATAGGATTTTTTTCAGCCTTAGCAGACCCTCTACCCTATAGGTTATAGAAAGGTTATACTTTAATCCAGCCCCTAGCCAAATGGTGACAAGTTCTGAATCAGTGAAATTAAACCAATGAGACGTTTCTGTAGTATGACCATCTACTCAGAATCACATAGGATTCTACCTAAATGAAAACATAACCAAATGTAGTTTGTAAAACACTATAATGAACTAAATGTGCTACAAAGAAGTAAATTGTCCTCTGGCCAGTGTTAAGGCGACTTTAATAAAATTTAGGCTGAGCACTTAAAGCTGTGATTACAGGTCATTGTCACCTACCTATAGGATTCTATCCCTAGCCACCCTGAAGTCTGTACGTTCCAGAATTTAAGCTAGCTAAGCTCTTTGACTTTTGTATAACTTTATTGAGTTTATAAAAGGTATAAAATACATAATAAATATAAATAGTGAGTTTAGACATATGTATACATTTGTGTTACCATGACCACAATCAAAATAATAAACTTATCCCTCATCTCCAAAAGTTTCCTTGTGTTTCTTTGGGTTTGGGGGATACAGGTGATTTTTTTGTGTGTGTGGTAAGAGCGATTATTGTTAACTATAAGTACTATGTTGTACAGGAATTTGCACATCTTGTATAATGGTGACTTACTACCCACTGAATGACAACTTCCCATGTCCTCTTCCCCCATCCCCCTGGGAACCACCATTCTATTACTTACTTCTATATATTTGACTATTTTAGATGCCTCATATAAGAGGAATCATGGAATATTTGTCCATCTGTGGCATACTTATTTCATTGACCTTCAATCTATGGCCATACCACCCTGAATGCATTCAATATCATCTGCATGATTTTTATAGCATGTGATTCTTACAACTCTAGTGGGTAGGTAGTATTGTTATCCACATCTTATATATGAGGAAACTGAAAATCCATGAGTTGAACCAATTTGTCCATAATCATATAGATTGTAAGTGGCAAAGTCAAAAGTAGAACCAAAGTAGTCTGGATATTTTAACTTTAACCACTTTGTGTAATCTAAATACCTATTCATATTCAGGCACTTAGAGGTCCTACAGTATAGATCAGTGCTGCTTAAATGATGATATTGAATGTGTGATTTGTAGTCAGAATGCTATGTGTTAATATGACTCTCACATTACTGAAAGGTACGCAGTCACATTTAGCTCCCCCTTTATTTGTAAGATGAAGATGAGAATATCTACTCAACAGGTTTATTGCAGGAATTAGCTAAGATAATATATCTGGAAGTACCTATTGCTTGGCAAATATTTTTTTTTTATTTTTAAAAAAAATTTTATTCTAATTTATCTTATACGACAGCAGAATGCATTACAATTCATATTACACATATAAAGCACAATTTTTCATATCTCTGGTTGTATACAAAGTATATTCACACTATTCTTGTCTTCATACATGTACTTAGGGTATTGATGCCCATCTCATCCTGCCCTCATTTATACCCCCATTTCCCCTCCTTTCTGCTCTCACCCCTTTTCCCTATCTAGAGTTCATCTAATCTTCCCATGCTCCCCCTTCCAACCCCACTATGAATCAGCCTCCTTATATCAGACAAAACATTCGGCATTTGGTTTTTTGGGACTGGCTAACTTCACTTAGCATTATCTTCTCTAAGCTCCACATCCTTTGGGGTCTCCTATCATGAATTAGCTATCCATTTTTATGAAGATGATAATATGGGTATTATCTCCAAAGTATATACATAAAGTACATTGATTTATAGAATAAGGAAAATATGGGTTTTGCCTAAATCGCTCATATTCCCTTCTCCATTCCCTTTTTTCAACCAAGGGCAGACATCTAGTAGGCAATAGTTTAATCAAGTCATCACTTAGCCAAAAAACTAGTGTCCTTGATCTTCATCAGCACAGTTGAGCCAACTGGCATAGCCCCAAATTGATTGGCAAAGGTAGGATCAATGAATGCCATGTTTAGTCCTTCAAGACAATGTAACCTCCCTCTTCTAAGCTATGTTGTACTTTATTAACTTAAACGGGAAAAGCCCTAAAAGTAAAATTAGTTAGCATTTGATATGCCCATATCTCACCCTGATCTTAGCTGTTAGTAGGGTGCCACATCTTCCAATTTAGAACAATAAAAGAACCATTATTAGCCCAAAAGAGGGGAGAAGAGAGAGAGAGAGAGAGAACACACACATCCACTGTGACTATCATTTGCACTTCTTTGTAACAGTCTAAACATACTGTATGGGGTGTTATCTAATGTGATAATTGGTAAGTAGATCTTCACCCTTCTGGTTTGCCTATGAATTATAATTTAGAGGTTGTGTGCCATTATTAGTCTGCTTGCCTGTGGCCTTTTATATTCAACAGAAGCCTTGCTGTTTTCTCAGAAAAACAGAGGTCTTAGAGGGTCAGCTCTGTATAATAGGCAATTACGAATATGAAACATTAGCTTGGAATCTATAATATATAACTAGATGAGAATGTGAGTCCTGATTTTGAATTGGTTCTATGTTTAGTTTTAGAGTCCAACTTTAAAGATGATTTTGGCATTAGTGTGTATTTAAAATCTATTTCGTTTCCATAATGAGTTGGAATCCTGTGGTTGATAGGATGAAGCCTGTGAATGCCCAATCTGATTATTACTAGTGCATTTGTTAATGTTTGCCAGGCATGACATTTGTGCTTCCACATATATTATCTCAATAATAACAAATTCACTATTCAATAAAATTGCAAGATAAAGGTGCTTGCCCATTTGAAATGAAGTTTTCATTGTTTAGTGTATCGTGCGCCAATTCCAGATATCAGAGAGCTCTTTTAATCAGCCTGATATTTTTGCCAGCTTTTCAGCGCATCCAGATGTTTAATTAGCAGAGTAAGGAGATAATGTGCTAATAAGAGGCTGAGAACAATATATTGGAAGGAGAGGTGGCAGTGGCATCTAAAGTCTATAGAAAAATCTGTTAATGTAATTTGCTGAATTGAGTGAGGAGGGGAATTTCTTTTTGAAACAGATCCACACTTAAAAGTTAGTCATCAGTGAATAAGAAATATGTGTATAGAGAAATAGAAATCAGGGACAAAAATATACTGAACAAACAGGAAAAGCAAGAAAGAAGCAAACTGCATTTTAAATCAAAGTAGTGTCTGTGGTACAGGGAATTTGAAAAGACCACATGTGGGGAAAAATATTTCCTGGGTGCCCTAGGGCTACTGTTCCAACCGCCTACTCTCTTGGTGGTTCTGGCTTTCATTGCCCCTAGCTGTGGTACACCCTCCTCTTGCTCAACAGGAGCAACCAAGTGGGGGGAGAGAGAGCAAGCATAGAGCTGCAGGAAACCAGTGTCAGTAACTTTTATCAGCAGCCTTAAGGAGCCAGGGATCCATCTGCAAGTCAAAAAGATTAGCATCTTTATATTTACCCTTGTTAAACAACTGAATTAAAGCCACTTCCTTCTTTAAGGACCTTGGAAGGACTTTAATTTTTTTTTTTTTTTTTTTTTTTTTTTTTTTT
>NW_026000283.1:6203980-6229955 GCF_001458135.2 Marmota marmota marmota
ATTTTTTTTTTTTTTTTTTTTTTTTTTGCTTATTGGGTATGAGGTGAAGTGCTCATATGCTCAATTTATCTCTGCAAACCCTTCTCTTTGCACAGAACTCATAGCACTTCTTACATTTCACTACTTTAAGAGTCAGCTGTTTACACACCTATTTTGCCTACTAAGCTCTGAGTTCACAGAAACAAGAAAAGGATTTATTTCTCCCTTTACCTCCCCAAACACCTAACGGTGTTTTTCACCTATTAGATTCTCAATAGTCTCTCCTCCTCATGTAACCCATGTGTTTCCCATTATCTATCGACCAAAGAGAGGAGCCTTTATATGATTTTCTTCTTATTGGTACAATGGTGTGTTTAGGAGTTGGGAGCAAATGGTGAAGGCTCAGAAAATGAAAGAGAGCAACTCACTACATTCATATATCTCAGGTTTAGCAGTAATTGTATCAGAAAACTGCTGTTAGGTATAAGTAAGCTCTAGTTGCTTCTACAGAGTCCTAAAAGAGTGTTTCTGCAATTTTACTATGCTTCAAAATCAGACAGATTAACCAAGCATAATCCTGTGCTCTGTAGAAATTATGATTCAGTAGGTAGACCTCCATCATATGCATATTTAATAAGCTCCTCAGGTAATTGCACATTTGAAAATCACTGCCCTAAATATTTTGTTACCATGAAAATTTCAATTTCTGTTTGGGGAAATATCAGTAGACAACAATATTGGGAGAATTTTTTTTAAAAATACAACCAAATTCAGGTTGGCAAGTACTTGTTATTTGTGTGCTCATAGATGTACAGGGTATGAAGAATTCAGGAGAACTACAAGAAGTACTTGCTATTCTGAAGGAATGGTCTCATTGAAGAAGAAGGACACTTCTAAAGAGTGAGACCTAACAGAATATTCTACCCCAAAGTACGCTTAACTATATAAACTATTCCTTGACTGAAAAATGCTGGAGAATTCCAAAAAGAGAGACTTATGCACAAAATGTTTTGAATTTCTCTGAGGCACCATATAAACTCAGTGAACGATAATTCATGAAATACATGCACATTTAGCAGACTTTGAACTCAAATATGGTTACCTTTATATCTAGATTCTTCTCTATTTTGCATATTTTAAATGATGTTGCTTCTCTTGAAACTAAACATCAGTTTTGGTGGGTTTTTTGTTTGTTTGTTTGTTTGTTTTTCCAGATGGTTTGACCGACTGTGTGGACCCTGATTGTTGTCAACAAAGCAACTGTTATGCAAGTCCTCTCTGTCAGGGATCACCAGATCCTCTTGACCTCATTCAGCAAAGCCAACCCCTCTTCTCTCAGCACACTTCAAGACTCTTCTATGATCGAATCAAATTTCTCATTGGCAAGGACAGTACTCATGTCATTCCCCCAGAGATCTCATTTGACAGCAGGTACATATGTATTTATTTTATTTCTTAATGAACTCTGGTCATGTTTTTCTTCAACTGTGAAAGGAAGATATCTTCTAAATACCAGGTTAATTTCTCATTCCACACAATCCATATTGTTATCTTTCTTTAGACTTCTCTAGAATGCCTAAGTTCTTACCAACTACTGAGAGAGAAATTCACTTCTAGAGATTCTGTATCAGAAAAGTTTGTGTGTGGAGCTGGGGATGTGGCTCAAGTGGTAGCGCACTCGCCTGGCATGCGTGCGGCCCAGGTTCGATCCTCAGAACCACATACAAACAAAGATGTTGTGTCCGCCGAGAACTAAAAAATAAATATTAAAAATTCTCTCTCTCTCTCTCTCTCTCTCTCTCTCTCTCTCTCTTTAAAAAAAAGTTTGTGTGTGTGTGTGTACATGCATATAAACACACACATAAATTTTCATGACAAAAAAGAAGGGAAGTACAATTTGCAAATTTATTCTGTTGACTCCTTGAAACTCTTGAATTTGAAAGGCTAATTTTTTTTTTTATCCAGCTGGGCAAACAAATTATGTAGCTTCATGTCCAGAAACTGGAGTAGATGACTTCATGATGTTTTCCCCAAAGGCCTTATGTAGCTCCACCCCTGTGGCTCTGCCGGTTACAGCCCATATGTCCTCTCTGTTGGTTTATCTCTGCTCAGTTTCCATAGCTATCCTGTGCAGATGTTTCATAGTACAAGCTCAGCTTAATCTTAGGGTCTCCACTGCAGTTTTGTTTTTCTTCTCACATCCCATGCATCACCCTTTCAGAGACTGTTCACAGGCACTCTTATCCTGTTGCAACTTGTCCAGCTTCCCAAGCCTTCCTTTGAAATCTTGGTAGAAACCTCCATGACCTCCTAACTCTAGAATCCTGCATTCCTGCAGAAGTAGCTCCATGTGGATGATACCAAGGTCAGCTGCCATCTTGAACATCAGCCAAGAATCCTGGAACCCTGGCTGCAGCAGCCTCCAGGGACCTGTATGGCTAAGCATGGTTAAAGTTTCAGAACACTTTATGCAACCCAGGTGCCTCCATGGTCTCAAAGGAATTTTTACATTTACTCCTTTGAGCCTAAGATGGGTGTGCTCTTGCCAATTCCTGAGATGCCCTCAAACCATCTTTCTTATTGTGTCTGGGCAAAGTCTTTAGAATTTCTTTAGTATCTGTAATGTCTTTAGCAACCACACATCCTTAGCTAGCCCCAGTTTTACTCACATTTTTCTGATCAAACTGCAAGGTTTTCAAATCTTTCTGCTCCTGATTATCACAATTAACCTGGCTAAAAGCTGCCAGCAATATATGTGTCATTGCCTGAATGCTATGCCACCTAGAAATTTCTTTCACCAGATTAAGAAATTCATCACCTTTAAACTCAGCCTCACAGAAAGTGCCAGAACTCAGGCAAAATGTGGGCAACTTCTTAGTCAGAATATAACATGAATGGCCTCTTGTCTAATTTCCAATACAATCTTTCTCCTCTAAAATCTGAGCCCACTCCTTACTGTCCACAGTCCTATCTGCATTCTGGTCTTCTGAGATCCAACCACAATTGTGAAAGGCTAATTTTAAGTTTTGTTCCATGATGAAAAATGTTTCCATATTAAAGGGTTGGGTGAATCTGACATCCTAATGTGAAATGCAAGACTTGTAAAAAAATGTCTTCTAGGAAACCTCAAATGCATCAATTGTCACTAAGGACCTGAGACCAAATTCATTCTCTTAGGCAAAGAAATTTTAAAACTTGACTGAGTTATTTGACATGCAATAACATTAATTTGCTCATTAATATTCATTGCTTCATGTTCATCAATGATATAATTTATTAATTAGTACTACATTTTGGTAATTCACTGAAGTCAACATTTCCATCTTAAAAATTTCCTCCTCTCTTCATTCTGTAAGTTGTTATGGCTTCCTAGACTATGGCAAACAGAAACTTTTTGTAAAACAGGGAAAATATTTGTCTAGAAGTGCATATCTACACCCTACTCACTTAGTTGAAGCCTGATGAGCATTATCAGTGCCCAAGAATAATTTGGTCAAGTTTGTACTGATATCAGTGATATTCTAAGAATACTGAAACTCAATCTTAAGTGAGAGGAATAATAAGCTCCATGACATAGATATGCATGCCGATGAATTAAATGACACACTGAACTCAAGTAAGGTGAGAAAGTCAGGACCTGAGAGAGAAAAGAAACAAGTCACAGACAAGTACACTTGCAGAAAATAGGATAATGAAGATATGTATGGAAATTTGAAACACTCAATTCCCTTCCCTTCAATTGTCTACTAGAACTCTTATTGAAACTAAAATAATTTTCATTATTTTTATTTTTGTGCAGTTTTGACCTTTTAGGTCTCTGACAGAAATCAAACCCAAATGCCAATATATCACAAGAAAGGACCTTTCTGCCAGGGGATCTTGTCAAAGTTTGCCTCCTTCCAAGAGATTCAGTGAGCCTTATTTTGAAATGTTTCTCCCAGCTCAATAACAACGTAGTATAACTTTCAGATGAGGTGTAGTCATAGTAATTATTTAGATAGTGTAGATTTATTTACTGTACACCAGAGGAACAAAAAGAACAAAAATCAGCATTGTCCACATTTTCCTATTTAAAGTAGAGGTAAGTCATCAACATTGTATTTTTCTCTACACTTAAAAGACAAGTCAGTTTTTAAAAAGTGAGAGAAATAACAACAACCTCCATGACATGGAGATTCATGGAAATGTGTTAAATGACACTGAACCCAAGTAAGGGGAGGAAGTCAGAACCTGAGAGAGACAAGAGACAAGTCATTGTTACCCAGAGCAGGACATTTGAGCAATAAACTTTGAAAAGTCAGAACAAACTTAAACCCCTGCGGTTCAGCTTCATGCTTCAGCAGAGCTTGCCTGCAGCTCACAGAGTGAACAAACCTATTACTTGTGGTGGTTAATGCCCTTCTCCTCCTCCTGGTTTGATTGAGTTTTCCCATTCCTTTGTAAAATGCTCCAAGTTATCATTTGGCTTTGCAAGTCACATTTAAATTCAGAGCGATGGGTCTCCTTCATCCAGTGGTCTCAGCTATTACAGATTTATCCATTCTGAAGAATAGGTGCAGGCCTATTCCAAGGAAAGTAGTTGAAAACAAACAATCTATTTTCTCAAAAAAAATTTTATTTGGGGTATCTTTGGATAGAATAAGTCCAATTCTGATCACATATGTGAATAATAATTGTTACAATCTCTTAAATCTATATAGTACTTTTTCTTTGGATTTCTTTGATACAAGGGAGGATTCATTATTTGAATAAACACACATGGTTCTCCATGTTTGGTTCTCCTAGGTTCAAGAGCTCACAGATTGGAACAGTTTGAATTTTCAGGTTTCAATTCATTTTGTTCTATACAGATAGATCAAAATAGAGCTCCAAATCAAACACAGTTTGTGGTAGATGCTTCAAACTTTAGTTTGCAAAGGCTTCAGGCAAACATTATTTAATTTTATCCTCACAGTACCCCATGAAGTAGGCAATTGTACTATATATATTTTATATATGAATAAACTTAAGTTCAGAGAGGTTAAATAAATTGCCCAAAATCACACAGACCGCAAATTGGCATCGTAGCAACTCCTGTAACCTTTCACTATGCCACAGCTTCCCCGTTTTAGCTTGTCCTTAAAAAAGTCTGATGACATGGTCCAGATCTATCCCAGGTAAACAACATCTGGGTCAACAGAAGAAACTTAGAAACCAAGTGGTTTTTTGTTTTTTTTTAAATCCAGTTCATTTTAATACACTTCAATGACATCATCTGCAAACTTTCAATCAGTGCCAATGAACTACTTTGTAGAAGACAAATTAATTATATGAAATGGGAGTTTTACTGTATGTAAATTGTTAAATTGTTATATATCAGGCCTCATACTGTGCTTTTACATGTGCTATTTCACAAAAACTCTGTATAGCAGGCACTTTTAGTAGCTGTACTTTTTAGGCACGGAAACAAGAATTGAGATGTTAAGTAAGTGACTTGTTCAGGGAAAATCAGAGGGTTAGAGGCAGGATTTGAACCCAGACAGACAAGTGGTAAAAGTCTGGTCTATAAACTAATGTGCTGAGCCACTTTGACTACTTAAAAAGCTGGGGTGACCATCTCCAAAATGGCTTAATACATTCCTGACTATGGGGTTGCTCTCCTCCGACAGATCTAGGACACTTACATGTCATAATCAGATGAACGACTTTGCTTTTTTTTTTTCTTTTGCTGTATAACTGAGAGATAGCTGGGGAGGCAGGTAAAGAAAGCATTGCTACAGGGATGATTTGCCTACTGGCAAAATATGACCCACACAATTGACTTGCTGCCTAGCACTACCACAATCAGAAACCTCTGGAACTAAAGATAGTGGCATACAGGTGACAAAGAGTTGCAAGGACACACAAATGTTAAATAACTGTTCATCCTTGTGCATCCAAGGGAGACTAAACTTTCTTATTCTGAATTTGCTGCACTGGCATGTGAGAGCACATAGAACATGTACCTTTTGTGCCCTATGATTGGTATAATGTCAGTGTGAACATGCAGCTTGCCCACGGTGAAGTCTCTAGCAAACTCGATTTGCTGTTTTTATTTTTTTAATACAATTTACCCTGTAGCCTGTGTTGCTCTCTTTTCTTCAATCTATGTGTTTTCTTCAAACATAACTACAAAGCAAACCACATATTCTGTGTGCTCTGGATGACTTATTATTTTTTAATAATGTAAATAGGTGAACAGAAGCATTATTGATCTTCAGTGTCTAAGCATTTAATCACTATTAATAATGTAAAAGGTTTTTATAAATATGTAAAAACAAGAGTACATTAAACTAAACGACAGCAGTAATTTGCAAAGCCAGACATTTCACTCGCCATCACTAATGGAGAAGTACATTTAAAAAACAAAATCCTACCAGGATTAGTGCAACCACTGACAGCAAGGTCTAGCCAAACTCATTTGTCTATTTTGTAACCATGAAAGAATGATCCCCACATCAATCTACATCAAGTGTCTACATCAGAGGTTGCTTAAAAGCAGCCTACAGATGGCCTGACATTTAGAAGTCAGGAGATCTAACATAAAAATTGGAATACATTTCTTCTCTAGAATTTTTGTCAACCCTAGGCCCATGGACATGACGTAAGTAGTCTGGAGGTGAGGGCCAGCTACCTTCAGAATTAGACATAACACGCCCCTCTAAATCACTATCCACTGTTTCCCTTATACCTGATTCACTTCACTTACTTCCACTGTCATGCCTGGCCCTGCTCTTTGAGCTTCTGACCCCTGCTCTGTACAGTTTCAATAGCTTTCCTTGGAAAGAACTCAAGTATGTATGTATGTGTGTGCATGGATGTGTGTGCATTCTGATATTTTTCCCTGATATAAATCTCATCATTTTTAAATATCATCATTTTTTCTTAATTTTTGAATGATTATTAATGAGTTTTTTAAAAAGATGACCAAACATGAAATAGAAATCACATTAGTGGAAAAATAGGCCTACCCTTAGTTCACAGAGTACTTTCGTACACCTCATGAATAAGTTGGTATATACTCTGCCTCATGAGGCTAATAAATTCCTCTGGGGCCAGGGGTCTTAATATATGGCCCACATATCATGGTGTCAATCCAGGTTCCACCACAATAACAAAAAGTGCACTTTTTATGAGAAGAATGTGTGTGTTGACAGGCATTTGATAACTGTTTATCACTTAGAGTATGTTTTCTGAACAGTTTAAAGATGTAAAACTTCACAGCAGTGTTGCTAAACGAAATTGTGGTGACTTTTCTACCCACCACTTATGGAATACCTACCCTTAGTTGAAAAGTTCTAGAATTGGGACCAAACTTAGTACAACACTAAGAACCTAAAAGCACTCTTAACAGTCTAAAAAATTAAGAAGTTAAACAAGATGATGACTTTCTTCTAGTTCTAACTTTTTGTGGAGTTGTTACATTTCAATTTCTTGATTCATACTGGGATGTACATTGTTAGCTTTGAATTGTTCTCATTACTTAATGTTAAGTTTTGTAAGGACAAGAAAGAAGTCTGATTTGTTCTCTCATTATTTGGATATCTGTTGCTATGTTAGTCAGATTTTCATCACTATGACCAAAATACCTAACAAGGACAACTTAAAGGAAGTAAAGTTTATTTTGGCTCATAGTTTCAGAGGTCTCAGTTCATGGTCAGCCAGATCCATTGCCCTGGGCCTGAGGTAAGGCAGAAATCATGGCATAAGGTGTGGCAGAGGAAAGCTGCTCAGTTCATTTTAACCAGGAAGGAGAGGGAGACGGACAAGGAGAGGGAAAAGGAGAGGGAGAGAAAGAAAGAGAGAAAAGAAAAAGAAAAAAAGGAAGAGAAAGAGGAGGAGGAGGAGGAGGGGGAAGAGGAGGAAGAAGAGCAGCAGCAGCAGCCAGGGACACAATATAGTCCCCAGTGACCTACTTCCTCCAGCCATGCCTCACCTTCCCAAAATTACCACCCAGTAGTCCATTCATATTATTAACCATCAAATTGTTTAATCTACAAATGAGGCTTTTATAATCCAATTTTTTCCACTCTGAACATTGCTGCATTGCCTAATACATGAGCTTTTGGTGGGACATTTCAGATCTAAACCATAACAGTTGCTTTATGGCAAGCTCCTCAAAGTAATATATTAAAATAATGTGTTGTTATTAAATCTCATGATTCTATGGGTCAGAAATACAGACAGACCCACTTGAATCAAAGTGTGAAATATGATATGTCAAGAAATTTGTAATGTTTTGAACAACCCACAATAAAAAATTTTAAAAAAAAGAAAGAAATACAGACAGAACATGGCACAATGGCTCATTTCTGCTCTATGATATTTGAATGCTCAGCTGGAATGACTCAAGTATCTGGGGACTAAAATAACTGGACAACAGCTAGGAATCTTTTCACATACAGTCCTGTTGGCTACATGGGATTCCTATTAGCATAGTAGCAAGCCTTGAATTTGTTAGAACTCATACATGGTGGCTCAGAGCTACAAGAGTGACTGTTATAAAAGACAGGAAATGGAAGATGCTAGTCTATTAAGTATCGTGTCTAAAAATTGTCATGGTGTCATTTGTGTCATATACTATTAGTCAAAGCAGTCAATGATCTTTCCCAGATTCAAGGGGAAGGACATACATCCCAATTCTTGAAGAGATAAGGATCAAAGAATTTTTTACCATCTTTAATCTAGATCCTAACTAGTACCCAGCACATAACAAGTAAAAACTGAATGAAAAATTAAGTGGCTAAGTGGTTTGTTTAGTTATAGTAATTTTGAAATGCAAGTGCTCTTCTCACATTTGCTAATGAAAAAACTCATTTTGGTTGCCGAGAACACACAGATGATATCAGGACCTTAAATAAACCAATTCCCAAATGTAGAATCAGCCTAAACGTAAGATTACATATCTCCAAATAGCACAAGAACTAAATTCGTAAAAGATGAAGTTATTATGTAACATTGCCAAAGTGATGACTTTTTTAAAACTTAAAAGACCTTCCACCACTGTCATAGCCTGCCAATAACTGATATCATTTATGATTTTGTATAAGCATCTACCTTCGATGGGATATATAATCAAAATGTAGTACCAAGAAGAAATTAGGAAATAAGGAGCATTATTAAAAAGTCAGTAGGAAGACTACTGTCAGTTGACTCAATTTGGTATGCATCATTATTGTTTCTCACTAGAAAACCAAAGAGAAGTGCCACCAAACAATTTGAAGTACTACAGATGCCTTAAGTATGGAATTCCTGGCAAACTCCACTTATCCAAGCTCTTCTCTTCTTTTACTACATCCCACTCAATAATAAAATCTTGATTCTTGCTCCTGATTAGTCATAATACCTGGTAATAGCCATAATTGCTTATCATAACTTGTTTAATAAAACATGCTTTTCTGCACTTGGTTGAGCTGGGAATAAATACAATTTGAAATTCTGTGAATAACAAAACAAGTTATAGACCCAAGACTGAGGTCAAAGGAAGCTTGCAGGAAGGTGGTCATTTCTGCAAAAGCTACTTATTGTGAATAAATACAAAGAATTAAGAATAACCATACTTGAAAAATACTAATTATAGACTTAAGTATATTTTTATCAAAATTTTAGTACTTCCAGAGTAACTGATGATTTCATAAGTCCTCAGAAGGAGATAACAGAGATATCAGATTCCTCTGCCATTCTTAATGTAATATTGTACCCTGATATCAATTTATTTTTCAAAAGAGTGATGAGGATATGTATTCATTCATTCATTTAAGAAATATTTCTTTAGAACCTACCCTGTACCAAGAATTATGTGGATGGAGATAAACAAATGAAACACAATCCCCTTTTCACAGAATTTACATTCTAGTGAAAGAGGCAATGAAACGTCAATATTTGATCATTGCACATTGTGCATATATATATATGCAAATTACCATACTGTACAACATAAACATGTACAAATGTTATCTCAGTTAAAATGAAAATAAGAAAAATACATAAATAATTAAAATACTTGCACGTTAAATAACTTCAGTGAACCTGGGACAGAATGTAAAGAAAGCAATGAGCCTGGCACAGGCTGGACAGGAGTTTCAGGGAATGATGGAGACCACATGACATAAAAAACCAGGTTTTTAAAGAAGCTTGAAGTTCATTAACTCAGAGGATCTCAAATTCAACTGATTTGTTAGGGTACACATGTACCCTAAATTGATGCAAGATAAGAGGTATTCTAGCAAATAAGACAAAGTCATTAAACAGTGACAGAAATGAAGCTAACCTGGATATTTTCAGCTATAACATAGAAATGGAACTAATTGATTCAGGTGAGCACAAAGAGCTGTTAAAATTGATACATACAAGAGACTGTTGATGACTTGCAAGAAAAATACAAAGCTTATTTAGGCAGGGAACAGCTTAACTATGCACAAGTAGTTTCATCCTTTGACATTTAAAGCTATAATTTTTTTCTATAATTTAAAGTGTTTGTATTAAAAAATTCTGGGAGAAAACAGATCAATCATCAAAAAAATTTCCATTTAGCACAATAAAGCATTCCTATTAACTACGCTTTGGATTCATTTTATAATAACAGATTCTGTAGTTTGAAGATAATCTATATTAGAGAAGACTGATAATCGTCTCACTCTTGAGATTTATGTACATTAGAATGTTTTTGTTTTTTCTTTTCTTCATTCAGTGATAGGTACTCTACTAGGCTCTGACCTCTCTTCATTATAATGAAGATCACAGACAATAATGAAAAATGTAAATATCAGGAAGGTATAAGTACTGTCAAATGAGATAAAGGAAATTTAGGGACAGAGAATGACCATTATAGACAGAGTGGTTCAGAGAAGCTACTCTGTGGGTGTAACACTAGGGCAGACCCTCATAGCATTCATCTATATGCTAGGTGATTTGGGCTTGAATATTTTTTACCACCTGGACCCATATAAAATAGATTTTCACACAAGCAAGAGCCTGACATTGACATTTAGGAGTCTATTGAATTAAGATTCTGTGCCATTATGTGCAATAGGAAGGTAAAACAAATCTTTCTCAAGAAATTACTACCTATTGTTACTGTACTAGGATTTATTGATAAATGCTTGGAGTGCCTGCCCATCCAGAGAATTTGAATAACTCAGTCAAACTGGATATGCCTTAGAAAAAGAACTAAACGATAGCTCTAGACCATTTAATCATGAAAGGGAAAAAAATAGCAGTTCTTCAACGATTACTTAAACCTAGAAAAAATCCAATATTTAGAAACCACTTACTGATTTGAAGTTATAAACAAAGAAAAGATAAAAGACAGCCTAAATCTTAGAATATTTAAAAGGAAACACAATGTTGTTACAGTATTTAAGCATTCACAGAATTAGTATTCATAGTTTTGTGTATCTATGAGTAACCCCAGAAGATCCATAACATAATCATTCATAATTTTGCTGAGGTACACATTTGGATCCATATGAATTTTGTTTAACTTTTTCATGAATCTGTTTGTTAAAGAACTCTAAGTCTATTTGCTAATAGCAGGTTTTTGTGTATTTTTAATCTAGGAACATGAAAAACATTATACCAGGTACACAACTGAGAGTAGATAAACACACAAAGCAACAATTGCTGAATAAATTAAATAGACTAAGGACTGGAGGAAGCCCTTCACAGAGCATCAACATACTCAAATCTACTTTCTAGTCACCTTTTTTTTTTTTTTTCTAAAAAGAGACACCGCACATAACCTGCCCACATTTGGGAAAGGTATCCAAGCATGGTTTGGCTTGGACATATGTCCTTGTGTTCTGCTTTATCATTGCACCTTGCTTTCCCTGAGCAACCTCCTTTCTTCATAGCTTCTGCAGTTGTTGTCCTAAGTAGGGAGAAAAGTTGTTGATAGTTGCTAATAAAGCACTTTGATCTCATTTATGTGAAAGGTGTTACTCGTGTGAAAACAGGCTCTCCTGATTTTCAGACAATGATTTTGTCTAATGCTATAATTCATGAAACACATGTTCAAGACACATTTTAAAAATTACAAAGTGCTGAAGGTTCCCAGATTTATAGTGTTGGCTAGCTTCCGAAATCAGCAGTCAACACCTAAAGGTACCAAAAAGAAAGAATGTGCGACTTTCACTTCTTTGCAAATGCTCTTAGAAAAAAGTCTGAAAAGAAACCAGAAAGTAAATCTTCAAAATGTTATTCAATCTGATTATTTATGATATTTTGAAACTTAGATATTTTCAGATGCTTAATAATTAGTAATACCAGTAGCTATCTACAACTTACCTCAGTGTGATAGTTATTTTCTAATATTTTATCTTTCCCACTTTCTGCTCAATTAAAATCAAAAGTCAAAAGGCTCAAATCCTCATTACCTACTTCTCAGCCACGATACATGTTTGCAGTGACTCTAGCTAATTAAATCATCTCATCTTGTCCCTAGAGAGGGAAGAACCAATGCATGTTTGGGGATAAAGAACGAATAACGTTCTGTAGTTCCTTTCCACTATACACCCTGCACAAAGAAAGTGTTCAGCAGTTGGTAGATTTCTGTAGGTAATAATTTCCTAGGGATATCACCATGTTTGTAGGTGAGCACTTTTAATTGTAGCCACATTATTTACATCTAGACAGAAAGATCTGAAGTACAGCTCAGGCTCTTTGGAGTCCAGATCAAGAGACCTCCACCACTCCACCACTTATTACTGTAACAATATTGTGCTTCCTTTTAAATATTCTAAGTTATAGGCTGTCTTTATTTTTTCTTTGTTTATAACTTCAAATCAGTAAGTGATTTCTAAATAACGGATTTTTGTAGGTTTAAGTAATTGTTAAAGACCTTTTTATCTTGAATTTTTTTAATCCTAAATAAGCTTCTTCATATTTAAAACAGACCTAACAGTTGTCCCACTCAGGGTTATGTGGATATTAAGTAAAGAAAGTGTCTTGCATAGTAGCTGGCTCAGAGTAAGTATGTAATGTTTTTTTAAAAAATATTTATTTATTTTAGTTGTAATTGGACACAATACCTTTATTTTAATTATTTTATATGTGGTGCTGAGGATAGAACCCAGGGCCCCGCATGTGCTAGGCAAGCACTCTACCACTGAGCCACCACCCAGCCCTGTAATGTTTTATATATACAATTACATCATAATTATCAGCATTCAGAAAATAATTTTCAGGATCAGAAAACAATCTGGAAGGTTCAGTTGTAAATATGGTCATTTCACCGGGTGATTTATGATATCTTTGTGTGGTGATAGAGGACAGAAATAAAGTATGATAGTTATTTTCTAATATTTTATCTTATTCCCATTTTACATAAGGAACAAATGAAGCTCAGAGTAATTCTGTTTTGTAGGAAAAGTAAGAGTGGTGATGCTAGCAAGACAGAGCTAGAACACAGTGGCTACAGCTAGGCCAAACATTTTTCTCATGGCAGAAAAAATAATTCATGCTCAGGAAATAGCCAACAAGAAGGACCTGGCCTATATTTAATGACTCTCCATTATTTGAAAGGCAGATCAACAGAGAAGTGTCAGGAGAGGTTAATGAGGTTAACAAAACCTCATAAAGCTGATTACAAAGATAAACCAATTGAGTAATGTGTAGAACAAGCAAAACACAAACAAAAAAAATTAACTTCAGACTATTCAAGAGTTGCAAGGGCTTACAGGACAAATATTTCATATTCAAATTCTGGACAAAAGTAATCATGTGTCTAAATGAAGCAAACTGGCACTTATGCAGTCCTGAAAATGTGACTGTGTCGTCAGTTTTCTTATTGCTTCAAAACACTTGATCTTTTTCCCATTACTTTGGGGATCTCAGGCATCCAAAGCAAGCCTACTTTTGACAAGCAATTACCAGGGCAGATGGGAAAATAGCCACCCTACCTCAGGGTGAGTGCCCCCATTTTGTTTTACTTGAAACATCACTAGCCATGAGGAAAATAATTCTGCTTAAAAAGCTATCTGCATTTTCAATAGCACCACATTTCCCTGAGCCCTAGAATGTTGATGGGTAATGCTCCCAGCTGCTTTTAGTGTTACCTATTTGGTAGGTATTATTTATTTGGGCTAGTGATCAAAGGGGTAGGATTAAATCAGCCTGCTATATTTAAGTAAAAACTAATGAGATTTTGTTGGGTTTGCATATGAACTTTCACTGCATTCACATTTTTAGAACATGAAAACCAGTTCATGCTAGAACATTAGGTGTTTTCATGGTGCTGCACCAGCTTAGATAATGTGTATAAAAAACAGCATGTGTTCTATTGGAACCCCTCCCAAAATATGGATATTAGAAACCTCAAATATATTTAAATTATAAAATACCAAATAGTAATTTTGTGATGATATATAAAGACATAATGAAGTTAATGTGCATAAATTAAGCATTTGAGGAGAGCTATTCATTCATTTCTCCCAATAACATAGGTGCTATTTAATCCCCTGAAGTAGTCAATTATCAAACAAAACTCTCATGATGAGATGGTCATAATGTAAAATCCAGAATGTTGGCTTCTAATAAATGAACTGGTAAGGCATCTGTCACACTGGAGCCTCACAGTAGTCTCTGAAACCCTGGAAGAAGTGCCATGAGAATGGGTTGCAAGTACATTATAACTTTATTCAAAAATAAAATTTGAGTTGAAATCCTATGAATCTTTCTTAAGCCCCTGTCGGGTACTCCAGGCACTGGGAAGGACACAAAGAAAACCACACAGTCCTTATCGTAGAGTGACTAATAGGAAAGACAGATCTATAACTGTCATCCAAGATAGGCTGTGACAAGTGTAATAACATGGGTACAAGCACTGTATAATAGAATAATAGGAGTGAGGGAGAAATTGGCGTTTTTTAGGATAGATAAATTGGGTTAAAACATATTTCCATTTCATGATCTCTGGATTTGAAGGGTCCCCACAGTTCATTTTATAGTTCAGCCAGCACTTTGTGGTGACAGTTTTACTACAGCTCCCCAAATTACAGTTGTTGCAAACCTTTTTCCAAAGGTTAATGTGGAGGAGTTAAAATTCATGTCACAGATTTTATATGGTAAGATTGTGAATCAGTTGTTGATTTGCCTTCCTTTATGTGGTTTATGCTTCCTGCCTTCTTCCCCAGGAGTTTATACACCTTAATTGGCTGATTATGCTATGATTTTGCTTTTACTAAAGCAGCGATTCTCAAAGTTTGGCCTTTAGACCAGCAGGATCAACATCACTTAGGAACTTGTTAGAAATGCAAATTCTCAGGTCCTATACCAGACCTATTGCATCAGAAACTCCACTCCAGGGATAAGGCCCAACAATCTGCATGTTAACAAGCCCTCCAGGGAATTCTGGCACATGGCCCACAGGATCAAGCTTGAGAATCACTGGTCTATAGGAAAGATTACCAAGAAGGACTGCCAGAGTCCCACAATGGCACTTTAAAGAATAGGCCCTTTTAGTCATTACATGAGGACACTGGATAATAGAAACATCATAAGCCCTTTGTCCTAACCATCAGGGTCCCTAGAAGCAGTGCTTTAACCCAAATGATACAATCAATGACTGTGGGATTTAAGTTATAATAAGCCCAGGGAGCAACCCTCCAACCACATCTCATATGCAGTAGGTTTCTGTCCCTTGAAGAATCAAGCCAACTGACAGCTCCTCAAGGAATATAAAGGGCAGGATTCAAACACTAGTGAGCAGAGAATTCTTATGGCTTCTCCCAGCCCAGGCCTTCTCAATGCTATCTCTTGACCAGAGCTGTCAGCTTTTGAAAAGGATTTCATCTGTTCCTATGGAGAAAACAGCCTAACCTGCCCACCTGCTGCTAGGTCCCCTGCTGGCTAGGTCCTTGATTTTGAATGTAACCCTTCAAAAGTAGCTTATGCTCATGTTTGCAACAAAGCAAATAGCTGTAACTTCCCTAGCCCTGAGCCTCATTTTCCTTACGAAAAATTCTAATCAGAAATACAATGCAGTAAATTACATCTTCTTTCAGCAATTTAGTTTTCAGCCTTGTTTTCAAACCAACTTTTGTGCTTCAGGTTAATGTTGTTGCCTGAGGTGTTGAATGAATATTGGAAATTTGACACAGAAGACAAAAGACAACAAATAAGGGAAAAGGAGAATGGAACCAAGAGTTGATTGAAGGCTAGGGATAATTTGACTATACCTTGAAAATAGCAAATACAGAATGAATTAGACCTTTTGCATCAGGGCTGTCTAACAAGCAGCTTGTTAGTTAAATAAGGCTCTCAGTAAAGTGTATTCTGACTTGTATTTCTCAAGTTGCCCTATTCTTCATACCAAGTTCCAAAGACTTGGAAGATTCACCGTTTAGTTAAAGTGGAGAAGCAATTCCTTTGGGGTACTGCTTTAGCATAGTGACAGCAGGTAGACAGTTTGGCAGCAGCCTGTATTCTCCAGAGAATAGGGAAACAGACACTTGTGAGGGATGATCTTCCCCATGCATGGTTTTTAAGTCACATTGGACATGCCCATCTAAGTTCAAGTTATTTTGCTATGACCAACAACATCAGGGAGAAGTTCTTGTTTTTAAAGGTTCAAGGAAGCAAAGCATCCCATCCATGTCTGTGAATCAAAGGAGAGCTCCAGGCAAAGAAGAAAAGCATGCAGTGTGGGCACACATGTGTACACGTGTGCACACGCATGAACACACACATACATACATACAACCAACACAAAAGACAGTTACAGCTGGGCATGGTGGCGCACTCCTGGAATCCCAGCAGTTTGTGGGGCTGACGCAGGAGGATTGCAAGTTCAAAGCCAGCCTCAGCAAAAGTGTGATGCTAAGCAACTCAGTGAGACCCTATCTCTAAATAAAATACAAAATAGGGCTGGAGATGTAGCTCAGGGGTCAAGTGTCCCTGGGTTCAATCCCCAGTAACACCCCCCTCAAAAAAAGGCAATTAAAGTGGACAGATACCTGCTGTACACATGTGTTTGCCCATCCTCATGGCAGTCTAGACAGCAGCTCCTGTCATCTGACTTGAAAGATTCTGAAGATTTCTCTATATTATTGAATTGAAAAAGTCTCAGAAAAACATGGGCCCTTGAATAGGATTCAGATTGTGCTAGTTTTGATGTGGCAAAACTAAGAGTTCAATATGTTTTTGAGATAGGCAATGGATGGGCCAAGTCAGATTGTTTAATTTAGATGTGATGCAAGGAAGCAGGGACTCTCCAGAATAGGAAATTGGGAGGAATGCCAATGGGGATAAAGAAAAACACAGGAATCAGAATTGTGGTACTATCAAAGACAGACCCCTGCCATATACACCTCACTATTCAGCTAGGGTTTGTCCGTATTATAGAGGCTTCCCTGGATCTGAGAAGGATAATTAGAACAAGTTGTATAAATGGGGAGAAATTACATTTAATGCTGGTGTGAATCAGAAAACACAAGCTAGAGACATAGCTACTTGTCCACAATTAGGAAGAAAATTGAGTTTAGAAGCTGGAAGTTCATAAAATGGTGGTTGAGCTGAACAAAGTGGCATAACATACCATATTAAGCAAGAATACATACAAATTCTCCCTACGGATCATTTGTAGTTGGTATAGCCCCAGGAAGTGAGTAGATTCAAGAGCTTTCTTTTTGAGATAGAGTTTGCCTGAGAAGTAAATTTTCCCCTAGGTTTCTACATGGAGTGTCAGTCAAGATTATTGCAAATTAACAAGAATACTTTAATACTGTCCCCAAATTTAGATAATTTATACTGACTTTGGATGACTGATATTGGTCAAAGATTATAGTAAGAACTAGTAATCCAGGAATGAAAAGAGCTAAGAGTTATTCTTGTGAAAAATGGATGACATGGAGTGTGTAAATAATGGGAGCAAATGCAGCAAGATACAAGGAATCTTAGAACATTTAAAGTCTAATACATTACAAAGAGAGTTCAATACTGATAAATGTGGAATAATAAGTTTTATGGGGCTTTATCATATGCTGTAAGTTAGTGTGGATCATAAAATATGAGGAATAAAAAAGTAGGGGAGTTGAAAGACAAGTCTGTGCACATTATTTATGAATGATGAAGAGTGAAACGAATGAAAAGAAGAGCAGGTAGAGAATGTCTTGAATAATGATGACTTTGATGAGTCATTATCACACAAATCTGTGTGCTTCATAAAATATGAGGAATATTAAGGAGCAGAAGAGTCAAAAGACAAGTCTTCTCAGAGTGAGATACAGAATGAAGGAAGAGAAGAATACAAGGGAAATGCACAGAATAATGATGACTTTTATGAGACTTTCACTCACCAGCCTGGATCCTTCATAAATATAAGCCATATAGAAAATAAAAAAAGCAGCAAAACGAAGAGACAGATCTGTGTCTGTCATAAAATATGAGGAAATAATGCCAACTAGGCTTGACAAAATAAAAACAAAAATAATTGAACCTACTACAGCTGTGGAAAGACACAATGTCTAGATTAATGTGAACAAATAAAATGAGCAAGTGTAGAATTGTCTTTCCAATAGGGAATCAGCAAGCACCTAGGTAAGTGTTACTATCGCAAAGTCCACCTTGTTAGCTAGTAGCAAGGTTTGGCAAGTTCATAATCAATCCCTGCCAAACCCCCAAAACCACCATAGAGACATAGCTACTTGTCCATAATTAGGAAGAAAATTGAGTTTAGAAGCTGGGAGTTCATAAAATGGCAGTTGAGATGAACAAAGTGGCATAATATACCATATTAAGCAAGAATATATACAAATTCTCCCTACGGACTGGGGTTCAGGAAACAATGTTTAATTTTTAAATGATTTGGCCTTCCAAACACACAGTTTCTTTTCAGTCTCTCCAAATCTAGTCCCTGTGTAGTTCATAGGAGATTTTCACAGCTTATTTCCACTTAATATATACCCCTCTTGTCCAATATTGCTTTCTAAACACCTCTACAAGTTTACTATATAAAACCAGAAATGTGGGGCTTGTGTTGTAGCTCAGTGGTAGAGCACTCACCTAGCATAGGCAGGGCCCCAGATTCAATCCTCAGCACCACATAAAAATAAAGAAATAAAATAAAGGCATTATGTCCAACTACACCTAAAACATAAATTTAAAAAAACAGAAATGTCCTTTATTTTCATTTCTTCTCACATTGAACTTGGAAACTGGGATCAAATTTGTCAGGATTAGTTCAAATTCTAAAACTCGAGGACTTCAAATATCTTTGCTATTAGAACAAATGGGATTTCAAAATGATACAGAGAGAAAAAAAAATAAAAAAAATGATACAGAGATTGGAAAAATCAAACATGGAAATAAAGCAAGTGTCCATATGCCATTTACATGCCATTCAGAACCATGATTTGCATAATTCATGGGAAGAAGAAAGCCACTGATCTATCACTAAACAAGAAATGTTGGTCTGAGAGCTCAGATATATACACAAACACTAATAGCAATAATTATACTAGCTTACCTTTGTGTAATACTTAATGGTTTATAATTTGTGTTAGGGAAAAGCCTTAGGTAATTCAGGATAAATCCTATTAGCATAATTTATAACCAATTCCTCTGATTGCAGTAGAACTTAGTAATGAGGTTTATCGGCTGAAAGATATAAAACAGACTTTGTTAACTGTCTTTTGCTTATTTGGAGGAGTTTTGGTTTTTCTGCTTTGTTTTGTTTTTCCTCAAGTGATCCTTGTGTCCTTGAGCCTTTAGATACTTCCCTTGGCTTGCTGATTCTGTTAGATAAATATATAATCCCAGGGTGAAATTATTAGCATTATTCTGGAAAGCCATGTTGGCCAAAATAACATGGCCCCTTTTAATCCAAGATTGAGCTGCCCAGGATACCCCAAATCCCAGTTGGAGAAAAAAAATGACATTTGTGCCCTAGAAAAAAAACATTGACCTTGTTCAACCTTCCTCAACCCTGCCAACTCCAACTATAAAATGCATAGCCAAGAGCTAAGAGCTGCCAAGACTAGGATTGGACTCTAGTGAAAAAGCTATCTCCTCCCCCACCCCAAATAATGGTAGACCAGTGAAAAATCTTTGCTTGGAATTTGTCCCAGGGCCCTCTTCTTAACTGCCAGACTCCAGGAATTTGTTACAGCTTGTCAGCCAGGCCAGAGTTGAAAGTAATGGACATTTTAGTGGACTGTCCCTGAGGAACAGCCCTATTTCGGGGTTAGTTTAATGGAATCCCATTCTTTGGCAAGGATGAAGCTCATTTGCTTAAAGAGGAAATGTCCTGATATATTTTATTAAATTGGGCAAGAATAATAGGATGCGATAGTCAGGATTGTGTCTCTTTTGCAGGCTTTAATTTAAGGTTCACCACCTATGTTTGTTTGGTTGTGTTTTTTTTTTCCCAGACAAAGTTATGTGGCAGTGTGCATCATGAATATTAAAAATTTTCATACCTTTGTATGTAAATGCACAGAAAATGCACATAACAAATTGATACTGCCTATTACTACTGGTGAAAACACTAGAACAAGGAAGTGGGGGAGAGGTGGTCAATAGGACTTTTGTCATATTTATAATGTATTTATGTATTAACTAATGCAATTAATTTTGATTTTGATGAAAGGAAAGTGTCCTTCCACAACTAGGGCTCTTTCCCAAAGAAATAAGAAATTCCATGTAGAAAAAAATAAGAAACAACTAAACATCCTAAAACAAGGGGTGAGATAAACATGTTTTGAGGTACCATTTTAAAGGTACATTATATAATAACAAAATTGTATATTGATGAACTTCTAATTACATTGGTTGATGTTGCTAACCATTCAGAGATCTACCTTTTCTATGATCCCAACTTTGATGGCTAAAAAAAGTACACATAACCTCCTCAAGATGTTATTAGTACTTATTACTGATTGGCAAAATTATTGTTTTCTTGGTTTTACTTGACTGTTTTCAAAAGTTTCAAAATCTTGGCTTCTAGATTTAGCTTTAATGTGCTTTGTTATTTGCCTTTGGTCTTGTGTTTCAGGCGTGCCTGTGTGATTCGAGGCCAAGTGGTGGCTGTAGATGGAACCCCTCTTGTGGGGGTGAATGTCAGCTTCTTGCACCACAGTGATTATGGGTTTACCATCAGCCGGCAGGATGGAAGGTATGACATTATTGCTTCTGACCATTGTGGGAACCAAGTACTGACTTCTACCCATGAGTAAATGTAGGGCTGAAGATGATACAATGGTAGTAAGCCCATCTCCCATTTATATCTAGAGAAGTCGTTGGTAATATTTATTTCCTCCATATCTCTTTGTAAGTCAAACCAAACTACTCTTCTAACTTTTCATGGTTATTCTCAAGTGTTCTTGAAACTCAGGCTATGTGAAAACTTTTTTATCTTTAATCTATTTCCATTTATAATTCCAACTTAAGTTCAGTGAGTTGATGGAGATAATAAATAGGGAACTGAGAACACTCTGGCTAGTCTTCCAAAATAGGCCAAAATATTTCAGAAATAAACATGTCCAAAAAGTTTCTTCCAAAAGTTCAAAATTTAACCATACTAAAAGGATTTTTTTCCATGATCTTAAACTTTTTATGAAAAAATTATAGATTTACAAGAAGCTGCAAGAGTAGTACATAGAGGTCCCACATACCCTTTGACTAATTTTTTCAAAAGTTAAAAGGATTTTTTAATGTGTCCTATTTGCCTAGTGACTGCAACTGATTGACAAGCATGGCCAGCCTATATAACTGTAATGAGTTAAACTTGATCATCAACTAGCCAATGACTTTTTAAGGGCTTCTCTAGGTTCTCTGAGACCTGGGAAGTGAGACCTCCAAGTAAAACATTTCTTCCTGGAAAATGATTTACTCACAAAAACATTTTTGTTGCTGTCATGTAGATAGACACTTATTCAGAATATTTGAGTCAATAGGCCATGTGTCTATCTTGAAGGTACCTATTTATAACTCCAGGGAATATTGTAATAATGGTCTTGAGGTTCCCTGTTCTCCAGGTGGCTACCATTAAAGTGTCCTACTTATAACAAGGCACTTCAGTACTTATAAAAAAGACCTGAAGGCTAGGAGCTTTATCACAATATGAGAGACTATCTCATATTAAGAACCCATAGTCATACCTTATTAGTCCTAACCATTTCAGAAATGCTAATTTTTCAGCTTGGGCTGCACTAAATTTACTTTTTCAATTGCCTGTCAAGAAAGTGCTTATAAAAAATTAGTTAAAGAAGATAAGGAAGTTTTAACCTACTTAAGAAAACAAACCATTTTTAAAGAGTTTAGTGAATTATTTGAATGTAAATTGCATTGCTAATAGTAACTAGCCATCTATTCATTATAACAAGCTCAGCAAAACCACTTTGGTAGTAGATAGTACTACACACACACACACACACACACACACATACACACACACTATATTCCCTGTCAAATATTCGATAATTGGAACTCTTTATAAATTCAAATGGACCTTTCTCCCAATTAGATTGAATGATGGGATTTTTGTAGTTCACTTATTGGTAACTGGTTCACAAAACTAGCCTCTCCCTTGTGAGCATCTTTAATCATCTGGCATAAATTGAGAAATAGATTACTTTTATAATAGAATATGCTGTCTAGGACATTTGACTTCTCATGACTTTATTTTTTTGTTTTGTTTTGTTTTTTTAAGCTTAGATACAAAAGTTTTAGTGAATTATTTGATATTTACAAAAGGATCTTAATGTCCAAAAAAATAAGAATTTGTTTTCAGATTACAGAGAATATTAAAAGGGTAATTTTGTTGTTATTTTTGTGTTTTTATTTTTAAGTTAAGTGTCAAGACCCTCCTCTGCTGAGCTGTCTGTGAGCACTAGGTTTATGTAGATGACAGCTACTAGCCAGAGTCCCCTGTGGCAATAACTCTCCTCTCAGGCACAATAAAGGGTGTAAGTGTTCAAAAAATGTACCCCAAATGCCAACCAGATTGTCCCACTGTCATTTCTTGAATATAAAATGACAGCATGATGAAAGTTTCCATTTATATGTCTCTGCTTATTACTACCTCAGATTAAGTACACTTCAAAAATAGAAAATCATAAGGAAAATATACCTGAGGGTGAAAGATTTTAGAAAGGCTGAGGTTAGCATTTTGATACCTAGTAGAGACAGTATGATATGTGAAATGCTGAAAGAGGCCTCTATCTCCCAATATCAAGCCCACCAATCTGCTGCAGTGGTGACACTGCATTGGGTTAAGCTATTGGCTTTTTCAAAGTCCACCTTAAATGCAAATATCTTGTGTGGGATATAGAACTACCTACCCCATTATCAACACCTTACTAATTGACAGCTTCCCTGGGAGAACTAGAAAATATATATATTTCACACATACACTGACACATACTTGTATATATGTCATGGAAACAAAATGAAGAAGATAAAACAAAAAGATGGTGGTAGAAGACTGAGCCATTTGAAAGTATGAAGAACAGATATTCAGATAGAGAGGGACCAGCAGAGCAGAAAAAACAAGTCTGAAATAAGAACATTTATGAGTGTCTCCTATGTGACATATACTTTCATTAATGTCCTTCTATCTTCATCCTCACAATCCTATGAAGTCAACATTATTTTTGTCTGCCCTATTTGGCAAATGAGAAAGCATCTCCATATTAACACAGCTAATAAGGGTAGAGACCAAGATTTGAACCCAGGTAATCTGGATTGTATCTACTATGATTTACCAACTTCCATCTGAGATATAACAACTGGTACTCAATAAAGTGCTGAAAGATAACTATTCATAAATAGTTCAGTTAATGATAATCAAAATAGGTGAAGTGGTGGCTTTCTTAAATAGTTGCTTCAGAAACATTAAATCCCTCAAGAACTTTGTTTTAAAGACTGGAAGACAAAGAGAATATTCCCTCTGATTGCCCTCAAGATAAAAGTTTGTTAATTTAGGGGTACCATAAGGCATTGAATAGGCTTCAACCATCTTCCATCCATGGATAAGACTAATTTGACATATTATGGACTGACAACAATCTGCAAACAAATACTCTCCCTTGGGTCTTTTATATCCACTCTCATATGACTTGGAAACCTGTTTTTTTAATGATCCATGCAAATGGATAGGATTTATGGTAGGAGAAATCCCAAAGAATTAATCATTCAGAGATCATTCTATTTGGTCTATTTAGCATTGTAATGGTTTAGAGAGATTTTTTTGGCCATAGATCCTGCTTCTACCTTCATGTCCACTAATGAGTAAGTTGGACAGTGTGTACTATGTATAACAGCTAGGTGGGAAGAAAATAAGTATATCAGGGCTTTCCAGGGAAATATATATATGTCTGTATGTATGTATTATTATATATATATATATATATATATAGAGAGAGAGAGAGAGGTAAGAGGAGATTTCAAGGAATTGGTTTACTTGATTGTGGGCCTGGCAAAGCTATAGAGCAGGATGGCAGAATGAAAACCCTCAGAAAGGAGGTGAAACATCAGTCTTGAGGCAGAATTTCTTCTCCCTCATAGAAATATCAGTTATATAACTGATTGGATGAGACCTACCCACGTTATCAAGAACAATCTCCTTAAAAGTCAACTGTAAGATATGAACCACATCTGTAAACCACATTTACCGCACCACCTAGGTTGGTGTTTGGTTGAATAACTTGATACTATAACCTAACCAAGTTGATACATAAAAGTGTTGTCATATGAAACCTAGATGAAGTTCTAAGAATTTAAAAATCAAATCTGTTCATGGAGATAATCAAGAGTTGGCCTAGGGGCTGGGGTTATAGCTCTGTGGTAGAGCACTTGCCTAGTACATATAAGGCACAGGGTTCGATTCTCAACACCACATAAAAAAGAAATAAACAAAATAAAGATATTGTTTCCATTTACAATTAAAAATATTTTTTAAAGATTTGGCCTATTGTCCAACTACAAGAAAAGAAAATAAATGGTAAATTTAGTAGGGCATTTGATTTAATTTGAGAAAGTCAACATTGGTTGAGTCCTTACTATATGCTTGAACCTAAGTCTTATCTCATTTATTTATTTGTAGTAGTATCTAAGAGATATACCACATTGGTTCTATTGTATTAATAAGAAAACTTGGGTTGTGGCTCAGTGGTAGAGCACTTGCCTTGCATGTGTGAGGTACGGGTTTGATTCTCAGCATCAAATATAAATAAATGAATAAAATAAAGGTCCATAAACATCTAAAAGAAAATTTTAAAAATAGAAAGAAAACTGCAGTTTATGGAGGTTAAATAATTAATCCAAAGACACAAAGTTAATATGATAGAGCTGAGATTTGAACTCTGATATATATGAAGCCAAATAATACATGATGCCCACAAAACAAATGACTGCCCAGCCTGGTTAATCTTTCTACAAGTAGAGAATAATTGTCAGATACAGATGTACTTGTTTGAATAGTTTAGTTTTGTGTTTGTGTTTGGTTTTTTTGTTTTTAAATAAATAAACCCTTTAGTTTTAAGAAGTCAAGAGTGAATGTTTGGGCAAAGCCAATAAACTTGCCCAAGGACACAATTAAATCTATGTAGAAGATGAACTAAAGGAAAGGCTTCCTGACAAGCAGTGTTGGATTTTCCCCACTACACTTGTCTTAAACTGCTCCCTTATTATCATGAATTCAGCTTCTCTGTCTTAAACAATAAGCCATTTGGTTTTTCTTTTTTAGTTCAAACCTAGATTGTTTTCTGAAGCTAACACATTTCTTGAAATCCTCTTTTTGGAAACTGCCTTAATATTGCAGCTACTTCACTGAAAAAGCAACAATAAAAAATACAGTGTTATCCATCCTTTGTTACTGTCCATTTATCTTTACCTGGAAGATTTTTGCAATAAGAGATGATGGGTAATACTATAATAAATATAATAAATGTCATAGAAAGGGAGTGATGAGATGTCCATAATTAAGTCTGATTCCCTATCAGGGCTTTTTATCATTGAAGAAGTGTTTTACTGAAAGATCTTT
>NW_026000283.1:6232900-6292629 GCF_001458135.2 Marmota marmota marmota
GGGAGCCGGAACTCGGGCGCCCCGCGCTCGGCGTTCGCTCCGATAGGCTCAGGTTCTTAGAAGCACCCAGGCGCAGAACCCTAGCAATCTGTTTGCAAGCCACAGGCGAATTGTAGCCTGGAATTACCTGATCTATGGCTGAATGAGTTGCGGTCAGTCGAAAACAGGGGACGTGACGTCAGTTTACCAAGATGGTGGCTGCTGGCCTCCTCTGTGGACTGACCGGTGTGTAGAACCGAGCAGGACCGCTTCCTTACCCCGTCTGGAACCCAGAATTCAGCCCTGAGTACGGTGCTTGCGCGGCTGGCAGAAACTGCAGCGCTGTAACCCTGCGTCTCTATCCCAGCGCACACTGCAGACTCTAGCCGCGGGGCGATTTGCTGAATAAGCAGTTACCCTCCGTGCGACAAACCTCTCGCGTTTGAGTCCCCGTAGCCGATCCTCGTGCGATGGAAATCCTTCCTCCAGGTTCCGGAGCACCCCACTATTGCTGGAAATTCCTAACAAGATATCCTTTAGCCGTCCTGACTTGTCATACTCCCACACAGTGAAGCAGCACACGGGGGTAATGCACTCCCCTCGCCGCCATCTTCCAAATCCCCGAAAGATCTTTTTTAATGTAGGGAAATGCTTACATCACTCTCCTGTGGATTTATGTTGCTTTGAATTTTAAGGAGCATCATATTGCCCTTTATCCATTTTTAAGATATAATGATAATAATTTATCATTATCTTACTTTCATATAGTATTTTATCTTTTTGAATGCTCTCAAGTACATTATCTCAAAGACATCATTATACTTAAAAGAGAAGGAAGGTAGAACCATCTAGTGTAGAATGAACTAAAATCTGAGTCTTTTATGCTCCAATACAATAGTCTTGTCAGAGACCACATCTACAAATGGACAGAGATGGCTTACAGGAGAGGTAGACTTGCTTTGTCAGTTACAGAAAGAGTCGTTGGCAGAGATAAGCAGGGTCCATTATAGGCTGTCTTACAAAAGGAAGCTTAGAGTCATACTGGAACAAACCAGAAATCCTAAATATGGAATTCGGGGATTCAGGCAGAATAGCGAGCCAAAGGGGGTTGTCAGATGTGGCTGGTTCATGCATGCTATAGTTCAAGCAAATTTCACTAAATAATTTTCCTCTGCTGGTGTCTTTCTCCAAAAGTTATCTCAAAGACACTGTCTGGTTTCTGACAACACGTTTGTGACCCTGAACAAGATATTTAACCTTTTGCCTCTTTACTTTTCTTATGTTCATTATAATTTTTTTGAGGATGAATAATGCATTATATTAAAGATGCTGCTGAATATTAAATGGTCATCTTTCTGTTAATTTTAGCACAAGGGAGAGCAGCAATGTCAGTTTTGGCTTTTTAGAAATGCATGCAGTTATTTTAAGATAGTATTAAAATTGGTTTATGAATTCTGGGTGGATATCAACTGGTGGTATGGAATTTCTTCTCAGAGGTCTACTGGATAATGAAAAGAAGTCATCCACAGAATTAATATTTAGCTGGAAGGAATTTGTAAGATAGAAAATACAAATGGACATAATTGAGTCTCAAAAGAAGGAAAGGGCACTAAAATTAACCTATTTTAACTTTAATTTTGTTTTTTACTTTTAAACAGATTTATTGAGGTGTAATTGATATGCAGTAAACTACATATATTTGAACTATATAATTTGATAAGTTTTGATATATATAAACTGTCATTAAACCTTTACCACAATCAACACAAGGGAAGCACACTCCCAATTTTAGTTTTATTTTGTTTATTCATTTGGTTGACATTGTCTTGTATTTTTTCCTTCTCAGCTTTGACCTTGTAGCCATTGGTGGCATTTCTGTCATCTTAATCTTTGACCGTTCACCATTCCTGTCTGAAAAGAGGACACTCTGGTTGCCTTGGAATCAGTTTGTTGTGGTAGAGAAAGTAATCATGCAGAGAGTTGTTCCAGATCCACCATCCTGTGATATCTCCAATTTTGTGAGCCCAAACCCTATAGTTCTTCCTTCGCCGCTAACATCATTTGGAGGGTCCTGTCCAGAAAGGGGAACAATTGTTCCTGAGCTACAGGTGAGTATATTGGCCTTGGATGTGTAAAGCCACAGTATCATGGAGTGGTCAACAGTATGTAATTGCTTAATTCATTTTCCTTTTGTTCCTGCCAGCCCTATAACATGTGGCCCTTCATTTTTCAAGAAAGACCTCCAAATGCAGTTTCTCCAATACACATTTGCAAGGTGATTGGCCAGGGCATTAGGGTACTATCTGTGTCCATGAAATAGCAAGGTAAATTAGCTGTTATGAGAATTAAACCCTCGACTTTGACTTAATGAATACTGTACTCTAAAGAATCACTAATAGAAAAAAAAAGAACAAAAGTAGCTGGCTTAATAGTGATAACAGTATAATCAGTGAGCTTAGACCATTTGTGATTCTGAAATTAAAGGTTCTTAAGAAACCTAGTTTTCTTCCATTGTTCAGAATGCATCCATTGTCATAGTTTTTAGAAGTCATGACAATACTTAGTTAACTGTGTTTAGTAAAGGTAGTTTCCAAATGTGGGGTTTTTTACAGCTCTGCTTCTGAGTGTCTAAGCTTTATAGTTAAGACATTTTTGAACCATAGTATTTTAGCATTCCTGAGAATTCTTTTTTATTGAGCATTCAGTATTGTAATTTTAATAAGCCAAATAGCCATAGTAAAACTCCCTTTCCACATTATAGAAACATTTTAATCATAGTTAAATGTGGAAGTCACTGAAATGGACTCCTAGTCTTACAAATCTAGAAATCTGGAAGTACATTCAAAAAGGAGGTAAATTGACATTCCAAGATTGAATTGATTTTTCTTCCATCACAACATCCCCACTAGCTATTAGCAGTGCTCAGAGGATACCACTCAAGAAAGCCTCAAACACACACACACACACACACACACACACTAGTGCTCTAAGGGAAAGGCAGTCCAAAGAATTGCCCTCTTCTGGCTTTCCCATTGCTTTGCCTTAGAAACAAACAAATAGTGACACTAATTAGTATATTAGACTAGTACACCAGTTTTTTTTTTCATGGATATCACTAGGAGATATGGAAAGTTTTCAAATTGATTTAGGATTGTATGTTTCCTTTGGGAAATTAAATACTAAGGTGGCGAGTATTATGTTATCCTTTACTATTCTGCTTCTTTCATTATCTGTGAAGACATTCAGTAGATAACTCTGGTATCAAATAGCCAGTAAACGGGAAGAAAAATTGGGCAAAGAGTATCCAAGAAGGATTAGGTCCTCAGAAACATCAAAATGACCAAAAATCCTGGACAATATGAGGTGCTATGTGTTTAACAGTTCTGCTGACCATCTTACACACAACTTTGAGAAAATAAGCAAAGACAAGGTTCTGAGGCAAAAAGAAGGAGCACACAAAAATACCCATACTATCCATTGTCACTTTAAATTCCTGAAAAGGATGGATTTGTTCTTTAGCTGCTCCATTTTAAAAGACGGAAGTCATAGAACACAAGATTCAATTTTAGCTACCACTTTTGGACATTTAACTCCATCTGTAGTAATAAGCAAAGAAAAAGCAATTAAGAGTATTTTCACTCTGAGACCAATGTTTAGTATAAAATTTGAAGAGGAAGTAGTGGGAGTTATTTGCTTCTCACTCACAGGTACCAACTTAAAGAAATATGTTCCCAAGCATTGGTATACCAGGCACAAAGAAAGATTTTTTTTTTTAATTTTATTTGTTCTTTTTAGTTATACATGACAGAAGAATGTATTTTGACATCTTATGCATACATGGAGTATAACTTCCCATTGTTGTGGTTGTACAAAAAAATGTTTGATTAAAAAAAGTTTACCTCAGAGACATAACAGAGTTCCAAAATAAATAAATAAATTTGATGACATCAATAAAGATTAATTCTAGGGATACTACAATCTCTGTCACAAAATATCACTTGCTGGGCCTGCTTCTGGAGTCTTTCCTCTTAGAGAGCCTAGCCTGAGTAAGGATTATAACAATGGGTTTGTAATATATGACTTAACACCAAACAAGATTTTGAGTATGTATATGTAAGTAAAGAGACTCTTTAATGGAACTCATAGCACTGAATTGCTTGAAATTCGGCAGTATGATCTTTTCCAATTCCTATCAAGCAATTTTTGGAACACTGTCAAAATTTCAAAAAACTGAAATTGTTCTTTACATAGTCTTCCCTGGAAGGAGAAAAGTGAGAGCAGTCCCTAAGGTTAGCTGGATGTCTTTTCCCATGTAGATTTGGTACAAAATTTGAAACCATGGTCACATGATCTGGGAAAAAGTGGCTTGCCATCCATAGATCCCATTAGGCTCTCTCTCTTAGCATGTTTCAGATAACAAAGCATGCAACATCTTCATCCACCTGTGAACATTCATTAAAGCCAACTGGACATTTTTTTTTTTCTTTCAGGTTGTACAGGAAGAAATCCCCATTCCTTCCAGTTTTGTGAGGCTAAGTTACCTGAGCAGCCGAACTCCTGGGTATAAAACCCTGCTACGGATCCTTCTGACACATTCAACAATTCCTGTGGGGATGATTAAAGTACACCTCACAGTGGCTGTAGAAGGGAGACTCACACAGAAGTGGTTCCCTGCTGCAATTAATCTTGTCTACACATTTGCCTGGAATAAGACTGACATCTATGGACAGAAGGTTTGGGGCCTGGCAGAAGCTTTGGGTATGTTGAACTTATTCTAATGTAAATAGCAGTGTTATGCTCATAACAGAAAATACTAGTTGCATATTAATTTGTATTTGGAATAATTATTGATTTTCTTCTTTTTAAATTATCTAAGACTCTTTTTATTTAAATACTCCCTTTGGGCCTGTTTAGTGTTCCCTTTTGATACATTTTTACTTCAAAATGATTTTAGTTCCCCTTTCATGGTGGCTACAAACTGTGGAATCACACAATTTCTGACTTGTAACTGTCTCTAGAGCTAAATGTTGCCTTCTAACTGTGACCTTTGGTGTGGCATTCTTTAGGCCATGTTTTTGGATTTGACATTTAGACTGTCATTTCCACTTAGAAACTACAAAATTCTAACTTATAGGCATCTTCACATATTATCTTTTATGTTGAAGATGGTAGACTCCATTAACTTGTTACTTCAATAGGTTAAATAAAAAATCATCCTGCCTTTCTTTTCCTTTTGATTTTCTGTAATCTCAAGACTTCAAAACCTAGAATCTTATAGATAGCAGGGATCTTAACAGGTCCTTTGGGCCCACAGGTTTTAGATATTTAATTCTCTCAAACAAATGACATTTTTATAAAAATGAGTCTGAAACAGATTTGCCAGTTTTTTTTATATTGCTAAATAAGACTATTTTTTAAATGAAGAAACCTCACTATGATCTACTGTGTCCTATGACTTCTGTAATTTCATAAAGGAAGGATATCTTAACACTAAAAACAAAGCAAAACAGTCTGTTTTAAGAAATGATGGTAGCAATCTAACACTGACACAGAGAGAGGCAGAAAGGTTGACACCAAAGTGTTTATTTCTTTTACTCTGTAGAAGGCAGTGAAAACTTCCTGAAGACTGGATACAGGTCTGTGGACCTGCAGTTGGGAGCCATTGATCCTCGTACCTTCAGGCAGTAACTCATGGAAACCACCCTTGGACAGAAGATAAGCCTATTTTAAAGCTCTCCAGAGGAGCTGTTTTCACATCTTCCCTTGGAAGTGTCTATCATGATACAACTCCCATATAACTGACCTATATTTCCTAGAGTACAGTGTGTCAATTTCCTCTCTGTTTCAGAGGAAAATATGGAGAGACAAAAAAAGACAGGTGATCTTTCTCTGCCTTGAAAACCTTCATATATTTAAATAACTTATCTCTCTTGGACTTTATTGGAATGCAGGGAACATGGACAGGTTCATATTTCCTCACTTAATGGAGAGTTAATGTAAATACACAAGGAAAAGTAAGAAATATCAACAGCAGCTTCCCAGGCAAATGTCTAGAATTATAGCCTTGTTCAGGATACATTGTTCTTCTAGTAGACCAGCAGCTGCTCTGTCATCTCAGTAACAGTTCTAGTTGTCCCTTCTATAGTAAAAGTCTACTGCTTTCCTGGGTAGTTACTCAGTCATATGATGGCTCATCTCTTCTGCCATACAACTACCCCTTTTTTTCTCTCAGCTCTTCACTGACTTAAGTTAGCTGATGTGCTCTTACATTCAGAGAATATGACAGTGTGTCACCATACAGCGTGGAATAACTCTGTAAGGCAGAACTCTACCATTAAACCAACTACCAATGAGGTCGCAGGCCACCCAACAGAGCCCTGTTTAGTCCCTATGCAAGTAAATGTAATAGTTAAGAGAACAACTTGGGAACTAAGCTTCATCCCAGGGTTCAAATATCCCCTTCTCTACTTACTAGCTGTGTAACATTAGGAAAATTGCCTCAACTCTGAAGTGCCACATTTTATCCACTCTAAGATGGGTATCATAAAGATAATGCTACTCATAATATCATTATTATATGACAATTAGATGACTAATTTAAAGTACCTGGCATCTTGTAAGCACTCAACAGATGTTGGCTGCTAATATTGTCTTCATCAATGTTGCTATGGCCAGGGTATTGCAATAACATGATACAAGGCATGGAGCCTATGCAAGTGTTTTTTTAGCTCACTTGCTGTGTGAAGATGGCCACTGATATAGTGGCAGGCACTCTGTGCTACTCATTCCCTGTTTCCCCTCTGCACTGCCTCGCAACACACACACAGCTGTTATTTACTCCTTCCCGGGTGCTGAGATGTTGGCTTCTATGCACTACATTGTCTGGATGCCTTTGCTCTCTGACTTTCCATATGATTTGGTCAATGGGTGGCACCATCTGGATTCTGCAGAGTAGAAGAGCAAAGTCAGGGTATTTATCTTTTCTCCTGCTTTAATGTACTTCTGCTATTGATGACATTAGCAGACAGCAGCTCATACTGTACATCTCCATGCTCTCTTAATTCTTCTATACCATCATCCCTCCTCTTGCTCCTGCAAGCACAGAAGACCTCCCAGTGTTGCCAGTTCCCTGGTAGGTCTCCAACCCTTGTGGATTCCCTTAACTGTGCCCACACCTTCATTCAAAATCTGTGCAGCAAATACTGATATGGGACTCTAACTGATGTACATTCAGCCTCATGTTCTCCTTTCCAGGATATTATTTTGTAGCATTTGCTTCACTAGGCAGAATAATCCCAATTCCTCTCAGTTCTCCTCTATAAGTCTTTGTCTTCTAATTCTTTATGAGCCTCCTTAGAACCTTTCTGGCATGGGGGATTTGTTTTTGTTTCGTTTACTTTTTTTCTTAAGTTATAACACAAAGTTACCCAATGTCCTTGTGAAAAGTTGAGTAGTACCATATCTAGCAGTCATTTCTTTTTTTTTTTTTTTAATATTTATTTATTTTTTTAGTTATCGGCAGACACAACATCTTTGTTGGTATGTGGTGCTGAGGATCGAACCCGGGCCTCACGCATGCCAGACGAGCGCGCTACCACTTGAGCCACATCCCCAGCCCCTAGCAGTCATTTCTTGCTAAAGCTTACATAAATGCAATGGAACTTTTTTATATAATAGCTTTATTGAGATATAATTTGCATACCACAAAGTTCACCTATTTAATGTGTACAATTTGGTATGATTCACAAGGTTGTACAACCATCACCAATATCTGAGTCCAGAACATTTTCTCCACCACTCTACAGAGTAACCCCATACATATTAGCAGTTACTCCTTTGCCACCCCTCAGCCCTAGAATCTACTAATCTCCTTTCTATCTTTATAGATTTACCTATTCTGGATTTCCTAAACAAACAGTATCATAATATATGGGGTATATTTGTGTGTATCTGGCTTCTTTCACTTGACTAAGCATTCCCAAGGCTTATCCATCTGATAGCATATTCTATATTTCATTCTTTTTTGAGATTGAACAACAACTGTTTTGTATGGATGTGCCATTTGTTTGCCCATTTATCAACTCTTGGACATTGAGACTTTTTTTTAACCTTTTGGCTATTTTGAATAGTGCTACCACAAACATTTGTATCAAAGTATTTATTTCAGGGACTGGGGCTGTGGCTCAGTGGTAGAGCACTCGCCTAACATGTGTGAGGCACTGGGTTCAATTCTTAGCACAGCATATAAATGAATGAACAAAATAAAGGCCCATCAATGTCTAAATTTTTTTTTTAAAGTATTTATTTCAATACCTATTTTCAGTTCTTTGGAGTATATATTTACAAGTGAAACTACTGGGTTATATGGTAATTCTATGTTTAAATTACTGAAGAACTACCAAACTGTTTTCCCAAAGTGGCTGCACTCTTTAATCAACCTCACTTTATACATAAGATGTATTACATCTCTTATAAATACCTCCAGTGCTAAAGATTCTAAATCTTCCTCCTTATTCTAGATAACCACCCTCAATGACTTAGTCTCTAATATGTCTATGGATAGTTGAGTAAACTTCTAAACTACAGACATAAACAAAGACTTTCTGGTATGGACATGGGATAGTGAAAACTCCATTCCTATTGTTTGCCTATGGGTGTTCATTTACTTCTTATTTCTAAAATTGTGTTCCTGCTCAAAATGTTCTCAAGCATTCTGACTATAAAATGGCCTTGATTAAAATGTTAAAATATATGTTGCTGGTTTTCTTTTTAAAGCTAATAACAGTAATAAAAGCAAAATATAATGGACCCACTCAGAAATAGCCAAAGCAGGAGTTTAAAATGTTTTTCTATACACTTGATAGACATATTTTTAGGGTAGAAAAAGAAAACTGGCAAAGTTCCCGAGTAAAACAGACAAAATAATTGCACAAGTACTACCTAGGCTGAAATATAGATTATTTGCCTTGTAGAAAATGTCCCTGGTACCTTAATCATGAATTAATGAATTAATGGTTAAATGGATTTTATTTACTACCTAGTCTTCATCACCATCTCCATGGAGACTAAGAGAATTTTCTGACAATGATAAAGCATTTTGAATAGGTGGCAGGATGAATTTAGGGAAACTACCATTCTGAAGATGGCAATAGAAATTTCAAGTGATAAATAGCTAGAGACAAACGGATCAAATATGTGGCCATTAAGTTGATATCTTAATATCTATGATTGCCTCTGAACAAATAAGCAAACATGTATTTGTACTCCTCAAAATGTTTTATAGTCACTTAACTGATATAGGTAGAGATGGACTAAATTTTCCACCAGATATTAACAATGGTGCTATACATGACACTTCTCAGATTGTTTTGAATTCAAAATTTAAATATAGCTATTCAGTAGGAAAAATAGTAGCCCACTGCCCTAAAAATGTCCATCCTTGTAACCTATGAATAAGTTATGTTGCATTCCAAAAGAGAATTAAGATTGCAGATGAGCAATCTTAATTGAGCTGGAGATATAGCTCAGTGAGTTGAGTACTTACCTAGCATGTGTGAAGCCCTGGGCTCCATTCCCAATACTAAAGAAAAAGAGAACAAAACAAACAAACAAACAAACAAACAAACAACCAAAGATTGCAGATGAAATAAAGATTGCTAATCAGCATTAGATTTGAGATTGGAGATTATCCTAGTTTATCTGAGTAGGCCCCAAATCATCCCAAGACTCCTTTAAAGTGGAAGAGAGAGGCAGAAGAGGAGGTCAGATTTACAAGAGGATGTAACTATGGAAGAAAAGCAGAGAGATACAACACTGCTGGCTTTAAAAATAGGGGATGGGAGCCACAAAACAAGGAATGTGGGTGGCCACTAGAACTGGAAAAGGCAAAGAAATATTTTTTTTTTCTCTTAGAGACTCTGGAAAAAAAAACCCAGCCCTACTGACATCTTCATTTTTGCTTTTTTGTGTGTGTGTGTGGACACAATACCTTTATTTTGTTTGTTTATTTTTATGTGGTGCTAAGGATTGAAGCTAGTGCCTCACACATGCTAGGCAAGTGCTCTACCACTGAGCTACAGCCCTGGCCCTTGATTTTTGCTTATTGACACCCCTTTGAAACTTCTGACCTCCTCAGCTTAAGATAGTGTGAAGCCTTTCAGCAGCAACAGGAAACTAATACAAACATCAACTTAATCCCAGTTACAGCAAGGATTTTGGTTAAGATTATGGTAGAAAAGTTTCCACTATTCTTTTTTCTCATAACATTTAAATATGAATCTTGACCCATCCATTTCTAGGTGATGGACAAAGAGGGGTTCAAATTTAAAGAAGCTGAATTTGAAATGATGGTGAATATCTAAGTTGAAATGTCTGTTTAGTTTGAAATGTGGGAATATTGTTTCCCACATAGCTCAGCTGTGGAGAATTGGTGTGATCTCTAAGGACTAGAATGTCACAAAAGAAGAATAAAGTGTTGAAGGACAGCCAAAATGAGAAAAGGAGTGCTTGAGATACTAGAATATCCCATCATTTTTTGTACTGAAACAGACTATGCAACTGGGATATTACCAGAGTGAATAAATTATCAACAGGGGTTGTGTGAACTCCTTCCATGGTAAAGTATCAATGGCAACTGATAAGATTGATTAATTCAAGTACAATATCGATCAAGTAGAAGAAGAGTAAAATCACCCCAGGGTTCCAGTACAAAAGCCACAATCACTAGTTCATCCAGCTTAAAGATTTTGTTGTCTAATACACAAATGAGGCTCCCCTGCTAAAAACTCCATGTGAGCATTTAAAATCATTTGGCCTTAGTGTTTTATTCTGTGGCTCTAAATAAGGTACAGTGTCTGGAAATCATTGTATTTTATTTAGTTTCTTTCCCAACTCTGCTGCTTGCAAAACAATGTAAAAAATCATTATTTTTAAGTTCATGGTGCTGTTAAAATTCTAGAGATGGCTTATTTAATTTGACAAACTGGCTTGTTCAGGGCCTCTGATCTGCATCCATTATGTGAATTTTGTCAAAATAATTCCCTATGTCCGCCTGTGTCTGCATACATTATCAATGTGTAATAATGCATTCTGCCTGGTCTTCATTTTAATTAAATTAAATTGCAGTGGTTTGGAGTCCTGGAAGTTCAGGAAATCAGCCATTCGCCTTTAGTAGCACTACTATAAACAATTCTATTTTTCTTCAAGGTTATTGGCAACAACAATTGCATAATTATTTAGTACAGTAGTTTGGCAAGAAGAGTGGTGTTTCTGGGAGAACTAGACTTCCTAAAGGTTCACAACACATAGGAGTCTGTCTAAATCGTGTTAGAGAGAAACAGGGGAACATTAATAGTAATAGGTGCTAAGCTACAGTTGCTTTGTGCACACAAAACATTCCTGAGAATGATGTTTTAGTGTTCATAAATTTCCCTTCAGTAAAACCTAAGCAGGCTGGGCAGCCACAAAAATAGCATCCATTGAATATTTTAATAATAAATGGGTAGTGCTTTACAATTTGCAAAGTACTTTCACATACATTATCTCACATCAATCCGTATAACATTCCTGCCTTGTAGGCATGGCAGGATTAATATGGTCTTCATTTTACAGAGGGGAAAACTGAGGTTCAGAAAGAGCAAGTGACATGCTTCAAGTCTTAAACAGAACAGGGATTTCAAGTCAAGTCTCTCATGCCTTTTACTACTGCTTCTCCTCACCAAAGTGACCAACCCACCTTATCAAATACTCAATTCAACACCCCAGTGGCTTTCTGTCAGTGAAGCTAGCAGAGAAAATAATCTTTCATCACTTTTCTTCACTCACAAATTCATAATTGTTAGCTGAGAGAGGGGCTATTTTATTCACTCAACTTTATAGGCACAGGACCAAGGATATGAGTATTTCAAGGACCTACTAAATGTTTGCAACCTAAAAAACAAATTTATTGGTACCAAAATATAAAAGGAAAACTAGAAAACCAATGTTAATAAATGGTAAGTGTGCAAAATTGAATATTATGTCAGGTTGATAACTGCAACTCAGTTTTCATACTTACATAAGAAATATGTTTAATGTGAGATGTGAGTTGTATCCTTTTAACATTTCTGGTAAGTTATACTAGGACCTCCAAAAGCCTGGGCCCTGCTAACATTTTCAAACGGGCCTGACAAATACTGATAAACAAGTGGTCTCTGCCCATTTCAAACTGCAGTTCACACTCATTAGTAGATTGTGAAACCTATTTATTGAGTCAACTAGAATTTTTTTACATAATGGAATAGAATGTAATGGAACAAAAATGAACAGAACAGAATAGAATGGAAAATATCTGAAAGTGCTTCTATCAAGAGAGTATTGTTTTGGAAAACATTGTTTAATTGTCCATGTGTATACTGGACCACAATTAACAAATTGTGTTTCTTATCATGACTTTCTTTTTTTATTGGTTGTTCAAAACATTACAAAGTTCTTGACATATCATATTTCATACATCAGATTCAAGTGGGTTATGAGCTCCCATTTTTACCACGTATACAGATTGCAGATTCACATTGGTTACACATCCACGTTTATACATACTGCCATACTAGTGTCTGTTGTATTAGACATGAAACATTGAAAGCCATTGGTAAGTTGATAGAGCCAAGAGAAAAAATTAAATGATTTATCAAACCATATAACTTATTTTCACTTCAGCATCGAAGTCCCTTCCACCTAGGGTATTATGGAGATAACCCTTCAGGATTGGGTAACCATATCTTATCATTCAAACCAGATATTTTTTGAGAGTAAATGGAGATGCTGTTAACTCAACAAGACAACATCATGTCGAATCATTTAGTAGCAGCACTATTCTTTCTTCTATAACACTGCATCCCTTTCATCAATCACATCATTTCTAAATATAGCCAGTCCATTTTTGAAGTGAGCTTATTTCCTAAACCCCTATCCAAAGAAAAATGCCTAAATACTGCTAGAGGGCAGTGATCTTTTGTTTTATTGTTTTTATTTTTCATGGATGGAGGTAGGGTGAATTATTGTTTTTCACTTATTTTTGAAGCAGTAGAAAGAAACTGATACTCTAGCCACCCTGACTTTGTTTAAATTTCCCAAAGATACCAAGTCTCAAGACCTTCACACATGCTGCTCTTTGCCTACAATGCTCTTCCCCAATTCATGAGTTTGACTTACAATTTTTCAACTTTACAATGGTGTAAAAGCAATATGTATTTAGTAGGATCTTTACTTTGAATTTTGATGTTTTATCTTTTCCCAGGCTACTAATACACTACATAGCACAAAGTGTCAGAGTAATAATGCAAAGGAGATACCAAGGCATAAAACATGGAAGGACAGATTAACTGCTCCTGTGTGGCAGCACTGCAGGGTACACAGGAAAATACACTGTATATAGAGTTCAATACTATACACCATTTCAGGAATCCTGTGGGGGTTCTTGGAACATTTCCCTTGCAGGTGATGCAGTATTGCTACACTTCATGAAGTAAGCCCCTTCTCCCATAAAAAGATTTTCCCTCATCCCCCCTATCCAATCTAAATCCCTTTGTTAAGCTGTCTTATAGTACTCTACATTTTTTCATATAACATTTATCACAATTTATTTGTATATGTGTGCATGGGTTTTTAAAAATTTTTTCCACTAGAATGTAAATTCCACCTGGGATATTGCTGTCCTACTACATCTTGATCATCCTCACATCCCCAATGCCCCACACAGTGCCTATCAATAGGAGATACTCAGTAAATATTGTACTTTTATTGAATGACTGAATAAACAAATAAATACAGTCAGAGGCCCAGGGTGACCCCTTTGCTTTGCCTGATAATGGCGTGGTGAGCCTGCCAGGAAGAAGAGTACACAGGTACACAAGGGCACTCAGAAATATATACATGAGCCAGCACATCACTCTACCTTCCATGGCAAATTGGACATCCAGGTTGGCTTTTATCCAGACAGGTTTGGACAAAGCATCCAGAAAACAATCTCATGATATTTGGTTTCTGTGTGCAGGATCTCTTGGCAAAAATGTTGCTACTCTCCTGAATGATTTTTATTTTTTCCCATGTATACTTTCTTTTCATTCAACTCTCTTACTCTTGACAATATCCTGTTTAACCCTTATTTTTGTAATTGGTTAGGGTAGAGATCTGTGGAAGTCTTTTTTTAATCACAAGTACCTGAAAAGAAAAACTTAGAGGAAGAAAAGGGTTTGGTGTCTCACAGTTTCAGAGGTTCAGTCCATCATTGGCCAATTTCACTGCTCTGGACCCAAGATGAGGGAGAACATCATGACAGAGCTGTGTGGCAGAGGAGAAGGCAGAGGAGGAAGCAGAGCAAACACAGGAAGAGCCAGGGACAAAATATATAATCCTCAAGGCGTGCCTCTAGTGCCCCACCTCCTCTAGCCACGCCCCTCCTTCCCAGAATTATCATCCAGTTAGTCCATTCAAACTAGGATGGACTGTTTAAATTATAGCTCTTGTAATCCGATCATTTCACCTCTGAACATTTCTGCATTAACACAGGAGCTTTTAGAGGACACCTCATATCCAAACCATAGCAAAATCCTAAGTAAAGGATTACCAAAACAAATCCAGTGATTCACTGAAAGGATAATACATCAGAAGAAGGTAGAGTTTAATTTAAGACCACAAAAATGGTACATCATCTGGAAATCTATTGCTATAACTCACTATTTTAATACATGAAAGGAGAAAACTATGTGAATATCTTCGTAAATGCTAAAAGGGTACTTGATAAAAATTTAACACCTGATGCTGACACTCTTAGTAAGCTAGGAATAATAGATAAACAAAGTATTTCAGGTCATTGGGCACTGTGTCAAATTGAAGAGCCTCTAGGATCATCCTAGCCTATGAAAATCAAAAGAGAATAGGAAAAAATAGAAAAAAAAAAACTTTGACACTTGTTTTTAATAGATAGCATTTTATCTACATAACTTGGTCTATTATTGCCTTGTCCTTTGTTTGGTTCTTTAGGTCTTTTTCTTCTGTTGTTGTTTTTGTTTTTGTATTAATCTTGTATTTTCAAAGAATGGGAAATATTTATTGCCCTATTTAATGACTCCTTTTGGAGAAAAAGATTTTCACCTTGTTATTTACCCTTTCAACGTTGTGGAATTATTTTTAAATGTACCTCCAGTTCATGAAGGTAACATGTAAATTTCTCACACTATCAGACTACTTTTAATTATATATTGCCTTCATAAATGCAACCATTATGAATTCTGAAACCTTAGCCTGAAGCTATTGAAAATCATCTGCTTAATCATGTCATATTTCATGCATCAGCTTTTCATTGCATGGCATCTTTACCTTGGCAACTTAATGTCAATCTCTTATCCAAGCCCTTATACATAAACTGGATGTTAGGACACTGTGGCCCTCAGCCTTCTTGCAGTCCCCATGCCATACAATTGCTGCTATTCTGATAAGTAGAATGCATATTCAGAGTTATTTTTCCCATGTCAGATGGCTTTTGGGGAACAACCTACACAGTATTTCACTCAGTTTTCTTTGTAAACAAGCATAATGCTTGCAAAGTGACTAATAGTGAAGTGAGATGTGCAGTTCTATGACCAGATGACAGAGCCTCTGAAAAAATGATATATGTGGGCCGGGGTTGTAGCTCAGTGGCAGAGCGCTTGCCTTGCATGTATTAGGCACTGGGTTCAATCCTCAACACCACATAAAAATAAATAAAATACAGGCATGTTGTCCATCTACGACTGCAATTTTTTAAAAATTATATATTAAGGAACATTCCATTAGTATCTATGTGGAGGTGAGGAAGAGAATACAGGAAGATAGAAATCTAGATGAAATTATCCATATCACAAGAGACGTGGTTACATGGCTCAGAGAAAGTGTTCTTCCATATTAATGACTCTTTCTCAACTTCCTTCCCAATATATGCACACCAGCATGACTCCCTATGTCAGCCCCTGGGCTGTATTGCCCAGGACTCCTTCTTCCTTACCCCTGCTAACTGACAGTCTATTCAATTTCCACAGTTCTTCTGAAATGTTGATGAATCATTTTTCCTTCCTATTACACTAGTCTTACTTGTCCCCACTCTAAAGTACCAGGGACTAAGTTCGTGCCCTATACTATGCTATGTTGATTATCAGATGTGATAGACAACAGGCTGCCTGAGAAATGGTACTGATCCACTCTGCTTACTTAGCTGAAGCTCAGCTATCACAGTATCTGAGTGTAGTATCAAGGCTCAGCTCACCAACCCCAGTATAGCCCTTTTTTCCCTATATTTAATTATATGAAAAAAAAAAAAAAGAGTAGGCGTTTAGTACATTGCAGTCAGCCTCCGTGAGAGGAAGTCTAGGATTAGTTGCGACTGTATTTGCCAGTTCCTTTGCATTTGGAGAGCAGCTCAGCTCCGTGGGGTGAAACTTCTGCCTTCTCATAAGCCAAATGTACGTTCCAGGATTATGTTAAAGTGGGCTGCTGTCAGAAAGAAACCTTGCCTTGTTACTCTGAGCAAGGAGCCACATACAAAAATACTCCAACACACTGCCATTCTTATTAAAGTCAGTTGGAATTTTGGACAAGTCTTAAGTATAAATTATAACTTTATTAGTTCATAGAGTTTTCTCAGGAGAAAGTAAATCTAATAAAAATTAGAGGGAACTTATTAAGTGGCTGCCTTGTTGCTGTTTGCTGTGACTGGGGAGAAAAAAGTAATATAAGTGTGGGGTTTGCAGCCAATGCACTTTTTTGTTGTGGACTAGAGAGCAATTCAGAGAGCAAATAGGAGGAGGTGAAAAGGCTATGTATGTCTCATTACCATTTCATTGAGAACTCTTTAATTGATGCTTTATGTAAGCATTTCCTGCTGCAGAGTTGGAATGATCTTTAACTATTACTGAGAGGGAGAAAGCAGGCTCCAAACCACCATCAGAGGTCACCAGGGCACACTACTTATTTGCAAAACTGTGCAATCACCTTCCGGAGAAGGAATTCTAGGGGAGCTCACCAGGCTTACAGCATATAGAAGGCAGATCCCGTAATTGCCAAGCATACTGTGGGGAAGGAGATGATGGCTTTAAGGGAACTTGTAATTGTTGTTGTGATTATTTATTAATCAAGACTTTTAAATGTTGGCAAGAGAAGCAGAAATCATGTTTTTCTACACACAAACGTGGCCATTGGTATGCTCTCTAACCACCTGACTTTTCCAACACAAGCTACCATGTTCTACTTGGATTTGGGGTTTGATTCGCAACTTGAACTTACCAAACATAATTTAAAAGGAATACAGCTTAGAATCATAGAGTATTAGTGCTACATGGGGGATAAAAACATTATCTAGTACAGAGGTCTTTAATATGAGATTTTTATTTGGATTTCAGGAAGTCAGTGAGCCCCCCCCCTAGAATTACACACATAATTTTGTGTGCATTTGCCCTTTTCAATGAAGAATGGCTATTTCTTTCACCAGATTCAGAATGAAGTGCTTCCTGACCCAAAAGTGTCAAAGAACCACCAATTCTAGCCACTCTGTCCTCACTTTCCTACCAATTGAGAAAAAACTCCGAGAGATGAAGAATAATTTTCCTGAGCCCACAATGGGTAATTAATGGCAGATCTAAAAGTTGAAGCTTTCTCTGTCTCTTAGCCTAAAACCAATTATTTTGAGCTGTTTTAGAAAGTAGAGGGGCTATGATGATATATTGGGGAGATTGTAAATGGCATTTATTTGTTCCACAATGTGACCTGAACTAGATTATCTTTGAGATTATTTTTACCTCTGAGATCCTCTTTCCACCCACATTAATGAAGAACAGCATTTCATGGATGATCCCAAAATATTTTCCACTTAGAATTTTTTCCCATTTTATGATCAGTATTATCCCTCTCCTCACTGATCTTCTTTGCAATAATGCTTGGTTGAGAATAATATTCAAATGAGTTTTTGTTCCATAAGTCTTCTTCAGTTGATGGTTGATAGAAATACATCTCCATAAGGACTGACTGGCTACATAATTTGTGGGCCCCAGTGAAATAGAAATGAAAATATAGAACTTTTTGTCTAAAAAGTATTAAGGGTTTCAAGATGGTGACAGCAGAGCATTAAGCCACTTGTGGAGCTCTTCTACACATGGGCCACCCCTCTGAAGACCACCCTGATCCATCCTATAAATTTGGAAGGAGTAAAGAGCAAAAAGAAGTCAATCTGTGATTTAAAATTGGTCTCATATGGTCCACAAAGTTGGAGAGTTGTGTATTCACACTCATAAAGATTTTTGGCTTATCTGTGCATGTGACCTCATACACACACATGCACATGCACACACAAATCATTTTGACTAAAATTACCATTGTTCCCTTCACCTCATGCCAAAACCCAAAACTAATTAGCTTCATTCTTTTTCGTTTTTTGGACTTATTGTGCTGGCATTGTTTAAGCACCTGTTTCCATTATCAGTTTTCATAATTAAATGACAAAAGAAGTACTGATCTCTCCAGGGGCATTTAAAGAGTCAGGTAAAGGCAGGTACTCAAAAGCAGTGGCAGATGACAGACCAACTGAGACCATTTTAAGCTGCCAGAAAGGGGTAAGCAGCTTTGGGATAGGCAGTGAAATGAGCCAGTACACTCAGGCTTAGAACATTATGAGGATAGAAAGCATTATAAATTCAAGAAACAGAAATCTGGGAGTCCAACAGGTAAGCAGGTTTACCAACTGGGAAAATGGGTAGGACTTGGTATATTTTGGCTATACATATTTCAGTGGAGCAGAGATACCCAAGATACCACATTTTGCACTTCCCATTTTAGTGGCATACCAGGGTTCCAAGTTTAATGCACAACATCTGTGCTTCATAGGAATTGATGCCAAATGTTGGGTGATGTCCCATTGGTTAGCTATATACAGAAACCAAAACATAATGCACACCAAGTGAAATTTATGCTTGCAGAACTCTAAGCAAACTCAGTCTTCTCAGCAAACTAAAAGTCAGTTAGCACAGGAAAAATATAAATTTGGCAAATCAATTTTTATTAGTTGTATGTGTAGTCAGTTATTGTATAAGTGACCCAATACATTTTGTACTCTAGAGAGGTAAGAAAATAGCTTTTCCTGCACTTCTTCTACAAAGGTAGAAAGAAATTATACTACCACAGCTTAATACTGCAGAGAGCTTCTCTTTAGTTTTATAAGCACAGATCCAACCCAAAGTCCAGAATAAAACTTAATATCCATAAACTTATGGTATGTGCTTAATGACAGCATCCATTCACTTTTGCCTCCATATACTTATCCAGTGTACACTGACTGATCACTTTTGAGTAACTAATACTATGCTAGGTGTACCATGCTAGTTGAAAGGCATTTGCCATCAAATTTTAATTCACATCAGAATTCAGTACTAAATGCAATAACCACAAAATTATCAACCAGTGTGAACATGAATCAAATATTTTACAATTTTCTAATGTGCTCTTAACTCTTTGTTTGCAGTGTCTGTTGGATATGAATATGAGACGTGCCCTGACTTTATTCTCTGGGAGCAAAGGACAGTCATTTTACAGGGTTTTGAAATGGATGCTTCTAACCTAGGCGGCTGGTCCTTGAATAAGCATCACATTTTGAATCCTCAAAGTGGTAAGCAGCTTTTTCAACTTGTAGTAATACTGTTTTTCTAATGCTGTTTAATATATATTCATTGCACAAAACTTGGAAAACTACAAAAGAAAGAATTCCTTAAGAACACCACATACAGATGACCAAGTTAGTAAATTTCCTTTCAAGTCCTATAATTTGATTTTGAATTAGTGTTAGTATGCAGGAATCAGAATACTCTCATCTTCAGTCTCTCCTTTCTTTGGACTACTTTTCCTGCTGTTACTTCCAACTACTTTATATTCTAAATGTTAAATGAATCAGGAGAAGGGACCACATGCAGTCCCTGAGCCCCTGCTTCTCCCAAGCAGAATGATTTTGTTACCCTGGTTTTAACTCCTTCATCCACATTACTTTTGCATCCTACTAAGAAAGCAGTCATTGGTATTTCCATCCAGCTTTCGTAAGAACATCTATTTAGAACTTTTCACATGGAGTCATATTCCTTTCCATCTAAAGAGGCAGATTCTGAGCAAACATGTACTGTAGTAAGATGTGTATATCAGGTTATTTTTCCAGAAAGTGAGAATAAGAATGTTTTCAGTTAGCTACACTCTTCCTCCCAGTCATCCTTGTATTCATTCTACCCTTATAAAACAGCTTAGTTATCTTGAACGGCTAAGAGATCCTTTTTGCAATCATGCCCATGATTTTACCTTCATTTGCACCATAGTCAAATTGGCCACGCTATCCAGCCACATAGGTTGGGAAAGTTGATTGGCAAAGCTAACCAGACTTGCTTCAAGATATAATGAGACCACTGGTCATAGCCCCAGTGTGGAGACACTGAAGGTGAACGAGACCATTGCTGTATGCCTCCATTGTACCTCCTTCCCCTCCTCAAAGAAGAGTCCAAATTCCATTTCCAATTGTTTATTATTTTTTAACAGCAAAGATTCAGGCAGATAGAAAATGTCAACTTTTTTGTTGTCAAAAGGAGAGCCACAGTTCTAAAAGTACAAAAACGAAAGGGCAGATGCCACTTATTAAATTATTAGTTTTTTTGTTTTGATTTGAAAGAGTTTGACATTTTAAGCAGCCGTTTCTTTTCCACTCACTTTTATTGGCATATATGGATTGTCTCTTTCAAATGCCTGTCATTGACATTAAACACAAAGTGGGAAATGACCTCAATCGAACTAGCCCCCAGCTGTGTGCTCCACGTCCTGTATCTTCTTATCATTTGTTTCACACAGACTCTAGAACAGAGGGAAGCCATTCTGAAAGTCGGCTTTAGGGGCCACCTGATTTCAGCCCATGTGTTCCCTCCACCCCTAATTAGTTTTTAGGTAACAGGTACCAGATTACTTCTGAGAGATTTCTAGCAGCTTTATTGAAGTATGGTTTATACACCATAAATTTCACCCATTTTAAGTGTACAGATTTTTAGTAAATCTGTAATTTTGCTACCAGCACCAAAACCCAGTTTTAGAATATTTTATCTCACCAAACAGCTCTCTTGTGCTTACACAACCCCACTGAATCTGATTTCTATCTCTACCTTTCTGATAATTTTTCCTGAGAAAGAAACTTTGCTTTTGATAGTTTTTTAAAAAAGGAACGTTTGTTCTTTTTATCATCTAATTTGTAAAGGTATTGTATTTCTAACCAAGAACTGGTCACACTTGCCAGAAACAGATCTGAAGCCAGCTCTGACACTGCTTTTCAGTCTGACCTTGGACATGAACACCCCTTTTAGTATGTTTCTGAAGTCTGAATCCCACCCACAAAGGCAGTCTTAGAAGCAGGAATGATAAGTGTGAGGGAGCAGCTTTGGGAACATCAATTTAGAAAGCAATGCTCTTTCCCCCTCAGGTCAGATGGTCTTTTCTGACTGATTAAGGCAAAGCACTATCTTTCCAAATCCCCCCACTCTCTGTAAAAAGCCTAACTCTTTAGGCACCCTGCTTTTTTGATCTGAGACAGATAGTAGATTAGAAACAAGAATCTATCTTCCTCCAATTTCCTCTCACTGGTTAAAAAGACACCTATAATTAGATTGGATGTCTGCTGCCATTCTATTCTCCAATTTTTCTTTGGCTCCCAAATCATTATGCAGTAGGTAGTTTACAGTAGGCAGTGTTTTCAGACCATTTGTCATTTCAGTTGCAGCAATTATATTTACCTGACAATTAACCATTGGTTGTGGAGAATTGTTTCCAAATATTATGCCCAATAGATAGATAGATCCTACTTTCACTGAGATAAAAACACTAAGAACATGAGTTTTTCAACATCATTCCCTCAAAATATACCCTGTTAGTGATTATAGAGAATGCATATTCATTCCCTTCAAGAATACTTAGTTTTTTTTTAATTATGAGAAAATGTGCACATGAATCATCTACTTACAGAGCTTAGCTACTTGTTTAGTATTTTTTTAATCAAACATATTCCCCAGTGTTTCCTACAAACTGAGTGTTAAAAATTATTAGAAAGAACAGTTCAGGGTACTTAACTGGGCATTGTCATCTGTCTGAAATGGGTAAAGAATTTCCTTTAACTTAGCCTCCAAGATAGACCAGTAGTTTGTCGACAAATGCTTTTACTGGGAGAGGAAGTAAACTTACATTGATCACACTGGCATATCTCCCAGTTTGTGTTTATATCCTCTCAGTCAAGTAGTAGGAAAAATATGTATTGTGTCCCTTGTTGTTTATAAGTCTGAAAAATGGTTTCTTCTTTGAAATCAGCATAAAGCACCACCCACTGGCTTCCAAGGGGAATTTTTATTTCAGACTTATTTATAAGCTTCAAAAGAAGTTCTGAGCAAGGTAGCAGGAGGGTATGAATAGTGGGTTTAAAAGTGTGCTTACCTTATTACACAACACACTTAGCTTTTAGGCAAAGAAAAGGAAAGCTTAGGAGGGGAAATGTGCAGTAGGCCCCATCCAGTGGAGTTTCATTGTTGACTATAAACAAGACACCCAATCCTTAGCAGGAAGTTGGCCTTCATATAAATAATATGTGTTGTCCTAGGATCATTTGATTCTGTTTTCAAAATGAGCATGTGTGACAGAATAAACTGGAAGGGAGGCAGCAGTAATTGATCAAGATTTCAAGGAACATAAACAAAATATTTTCAGAGCAACCTTTTGCAGAAGAATTGGTGTTAAATCATTGTTGCTAGATGGTATGGCCTGGTTCTATGTAATGGAAGGTTAAACAGATTCTTGAAACAACAAAAACACCCTTCAAAATGATCTATTTTTCCAGGGCAATACAAAAGGGGTTTGCCCATTTTCGTTTTGATTGCTTCAGCTTTAAACAGGAATGGTAATTTCAGTACATGGGCACTTTAGTACCTGGCATGAAAGCAAGACATCAATTGTTGAGATGTAATCAGAAAGTACATTGCCTTATGTTTTATTTCCTTTAATCATTCTTCTTTTTTGATGGAGTACTAGGCTTTCTAATCGAAAAGGGGAGTTTTAGAATTGCAGGCTTAGAAGAATGTGTTAGAATAGCCATCTTTAGTTTTTAAATTGCCAGGAGCCTGGTAATAACATGTCATTTTGAGGGTAATTGTTAACTATACCGTTATATTGATATAAAAAAAAATGGAGATCTACCTGTGAAAATAGATGTTAATAGCAAATATGGTATTTCCAAGCCAATAATTGAAAAGATTTTTGAATAATATACCTTATAGTGCATTGCTAAAATACTAAAATACTAAACAGTGGTTTCCTCATTTATTAAAGAACATATCATAGTCTCATTGGTAGGATATTCAGTTAGCAATCATTAGGAGATTTCAACAATGTTGTGCATCTGTCATTCCAATTCTCATTCACTTACTCCTGTTCATTTAAATTGCAATATTGATCACAATGCAATTAAATGTTTTTTGGGAAATGAAATTCAATCCTATTAGTCTTACTTAATTAACTATTCTAAATAGTGAGAAGTTTCCTTAGTAACTAACAAGTTATTAATAAAATAATAAGAAATTAGTGGTCCTCAAGATATCTCATAGTTCTATAATAAAAGAGCAGTTTGTTAGGGTATAAATTCACAGCTGCTTTTGCCAATCAGATGTTGAAAAGTAGCTAGAAATCACCCTGGGAGGGAAAGTAAAGTTACTGAAATTTGAAATACAAAGACCATATGATAGAGAGGATTTTTGTTTCCTGGAAGGCCCCTTCCAAGTATATATTGGTGCCATGGTACGCATGCTTTGCCCTCTTATTTTTACCAGCAATGTTTCTACTTCACAGTGATCAACAGCTTCTGTCATAGGTCTGTGGAACAAAAAAAGTTGGGGGGAAAAACTGAGGAAGAAATTTCAGGAAATGTTTAGGGAGAGTAACAGGCACTCTGAGGAGATAGATAGCAGGCAGCAAGGGAGAAAAAAATAGGGCTCTACAGCATAACTGCATTCATTTATTTGCTGTCAGTTACGTTGGTCTGACACATTGGCATACCTTCTCACAACATGGATGTTTTACCTGCCCTGGCTCATTCTGGGCTGACTTAAGCTATTTAGCACAGCAGTACTTGTTCCTTGGATTTTCTGCCCAGGCTCAGCGGGTTTGCAAAATCATTGGGATTTGGACAAGGAAACTACAAGAGACTCAAAGCCTATTTTCAACATTTACTGAGCACTTATAATGACTTGGCCACAGGGATTGGCACTAAAATACAGACAGGAGTAAGACAGAGGGTCTGTCTTCAAGGAGCTCATTCATGTTCTAATGGGGAAGATAGAGAAGTGATGAAAACTGTATCATACAATGTGGTAAGTGTTATAATAGAGCTACAGAAAACAACCTATGGGCGCACAGAGGAGGGAGTGACTAACTCTGCCTGGATGGAGCACTGGGGCAGATTTGAGCTGAGCTTTGAAGGAAGTAGAAGTTCCCACAAGCAGCCAGGCATGATGGCCCATGCCTGTAATTCCAGTGGCATGGCAGGCTGAGGCAGAAAAATTACGAGTTCAAGGTCAGCCTCAGCAACTTAGCAAGTCCCCAAGCAACTCAGTGAGACCCTGTCTCTAAATAAAATACAAAATAGGGCTGGGGATGGGGCTCAGTGGTAGAGTGGCCCTGAGTTCAATCCCTGGTACCAAAAAAAAAAGTCCCCCAAGCAGAGAAGATGAGGGGGACATTCAGGATAAAGGGATAAAGGGAATGACATGTACAAAAGCAGGAAGGAAAGGAAATGTATGGATGTAACTGTAAATAGTTTGCTATGGCTGAATCTGAAGATACAAATGAGAGTGTAATGAGAGAAGAGCCTGAAGAAGTAGACAAGGGCCAAACCATGAAAGACTTTGTATGCCTTAACAGTAAGGACTGTGCCCCTTATCCTGGAGGGGATATGGAACTATTGAAAGTTTTGAAGCCACAGACTGAAATAATCTCTATGACAGTAGTGTAAAAAATAGTTTGGAAATGGAGACCAGGAAACCAAGAAGTTAAGAAAAATTGAACTAAAGCCCTAATAGTAGGAATGGGGAAGAAAAAATAACTTTAATACATTTTAGATGATAAGCTCCATGGGAGTTAGTAATTAATTAGGTTTGGAGAATGAGAGGAAAAAATGAGTCATGGTGATGCTCAGATTTCCAATTTAAGTAACTACATGACAGAAATACCACTCATAGATTTGTAAGGAACATGAGAAGAAGAGCAGGATTTGGTAGGGGCTACAGAAAAATAATGAGTTCAGTTTGAAACTTTTCAAGTTTGAGGTACCTGTGGGGCATCCAAATAAAGAGATCTAGTAGGAAATTGCATTCCAGTTAATAACTCTGGACAGGAGAAATTTGGGACATACAGAGATGAGAGTTAAAACTCTGGGTATGGATGAGATTGCCCAAACAAAATGACTGCAAAACATTTTCATAAGTCAGTATCTCTATTTCCTGCACTGATGATAGTGAGATATGGTCTAAAAGAGTGGAAAATTCAAGTCCCTTTCATGTATCTTTGAAGTGCATTCTAGCAGTAGAATTTCTTTCCTTTTTCACAAAAGTAGATTACCTTCCTGATTGTGTTTTGCTGAGGTTAATATTAAAATTGACTGATATTCTCCTTTCAAAAACCAGTTGCATAGTGAAGGTAATTTGAAATCAGACAGGTGTGTGCCAGCATCAGTAGAAAGCTGGCCAGAGATGAAAAATTAGCCATAGATGATGCACAAAGCCCACAGTGAACAGGCAATCACTAAAAGTTAGTCATTGAATGCCTTATTGAGGTATTCAGAATCAGCATTAAAGGGTCTCATTGTATTTCTCCACTTCACAGATAGACAAACTGAGATGCATTGTTGTAGTTATGCAGTTAAACAAAACCAAGGCAATTTGTTTCACTCTCAGATTTTTTTTTTATGCCAGGCCAAAGCTCCTTCCTGTTTTGAACAATGAGAGAGGAATTTAAATGTAGCCGAGGAATTTAAATGTAGCTGAAATTATTTTGTGGTAATTGTTTTCTTTTTAATTTTTTTCCTTGTGTCTAGGAATCATACATAAAGGAAATGGAGAAAATATGTTCATTTCCCAGCAGCCCCCAGTCATATCAACCATAATGGGTAATGGACACCAAAGGAGTGTAGCTTGCACCAACTGCAATGGTCCAGCCCACAACAACAAACTCTTTGCTCCTGTTGCCTTAGCTTCTGGCCCTGATGGCAGTGTGTATGTTGGTGACTTCAATTTTGTAAGGCGAATATTTCCCTCAGGAAACTCCGTTAGTATTTTGGAATTAAGGTAAGTCTCCTCTAATCTCTATGTTTGCTTAGCGGATAAAGGAAAAAGCAAGACTAAGATAACATGAAGAGACAAAATATTGCCAGAAGGAGCAGAAAATGCAGTTGCCTGTATTGTAGCACTGAGTTAAGATGCAGGAATAGGAACAATAGACAACGTGCCCACTCCTCCTATTTGAAGGAACCTTTGAGCACTGCTTTGAAGAACCAGGAAGTGTTGACATACCTGTATGTGGTGCCTTTCCTATGTACTCTGCTGTCACTGACATTGATCTCAATACTTTCAAGTGGTCAGGTAAGTCACCAACCCACATTGCTGATTCCTATGAAGACTAATAAAAATATCTATTCCATTTTGACAAGTAGAGGTATCACCATGTCCAAAAGCTAAACTTTCTAAATTCTCTGGGTCCAATCTTTTGAAGTGGTCCTTTAATAAAGAATGAAATGGTAGTCTGTTTTTTTCATGGCCTGATAAGGAAAGAACTAGGTTTTTATCTTTAAAAGCTCAACTCCACGATGAGCAAAGCATTCACCCTTAGATTTCTTGAGACTAAAAAGAATTTTGACACCTTTTGTAAGGAATTCATACCTTTTGATGTTCTGTATCCTCAACTTTACATAAAGATTACAACTAAGTAGACCGTGGCCTAATCGTCTTACTTTTACCTTTTCTGAGGCTATAAGACACAATATATGTCTTTTAGAGTCTAAGAAAAGAGAAGCATATACCCTCATCTTGTTAGGGATAAACAAATCTGATTCCTCTCCCTGGGTAAATTGGTAGAGCTTTCCTTCTAATTGATTATGACTGCTCTATCACTGATTTTTGCCTCTGGAAATTTAAACTAACAGTTTCTCAATATTCCAGAAGATTTTGATGCTATCCTATGAACTATACCATCAAACAATTTTTACCTCAGACATCTCCTCAATTACCTCCAAAATAGTGACTGGGAAAGCAGACCCATCAACAGAGCAACTTGTATGTACAGAGAACTGTGAAGGCCTGTCAAAATACATGAGAAGCCTCCGGTCATTTTCATTTAATACTTATGTTCACGCTAGCATGGAAATTTGAATTTATAAGGATATTCCTTGATATTTTTCAGATTCTTATGCTTGCTAAGAAACCTACCTCCCTTTTCTCAGACTGAGTTATTCCTTCACACCTAGCTGGGGAAATCTTCTAGTCCCAAGCCCCCATCCATTTTTCACATTAATTCACTCCAGTTTTAATACATTTCTTAATTATAATTGCAAACGCTGTCATAGGGAAGAAAGCTGTTAAATCCCTTGGCTAATAAAAATAGACTGTAAAGTTAAGACTTCATAAAGACAAAGCACATCAAGAGAGTATAGAGAAGTACTAATTCATAGTGCCCTACCCTAATCAAGGGTTCAAGTACCTCAAGATGTCCTAGGGACTTGTCATTTCCAATTCTTTGGGCACCTACTTACTGGAAAGTCAACAGGAAGGCCAAAATAATTGTATGACTGGATATGGAAATGATTTGTACAACGTTCTACATTGTTTTGAAAACCCGGTGGGTGTTCTGTCTACATGATTCCAAACATGGATGGGAGCACTGAACAATTCATTCAACATCTGAACATTTCCAGTCATGCAGATATTGGTTGTCAGATAGACAAAGACTTTGTCTTACTGAGCTTAAATAGCTCACCCTACAAAGCCTTTATATCTAGTCCTTATGTAGCTAACTCCTCAAAGGAAAGATATTAAAATTAAAGATAGTAAAATATAAAAAAATAATATAAAGAAGCCCCAGCTAAGTTTAGTCTTTCCTTTGTAATTTAAATGTAAATTTATATAAGGTGGAGCAATTGTCATTCATTGATGAGATTCTCTCTTGGTCAAGGATCCTTAACAGTTCACAAATTTGCATTTTAGTCCTTATGACCTTCAACACAAAGTCATTTAAAGTATGAAATAGAATATCTTGAACCTTAATTGTAAAGTTATTTTCTCAGTATAAAGAAAAATTAGTTTCTGACTGAAGTCTTGTCTAATGCCTCTATGCATTCTTACTCTACAGCACTGTTTTCTCTCATTGTCACAGATCTTCAAATACATAGGCATGTACACACCACAAACTCCTACATGAAAGACCTCTCACTTAGCATAAGTCTCATTAGCTGGTTTTTTGAATTAGGATCTTTTAAAGAAGTTTATTTTGTTGTTGTTGTTGTTGTTGTTGTTGTTGTTGTTAGTCTCAGACTTCTTTGAGAATCTATTTAAGGATATAGGCCCTTTCAGAAAATACACATCACCCAAAATCGCACATAATGATTTACAGGGTTGTGTTATTCCCTCCCTTGAATCCCCACCCAAGTGCTGTCATAGTTAAGATATCCTGCAGTAAGTTCAAGGAGAAAAGCAATTCTCCCTTCTCTATTCCAACATTCCTGTGATTGGCCATGAGAGAAAAAAGCTGATTGAATATGTGTGATCATTTTGACCTAACTGACAGGTAACTCCCTATTTGACTATAATCAAAACCATCAAACTAGTTTATGTCAGCATACATTAGTTGTCATGTTTACCCAGAAACTAATATAGTTCTTATTAGATTCACTGTTTTTTTAAAGCATGTATCCTGATCAGTAGCTTATATGTGTACACTGAATCTTTCATATATTGGTGGATTTATATATTTGCTTTATAATATTTTCAGATTTGTTTCCTAGGGAGAAATAAGTTGATTTAATAAGACCATGATATCTTAAGAACCTTAATACTTATTTAGTTTCTATTGTGTTTAGGTAAAAACTTCATTCTGTACCAGTTTTGTTGTTGTTATTAAAATCAGTTAATTTGAATGCTCCCTGCCCCATGCACATTAGTCATTTTACTTGGTTGAATCATCTGTTTCCTTGGAAACACATACTAATAGAGTCATTGTATTGTTGCTTATATTCAAAGTTGTAAATGGAAGGACAATATTATTAACAGGTTATAACAAAAAAAGGATAGAGAACTTTCTAGATCTTGACCCTTGTCAGATTATATATTATGAAACTTAATTACTCCATCTTCTATTTCCTTATCCATAAAATTGAATTCAGGTTTATAGTTCAGTGTCTTCTTACATGTCTCATATGGTTTCACTTGTATCGGTTTCACTTGTACTGAGATGCACAGATGGGTAGTTCTCAACCCAATGTTCGATGATATTTTGGGAGGACATAAAGTTTGGTTCTAATGGATTCCCTGTCATATTTCCTTCTCTGCTATCTTTTTATTCAATATTTTGGCCACATTGAACAATTACAGATGCCCCTTGACATTTCAAAAATTAGAAGACTAGATTCTTCCATCCTCAACCCTGCCAATTCAAAGTATCCCCAATTAAGCTTCTTTCACCTGACCTAAGAAATAATTTAATATTTGTTGGTTGGTTGCCATTCATTTATTTCCTCTAGTTGGTCACTCACTAGCTGAAGAAGGAAGGAAAGGAAAAGTCAATGATATAATTATCATTAGAAATCTGCCTAGAGAAACAATATTTTATGTTATTTAAGCCTATAATAACCCTTTGGCTGTTTCCAGCAGATTTTATCCATAAATATACAACTTAGTGCTTTAATACACATCTTAATGCTTCCTTTCAGTGTAGGTGTTTCAGCCAGCTTTTTCTTTGTTGCTGTTGACCAAAAGACCTGACAAGAACAATTTTAAGGAGGAAAAACTTATTTGAGGGTTCACAATTTAGAGGTCTCACTCCATAGGTGGCTGACTCTATACCTTAGGGCCAGGGATGAAACAGAACATCATGGCAGAATAGTGTGACAAGGGAAGTAGCTCACATGAAGATCAGAAAGTAGAAAGAGAGTTGACTCACCAGATACAAAATATATCCTCCAGAGGCACTCTTCCAGCGACCCACTTTCCCCTGCCACACCCTACCAGACTTCAGTCACCACCTAGTCAATCCCTATTAGGCGATTAATTCACTGATTAGGTTAAGGCTCTTATAACCCAATCATTTCACCTCTAAACCATCCTACATTGTTTCAAATGTGAGCTTTTTGGGGACACCTCATGTCCAAACCATAACAGTGGGATATAGAATAAGATAATAAAGAAGCTTATAAAATCATGCAATTAAACCTAAAGAAGTTTCAGAAACACATTTTCTGAAGACTTTTAAAGATAGATTCTTTATTCTGTGCAATAGTTCAGGTCTTGGTTTCCCTAAGGGATTTGCTTCTCATGTTAAAACTTTACACACACACACACACACACACACACATTTCTTTAGCACAAAAGTGATAGTAGTTTGTCATCTCTACTTTGTTTAGTCCCTTTCAATAAAAAGAAGCTAAAATACCTCTCAAGAAAACCTATTTCATCTTTGGATTACTCCATTAATAATTTCTTCCTTATATTCAACTTAAATCTGCCTTCATGAAACATCCACTTAGTAGAGGCAAATGTTAGCATCTGAAGCAGCACAGAAGTCACTTCACAAACTTTCACAAGTGTGAAGAGAGCTGCCATAGTTTTCTGAGCTTTCTCTTCTTTAGTTCAAACATCCCTAAGTCTTTCAACCATTTCTCATCATTTATGACTGCTTGCTTTTTCTTTGATCATGGCCTCAGGGCCACTTCTTGGTTTTCTAAAACTAACAGGGATAATTATATAAGTAAAAATAGGAGACACCATATTAGTGCTTTGCAAGAATTCAAATATGTAACATCCCCTTGCTCCCCTCTCATCTTCTAATTTCACAATTCTATTAGAAAACCTATTAAGCATGACTAGAAGTGATTTATTCTTTATAAAATCCTCATGCTGCTATTGTTCAGTATTATGTTAGTCTCTAGATATTTATTTTATTCTTCCCTTAAAAATGAAAGAGAAAAAATAAGAGACTGCTTCTTGGTACCTTGAGTAATTTGGACTCGACAAATGTCAATGTGACATGAAAATTTCTCCTGAGATTTTACTATTTCTTTTCCAGTGACTGGTTAATATTTCTTATATTGTTCTCAGTGTTTGACTCCTGTCATTGACTGGAAATTAAGTAGACCTGGAATAGCACCCATTTAGGGCCAGTTAGTATGCTGAGGGGCAGTGGAACTTGTAGAGCACTCTGCTGCAGGAACAAATAGAACCTGGGCTTTGGAGAGCTCTGCAAATAGCTGAGAAATGTCCAAGAACCATTCTGTTATCCACAGCACTGAAGCTACAAATAGTAGAAATACTACATTTAGATTACACAAGTGGTTCCTTCCCCAGCTTGATCTGTGTTAACAGTAGCACTCAGAGGCTCCTTCTGTCTCCCCCAAAAACATTTTTGCAGGTCTTCCACAGTGTCCCAAATTTGCACTCTAACAACTGGGATCTTTTGAGTTGATACATTATGTTTCTAAGAGTTCCCAATATAATAAATTATTTTAGAGTGGCCCCTCAAACTAAACTCACCCATTAGTCCTTCAATACTCATTCATTTATCAGTTAACTTTTCAAAGAGACTGCTAGCTGAAAGCAGGACTCTAAAACACAAGACAGGTAAGTTGTGATAAGGGTGAGGGATAGAGCCAAATCATAGGGGAAGGTAGTCTTAGATAAAAGTTGATAGACTAGGGAGTGCTGTGAAGTCAGTGACAAGAAGAGCGGACACCAGCTATTCAAAGAAAACCATGGAAAGATGAGCAGGGAAGGCAGTCCATTCTTCAACACCAAATATTTGTGGCCAAGAATGAGGAAAGAAGTCAAGAACATCATGAAGAACAATTAAAGGACTACAGCTACCACAGAGCAGGCCATTCAAACTCTCCTGATGCCAACTGACTAGACAGTAGCACCAAAGTTGGTATACCTCCTCTTTTCTGTAACTTGTCTCACAAAAAAATATAAAAAGAATAAATGGGACATTGTGTTAAGTGAGAGAAGCCAGGCACAAAAGGCAAATATTGTATGATTCTATTTATGTTAAATACCCAAAATAGGCAGATCCATGGAGACAGAAATCAGTTTTTTGGTTGCCTGGAACTTAGGGAAGGGTGAATGGGAAGTAATTATCAGCAAATAGGTACAGAATTTCTTCACAGGGTGATGAAAATGTTCTGGAATTAGATGATGGTAGCAGTTGCACAACTCTCTGAATATACTGGAAATTGTTGAATTGCATATTTTAGAAGGGTGAATTTCATGGTACATAAATCATGACTTACTAATTTTCTTTTAAATTAAAAAAGAAGTGTAGATGGCCCTTTCCATCATTTGGATTCTGAGAAAATCAAAGACCAACTCAGAGACCCTATCATTAGGAGCATTGTTTGCTTTAAAAAGATTTGTGATTCCACTCCTTTCTCCTCCTAACTCATAGCAAGCTTCAAGTCAGTGAGTTGCCAGGTGGTGATGCCCACTGATGGGCCTAGGCTTTTGTGAAGAGCTCACACACTGGCACCTCAGTGTGTAATCAGTTGCTAGCTGCGCAGCAGGCTGACTTTGGTTGTGGCTCTCAATCCTAAATCCTTAACTAAAAGTAATTCTGAGACAGAACAAGGTCACACACTGGAAATAAATTCCGTCATTTTCACTTCCTCCCTCTGAGATGTTAATGAGAGAAGCTGCTCTGCATAATATGGGACATCTTTCCAAATTCACAATGACATTATTGGCAGGATCAGAAGCAGCTGCAAGAAAATCAAACCATCCCCCTCCCTACTCCTTGCCATCACCTAAGAATTTCAAAACCCTTTGTAGCCACACAAATGGTTCTGTGCCGTAAAAATCTATTGCAGATGAAACCATGTTTTAATGAGGTCCTTCTAGTATTTTCACAACTACACTTCCTTTAGAAGGATCAACTATGTTATAGTGAAGAGAACCAGCCTCAAATACTCTCATCTTACAATTTAGAGGCCTAGAAAACAAGCAAGTGCCTAAGAGACAAAGAAAATAGAAAGAGGTGCAAATGCCTGAGGCTGGGTTTCTAATCAGAGCTCTGTAGCCTTACAGCTTGACCTTCCTGTCAACCCACAGGATACTACCCTTTTGAGATGGGCCAGAGAAACACAAAAGTCAGTGGACCCTGACCTGTGGCCCAGCTAGTAAAAATCCCAGAAAGGTTCTTTTTCAAAAGAGTTGAATTCATTTTAGCAGATAATTTCAAATGAAATAATTTTGGATCTTTTCTTTTTCTTTAGTGTTCCAAAGAACAAGAATGTTTTCTACTTTAGATTAAAAGATTTGTTATCTTCACATTTTCAAAATGATATAAAGGCCAGATTTAAAAGGATTTTAAAATTAAAATGACTATATTTCACAGATCATTATAGCCTTTTAATTCCAAGCAGACTTGACCCAAAGGCAGGCCTGTAAAGTCTATGTCCTCTATGTAAGAAGCCTCATACCATGTCCCAGAGTGAAATGCCCTAGGCAATACCATATGCCAAGAGGTTCATGGATCAGGGACCTCCAAAGAGTTCAGCTTAGTCTGGGCTGACAATTCTGGTTTTCCCACCCCAATTACCCCTTTGAGCATGGATGACTGAAAGACACAAAATTTTAATAGTTGATACATATGATATACCAAGGATTGAACTCAGGGGCACTGTACCACTGAGCCACATCCCCAGCCCTATTTTGTATTTTATTTAGAGACAGGGTCTCACTGAGTTGCTTAGCACCTTGCTGTTGCCAAGTCTGGCTTTGAACTTGGGATCCTCCTGCCTCAGCCTCCCGAACTGCTGGGATTATACGTGTGCACCACCATTCCCAGCTTATTGATGCAGCAGTTTTGATACTAAGGACATCCTGTTGTGGTCTAAGAGAAAACCCTCATACTTTCAACTTATTAATAGTGTGTGTGTGTGTGTGTGTGTGTGTGTGCGTGTGTGTCTGGGGAATGAACCCAGGGCCTTGTACATGCCAGGCAAGCAGGCTATACCTAAACTACATCCTCAACTCTTTTTGTTCTGTTTTATTTAAGACAAGGTCTCACTAAGTTACCCAGGCTAGCCTCAACCTTGAGATCTAACTGCCTCACCCTTCTAAGTAACTGGAATTACAGGCATATGCCACCATGTCTGGTCCATTAAGAAGTTTTTTAATATTAAGGAAGATGCACACAGATATTCATATTTTTACCTCTAAAATTTAATAAGGGGTTTTTGCCTGTCCAGCACTTGACTTGATTATAAAACACAATGATTTCACATTTTGATAGGGTTATTTTGGCCATCAAAGCAGAGCCTAGAATGGTTAGATCCTTTGCAGTCACTGATTTTTCAGCTCCTAGCCCAGTGGTTCTTTTTTATTGATTAAAAAAAAATAAATGACAGCAGAATGCATTACAATTCTTGTTACACATATAGAGCACAATTTTTCACATCTCTGTTTGTATATAAAGTATGCTCACATCAATTCATGTCTTCATACATGTACAGTGGTTCTTAAGACTAACTCTGTATCAGAATCACCAGCTGAGTTTGTGAAAAATAAAATTCCCAGGCTCATACCCCCATATCAGAATTCTGATATGGTAAGACTAGGAAGAGCACCATGAAACTACACATGGATAAGAACTCAAGTGATTCTGATGCAGGTGGTCCAGGGAGAACTTTTTGAGAAACTTGCCTTAGAAGTTGGAACAATCACTTTGACACCATGTCAGGAAAAGAAGCCTGGAAGATTGGGTCAACTTGGGGTTGCACACCTGACTAAATGATGCCTGTGGAGTCTCCCTAATTATAACAAACTGAATTAGGAGTTGGTGTGTCTGGTTAGATTTGAATTGTTGAACGATACTGATGACTCTCTATTTGCTTTTGCTTGCCACTCGTGGATACCTTGTGCACCCTAGAAACAGAGATACCAGACATAGGTAAGTAAATGACATGGGCAGCTGCCTATTAACCCCCCTTGCCTAAGAGGCCACCTCCCAATAATGTGCTAATGGAAATTTTGCTTCTTAAATAAGGTTAAAGAAATGATGTGAAAGTGAATTTATGGAAATTATGATGCAGGTAAGTGTCTTCCAAAAGAACAGGACTCCACCACTAAGTAGAAATTTGCTAGAAGAGAACATACTGAAAAGAAAACAAGATAAGTGAAATCTGGCAGTTCAGTACTTCATGGTAAAGCAAGGTCATAAGTCTCATCATATTTCCCTAAGGTGATATCACAAATTAGTCTGTAAGTTCAAACAGATTGGCTGTTTTCAAGTTGCAGGTAGAGACAGGAATAATACAGCAATCTCCCTAGATCCAGAAATGGAGTTGTCAAGTGTATGATGACCTTATTAAGAGTTTTCTTTCTTTCTTTGGTATAACCTTATGGTTTCTATTTCTTCCCACCACAAAGAATAGGAAAATTCTGAAATAACTGTTTACCACTTACCATCATTGTCACATAGCTCTGGAATTAATCATAATGAGTATTTATTCAATTTGTTTCTTTATTAAACTTGTTAAAACTATTCTAAATTCCTGAAATTGTAAAAGAGAAAACTGAATTTATTCACTCCCAAATGCCGATTGTCATCAAAATGGCACCAATAGGGTTTATAATTTGGATTTCGTTTGAGAGATGCCACTTCCTAAATGCCAATGCATGAGATCAGCCTCACTACTTTGGCATAACTGATTCCTTAAGCAAATTAAATTGGTTGTCAAATTGCTTACTGGTAAAGTGTTGCACAGTATTAATTGTAAGCATTAATTGCCCATTTAACAATCTATGTGATTTTAACTAGCATGAATGAAGTGATCTTTGCTAAGTTGAAGGACACTGGTTGAATGTAAAACTAACCAGAAGGTGAAAATAAGTCTAACACCCTAATTATAAAAGTAATCTTCACATTTCTCAAATTGCAATATGTATTTAGACACGAGGGATTATAGCAAATTGGAATGTAGCACAGTGGCTTTTCTTTCTAAAGTATGGCATGTTTTCAGAAAGTAGAAAGTAATCAGTTTCAAAAGAGCTGAAGTGCACTTGGGCAATGGCATGAAATGGCAAGAAATTACATACCAATATAGGGAATGTCCTGACTGTTGGCTGTCAAGAAAATAACATTAATCAGATTTGAATTTGGTATGGTGGGCTATTACATTTTCTAAATGCTAGTACATAAGTTAGAGAAAATCCTCACTGAGCAAAATAAGACATGTTACTCAGAAGGCAAGAGCACTGATTTTTGTTCAATTTCAGAACAATTTCTGATGGAATATTACACACATAGTCACACATAGTCACACATGATCTAATCTAATCTAATCTTACTACAGGCCCAGTCTTGTTAGTGACCCTGGGCAAGCCCCCCTATGTGTCTGGGTTTCCCCAGCTGAGGTTTGAGGGGAATGCTAATTCTAACTTCCCTCAGAGGCACATTGGAGATATTCAATAATGAATGAATGTAATGCATTCCAAAGTACTTTTGTGTGGATAACATTTCTCTTAGAGAAATAGCTTATGGGCTTTTTCTAAACAAAGCATGATTAATCTGGCTTAGCTGAAACTCCACAAACTGGCTACCAAAGTATTGACAGTTGTTTCGGGGAATGGTTGTGACTCCTTCTTTATTCTAGAAAGATCTAAGCACATTGGAGAAATTTTATTCTGCAGGTAAAAATTCAACTAATGTAAAAACTTTCACTCAAACCCCTATTTAAGAAGTCTCTGCTACAGAGATTCCTTGTCTGATAAAATTGCCAAATCAGCCTGGAGTCTGTTGGATCCTTTTTCAGTGTATTTACAGCACCTGTCATGGTGGTTCCAGGGTTGAAGATATTCCTGGAATCTACCAGATTATCTTACTTGACGAAGGTAATTGGATAAAAATCAAGTATTCCAACTGAACCTGATTTTTTTCCAATAGAAACTGTAACCTGAATCCCATTTAGTATTTTCCAGGCTTATTATTATTAACATACATAAATATGCTTGAGAGGGCAAATGCAATTTTGAATACAATTAAGAAGAAACCAGTCTTTAAAGGTACCTTTGACCCTGTCTCCTCCATATTGCTGGTTAAGTATTCAAGGCCTAAACTTACTTATGTCTTAGTTTCACATCCCACAGTCCAGTTTAGTTCAACACTTACCAAACACCAAATCTGTCAGGCACTCTATTTGGCACTAAGAATAGAAAGGTGAATATGGTACCTGCCTGCAAAGAGCTCACAGTGTAGTTGGAGAGAATGAGAGATGTGTGGCAAAAATAGTGCTTACATATGCCTCCAGATATTGGCTTCTAATACTATTCTCCAATACAAGGAACTAGGGATTCTTGGAGAAATAACTGATTCTAGGATTGGGGCAGGAAGTGTATAAGATGACTTGGTAGAACATTTTATAGTGCCGGAATGTATGGAAGTGCTATCAAAAAAAATCAACACTTATACAAATTTGGCAAAGGGGCACATGAGCCAACAGAAGAGCTTTGAATGGCTAAAGCTGGAACAATTTGAGCAACAAAATAAAGTAGCATTAGATTTAATGCAAAGTATAAAATAAATATCCATGAGTCCATATTGATATAAATAAACTGGTGAATTCTCTTTTTTTTAGAGAGAGAGAGAGAGAGAGAGAGAGATAATTTTTTAATATTTATCTTTTAGTTTTTGGTGGACACAACATCTTTATTTTATTTGTATGTGGTGTTTAGGATCGAACCCAGCGCCCCGCGCATGCCAGGCAAGCACGCTACCACTTGAGTCACATCCCCAGCCCCACTGGTGAATTCTTAAATAAATGAAAACGGGATAAAGCTCCCATTCAGAAGAATTCAAAATAATTTATGTAGATGTTCCACCCTCAAGGAAGTAGAATATAACTCTCTATACTTCAAATGTTGGGTGTACACAGTTACTTCCTTCCAAAGCAAAAAATACGGAAAGTGGGAAAGAAAGAATACCTTTACAGTGGAGAAACACTGTCTCAGCCAGGAGGTGAATGTCAACCCCATCAGTGATAAGTCATGTTGATAGGTTTGTACCCTTTATATGATTTGATCAAAATAGCATTTGACCTTTGTGGTCTTCCTCCAAGAGCCCACAACTCCTGTCTAGCCACGAGAAAAAGTCACACAAATTCCAATAGAGGGTCATCCTACAAAATACTCCTCAAAACTGGTAAGGTCATCAAAAACAAGAAAATTCTGAAACTGTGACAGCCCAGAAGAGCATAAGGAAACATGATGATTAAATATAATTTGATATCCTGAATGGAGTCCTGAAACAAAAAAGGGCATTAGGTAAAAACTAAGGAAACCTCAATAAAGTATTAACTTCAGTTAATAATTTTTTAAAATAATGCTAATACAACACAATAGATGCTACTAGGTCATGATTCCCTCCTCTCTGCTCATTTCTCTCTTTCTACCTCTTCTGTCATAATATTTGGATTTATGACAGTCAGACCTGATTACTTGTCTGTCTCCTCTACTAAACTGTGAGTTTCATGAAGAAAGGGATTGTATCTTACACAAAGGTAGGTCTCTAGATCATAGCACAGATTTTGGGCACATTTTAGGCACTTAGTAAATGATTTTAATAAATTAATAAACAAACACACAATATAGAAATGGTGCCAAGTAAATATTTCAGATGAAAGGAGTGATGGAGACTTCAACTAATGACAGCAGAGATAGAGCAGGCAGACTAGAGAATTTACAAGGTAGAACTTAAAAAAAACATGATGTTTTGCTGGTTTTGAGTAATGGTGAAGAGAAAGAATTGGAGAAGAGTGGCTTCTACTTTTTCACTTAGTCAACTAGGTGCTAGGCAGAGTTCTGGGTATTGAACATTTTAGAGATAAACAAGAAAAGGTTGCTCTTCTCCGAGCTCTCATGGTTTATTTGGGGGGATACTGACACATAAATAATTTAACATAATATATAATCCCCTTAAGCACAGTGCAAATAACCCAAGCTGGAGATTTTGGGAAGGCTTCCTTAAGGAGTAAAGCCTCAAAAGGCATATGAGAATGAATCAAGTGGAGAAACCTTGTATACCACACAAGAACATTTAAAAGTTTTTAAAGATGAGAGCCAAATCATCAGAATACTCCTGAAGGCAGTGTAGGAGAAAATGGACTTAAATATTCAAAAACTTCTATATACCACACTATAGAAAATACTTCAGGCCAGAGATGATGAAACTTAGAACTAATGCAATGGCAGGAGGCATGAAAGAAGAGGATGCTTCTGAAAGCTACTTTACAGACACAATTGCCTGTAGAGAGAAAAAGAAGAATCAGGGATGACTTCCAGGTTTGCAGCTTGAGTGATGCCAGTCACACATGAACCTTAGGTTCAAGTAAAATATCCTCAAACCAAAAGTTACTGCAGCAATTAAAACACTGAAATTAATAAGACTCAAAAAGAATGAGCTTAATCATTGATACAGACAAAAATAACATAAGATCCTATGGGCATATGTGATTGAAGAGTTTAAAAACGTCAAAATAGTCAAGGTAAGTTGTCTTTAGGAGAGATGGCATGTGATTACACAATCCTGTGATCAGGATTATACCTTAAATGAAGTTAAATATAATCAATTGTATGATGTCCTGAAAGAAGAAAAATGGATAAGGGAATTGATCATCAGCTTAAAAAAAAAAAAAAAAAGAACTTTGGAGAAGAAAATTTTGACTGCGGATCTACAGCACAGTCCTCCCAGCAATGCTTCTCTACCTTTGGCCATGCTATTTAACTGACAGCAAGAGCCTTAGGAGGATGGCAGTGTCCCCAAGTAAGGCAGAAAGCACAGAAAAAGAACATGTTTTTGAGGGATGGGGAAGGTAGAAAAATAAAATAACTTCTGTTTCGGATTTTTGAGTTTGAAGTGACTGTGAGATATTCAGGCAGTCTCCCAATTGGTAATTGGATAACAGGGTATGAAAAGTATCAGAAAAGTTATCTCCTGGGATTTTTTTCTCCTCTGTTTCTTTCTACCCTCAAAATTGATGATATTAAAATGCTAGCATCATTTCAAGTTAGCAGTACACATTGGACATTTTTTTTCATACCTAGACCCATGAGAAGAAAAAGAAGTATCTGTCCCCTCCTTATATAAGCAGGAAGATTCATGAATTCTTTCACCTAAGAGATTTTTCAATTTGTGACACACAGCAGACCCCAGGGGGTGCATGTTGGATAAATTGCTTTGAATAACTTTATTTTTCTCTTTCTTAGCACAAGCCCTGCTCACAAATACTATCTGGCCATGGACCCAGTGTCTGAATCGCTGTATCTATCAGACACCAATACTCGAAAAGTCTACAAATTGAAGTCTCTTGTGGAAACAAAAGATCTGTCCAAGAATTTTGAAGTGGTAGCAGGAACAGGTGACCAGTGCCTTCCCTTTGACCAGAGTCACTGCGGAGATGGTGGGAGAGCATCAGAAGCTTCTTTGAACAGCCCTCGAGGTAAAAAACAACAACAAAAATCTTCCTTTCATCAACTAAAGATTTCATTTGGCTTCACAAAATCCAAAGACTGCCATACTGCCATACTGTACTTCATCCATCCATCTCAATATTCTGCCTCTGACAAACAACTCTAAGTCTATCCCAGAAGATAGGCATATACATGGTGAAATTTTAGCCAACATGCATTAGTATGGTCATAATTGATAGCAAAAGATTGAAACACTCCCCTTCTGATTGATAAATAATTATTGGCCAAAGCCCTCTGAGTACCTCCTGTCTCCTAACTTCTCCCAGGGACTAACTCCTGAAACCTCCCCGCAGTCCAGCAACTAAAGGGTTAAACTGGCCCAGAAGAGAGCCTTCAGGCCCCTCCTTTACGTCTGTGGTTTGCATTGAGTGGGATCAGGTCTGTGCCCACCTTCTACCACTGTCAAGTGTGTTGTATATCTATCTCAAAGACCTTTACCATTCCTACTTTTTGCTTCACAACCATTAACATACCTTTTTTTTCCCACCAATTTATCTAGATCTTTTTTTTTTTTTTGAGGGGGAGAGTACTGGGGATCGAACTCAGGGGCATTCAACCACTGAGCTGCATCCCTCCCAGGCCTTTTTTTTACCATTTTATTTAGAGATGGGTCTCACTGAGTTGCTGAGGCTGGCTTTGAACTTTCCATCCTCCTGCCTCAAACTCCAAAACCACTAGGATTACAGGTGTGCACCACCACGACCAGCTCTAGATCATTCTTGAAGCTACTTGTATTCTCCCCTAGGATAACAAATTCTATTTTTTGTTTGCCTTCTGTGGTAGGTTGGTCTTACTCTTATTTGTCCTAAATTTTATTCTCAATCTTCAAGGACCAAGTTTGGTTGCCTGGAAGTTAGTGAACAAATGTGAACTTCATGATTTTGTAGACTTGGATTATATTTCCAGTCTAGGCCACTAATATGAAGGATGCTCAACTTTTGTCTATCCCATCTGCTTAATTATTTAATCACTTTTCTGTGTTCCTTCTCCAAGATGTATGAGTGTACATATGTACATTTATTTTAGTGAGTTTTGCAAATTAGTCATTTTATTGGGTCATATGAAACCATTTTTTAAATTGCTACACAAATAATATACATTTGTTGCAGAAAACTTAGAAAAGAGATAATGAAAAACAAAATAGTCACCCATAAACCTACCGCCTATAGAGAACAACCATTAAAGTTTTAGTATTTATCCATTTTTATTCTTTTCAATGCACATCATATATTTTAATTCTCTTAGAATCATATTATGCAATGCTATTCTGTAACTTGATTTTCACACTTAATGTATTATAAATATCTTCCCATGCCAATAAATATAGTGAGGTTAATGTATTTGATTTATTAGATGGTCACTTATTATTTCAAATATTAAGAGGTTACTTTTTAGCCTTTTGACATTAGCCATGTTGGGATTAGGTTCCAACAACTAAAGTTTAAAGACTTTTTGTGTGTGTGCTGGGGATTGAATCCATGGCCTTGTGCATGCAAGGCAAGCACTCTACCAAGTGAGCTATATCCCCAGCCCAAAGACTTTACTTTGTTTAAGGCTTTATCTTTCATAAATTCCTTCTAGCTAACCCCAGTCGATTATATCTGAATTTCTTTAACAGTGTCTACACTATCAAATTAGTACTTGATTATATTTTGCCTTCTTTTGTTTTCCATTTCTTTCATGAGTGGGAGATTTTTTTCCAAAAGAAATTGCTTGAGATGAAAAACTATACCTCATATTTTTTTAATTTTTCCCACTTCTCCAATTTTTAGCACAGTATATTCTTTAGGTGCTTATTGTGTTATTGATCAATTAAGTAACTAGTGTTTATGCCAGATATTCCTAAAAGGAATTTCAGTGATATTTATGATGGGAGGGAATGATGTTTAAAGGGAATGAATTTTACCTTGAAGAACATAAGCCCCCCAAGTACTACAGTAAAGTGTTCTTTCTTCCCTGTGCCATTTCTTATACATAGTAGGTCCACAATAAATATTTAATGAGTGAATGAATAACTCAGCTCATCATCAAAGGAAATACATCAGTCTGGGTGCCACCTTTTTCACAGGTTTAAAACTTTGTGGGTATTATAATGATGTCTGCATAAGAAATAGGGAGGAATCAAGCCTGTATTGTGCCTGAAATTGACATCCTCCTGAGTTGCTTCTAGTATGAAAACCACTCATCTCACCTACCACATTCAACCTGCCACATAGAGAATGAATATCTCAGCTTTTCCAAATAAAGCAAATAATTGGTTCACTGCAGCTTTTTTTGCTTGGAAAGCAGCAATAATAGAGTCCTGATGAACAGGATTTACATGAACTCTTGAAGCATCGGTAATGAGAATGCCAAAATTTATACATCTATTAAAGCTAATATTAAACTACATTTTTCTTCTTGTCATAGCCAGTGGTATATTTTCCTTTGGCCTGATTTATTTATCTATCTTTCCAAAAGTGGCCTTTACCATATAATCTGATACACTTTATTCATCCAAAGCAGCAAAGGGTCCTAAGAACACCTAGCTTAGACTTCACTATCTTAATCCAGCAAGTGAACAAGAATATTTAACAGAATGGGATGTACGAGTTACACTAAATATCCACCACATCACCTTCAACCATGCTGACAGTGTTTAAAAACCCTGAAAATGCCAGCAGCTCAGGAGGCTGAGACAGGAGGATTGTGAGTTCAAAGCCAGCCTCAGCAATGGCAAGGCACTTAGCAACTCAGTGAGACCCTGTCTCTAAAAAAAAAAAAAAAAAAAAAAAAAAAAAAANACTTAGACCCTGTCTCAAAATAAAAATAGGGCCGGGGATGTGGCTCAGTGATTGAGTGCCCCTGAGTTCAATCCCTGGTACCAAAAAAAAAAAAAAAAACTGATAGTGCTCTATAAAATCATTCACATGACAGAACCTATGTTCAGACATAAGTTTCTCTAAAAATGCTGGTCAGAAACTTAGGTGCCTAGCTATGACACCTATCTCTATGCTGAATATAGACAGTACTCACCCCTGTCAGTGAATCAGAAGTGAGATTCTCATTATATGGAATGCTGCAGGGCAATTTCATGGACTTCCATAGAAGGAAAAAAAAATCATGCAAGAAGTTATTAAAGCACAGTGTGAAAATTGAGAGAAGAGTATGGCTAATTGCTAATTTCATCTTTGAAGTTCTCCTGCAGGTTCTTTGTCTCTCAAGAAAGCCCAATTTGGTTTTTGCTTTAGAACTACCATGCACATCAGCTTCTTCCTTCCCCCTTAAAAGACAGCAACTGTTTAATGGATATCTTTAAAGAAAAGTTTGAATTTTCCCCCTCTATTCAGAAGCTCATAAAGAAAAAGTGTAGATCAGTAGAAAATGGAAATGTACATCTAGGGAGTACAATTTCTAGGTTAGCAAAGAGAGCTTGCTCTAAGACTTTAACAAGCAACATATTGCAGGTATAGGGAGACTCTCCAACATGTCCTTAATTATGCAAGGTAAGTCAAGTAAATGTTAATCTTCAAGACAGCTAATTTACTTTCCAAATATATTCTAAAAATAGATGAAACAAAATTTGCTTTTGAGATCACTCATCCTAAAGTCAGAGTCAATTACCAAATGGGATTAAAAAAACAGCAAAACATAAAAAGTTAGAAGCCATGGGGTGTTTTGTTTATTGGGGACTTTTTGTTTGTTTTTGTTTCTGAAAAATGGCAGCAAATTGTAGTGAATACCCAGTGGGGGAGACTGGACTTTCTTGTTCAATACATGTAATTTCCATGCTTCTTTAAATGATTCTGTGCAAGTCACTGTACCTCACTGTGATCTTCTGAACATAACTTAATGATGCCATGGCTGGTTTTGTGACATTAGCCATTCTAACACTGGGTCCTGAGATTCCTCAGTTGTAAACTGAGGGCTCATAATGATCTTTCCCTAAGCTTTAAAGTATTACAATAACCATAGATAATTCTGGGTCCCTATTTTGTGCCATACACTGTACTAGATATATTATACACAGTATCTCTTATCTTCACAACAATGCACAAGTCTATATTGTAATATTATTCCCATCATGCAAACAAGGAAACTGATAAGTTAAGAAATTTACCCAGGGTCATACAGTTTACATCATACTCCTGGAATTCAAACCAGTTCTGCCTGATTAGAAGAAAATATTCATGATACCTCCACTATCTCACACTACTTCCCTATCTGCTAAAATCTAAATGAGCAGATATATAGTGTAAAACTCAAATAACAAAATCTATGATCTCTGGGAAGGATAGAAATATTGGGAAATAGTTTTCATCTAATGACATGTATTCAATGGAAACAAAGTAGTTTTATTTACAAGATAAAGAACCTTTAGTCTAGTTTCCTTTTCTATTAAACTCATTTCTCTGATTTTTCTAACCTAAGAGTGTATGCATAGTGCACTACATAGCATTTACATAGTCTATAAATGTAATTATTCAAATAAATCTCCAGGAAACCTTGTCACTTCTCTTTGGAAGATTCTGCAATTAGGAACTTCACCAAATTTTCCTTAAGGGACCAAGGCAGGAAACCTTCATTTTATTAAATTTCTTGACTACAGTAGTAACTGCAAATTTTGTTTGAAGGAAAAATGGAAGCATCTCCAAATAGAATTTCATATGATAGCCCCTGGCTACTTCTCCTGGGAAGAAGTCTTTATCTGACCCAGTTTTATGCATTTTGATTTGAATCCCAATAAAGAGAAACATTTGCCATTTTACTCATCAATACTTCAATGTAATGGGGCAAAGAAAAAAGTTTAGCAAAGAGGTTGACAGAGTGCTAATCCCTGGCATTGTATATGAGTTTGAATTGACTTTGAAAGATGCTTTTAAAACATGCATGGATGATGTAGTTGAAACTTAGGTTCCATTTATTATTTTTACTGCAACTTTCTTTAATTCTACAGAGAACTCAAACTAATGAGTCATGTAATAGATGACCAAGTACTTAAGCAGAATGTGAAATGGTACTAGGTGGGGATATAAAATAAAATTTGTGACAAGCTTGAATGCATTTATTTTTTTAAGTACATACAGAGGGTGAAGGAGTGACTGGACAGGATGAAATTAGTCAATGACTTAACTTGGTTTTCTTGGATCTCACCAAGGATTATATCTCTGTTTTCATGCACATCTTTAAGCAAAGTGACCTGAGAAGTCAGCAGGACTTAGGCAATACCAGGTGACTGCTGATGGTTGTTCCATATGAGAAGGATGATCCTTAAATCTTAGCAGCTTCCAAAAGTAGTTTCAGGTATTCATGACACCAGCCATACATAATATATTTTAACTTTATTGGCAATTATTAAATCTGAGTCTAAAAAAGTCTAGATACTAACAGTTTTCATACCTTCCTAGATCTAGCTGAGATATATCCTGAAGCTCTATTCCTTCCTCGGGCATGTGCATGCTATTCTGAAAAGCTATGTTTAAGATTAATGAAAAGATGCTGACTATGATCAGTGATGTCTTATTGATGTCACAGGTCTCTATGAGGGAGAGAGTAAAGTACAGAAACAAGAATTAGACTGTTCTTTTGGTTCTCCTGTGTGATGAGAACAGCAAGGTTTTCTTAAATTCCTTTAACATATGATCTACCTTGGTGATCTCACCATTTGGATTGACTTGAAGGATAGCTCTCAACAAAATTACAGAGGAACCACAACATGAACAAAAATAATAATATATTTAGGAATCACAAATAATTCCATTAGAGTAAAAATATTTAAGGGTAATATGAAAGGCAGGGATATGAAAAGAAAGAAAATTTTCCTGTTGGCAAAGGATCTGAAGCAGCTGAGTAACAGCATCATTTGATGCATGTATTTTGGATCATTTTGGTGATTGGATAATTAAATGTACTGGCGCAAGGTTGGGGCCAAGAAACCATAGGCAGTTCTGATAATTTTAAGGTAGGCAATGGAAATTAATATAATAAGAGGCAGAATAATCCTTCAGAAAAAGGAGAGGCTAGCCAAGAAAGCATGGTGTCCAGGAAACCAAGGGAGTAGCTCATTTTAAGAAGGTATGGAAACCAATATTAAATGTTGCCTATTTCTAGTAAAAGGTGAAAGATTTATACGATCTGAAGAGAAACCAGAGTATATGTCGCCTATTTCTAGCCATCGCATTAGAGAATGAGTTCATCAAAGACGCTACCATTGGTGGTTTGAATGGTGGTAGAGGCAGAAACTAAATTTTAGTCATTACATGAGCCAATGAGAAATGAAAGAATAAATATCACTAATGAAGATCACTCTTCTGAGGAGCAAGGAAAGGGAAGAAATGCCAAAACAAGATCTGTAGGAAACTGGAAGGGGGTAGACATTGACTAGGAGGGGAGAATGAAAAGACCATCCAAGGTTATGTGTAATATAAGGATAAGGATAAGTTTGTTGGTAGAAGGAGCTAGAAAGTTGATGGTTTTCTATCTGATAGCCTCAGTGTTCTCAGAAAAATGAGGAAGTGAGGTCAGACCTTGAGGGCATGAGAAATTGTGGTGCTAGGTATCTGGTAGAATAGTAGCAAAGTGAGGAGAGGTGGGGGAATAACAATGAAATACAGTCATCCCTCAGAATCCACAGAAAATGCTCAGGTCTCTTATATGAATGGCATAGTATTTGCATATAATCTACAAACATCCTCTAATATGCTTTACATCATCTCTACATTACTTATAATATCTAATAAAATATAGATGCTATGTAAACAGTTGTTATACCATATTATTTAGGTGAGTGCTGACAAGGAAAATAGTCTGTACATGTTCAGTACTGATACAATTTCTTTTTAATATTTTCAATATGTGGTTGATTGATCCAAGAGTGTGGAACCTGTAGATGCAGAGGGCTGACTATACCTCACATCACAATTTTGTCTACAATGAAACTTGGATCCCTGTATGTAAGGACCGACAGCATAGAATGATGCTTCTTTTTTTTCTTTAAGATCACTAGCCAAAATAACTTTGCTTTCTTATCACAGCTCCTCAATATCACACCTTTCTTATCTGTCCACTTAAGAATTGCCTCCACAGATTGAAAATAAGAGTCTCTGGCCAAAACAAAAAAATGACAGAGATCACACACTAACAGGCTGCAAATCACTTAAATCATATTTTGAGTGGTGTATTATGGTAACCTATAAATAACTAATTGCGTAAAATTGCTTTAGTAGTTTCTAGATGGCAGCTTTAATTAAAAGCACCAGAGACATTTAGAAGTTTAGAAATGGATGGCATGTAATTTGCCCTTTTACCAACCATAAAATGGTAATTAAGGAATTTGATTCACTTCTTCCTATTAAAAGTTTTATGAGAATAGCAAGTTCCTTCTAAATACAGTTTCTCCTCAGCAGAAGGTAGTGCATTTGCTTTATCAGTCTTCTCCAGCAGGGTAAGATGTTTTAATGTACAAATTCTTCAGAAGTTAATTAGGAAATCTCTTTCAATGCAAAATGTTTGTTTTTAAGGTTCTAAAACATGAAACTGTACTAGTGTTAAAACTTTGATCATGGCCCCATATTGCTCCATCATCAATATAAGATGGCCCCACAATTCCAAGTTTACCAAATGCACAGAGCTCACTATAAAATCAGAGAAACAGAGTAATAATTTCCTGATAAGTGTAGCATGCTTTGCTGATTTTTAAAGGCCTCTGTAGTCTACGGTGCATTGACTTCTCAGGGAATCCAGAACATCCACTCAACAATGGAGGAGTTACCAGAAGATGTTTTTAGCTTCCTTGATCCTTCAGAAATACTGGATAAATGAGCAGATATATAGTGCAAAACTCAAATAACATATAGTAAGCCAAGATGTCTTTGGAAATCCATGAATTTAACATCATCATGGACTAAAACAGAAATGGAGTCAGGAAGTTTATTTTTGTTTTATAATTGAACAATTTATTGTATTTTTGACCACTTCAGCACAAGGATTATAGATGGCATCACACAGAGCATTTACACCAGTATCACTAATGACTTAAGTTATATGCATGTAAGAAGGACACTGCTGCTTCTTTTTAATCAAGAAAAAGCAGATTTTTACAGGGTATCTAAGTTAGATGGATCTAAGCAGCAAACTGGTAAAGTGGAAGATGTTTGAAATAAATGCCTTCTCTTCCTTTTGTCTTCCATGATTCCCTGCAACTCGTACCCTGTCTCTCCTAGATAGAAATATACCCTTTCCTTTTCTATAACACCTAGTCAGAACTGGGTGGGAATACAATAGTATGTTAAAGGAGAATGGGGCCATGGGAGAAGTATTTTATCACTGGTATTGTTTAGAATTTCCAATGGATGATGTTAGTAAAAACAGAGCTACTATTCATCAGGCTCCTTATCATTTTAATGTTTCTACAAGAAGTACAAAGTGTGCCCCGCAGCCCACAAACCTTGGTACAGCACTTGTGGTAGTAAGAAAAATACAAAATAATGTTCATTGAAAAGTTAAGGACATAAATCTGTATGTTCTGTGTGGTGCTACATCTGTAAGGGTGCAAGTATATATTTACATAAAGAGAAAAATGTTTGGAAGCAAATATATCTACATGTTAGCGATGATAATTTCTGAAGAATGAATGATAATTGATTTTATTTTCTCTTTCATTTTCTGAGCATTTATTTTTATAAGTCAACAAAAGACAATAATGCTATTTTTCAAATGATCAAATGCTTAGTTATGAAATAAAATATAGCTTTGTATTATTCTTTAAAAATAGGTTGTTAGGGCTGGGGTTATGGCTCAGCAGTAGAGCACTCACCTAGCATGTGTGAGGCCTTAGGTTTGATCTTAGCACCATATAAAAATAAATAAGTAAAATAAAGCTATTGTGTCCAACTACAACTAAAAAATAGATATTTTTTAAAAATGGGTTATTATTATTCTTTGGGGGGGTACTGGGGAGTTAAATCAGGGAAGCTTAACCACTGAGCCACATTCCCAGCCCTTTTTATTTTGAAACAAGGTCTAAATTGATGAGGCTGGTCTTGAACTTCTGATCCTTTTGCCTCAGCCTCCCAAATTGCTGAATACAGGCATGTGCCACCAAGCCCAGCCTCAAAAATAGGTTATTCTCTCTCTCTCTCTCTCTCTCTCTCTCTCTCTCTCTCTCACACACACACACACACACACACACACACACACACGGTCCTGTCCTGTGGCCTGATCTCTGAGGACTCAGGTCTCTGCTTTCATGGGTGATAGCATTCCAAAGGAGTGGCATAGTTCTGATGGTTGACAATGGGTTATTCTCATCTGAATATGTTACAGGACACCTGCTGAAGGGATAATACCATAAGTCAAAAAAGAAACCTAAGTGGAAAACCTTGGAATCCTGATACATCAATAGTAAAAGATATTAATTGTACCTATTTTTAAAAGAGTAGTATAAAAAAATTAAATGATCCATAATCTCATTATCTAGATAAGCCCTCCTTGTATTGAGAAATAAAAAATATTTTTGAACTGTATAGAAAAATGCAAAAAGAAACCTTTAAGCTTATTTACCACAAACACACTCCAGTCCCTCTCTCCAAATGTAAGCTATTTTAACAGTTTCTTGAGATTCTTCTAGACCTTTATATTTACTTTTTCTTATGTGTAAAGAATCATACCATATGGATTACTCTTCACCATGCTTCTTTCATTTAATAATATATCTTGAAGATCTTTCCATAAAAGCATGTACATAATTACCTCTTTGTTTTTAAGAGCTGCTTAATATTATAACATATGGAATTATCATAATTTATTAAGCCAGTTGCATCTTCATGAACTTTTTTATTTTAATCTTTTATTATTACAGTTCCACAGTGAACAACCTAGTTCATGTATTTTGGAGAACTATTGTGAATATATGGCATTAAATTTTAACAGTAGTGCATATTACCAAATCATCCTCACAAAAGATGAATATATTTGTACTTTCACTCATAGTATTTAAGAGTACTTGGGTTTGCCATACCTTCAGTGGTTCTGAATATAAACTTTCTATTGAATGCATGTGCATCTGATCAGTGGGAAATAGTATCTTGTAGCTTCAATTTGTATTCTATTAATTATCACTGAAGTTGAGTGCCATTTTCACATGTTTTGTGACCATTTTTATTTTCTTTTTGGTAAGCTCGCTTTCATATCCTTTGCTAACTTTTCAATCAAGGTCATTCAGGTTTTGAAAAATAAGAAAAACATCCCTTTGTTTCTCATATGTATTACAAATATTTTTTTCCAATTTGTTATCCCTCCCCCTCCTTTTTTCATTTTTCATACTAGGGATAAAATTCGAGATCTTGCACATTGGAGGCAGCTACTCTACCCCTGAACCCCATCCCCAGCCACTAAACATCCTATAGAGATTTTCAAACTTGATAGCATTAGGTTATCAATATATTTCCTTAATGTCTCTACAGTTTGTGTCCTGATGGAAAAGTCCTCCAATGATAGTTATTTTTAAGGCAGGCTTTTCAGTGAACCTTAAATCATTTTATGTGTTTTTCCCATTTAAGCCCATTGAAATTTGGAAAATTTAGGAACTATTTAAAAAAGTTAAAACCAGAAACTTCAGAATCACATATATAAAATTATCTTTGAATCTATTGTGAATCCATCTCTGAGTTGCTGTTTTCTCATCTGTAAAATGGAAATAGCACCTACCTTTTTTATAGGGTTATATAGGATGAAATTACACAAAGATGAATTCGACTATTACGTTGCACAGATAAATTATGATGATGAGAAAAAGGATAAAATTTGAAATATATTTTAGACTACTTAGTATATATATTATTAAATAGATTATTTTCAAGATTAGTAATTAATGTTTTGTTTTCAAAGTTGTTTGTATTCATATTCTCTTCTTTCAAACTTCATTGGTTGGATATACACAGCTGCAATTTAATTCTAAACCTTGCAAAACTAACTATCCAACTAAAGAGCAAAAATGGCAACCATGTCAGAGAGAGTTACTGGGAAATACTTGGCTGAAAAAAATTGTGTGTAAAGTCACAAGTCCATACGGGATAAGGAGACAAGTGTTAAAAATATTCATTAAAGTATAAAAATAGAAACCATCTAATAATAAGTACTTAGTCAAATGATGGAACATTATACAACAGAAAAAAAGAAAGAAGTAGGTCTCCTTGAAAAGCATCCATAGGGACAAAAACTTATCATTGGATGAATAAAAGAGAAAATTGCAAAAGGATATATAAAATATTATATAATTTACATATTTTTATAGTAAAATAAACAGTTCATATATAATTTTAACCATTTTTAAATGTACAGTTCTGAAACATTAAGTATATTCATATTACTGTGCAACCATTATGACATCTATTTCCTACATCTTTTTTTGGTTCTGGAGATGGAACCCTGGGCTTCATGCATGCTAAACACATGTACTACCATTGAGCTATACCCGAAGTCCACCTACACAAATTTTTGAAGCAGAAAAACAATACCATATATTATTTGTGGATGTACACATTAGAAAATTTATAAAAGCATGCATAGGAAGATACTAATTTCAAGATAGTGGTTACCTCTAGGGAAGGAAGGAAAAAGGGTAAAGGGATAAGGAGATGTGGTTTTATCTCTATCGATAACATTTCCTTTTTGTAAAAGATATGTGAACAAAATGTCAGTATTTACTAAATCCTGGTGATGGATAAATGGCAGTATGTAGTATCATTTTCCAACTTGTATTCATTTGAAATGTTTCATAATTTTGAAACACAAAAAAAAGAAGTTTGAGAAAGCAACTTAAAATTTTATGTCTGGCCATTCTATTTCAAAAATTGATTTGTTTTGTTTCAAATAAGGTTTATCATTCATAAAGAGATGATAGAGTATTTAATGACCTGTAAGGTATATGTATCTACATGAGACCAGTCTTCAAGGCCTCCTGTAATGACTGATATTAATCTCTTATTTTTTAACTGACTGAATTTATGGCTCTTCCATTAGTGAATCAACACATCTAGTTATGTGTCATATGTGGAATTCCCTAAACGTCTGATCATGAACTTCCTGGAAGAGCCTGAATATAGTCAATTTTATCATTGAACAAAAAAAAAGTCACTGTTTCCTTGGGAGTGAGTTCTTGCCCATTTAAAGTTTTTCCCTGAGGAGTTACAGGCTTAGTAACTCAAAAGTGAGGTTATCTTCAAGCCTCAACTATCAAAGCCCAGCCAGGAAGCCCCAGTGTTATTTGCTCTATTTTTCTTCCAGTTTTATTTGCTAGCTATTCCATTTGGTTTTTCAAAAATCTTGTTAGACTGTGTAATGGGTTTTGGGGAAAAGGAAGGTGGGTAGGTGCCCCATTTTACCAGTATTTACTCAGGAAGGGAAGCTGATTACAGTGGTAATTTCCCTGAGTGGGTAGGAATCATTTCTCATTTTGCAAGGCATCTCTAACCCAAGGAAATTGAAGCCATAGTAGTAGATTGATGAGTCTGTTTTGTCCTTCCCCAAGCCAAAATTCATCAGAATGTATTCTGCCAGGACTACCTACATTGGTTTCCACAATCCTTTCTATGTGTTCTCTTGAACAAAGTAAAATCAGAACTGCAGAAAAGCTCCTGCTCCAGCCCTGCTTTAGGACTTTGAATCTTGTACAGGAATATCTTCTCATCTTTCCCAGAGTAGTAAAACTGGGGGCATTTCTGAGGAAAGTGAACTGAGAAAAGACTACTTTATATCTTATGTCTTCTGATTTTAGCTCATTAAGCTTCGAATTAAAAAAAAAAAAAACCCAGAGCAACAGTTAAAACCCTCTTTTTTACTAATGCTGGGCACTGTTTTATTTCCCAAGTATATCTGATCCAGTTTTAATAGTATGGCTTTATTCAAATAATCAATTTGAATGTTTTAAAAGAAAATAGTCAATTAAGAGATGACCAAAACTACTGGCTCTTGAATTAGCCATAAATTATATGTTCCTAGTTCCTGGAAATTCTGGAGGTGTTTGAACTATTGGATTAATAACCATTGCAGTTGCAAAAATGGTTATGTGACATTATTTTAATATGCCTCCATTTGGTTTTGTTTTACCTCCTTTATAAAACTCACTGGTTATTATTAATTACTTTTTTTAATTGCTCAAATTGTTCTGTTTCTAATAAAGATCTTAGTCATTAATTCTATAAACATAAAAAGTACTCCCGCAATGCAAGAACTATGTTAATACTGTAGTTCAACACTGTGACCATTGATTGTTACACAAAATCCTCCTGGTTATTCGACAGGTATCAAGAGATGCTGTCATCTTAATTAATAGTTCCAAACTATTTAACTGATGTCAATAAGACACCAGTGCCAATGGTCTTGCTTTCCTATTCATAAGACTCCCACTGGTTTTAGGTATTCTGTCAAACCCACATCATGGTCCCAGTATATCTTGTTAGAAAAAGAACAATGTTCCCTGAGATCAACTGTTTTGTTAAGCTTTTCAAGCAGAAAATTCAAGATTTATAAGTGAAGTAAAATGATATGGCCCCTGCCATGGAGTGGAATATAAGGTGGTTGGGGAGGCAAGGGAGAGACTCATTAAAGAAGACCATAATCCAGCATTAAGTTTTGTGATATAAACTTTAAACATTACAAGGGTTCAGGGAATGGAAAATGGATTGGGATTTGGATAGAAATGGAGAGGGAAATAAGCAGAAAAAGGAAGATGTGGAGGGAAAGAAATGAAATTGAAAAAAAGCTGGACACAAGGGTAAAGAAAAACTGGGAAATGGATTTTAACCTCTATTCCTAATAAGTCAAGTGAACTCCAAAAGAAATAGGAAATCAAAGATTAAGGTACATCCAGAAGACACTAATTTTAAAAAATCTATAAGTAAATAGCAGAAAAATCAGTCGAGAGAAGGGAATGGGGTGGGAGGAAGGGAAGGAAAGGGGAAGTACTGGGGACTTAATTAGACAAATTATATTCCATAATTATGTCAGAGTATATTCTATTGTCATGTATAACTAAAAACCAGTTTAAAAAAAGAATAAGGTAAAGGAGAGAAGGTAGGGCAGTGGAAAATAAAGTAGTGACAAGACCAATGAAATTGCTTGATATAATTGACAAGGAAATACTTCCATCAAGATATTTGAAAGTGCTTGAATCAGTTTGTGTATCAGAATTCTTGAGGCTTGTTCTATGCCTTGAAAGATGAACCGATTTGAATCCTAGGGAAAAAGATCATTTCAGGCTCAGGGAATAGTGCAGGCAAAGCTATGATGAAGGGAAAGAGAGTGGTGTATTATACGGGATCATATACAAACAGATCATCACTATCAGCCTAGAGGAGATACTAACAGAATTGCACACAGGGGTCCTGGCATCTAAGTCGAACCATGTTGAAGCAGGTAATCATATAACAGATAAACCAGAGCATGATACTAGAAAACTGTTAATCAAAAACATAAATAATTGTTAACAACACTTGTGTTAACCTTTTGGAAAGATTTCACAGACAGAACAGCTGTTATTTGATTTGGCCTTTACAGTAATCCACTGATATGGGCAGCTCGGCTTTTATTCTCACCATAGACAAAGGCAAAAACCTGAACTGGGGGAGATTATGTAAATTCATTTGAATCACAGTCTCACAAGCAGATCTTCCACCTTCTACCACCAGCCTCTACACTCTTTCCTTCTCCTCTCATGTCTCTCATGAACTTATGTTTGTGGTTGAAAAGCTTAGAGGTAAAAGGTAAGGAGATAGCCTCAGAAAGCCCAGTCTCATGAAGACAAGGCTAAGGAAGTTGTCAACCCCTTTGAACAAGGTATTCAGCTTTTTCCATAACTTTGGGTATAACCTTCTCATGCCCACAGATTGTCAAACTTGTAGGTCAGAGCGTGGAAAAGAGAAAACAGTACAATGAGTTGTTTGTCTCATAAAAACTAATTCGACTATCTTTTGCTTTTACTCAGCTGTTGTGTGTGTGTGTGTGCATACGTGCATGCTGTTGCTGCATTCGTGTATTATTGATTGAGCCCAAATCAGCCCTCCTACATGTCTCTTGAACTTCCATTAGAAAGGCTAAAAAATTGTATTTACACCGTGCCTTCCCTTTCACAAATGACTATACCACTCCTGACTGGGTGAACTTCTGTTTGCATTAGCTTCATTAGTCAATATGTACAGATATTTGAAGAATTTAAAATGGGCCTTCTGTGTTGTTTTGAATGAGCAAATAATTATTCTATAGAAATTTTAATTCTTCTTGAGTTTGCCTACTTTGTGAATAGTAAGCACTGTTGGATTGGTTCCTCATATCCTGCTTTTATTGAGTATTCAGGACAAGGTATTCTACTTAGTTTGCTTTTTTATTAGAACCTCTTGGATGCTCACATACCTTGAGAGAGACTTATTTTCCCTAGAGTGGAACAACTGCAATTAGTTTTTTGCTGGTCCATGGGCAATAAATGAACTTTACTTCCTTGGGCTAATTGTTCACATAAGGATCTTGTGAGGTGGTTTGTTTTCTTAAAATGATAGAGGCATTTCTTCAAAATGTATCTGAGTTGTGTCCTATATACAGTTGCTTGATGTTTGAAGAATTTTTAAGGGGGGCAATAAAATTTAGAGCTCAGATTTAGTAAACCTCATTTATCTTAGACAATACTAAGTACTGTGTACTGAATTCCCTTAAATCTCACTCTCCACGAATCTTTTGTGCAGGAATTGTAGCACAAAAAATAAAACAAAGTGTATACATTTTGATCTGAACTAGAACATTCTACTTACCCAAGTCTCTCTTGCGCGCACACACACACACACACACCCTCTATAAAGCAAGGAAAACTAACTCATATCATTATTAGTGTCTGGTTTCACTTTTAAATGTTGAAATGCCACTATGACCCTTGGCCCAGAATCTTCCTTAGCCAATTGCACAGCATGGAGCTTGATTTATTTCATTCTCTGTATGAAAACTTTAACCGTCTTATAAAAGCTTGAAGGTTTTTACATCAATAGTTCAATAGTACAGTATTTCCCCTGAGCTAACAAAATTGTTTTCAACTACTGCCTTGTCTCTGTGGTGAATCCAACATAGGGCACTGTGCTGGCAAAGGTTACATAAGACTTTATGGACTAACATCTTACTCTGTTTATCTCTCCAACATAGAAAAGCTTAAAATGTTGAAACAGGGCCTGCATAGAAATCTTTGTCTATGGGGCCAGGGTTGTGGCTCAGTGGTAGAGCGCTTGCCTAGCATGCATGAGGCACTGGGTTCAATCCCTGTACCACATAAAAAATACAAACAAATAAAATAGAGGTCTAAAAAATCTTTGTCTATCATTCTAGGCTTAGAAAAGTCACTTTCAGAAAGAATAACAGCAATGACTATGCAATTTGGACACTACTTAGCACTCCCATACTTTGTCCTCTTCAAAGTCTTTTCATTCCATTGGCTCCTGTGAGCTTCATAGAATTTTGCCCTGTGTAATAAGTAATAATGTATGGGCTAGGAAATCAAGACGCTGAGTGGTTAAATGCCTTATCCAAAGTCCTACAGCTGATGTTTAGAATAAGACAGACTGAAACACAGATCCCCAAACTAACCTTGGAGCCAGTGTTCTCTCTTCTTTTCCTTATATAGTATGTAGTGAAACAAATTAAGGTAAAATCTTAAGACATTTTTGTTTCTTTATAACTTTTGACATATACTAAGGTTGAACAAGATTACAAGATCACAACAAGGCTGTGTTGAAAGAGCAAAATGGATTTGGTGTGGTGAGGGAGCACTGTTATTCAGTATAGCTACCCACATAGATCACATTTATTTGCAGTTAATTTAATCTGTGGTCCTTCATCTATTTCCTGATTGTCAATCCCCCCTCTTTCCATACTACAATCATCATTAATTGTTAGGTGCTATACTCTTCTTAAAGGTCTTGGGAGAAGGAGATTATCATTGCCTCCTTTCTAAACACATTTTTAGAGACATTTGTATGTACTTTTGACCTCCTGGCATGCTTTACTTTGTTCAAGTTAGATGTATTTCAACATAAGCATGTGGAAATTTAGTCTATAATTCAGGAAGATTTATTGAACATTTTTGTCCAAGTCTGGATTTGTTGAGATATAAAAAGAAGTCACAAAATCAAGTTCTTGCCCTCGAGGAGCTTAGCTTAGACAGCAGGATTGGAAAATTCACATTAAAAATGCATAAATAAGCGGAGAAAAGAGAGAAGAGCTGTGGTATAAAGCTGACCAAATTATGTGGTGTACATATATTAATATCACAATGCATTCCAATTATATGTATAACAATAATGTACCAATTTAAAAAAATAAATAAATAGAAGGAAGATCAATAGAGTAGAAGAAGGGGATCAGGGTAGAGAGGAGTGAAGGAAAGGGGGTAGAACTAACTAGGAATTGAAATGGGGCAAATAATTGTGTTTATTCATGAATACATCAAAATGAACTCCACTATTATGTATAACTATAGTACACTAAAAAGAAAAAGTCTTCAAAAATCTCAAAAAAAATATGTAAGCAACAGCTTCTATGGTTTAAAAACAAGAGCGACAATGATGAATTGGGGTTTTCAGAGAAGACTTCATGAAAAAGAAGCATATTGATGTTACAGAAGCTGAGTGTACAATAGAGGTTTCCAGAGGCTGAGGAGAATATGGGACAGGGGTGAAAGTTGGTCACCAAGTACTAAATCACAGATGGAAGGAATAAATTGGGTAACTAATAATTTACTATACATTCCAAAAGGCTAGAAGAAAGGATTTTAAATGTTTTTACCACAAGGAAATAGCAAATGTTTGAGGAGATAGGTTTACTCTAATTTGAACATTACACAATGGGTACATGTATTGAAATATTATATGGCATCCCATTATAAGAACCATCTTATAAAAGCCTTGAAATGTGAATATGATTTTGGGCTGATGAATTTTGGGCTGCTAAAAACTATATTAAACAAATGTATGTAATTTTGGAGTCCTAACAAACCAATAATGTATTTCTTATTCACATCACAATCCAATATGCATTGCCAGATGGTGGGAGGTAGAATCTCTGCTCCAAACAGTTATTCAGGGAACCAGTCTTCTTCCATCTAGTGGATCCTAAATACCGTAGGCCTTAGAATATTCCACTAGCCAGCCTACAGGAGAAGGGGGAGATTTATAGAGGAACTCAACAGAGTTTTTGTTAGGGGTCAGTTCTAGAAATGACATACATCACTTCTGCCTACACGTAACTGTAGAAGAAGCTAGGAAATGCAATCTAACTTTATTCTCAGAAGGAAAAAAATGAATGACCTGAATATATAGCACTGTCTGAGCCATACTGAAGAGGAAATGACTTTCTAAAAGAGAAATGAAGAAGAGAAATGGAGCCAGAGCAAAAGCAAGATGAATTCAACTTGGACACCTACTTTTCTGGCTGATTTGACTAAATCTGATGAGGTAACTTGTCACAAACTATGGGATTTCGTCTTGGTGGGAACAAAAGAGAGTGTGTTCTTAAAAAGAATTACATCAACATTTATCCAAGTATTTCATTTTCCAGCGGTGAGAATCACAATTAGCTTTGGTTGTCTTTGGTTTCATCGTTCTTTTACCAAGACATAACTTTTTAAAAGATATTTTTAGCTGTAGATGAACACAATACCTTTATTTTATTTATTTATTTATATGTGGTGCTGAGGATCAAACCCAGTGCCTCACACGTGCCAGGCAAGTGCTCTGCCACTGAGCCACAACCCCAGCTCCAAGACATAACTTTTAACAGCAGTGCTCAATTAATTATTTAGAACTCTAAATTAATAGATCTGCTCTGGTTACAGCAGCCTCTTCAGTGTTGATATATCCTTCCTGATTATCCTATAGCAAGCATCATGAGCTGGAAAGTCAAGGATCAAAT
>NW_026000283.1:6293372-6489541 GCF_001458135.2 Marmota marmota marmota
TATATATATATATAATTCATTTAGGTGGGAAATGCTCTCTTTTAGTTAACCTTCATTTCCCCTATAACCTATATGGTCTAATGCCTGGCTTAACTTTTACATTTATATCACCTACCAGACCACTGACAGCATATGAGTTTCTGGGACCTCCTCTTTAAGTGTGAGCTCATATAATAATAACTAAGTTATTAAACTCCTCACCACATGGGAACTCTCAATACTTCCACCAAATTCATCAACTTTGTGGGGATGAAGCTACAGAATATATTTGAAGAATAATTCCAAAGAAGTCTAGGACATGTACAGAAATACAAAGATACTTAACAATATTTTGCATGGATCCCTTTGACAATCTAACATAACCAATGGACCCTCTTCCTATGACAGTACCCTTAAACAAAACATTTTTCAGGTAATCTCATGAAGTTTCTGAACCTTCTTAAACTAGTCTTATATGGTACTCCTATGTGTAAAGCAATTGGTAGCCTATTTGAACTAAACAATATAGTAAGTGATTAAGAGAACTATCATTGAACTCAGAAAAACATGAACTAGTATGTAACCTAGAGTTAGTTACTTTACTTCTCTGCATTTCCATTTTTTCACCAAAAAAGGAAAATAATATCTACTCTCAAGTCTATTATGAGGATTAAGTAAGAAAATACATGTAAAGAATTCAGCACAGCACCTGAAATATCACAGTACCCTCAGCAAATGGAAATAGTTATCATCTAACAATATTAGTCATACTTCATGAATTTTAAGTGTTGTTTACCTGGATTTCATAGTAGAATCATAAGAAATTGAACGCTTCCTTTAGATTTTAGCGTACACATCACTCAACACAGATATCACTCGCAACCTTAATATCCCCAGCCGTCCCCAAGGCTGCTCCCATAGCACCCTGAACTTGCTCCAAACTAGTGCTTATCCAATGGCTTCGTGCCTGATTATTTGTCCATCCCCCTGACATTTCTGAGCTCCTCAAGGGCAATTTTTATCTGTTTTACATTGTCCTGTACTCCCAGTGTCTATAGCACAGTGCCTGACATATAATAGATTTAGTATAAATTTTAAATAAATTAGTAAGTAAAGGAAAAACATCTTCCTCAGTAAGCTCTTAGAAAGTAGTGGTTGATAGAGGTAGAAGAACTGCTCATACACTTTGCCTTGCAGCAAAGCTGAAGTCTAAAACTTTGAGAGTTGAAGAAGAATACAGACCTTGTCTTTCTCTCAGACAGAATTCTTGATTAACTAGTCCACAAATCTATTGTTCCTTATGACAACTCTGAAGCCTTTTAAAGTATTTTCTGAGTCATCAAGGAAAGGATATTTTAGCCAGTAGAACATTAGTTTGAATGTTTATCATTTTAAATTTGCATTTAAATACTTTAGAAATTACTTTTATTGGTTAAAATATACTTTCACTTTTTCATTAAACAGAATATCTGATTAAATACTTACTTGCCAATCATACAATATTATAATAAGTTTATTAAAGCCTCCTACTGGAAAAATTCTGATCTCATTGTTAACCACTCAGTGAAATCACCTCAGCTGTTCATTAAATTCTTCCTCTTTCGACTCCTAGTTACACACTTGTATCTATAAGCCCTCTGAGTTCTAGAAGCTTCATTTAGTGGTTACTTAACAAGAGAACTTAACAGGCTTATGGTGCGGAAGTAAGTTGGCCCTTTGGATCCCAGTGGGTAATTAAGTTGACACTAGTCAGATCAGTTGGAGAAAATACTATTCTCTCTAGTAGAGTTTCCATATATACCACATATATGATACCAATTTTCAGAGAATTGGAATGCACACGAACAAAGCAAAATATCTCTGACTTAAAAAACACTGTAGGATCAACTGGCTAATGTCAGTTACACAGTTCAGCACTCTCAGTATTGGAGATTGAGCAGACACTATATTGAGCTTGGGACATTCCCTAGAAGTTGATTTTCACCATTTATCTCTGTCTCATAAAATTAAAGAGCAGATTGTTGCAGAAAAAAAAAATCCAGTATTTCAGTTTTGTGGTTGCCAGGGCCATAGATGAAGAGAATTTTATGACTATTTTCCAAAGCTTATATTCTGAAAGAAGCTTCATTTTTCATATAGAAATAATAAAAATGTACATAGCCCCAACAGGTGTAATTTTTTAAAATTAAGTATACAGATGCCTTCTGCCAACATTTGAAATTGGCATTGTGCACAGTCCAAAACTCATCTTTGGTGTTATCTAATTTGGGATTTTACCTACTATTTTCAGGCTATTAAGTTCCACATCTGGACATGTGGTGATCACATCAGCATGCCCCTGTTTCTTTAATATTGATCAGCAGCATCCTCTTCCCCAACAGGTGATAAATTTATTAGTAACTCCCCTGGCTGCCCAAGCTTTAGGCAATTGTCTTCTTAAGAATTACAGCATTTATTCATTGGAGGATAATAAGACAAGGAAGCAAGTCAAATAATTTCACCTGTAATTTGCAGCCATTTCATACAGAGAGATGCTTCACAGAGAAAAGAACCTGCAGCTCAGATATTATATAATGTCCCCTACTTTGCATAAGACATTGTGAATAATTTTTTACAAGATGCACTTTATTTATGAGCAGGTCCCTCCATAGAGGAGCTTGTTAGGGCTTAATGCTGATGAATGGAGACAGCACCATTCACACATCCAGGTTATGGTCTGTCAGTGCTTTCATTATGTGCACTAATTTACAAGGATTTATTTATTTTCTCACAAATGTAAAAATGTGCTCCAAGCTAAACATGCTGCATGGGCGTCTGATCCTGATATTTTCCTTGGTGGGGGTGGATGGGTATGGGGACTCAAGCTGTTGTGTGTTGTTCTTCCCACCTCCACGCCCACCCTTCCAGCATCACTGCCTAAACTTGTAGTAATATCAGAGATATATCTTTTCTTTTTATTATTTATTTATTCTAATTTGTTATACACAATGGCAGAATGTGATTCATTTCGTATTACACATATAGAGCACAATTTTTCAAGTCACTGATTGTACACAAATATTTTCACACCATTCGTGTCTTCATACATGTACTTAGTGTAATGATGTCTAACTCATTCCACCATCATTCCTATCCCCTTGCCCCCTCCCTTCCCCTCCCTCCCCTTTGCCCTATCTAAAGTTCCTCCATTCCTCCCATGCTCACCCCCATCACCATTATGGATCAGCATCCTCACATCAAAGAAAACATTCGGCCTTTGGTTTTTTGGGATTGGCTAACTTTACTTAGCATTATATTCTCCATCTCTATCCATTTACCTGCAAATGCCATGATTTTATTCTCTTTTAATTCTAAATAGTGTTCCACATTGTATGTTAGATGAATGGATAGGGAAACTTTGAGATAGATAGATAGATAGATAGATAGATAGATAGATAGATAGATAGATAGATAGATATACACACATATACATACATACCAAAATTTCCCTATCCATTCATCTAACAAAGGGCATCTGGATTCCACAATTTAGCTATTGTGAATTGTGCTGCTATGAACATTGATATGGCTGTGTCCCTGTAGTATGCAGTTTTTAAGTCCTTTGGGTATAAGCCAAGGAGTGGGATAGCTGGGTCAAATGGTGGTTCCAGTCCAAGTTTTTCAAGGAATCTCCATACTGCTTTCCAGATTGGGTGCACCAATTTGCAATCCCACCAGCAATGTATGAGTGTATATAGACTGTACATTTTTCCCCACATCCTTGCCAACACTTATTGTTGTTTATATTCTTGATAACTGCCATTCTGACTGGAGTGAGATGAAATCTTAGTTTTGATTTGCATTTCTCTAATTGCTAGAGAGGTCAAAAATTTTTCCTATGTTTGTTGATTGATTGTATATCTTCTTTTGAGAAGTGTCTGTTCAGTTCCTTGGCCCATTTATTGATAGGGTTATTTGTTTTTTGTTTTTGTTTTTTTTTTTTTTGGTGTTAAGGTTTTTGAGTGTTCTATATATCCTAGAGATTAGTGCTCTATCTGATGTGCTTGTGGTAAAGATTTGCTCCCATTCTGTAGGTCCTCTATTCACCTCACTGATAGTTGCTTTTGCTAAGAAGCTTTTTAGTTTGAATCCATCCAATTTATTGATTCTTGGTTTTAATTCTTGTGCTATAGGAGTCTTGTTAAGAAAATTGGGGCCTAATCTGACAAGATGGAGATTTGAGCCTACTTTTTATTCCATTAGGCACAAGGTCTCTGTTCTAGTGCCTAAGTCTTTGATCCACTTTGAGTTGATTTTTGGATAGGGTGAGAGATAGAGGTTTAATTTCTTTTTGCTACATATGAATTTCCAGTTTTCCCAGCACCATTTGTCTAAGAGGCTATCTTTTCTCCAGTGCATGTTTTTGGTGCTTTTATCTAATAAAAGATAACTGTAATTATGTGGGTTAGTCTGTGTGTCCTCTATTCTGTACCATTGGTCTACCAGTCTGTTTTGGTGCCAATACCATGCTGGTTTTGTTACTGTTACTCTGTAGTATAGTTTAAGATCTAGAATAGTAATGCCATCAGCTTCACTCTTCTTGCTAAATATTGCCTTGGCTCTTCTGGGTCTCTTATTTTTCCAGATGAATTTCATGATTGCTTTTTCTATTTCTATGAGGAATGTCATTGGGATTTTGATTGGGATTGCATTAAATCTGTATAGTCCTTTTGTCAGTAAGGTCATTTTGACAATATTAATTCTGCCTATCCAAGAACAAGTTAAATCTTTCCATCTTTCTAAAGTCTTCTTTAATTTCTTTTTTAGCATGTTGTAGTTTTCATTGTAAAGGTCTTTTACCTCTTTCATTAAGTTTATTCTCTTTTTTTGAGGCTATTGTAAATGGGATTTTTTTCTAGTTTCTCTTTCAGTGGATTTGTCACCAATGTACATAAATGCCTTTGATTTATGGATGTTGATTTTATATCCTGCGACTTTGCTGAATTCATTTATTAGTTCTAGGAGATTTCTGGTGGAATGTTCTGTGTCTTCTATGTATAGAATCATATAATCTGCAAATAGTGTTAATTTAAGTTCTTCTTTTCCTACCCACATCCTTTTAATTTCTTTCATCTGTCTGATTATTCTGGCTAGAGTTTTAAGAACTATGTTAAATAGAAGTGGTGAAAGAGGGCATTCCTGTCTTGTTCCAATTTTTAGAGGGGTTGCTTTTAATTTTTCTCCATTTAGAATGATGTTGACCTGGGGCTTAGTATAGATAGCCTTTACAATGTTGAGGTATGTTCCTGATATCCCTAGTTTTTCTAGTGTTTGGAATACATCACATCAATAGACTCAAAGATAAAAATCATATGATCATCTCAAGAGATGCAGAGAAAGCATTTGATATATATTTTCTTGCTTGCTTTAAACATGAATACTGGTTAAAACTTTAAACCCTGGAAATTGTTTCCTTAATGCAGATTAAATATTTCCTTATCCAAAAGCTGTGCCTTCAATCATATTTTAAGTGCTAATGAAAACACTGTCAGTAAGCACATCAATGAACATGGCTATTGGTACAAACTATGTCTACAACATTGGGTAACTAGTTTTGGAGATCCAGATACAACTAGATCAAAATATGAAAGTAAACTTAATCTGAAGATCCTGCTAGCCCCAGATGGCTTTATGTTATCTGAAATCACATCCTCACCTCTGAAGAATAAAGCTTAAATATACTGGGTATGTGTTACCTCCTCCCACTCAGTCTAACAAGCAGTAATAGATCAAACTACATCACTATTCCTGGGTTATAGCAATACTCATTATAAGAAGGAAAACCTCTCCAAATAATGGACAAAAATAATTATGTTTTTCCTGCCTGGCATTTCCAATTTGATTTTTATCCCCAGTGAAAATTAAACACCCCTTAAATCCCACCAGCAAAGAGTTTGTAAAACTAGTTTTTTTGGGAAATAGTTTGGATGTTGGATGGTTGCTTGATTGTCTTATAACAGAAGGAATATATGTACATTTAAAATGTGCCCAGGTGCATTTATAAAGCACATATCCCCCAGTTTTCTCAAAGTCCTTGGTACTATTTCTTTTTCAACCCAAAGCCTAAGTATAACCCAATTGAAGTTAACTAAAGAGTCTCAAGGAAAAAGGAGTGTGTTTGGAATTTGGACCATGATAAAATAAGTTGCTACACAAATATATAAAAGGAGAATATTCTACAAACTGTCAGTGGAATAAGCCCTGAAGGCAAATACAGTAGTGAGTATTTAATAAGCCCAGACTTATTTCAAAGGGCACTCATCTGTGGAACTCAGCTGACATGAACAGAGAGAGAAAAGTTCACAGTGTTTAAAACTTCACAAAAGTTAAAGGCAAGAAAACCGTGTATAGTCCAAGATTATTCTTCCTGGGTCATTCCAAATCCTGAACCCTGATGGGGATATTAAGTGTAGTAGTTAAGGTATAGAATTGTCCTTCTCTGTTGTCAGTATAAATATACTGACAGTTACAGTTAGAATCTGAAATGTCCTGCAAAAGTCCCATGTGTTAAAGGTCCTATGTGTTGGTCTTTCACATAGCACTATTGACACATAGTGGAAACTTTAAGAATTGGGAATTATTGGGAGGTCTTCTGGTCATTGAAGTTATGCCCTTGAGTGGGACCTCACTCCTTCCTCTTTTTTTACTTCTAGCTGTAAAGGTCTTCATGAATCCTACCCTCCCACCATGATGAGATACCTCACCACAGGCCCAAAAGCAATGGGGCCAACTAACCATGGGCTACAATTCTGACCTAAGCCAAAATAAACCTATCCTCTCTTTATGTATATTATCTCAGATTTTTTGTTACAATAACAGAAAGCTGATTAATGTATCTCCACAAATACTTTAGTTAAATATACATTCATTTTCTAAACCTTTCATGAACGTGCTTAAATTTTAGAGGATCAGATTCTCTAAGTTTACCACTTTCTAATAAGAGCAACACTTAATTTTATCTTTAATACCTTACTAAAGTTTCAGAGTATTCCTCTTACTCTTGGTTTCAGTATACCTAGAATCTTGGTCCTTTGGCTCTTAAAGGATCTAGCATAGTGGCATTCGCTAAATGTTTAATAAGTGATTCACAATTTCATAAACTTCAAACGCATTTACTGTCACCCTTCTCTAGGCTTGAATCTTAATCCTTCAGTCCTTCCTCTTCTGATGACCAATTTTTAAATTTCACACTTAGTGATATTTAATATAGAGGTCAGTTCATAGAAGATAGTCCTATAGCATAGGCCTGTCCCAAAACAGACCAAATTTTTAGTTAAAATTTTATTGTGCCAAAACACATACAAAAATAAAAGGCAGATGTTCCTCTTGATTCATCCTCAACTGGAATGTTCTGGAGAAGAAATAAATGTTCATGTGCCACTATTGTTTGACCTGCCTCATTCTTAAAAGTCTGCTTATAAACCTTAAAGGTCCTTATTGTCTCTAAAAAATGATAATGGGATTTATTGGTATAGAATTTACTTGTTTGAAAATGCTGATTTTCTTAGAGAATTCACAAAGGCTGATGACTTTATAGGTATTCAGGGGAAGCTGAAATGAATAAGTTTTAATAAGTAAGTTTTATAGATGTTAAGGACTAGTTCTTTATAAGAAAGATAGGATTAATCAAAGCATATGATATATCCAGGTTCTAATATTAACCTCCTGTCAATAAATTTGCTCATGTAAAAATAATTTATTGTGTTTCCAAATTGTCTTAGATGAGTTTATGTTTACCCAGAAAAATTAGTACACGTGTATATATACATGTAAAATCTTATATTAGAAGAAGATGCTTATTTAGCACAGAAATGTCTAACTTTTACATGTGCCCAGTGAGTTTTACCAGATCTCAATAAAGGGGAGATGAAAAATGACAAATTATATACTAGTTTGAAAGTGCAGTAGTCTCCTCCTTATCCACAGTTTTACTTTATACAGTTTCAGTTATCTGTGGTAAAACATGGTTCAAAAATATTAAATGGAAAATGTAATATTAACAATCAAAAGTTTTAAGTTCCACATCATTCTAAGTATCATGTTATAATCTCACACCATCCTGCTCTGTCCAGCTGGAATGTGAATCATCCCTCTGTCCAGAATATCCACACTGTATGTTATCTACTTATCAGTCACTTAGTAACTATTTAGTTATCAGATCAACTTTTGGAGTATCACAGCATTTGTGTTCAAGTAACCCTGATGTAGAAACCTAATGCTATGTTACAATGCTTACTTACATCATTCACTTCACTTCAACTCATTATATAGGCATTGTATCATTTACATCATCACAAGAAGAATGCCTGTTGGGAAAGAGTAAGTACAGTGCAATAAGATACTTTGAGAGAGATCACATTCACATAACTTTTGTTGCAGTATACTATTATAATTATTCCCTTTTCATTAAATTGTTGCAGTTAATCTCTTACTATGCCTAATTTATAAATTAAACTTTAACCCAGTTTGTTAAGGACTGCCTAGGTTTTAAAACTGAGCCCTGCCTTAGTCCTGGCAAAACAGAGAAGTTGATTAGTTAGGTAATGCAGATCATGTTTTTCCTATTTTACCAAAGAGGAGGTTGAAATTTGGAGACAATAACTCAAAATAACATATCAGTTGTAAGTGGTATATTCAATATTAGAACCCAAGCCTTCTAACTGCTATTATACTTTCCAAGAAATAAGACTGTAATTAACACAGTGTGCAAAAACTACTGTGAAATTTTTATTGACTTATTTTTTCTAGAAGCTTAGCCATTCCCTGTGTAATGCCATAATTTTGCTCTCCAACCCCCTCTTAATAGATAATATAGAGGGGAAAAACTCAAGCCAGTCTATCAGAATTATTACAAACCCCCTGTTAACTGAGTATGAATTGATAAAAATAATTCTAATATTTTTAAAGACAGTTACTTTCTAATATAACCATGAAATAAGTAGTGGCTTAGTATGCATACCCAAGAAGAAATGTAACATATAATGCCTCTCCTGGCTTTTTCCATTTATTTTAAAGAGAATATTTTTCTGCTTGTGGAGGAAAGCAAGTATCAGGGTGATGAAAATGTAAACTGGATACAACAAAATGTTTAGACCTGGCTTTATCTCTTTATGTTATTTTTATTGTTTCTTTTTAAAATACAAAGTATGGAGTGTGTGTCCCAACAAGCCTCTCCCATTACTGTCCTGTATATGCTGAGCAAAATTGAATCCATATGTCTTTAAAATGCCTTCCCATTTCTATGGCTTCTTTCAAAATACTGATCATAGTACAAATATGACCCACCAGACTACTAATGCTCATTTGCTCTTTCCCAACAGGCATCACAGTTGATAAGCATGGATTCATTTACTTTGTGGATGGGACTATGATTCGGAGAATTGATGAGAATGCTGTGATCACAACTGTAATCGGCTCAAACGGTCTGACTTCCACACAGCCACTGAGCTGTGACTCAGGAATGGACATCACTCAGGTAGGCACCACTGGTTTTCAAGTGTTATCACTCTTTGGCATCATGGAAATGGATAACAATTTTCTCATACAGAAATTAGGTAGAAAGGAAGCCTGGTATATTTGTTATAATGCCAGATAGCAGAAGTTGCTGTTTATATGTTACTTTTTGCCTCCTCAGAAAAACTTAGTTGGGAGAAAATGGTAATGCTAGGTGGAATGTTGACATAACAAAGTCTCCCAAATTGGAATCAATTAGAGGATAAAGGCCAATCTTGTTTACTGAACAAGATATATAATTTTATTGTTTTTAAATGAAACAATAGCTCAAATTTGGAAAAGTAGTGACTACAAAATGTCTTTAAAATATTTTTGATGAATATGAGCATGATTTGTTGTTCACATGTGTATAAACACCTAGGATGTTCTAAAGTTTACTTGAATAAAAGCAGTATCCTCTGAGTTCTGTTTTATATTTGTTTAGCAAAATTTTTTAGCCAATAAGAAAAAATTGAGTGTAAAAAAATTGAGTCCCAAATTCTGATATTATCACCATTATGTATATATGGGGACACTATGGAACATACCACATTGTCCCAGCACTGTGTGGATGCTTAGTCTGCACACACAAGAGGTTGGTATGTGAAATAAAGGAAATAGACTAGATGATCCTCAGAGGGACTTACATTGTTCTAACATTTCATAAATCTGTAACTCTGCTAAAGTAGATTATTAGAGAATCTTTTCAAAGGAATTAGAGTAGATATTGAGAGTTTGGGGATTGGTTAGTGTCTCAGAGAGGATGGTTTGGCTGCAAATAATAAAACACTTGCCTGAAAGTAGTTTAAACAATAAGGTTTCATTATCTCACATAATAATATGACTAAAGACACTAGTAGATTTCCTTCTTGTGTCACATTGGCCAGAATTCAGTCATATGCCCTTTGCTTTCACTAGTCACTGACAAAGGGGAAATAGGATTTTTGTAGTGGATTAAGATCTTCTAGTACTGGGAAACATTCCTTATGTGTATTGTTGTGTGATTCTTGAACCAGTATCAGTGTTCTGTTAAGCAAGGAGTTTTAAGGTTGCTGTTGCATAGGCAACTAGTGGTGTCCTCCACAGTTAGGATATTCCTGTTGCTCCATTGTCATATCACCTGAAACCTAGGATAAGAAGGAAAAATAAAATGAATGCATCATTCAGAAACCTTACTTTAGTCATTAGTTCTAATATCTCCTCCCACCTATACCCAGCATGACTAATCTATAAAACACTAGAGATGTGCCTATTAGGGGTTTCTTATTCTGTGTATGCCGCCTGCCTCATCCCAGAAACTCAGAAAATAGTCAAATATTGTCAATAATAAAATGGGGAGTTGGAAAACAAACAAAATTAACAAATCATTCTTAATACAGATATGAGTGGATCAGACTGTCACGTCCTAGAATAGTCTCAAGTTTTCTGTGATTCAAATCCTGCAGAAGGCAAAGAAAAGGAGCTTTATTTATGACAATAAAGAAGGGCATGAATATATTGGGGGGAGGGGGGAAAAGATGCATATATATGAATCACTTGTGGGGTGTTTTTAACTTAAAATATGACGCTTTGTACTGTGATCAGTCAACTCTAAACAACTTATCTGTTTCTGTGTGCAAAAGTTATGCTAAAAAGAGAATCCTTTGGCTAAATAGAGCGAACATGATCCTCATCACCATAAAAACTACCTCATCTCTTTTGGTTTGAGATGTAGACTATATGTTCTTTGAATATGTGTAGTAAGTACTCAGCAGACATAGTTAACATATATGCCTGTACCAAAAGAACACTGTGCTGAAAAAAATATGGAGTAGTCAGAGATGAAACTAAGGTGGTTTGCATGGGTGAAATGGTGAAGGACCTTATAAGCATGATAGAGTTGTGATTTTATCCAGTGGACAATGGGAAGCCAAAAACATCATTAAGCAGGGAAATTAATTTTTAAAAGATAATTCTAGATATAATATGGAGAATAAAATAAGCAAATCAGTGCTAGAGGCAGGGAGATCACTTAAAAGACAATTGAAGTAATGAGTGTGATGGGAATGAAACATATCAATGTAGCAATGATTAGGACCTTTTGAAAAAATGCCATACAAATTAAGTTGCTTTCCACTGCTTTTTGAATGTTCAGCTGATACTTCTTTGGAATACAACTCTATGGTGAGACTATGATGCTGCTCAGGGTTATGACATTACATAGGCAAGCAAGGGTAATGGCTGAGTTTAAAGGATCACAGTTTTGGCTGAGGAAACTATACAGATTCTTGAAATGTTGAAACTAAAATCAAAGAAGTTTTTTTTTTAATTGTAGATGGACACAATATCTTCATTTATTTATTTTTATGTGGTGCTGAGGATCGAACCCAGTGCCTTGCATGTGCGAGGCAAGCACTCTACCACTGAGCCACAGCCCCAGCACCCTCAAAGAAGTTTTGACGGACTTAATTTCAGACTTAAAAAAGCACACAGGTGGTAGTATCATTCACTCAGAGAATACAAGAGAAGAAGGTTTGAGCAAGGGTTGGAAGATGGGTTCTACCGGGGACATGTTGAATTTGAGGTGCCTTTTTGGCATCCACGTAAAAATACCTGGATGTAGATCTAAATCTCAAGGTCTGAAATGCAAACTAGATTTGTCATTAATGTTTTACATATAGCTATGGCAAATAGGGAAGTGGACAAGTCCTCCTAGGGAGGGTACATAACATAAAAAGAAGAGAAGGATTAGCTGGGTGCAGTGACACATGCTTGTAATCCCAGCAGCTCAGGAGGCTGAGGCACAAGGATCACCAGAGGTTTGAAGCCACTCCCAGCAATTTAGCAAGACTGTAAGCAACCTAGTGAGAGCTTTACTCAAAAAAAAAAAAAAAGTCTAGGGATGTGGCTCAGTGGTTAAGTGCTCCTGCATTCGTAACCTGTCAAGTTAGAGGGAAACCAAAAATTTTTGTGGACAAAAAAGCCAGGCAAAGCAAGATTTTCAAGGTCACTATCAGATGCTGCTTAGAAGTCATGGAAAATATGGTGTTTTTTTTTTTTTTTCTAGAAGCCATTTGGTTTTACACCATTAGGGACTGTAATTAGAGTACCTTTTGTAGAGTACTAATTAATGGGAGCTGGAGTGATAGGATGAGAAGTGAGGAAATAGATAAAGTGAAAACAGATCACTTCTTTTGAGTTGTTTGCCTGGGAAGGGTAGTCTTTGGCTTTGAAAGAAATCAGAGCTCCCAGGTGGAGCACAAATGGACAAAAGCTGGAGAACACTGAATGAAATCCTATGGGTGAGTGGATAGTGTTTGCCAGGGGGAGGCTTGTGTGTGGCACAGCTACCTAGATGCTCAGCCATTATGGCCAAAGCTTCCTGTCTGTTTAGACAACCGTGGCATGTTGGCGACCGATGTTTCCCATGACTGTACTTAAGAACTGGGGCTATCTTCAATTTGAAAGAAGAAAGCTGAGTAGAGAGCTTCACAACACCTTCCAAGAGCAAAGGCCCAGTTGTTTATAGAGTATTTACAGTGATCCAGCTGAGCTTACGCAGCGTTCAGTTTCATATTTCAGTAAATCAAAATATATTGATGGATGAGGGCAGAGACAAATGTCTAAATGAGAGTGCATGGTTTTTGCTGACAGGAACAGACAATGAAGAAAATAGAGGCCTGTGATGCAGCATGAAGATTTTGAATCAGACTTTAAGAAGAGCTTACTGTTTTCTGAGACTGTGTGGTAGCACCATATATTATCAAAATATTCTGTAGAGTTCCTGCTTCTTGGAACTTTTCATGCAAAAGTTGGATAGCAATAATCTATAAATGCTTGGCATCCAGGACTTTCTGGAGTCAGGAAGATGAACCAACTAGTCTCACTTCATGAAGCCTTCTCTACAGAAGTATAACCATGTTCCTAAAGTTCCTTCTTACCTTCCCATCATTTTGAAACCAAAAAGTCACCAACAAGGAAAGTCTTATCCATGCCAGTATAATATTTGTGGAGGTTAGGAAATCATGCAACAAAATGGTCCTCTTTCTCATATTTATTTTGTCTTCTGCACTTTCTGAGACCAACTAGAGCCTCAGAAAGAAGCAATCCTCCATAGCCTGTCCTAATCTTCAGCAAATCTTGATGTCCTTTAGTAGTTCAAAGAATAACTTCTGTCACTTATTGAGAGCCTACTATAGGCCAGGAACTATGCTGAGCATCTTACTCATATTGCTGAATTTTATCTCAAACACCCAACCACCCTTGAACTAGTATATATTGTGCTGCGATCATGGAGTTAGTCAGTGATACAAGCAAAATTTGAGCACAAGCTTTCTGACCTCAAGCATGCATTTTTCCAGCTTCCATATTTTCAATGACAATTGGAGTGGACCAAATGTCATTGTATTTAGCTGAGTGAAAAATGGTGCTTGGTTGAGGAATATGCTGTTTATTCACAGAATGTGTGTTTAGTGGCACTTAGGAAATAGTTTAATAAAATCTAATCATCTCAAGAAATGAAATTTGCTTTGACAATAAAATCAGCCATTTGTTCAAATCAATATCTTTTCTTTTTTATTTACTGAAATATGAAACTGAACTCACAGTATAAACTCTGCAGCATAACTTCCCTTTCTAAGCACTGCTATAAACAACCAGGCCTTTCACTTCTGGAGATGAGTTGATTATAAAGAGATTGGCTCTTTATTTCCGTTGTTGCGTTTGAATCTTTCTGCTCTGTAATTCCATCTTATGCCTGACTAGAATGGAATTGGGAATTACACCAAGTCTCTTGGAATGATGGCAAATCTGAACACTGGATTTGCTTCTTGAAGCCACCCTAATGCCCATTCAAAAATCAGCCTAATAGCAAATACGCAAGCAACATGGATCTTTTGCATGCACAGATAATCCTGTTGACCCGCTTCCCATAAGGTGCCCACTTTGATTTATTTGTCTGGAGAGCCCAATACATAATCAAGCCTACACAAATGCTTCTTGGATGATCTGTATACTCCTCACTGGTTCCCAATAGTACCCATTTCTCAGATGGGCCTAATGAAGGGCAGGAGGATCATCCGTGTTTAAGAAGGAAGGAAGGTAATTGGTTCTTCCGAGGAAGAAACTATCCTAATACATTTAGTCTATCAAGCTAGTCTACTAGGAATCCTGCTCCTATCCCCAGTTGTTTCATGCTGGACTCCCCTCCTGAATATTTTCACCATATGGAAACCATCCAGCTTCTTTTCATGTGCTTTTTGTGATAAGGAACTTACTACCTTCCCCCAAGCAGTTCATTCCATCTTTGAATTTTTCTGATTGATAGAAAGTTCTTCTGGGATCCCTTTAACTATAATGTTTTGTTCCTTTAACTTTTGCCACCTAGTCTTACTGCAACTCTTCAGACTATAGTTATAAATTTAATCTTTTTTCCTATTAAATTCATATACCAGTGAATCAAGTACTATAGTGGATACTTTCATACATATTTTCTTATTTAATTCTCCTGACAATCCTCCAAGATAGATATTATATTCCCCCATTTTTAATAACTGTGAAGAAAGATTCAGGAGAATTGAATAATTTGGTCAAGACCATACAACCAATAAAATGGACAGTGTTGGAATTTGAACCTTTTCAATCTGATGCCAAAATCCACATTATTTTCATCAAACTATCAAACTGCATCCTCCACAATCAAATCCCAAATTAATTTAACTGTGTCTCACTTGGCATGGTTTTGAGTTCCTTCATCACTCTCCTCACTCATATCTGGACATATTTCCATTTACCCATATCTCTTTGAAAGTGTGGCTTCTAGAAATGAATAAAGTAATCCAAGTGTGCTCTGACTACTTGGAAGTAGAATGGAGACTATCACAACTCTCTACATCCTCTGTTTCTATTCCTTTTTCCCAGTACTTTTCAATAGTATTTTAGACACAGAATATTTACTTCAAACAAAATAGGTGCCAATTTATTAAAAAGATTAAAAACAGCAAATTCAAATAAATTCTCTATTCAGGCTTACTCTCATTCAACGGTAGTTCTTATGACGACTCCCAAGTCACTTTTGCAAAATGCTAAAAAGAGTACAGGTTAAAAAACCATAGCTAACATTTATTTGGTTTTTTTCACAACTATATCACACTTTTGGTATATGATATAATTGCTGTGAACTAAAAATTCATTTTTCTCATCCCTATGTCCTCATCTTGTACTTGCACAGTTGGTTATCTGCATAAAACAACAGGGTCTATTAATAGTATGCCTCCAATTCCATGTCATCTGATTAAGTGCATTTTGTTTTTATATTTTTCTGCTATTATCCAATATTTCTACCATCCTTCCCAGCCTTGTGTCACCTATAGGCTTGATGAATGTCTTTTATGTCTTCATTCATGATAAAATTGATAAGTAGATGAGCCTAAATATAATTGTAGCATCACTGGACCCGTTATCTGTTAGATTATGGACCCATCTATCTGAACTATCACTCATGGCCTCTGATTCATAGTAGATCATGATGAGCCTTTTTTAAAAAATGAAACAAAAAATCAGAATGTGTTATGTGTAATAAGGGTAAACATTATTTCATGTTTTTATTTTAACTGAATAATAGTGTAAAAAATAATTCTGAGTGAGGGTCACAACCAAAACAGGTCTGAAAGCTATTCTCACTGATTATTTCCCCAACTTATCTGCAAAGGTGTCATGCAACTCAGATTCCTTACCACATTGGTAACTGTTTAAAAGGAAATAAGAACTACTTGACAAAAATCTGTTTCCAGTCATATTAGCTATCAACACCACTTTCTCTTCTAAGAACTGTACATCAACTGTTCAATAACACATTTGAGAATCTTTTCCAAATCAAGTTCCCTCTATGCAGTTTGTGGGACATAAGTGATTCTACTTGAAGTCAGATCCATGTTCCTCTGATCTTTCATCACGTCTTTGATTGCCCACTACTTCATAATAATCAAAACACACACACACACACACACACACACACACACCTGATTCTTAAATCCAATTTGTAAGTTTTATGAGGTAAATCTTCTTGGAAAAAATTATTCAAACTCAGTTAAAATTCTGTCACCAATCTTGGTGTTTAGTAACTTTGAATCAATATTCTTTGTGGTATTTTTCCTTAACAGAGAAAACAATACCTTCCCTTTCTCTCTCATCCATCAGCATTATACCACCTGCCCCAAGCAGCAGACCTGTGCCTTCCCTGGTTGTCTTCTACTCTCTATATAACAGAAAAATCCATTTCTATTGTCCTTAGAATTTTTTGCAAGCTTCAACTAAACTAACCACAACTGGATAGAAGGGGAAATATAAAGCCTCCTTTTCAAAATCTACATGTCAATTTGACTTTATACAACTAGATTCAGCACTTTCTGTTGTTTTCAAAAAATATATATAATAATATCCAAGCATGAAAAGTCACAGCAATCTGGGAAGAAAAAAAGAAAAGAAACAGTAGTTTAAAGGGAGAAAAAGCACCTTCTTTTCTCCTTCTTAAACTCTTGCCTAATGTTTCTCATTGTCTCTCTCTCTCCCCTGCCAGCCCTTTCATGTCTATAGAATGTCCTCCATCACCCTGAGTGATATGGATGATATTGAAACTCAAGTTTTTCAAGGATTACTTGCCTTTCTTTGTGCACTTCCATCACTCTCCCATGTGCACACTAAAAGAGAACAGAATTAGATCTTTCAAATGGAGGCCCATTATAAGTGAAATTCCCTGCAGGGACAGACTTCTGAGTTTTGTGAAGCTCTGTAGGGAATCAAGAAAATCTGAATTATAATAAGTTTGCTTGAATAAAGGGATCTCCCAGGGGAAAAAAGAAAGTTTATTTTAAAAGTTCTTGGCACTAGAGATGAAAATCTCACCACCTCCACCCCTACCACACCCTCTCAATGCTTCAGTGACTATGGAGCCAATCTCACTGTCAACACAAAGGAAAAGTCTCTGGTCATACTCCAGATAATTCAGGTACAGATATATAGGTAAAAGGAAAGAGTAAGTTTCAAGACAACACCTAGACTAGGAAGATGAAACCAAGGTATGTGAAATATCTAAATATCTGGAAACACATCTCTTAGGGGCCAGCAATACCAGTGGACAACAGGCTCAGCTTCATGGGAGAAAAGGAGAGATGACAAAAAGGATAAGAGAACGGAGTAGAGAGAGCATAAAACAGAAGATTAATGAGACCCAGGGAGTAGCAGAATGGAACCAAAATAGTTATTCCATAGCCCTTGTGCCAAACTGCACTTAATTCCATCCTAATCAGTCATGGTTTGTTTAACCAACTAAACCAACCATCTTCATAGTAACTATCAAATAATGGATGAGATGCCATTAAGTCATAACAACCAAACTTCCAATGGATTTTCGTATTTTTTTCCACTATTCTCATACCTGGACAACATCAATAGTACAGCAATATAACTGCTTAGCAATTCGTTATTGCAATAGTCCAAACATATGCATCTTAAATCAGCAAAGTTCAGCTCTATTCATTTGTGCCGCACACACTCAGCCAAAACACATATGAACGAACTTTCTTTTTTGAAAGGTGCTTGCAACTGTAAATTGTTGAACTGAAACAAGGGACCATATGGCATTACATATAACCTTGACTTTTATGTGTTCATTTGCCACACCCGGTAGATGGGCATGTGAAAGGGAAGTGGCACAAACCTCAATCTACACAGCAATCAAATCATCCTGTCACAGAGTATAAGATGGCAGTGTTGTTTAGATTCTGATTTGATAGTATCACCAAAAACCATTTGGAAAGTTTTCCTTCAAAGTTCCTAGTGGCTTTCCATGTTACTTGCCTTTAAATGAAAGATATGTTAGGTATTATTGCTAAAAATTGCATAATGTCAAATAACATTTAACACTTTCAGTTGTCATTTCTGTATTTTAGTAAAAGAGCACTCCTTTTTCATTTATTCTGTTCTCATCTGAAATTTAGTAATACAGAAAAAAAATTCAATCATTTTTGTCTACGTCCTGACCTAGAAGAGAGTTCTCTGGAATTTTAGATTCAGCAATACTCTTGGAAAACTGACACTAGAATTTTATAGCTGGCTAATTATTCTTCCTTATGAAGGCTAATTCGATAAATTACCCAATTGTTGATTAAGTGGCCTCTCTTTTTTAATGTGAAAGCACTTGGAAAAGTATGAAGTGCTTTACAAATATAAGGGATGATGTAAGATGCTAATTGGCATCTTCAGGAAATATTTTCTGTTGATTCATCATACACTTGCTAAAATGGGAGGACACAAGAACAAAATAAGTCTGCAAGGTGGTTATTCTGATTTTGTAATATCTGTCGCTGTCAGTCTCCAATTTAAATGCATTCATGGATAATGTTATTTATTGCTCATGCAGCCCAGACCTAGTCTCTTGGCTCTGTCAAATGCAGAAAAAGCACCTTCTGTAACTGCAAAGGAGAGCCAAACCTTTCTCTAATTCTTTAATAGAGGATACAAGAGACAAAGTCAGGTCTTGAAGGTAGACACTCCTTCATAATTGTATCAATACAGAAAGTTACTAAGCATAGTAGTTGGGAACAGAGACTGCCTGGGTTTGAATCCTAGATCTACACTCATCATGTGCTTCTCAGGGACAAATTCTTTATTTATTATGGCGATGATAATGTTACCTTCCCCATACTGAGGTTGTGAAAATTCAATGAAACAATGTGTATAAACCACTTAGCAAAGTGTTTGGCTGTAAGTGCTCAATAAATCATTATTACTACTACTAGTATTTGTCCTTCTGCTCTCAAAACAGAGTTAAACTGATAAGTTACAAAACTGGGATAAAAAGGACCAGAAGAAATTTGGAACTGATAAATTATGTAATCTTCCCTTCTGTCCTTTTCACAGAGGTGTACCTTTTGCAGATAGCTAAAATCTATAAATGTGTTTGATGGGTTATAGCAAACATACTCCAGAGACTAGTCTTAACCTATTTGACCTTCACAGAATGTTTTATCTGCCTTGTGCTGATGTGAAGTTCTATGTAGATCACTTAATGAATGCTCGCAATTGTCATTGAATCGTGCCACAAATCCTTCATTTTTTTCTACTTTAAGAAGTAATATGATGATTATAGAGTTAATGCTGGAATGCAGTGTGAGTTTCATATGTCTGTGAATTTGAGATTTTAGATCATCTTCCATCTCTTTGAAATCAAGAGGTAAAGAGCAACTTATGCAGTGAGTAGCCTGCAGCCATTCTAGGTGGGTCAATTTCACAAAAAATAAATAAATAAATATTAGATTAGATAATAAAGAAGTCAGTTTATTTAGGTCAATATGAAAAATATGACTCTCTCAAGAGAAAACAAAAAGGCTCCCAGCTTAGTATAAAACCAAAAGGAAAGAAGTTGTGAAGCTGATGTATCATAAGAAGAAAGCAGTGTCCTAGGATTTTTGAAGCAATTTAGTCTACGAGTTCCTTCATCTATCCAATGACTCTTCTGTTTTAATCAAGATATTCAGGGGGCTTGGGATATAGCTCAGTTGGTAGAGTGCTTGCCTCGTATACACAAGGCCCTGGGTTCAATCCACAGCACCACAAAAAAAAAAAAAAAAAAAAAAAAAAGATATTCGGGTTCCAAGCATGTCTATCAGTTTTAAAAATTTTTAATACATAAAAAAACAAAGTAAACAAACTGATAAACTAGGAGAAATGTCACAATAAGATCATCCAGAATTCCTTTAAATATTGTTTCCTTTCTCCACATTCACTTAAACTCTTTTTTAACTGCACTTTTTAGGCCAGCATCTCTAGGTAAAATCACAATCAGTAAAATCTAATATAATAAACTTTGATCAGAGATATTTGCTTTGTTTCCTCCAAAATGACAACTCAGGTTGTTTATATAAGAAGTAGAGGACAACAGGCCAACATCTTCAATTCCAGCATGTCCAAATTCTGCTGAAATGTCTGCACAGAAGCAAATAGTCAGAGTTGTCAGGGGCTTTAAAATAAAAGTCAAGTACCGTGCTCAATGCTATATCGAAAACGTAATTTATCACATAAATAAAACTCCCTCAGCAGTGTCCTCTTTTCACACAAAGGACAATGGCACGTTAGTTCTTATTAAAACTATTAAGCACCAGAGGAAAAGCATCTTCAAAGTTCAGGAAGAGTCACAAGATGCAAAGCTTGCAAACTACTTTTGAGCCACTCAGTCTTCCACACATTTTGCTTGGCATGCTCCATGACCTCAGGTGAACCTGAAGCTCTCTAAGATACAGAAATGTCTGGTTGGTAAATTCAGTGGTTAATGTCTAGAGGTTTTAGGTCCAACATCCTAGGCTAAGTCACAACTCAAACCAGTTGGCATAGCTATCTTTCAGACTATATCTTTAGGCATAGCCCCAGTCTCTATTGACTATGGGAGGGAAAAGTACACAAATCAATAACAACTCTTCTGTATCAAATGTAAATATAACACAGAGGTAGCACTCCATCTAGCAGAAGTGCCATCTTTTCATGCAAAAATTAGTTTGTTTGGAAAAGTGAACAAGACAACATATAAATCATTTATCAACAGGCCATTTTGTTGAGAGGCGTTTATCCTGAGTTACATAAGAAGAAGAGGTATTCATTTGGTCTACCTCAGAGAATACTCCCAACAGAAAACCAAGGAGATGATTCTGAAGGAGCAATCCTGATGACTGACAAGGAGACTAGCAAGTGGGAATATAAAAGAAGTTTAGTGATAAATACCCAATGTATTATTATTTATAAATTTCAAACACATAGAAAATGTTGGTTTAGGCCAGCCTCATGAACCATTTAATACATAATTATGTCTTTAAAAGGCATATGGGAGAATCACATGATGAACACCATGAAATTATCCTCAAAAATCACAAAAATGAGAAGTTTCTAGAAAATATTGGCATGAACATGGCATTTCCAGAGAAGCTCTATTTAAACTCAATCACAAACAACTTCATAACCTCCAAGAACAGTTATTTATTTTTATGGGTATTTTCTGGATTTTCATGGCAATTTCAGTACCTATTATTTAGGAAGTACATGGGTAAAAGATGTTATTGACTAATAACAAGATAGTCCTTTCTGGTTCCTGTTCACCTTTACTAGTTTTACTAGTTTATTGTTACCCCTGGCATACAATAGCATATTATTCTTCTTCTATACTTGTGTATGGGTTCATATTATGAATCTAGTCAAGATCCAGTCATAAAAGCAGAAACCAGCTGGGCACAGTGGTGCACACCTGTAATCCCAGCAGCTCAGGAGGCTGAGATAGGAGGATCAAAAGTTCAAAGCCAGCCTCAGCAACTCAGTGAGGCCCTAAGCAATTCAGTGAGACCCTGTCACTAAATAAAATACAAAATAGGGCTGGGGTTGTGGCTCAGTGGTTAAGCACCCCTGAGTTCAATCCCGGGTATCAAAAAATAAAAATAAAAATAACTATATTAGTTATTCTAACTGGATTTAATATAGGGGATAGGCTGCACAGTTGTTAAAGGGTTAAAATAAAGAGAAGGAATATCTGCAGGAAGTGGCCACCACCTCTAGGACTACAGAAATATAGAGAAGAGTTTGGAGTTGTCAGAACCTAGTAATGGGGGGCGGGTTGCTCCAGGGAGATAGGACTTAGTCCTTTGAGAAGAGGATGGCAGCCTTCTTATAATAACAATGTTCTTCTTACAGTAACAATTAAATTAGTCTCTGGTACCTCTGAGAGGGCATCATGAAACTGATTCTCAGAATACACAAAGAATCTAAAAAGTGCTGCCAGCTACTACTGCCAAGATGAAGGGCTACTGTTGGGACAATGCTGACAGGAATAGAAAGCAAGCAGGAAGGAGCAAGTCCCTTCTCACTCCTCTAGCTTCCCAAGATCCCGTTATTTCCCATATTGTCAGGATCTATCAGAAATCCAGCTGGCAATATAAAAATGTAGATTGCAGTGTCTCAACCCCAGCATCACAAAGCAATATCTTTAAAGGAGTGAATTTGGAGCTGTGAGACGGTAGCTTAATAACTAGCATACTGTGCAATGAGGTGTTAGATTCATGTCATTGTTGCTTCTGCTGGAGTCACTCAGATATGCTTACAGTTTGGATGAAACATTAATTAGAGTGGACTGTTTGCCACAGAGGATTTCATCATTACTGACTATGTAAGAAGCTCTTATCAGTAGACCTCAACCAGAGCTACTCAATGTGTTTGTGAGGGTGATTTTGACTCCCCTCTTATTGAAACTCAGGTATTTAATATTCATCACCAGTTTTGCTATTGTTCAGGCTCAAGTCTGTAGCCTGCATGCTTCCTTAAATAATTCTTTACACATGATAAGTGGTCATGTGTCCAATCTCCAGAGTTCTGGAAGCATGAAGCTTGAGCTGGACCATCTGTTGAGTGTGTGCAGTTCTGTATTAACACACAGGGAAGTGGTGGGCAAAACCTGGAAGCACACTGAAGGGCTAATGAAAATTCGACCAGTTAAATCCTCCCTCTAAATGTTCATTAGGCCATCTGCTCTTATTAGTGTCCTTATCATTTGGAAACATTACAGAGTTAAGATGAGAGAGACAATCTGTGGAATTCTGTTCTAACTTGAAATGAACTTCTGAGTAGAGCAATCATGAATTGTGATGTTTCACTTCCCATTCAGAGCCATGCCCATTTCTATCTTAACATCTCCATGGTGAAATTTTTTAATAGTTTCTTCCTGAAATATTATACCAGAAAGAAGGGTTAGCAGTAGCTACAGAAATGAAAACATAATCTCAGAGTGGCTGATCAATGAAATCAGACCATTTCATAAAAGCTATGCAGTCATACTTCTGGCCTGTAAATTGCTTTAGGAGCCAAAGGGAATTGGAAGCTTAGTCTATCCTGTTGAGCCAATACTATAATATTAACAACCTGCAACAGACAAGTTTCTGCAACTTCTCAGCAGGAAGAAACTGCAGAATGATTTCAAGGGCTTCTTTATAAGTCCCTGGATCTGATGTGGCCAAAGCCTTGGTTCTCAAGAGCACAAGAATCCGACCTCCTACTGCGTGAAGACCCATAGCAGTCCTTACTCCAAATTGTCCCAGGATCACAGTCTCATCACCCAGCCTCACTTAGGATTTCATATTACCATGAACTGTTCTCCAGTTGCCTTGCCCTCTGTATCTGTATTCCCCACAGTGCTGAATATACAGTAGGCACTTAAAAACATTTGTACAGTTAAATTGAAACAGAAACTTGAAAGAGAAAATGATAGATTTCCTTTTTCCTATTCCTGTCCCTACCCCCCAGAAGTGCTGAAATGGTTAAGTTCTCTAGCTCTAATGATAAAACCGAAAATACAGAGATACAAATAGTAAATTGGCAAGTAGCATCATGTAAGTAGCATCATGTACAATATGTTCTCCTTACAATAACAATCAAATTTACAAACAAATTAGCTGTGCAGTCTGAAGGACATTCTCTAGTTTTCACACTGGGCCTTCATCTCCTGCTGATAGATGACTTTGGCTGTAAATTGAAAACTGGAAGTAGTTAAACATTCTGTGTATTCACAAGTGCCATTTCCAAAATTGAAGTTTCAGAAAGAAGATACAAGAAAGGGTTGACGGAAACTCAGAGCAATTATGCCTGTTATTAAGATGAGGTAGTGGCAATTACACAGCAGACTCACAGGGAGTGTGTACATGCTGATTGTTCTGAGGGAGCCTGTAAGAACAAACTTTTATAGCACCCATCAGGCCTTGAGTCTCCAGAGGAAGTGAAAATTTTCAGGCCCTCCATCAGTATGCTTTTGGACAGGGCTTATAGCTCCAGCAACCATCTTGGAAAGGATACGTGCTTTTTTTTCTTAATGACCTTGAATGAAATCCTTATATAAAAGGATGACTTCTTTCACTGTTTCTTTCCTCTAGAATAACCACTCTCAAGTTTTGAGTTCATGTGCCTTTTGCATTCGTAAAATTTGGGGGATCCTTAAAGAGCTTTTCTTGGATTTTATGATGTTTATATTTACCGTATTCAAAATTATGAATGTGAAGTTTTTTTTTTTTAAAAAAAAAACTAAGGATATACTAGCCTGAAGTAGTCTCCAGAAAACTCCACCATATACACATGATCAAGTAGAAAAGGTCAATTAGTATTATTAGAAAGTAATTTTGACCTCACAGTCCTACTGAAAGAGTCTTAGGACTCTCCAAATCCCCAGACCATATTGGAAATATCATATTTCCTCAATTCTAAGATACCATGGACTGGAAGACATAGCATTAGTCTGATAACTGTGGGTGGTGGTGATAAGTGTTCCAATTAAACATATGCATCAATTATAAGACACATTATCACTTTATAAATGTTAAAATATCAAAGGAGTGGAAAATGTACTTCTTAAAATTAAGGAACTATGGCAATTCCCACTAAGCTCAGTGAGTTTCTAGAAACCCAAAGATACTAGCTCAACCACACTGATAAAAAAAGTAGTTTTTTAGAGGTTTTTTTTATATTTTTATTGGGTCTTTTTAGTTATATATGATAGTAGAATCTATTTTGATATATTTATATAAGCATGTAATGTTTCTTATTCTAATTAGGATCCCAGTCTTGTGGATGTACACAATGGTAAGAGACTGTTTACATGTTTACATAATTTTAAAATGCTTACATGGACTGAAATTGTTAGTCAATGAAGCACTTGTGTTTTCACTCAAAAAACATTTGCCAACTATAATACTAGATACTGGGAACACAAAAATGAATGAGTATTCATCCTTGTCTTTAAGGTCCCAGACCAGGTAAAAGGCAAAGGAAGACTAACAAGCATTTACAGCATAATGAAGAAGCACTGGTTCTGATTGAGTTAGTCATGGAGCTGGAAGAACAGCTTGAAGGGCCTATAAATGGACCCCTGTGTAAATAAGAATGCTTGAGGTTAATCACTAAATTTAAGCAATTAGTCATCCTCTTAGCAAACGGCCAACCTTCAACATGGATAGAACTGAACATCATTACATTAAGTGAAATAAGTCATGCCTACAAAGACAAGTATCACATAGTCTCACTCACATGTGGAATCTAAAAAAGTCAATGTCATAGAAACTGGAAATAGAATGATGGTTATCAGAGGCCAGGGGGATTAGGGGAGAGGAAGGGATGGGAAAGCTAATCAATGGGTACTAAGTTACAGTTAGATACGAGCAAGAAATCCTGGTGTGCTATATTACACATTAGTGTGAGTATAGATGATAATAACATACTGATTTTTATAATAAAGAAATGATAAATGTTTGAGGAGATAAAATGTTTAATTTTATTTAAATATTACACAATATACACATCTCAAAACTTTACATGTACCAAGCATGATGGCGCTCTCCTGTAATCCCAGAGATTTGGGAGGCTGAGACAGGAGGATTGCAAGTTCGAGACCAGCCCAAGCAACTTCATGATGCCAAAGCCACTTAGCAAGACCCTGCATAAAAATAAAAATTAAAAGGACTGGGGATGTGGCTCAGTGCTTAAGTGCCTCTGAATTCAATCCCTGGCACCAAAACAAAACAAAACCAACCAACAAGTACCAACATGGTACTTCATTAATATGTACAATTTTTGTTTTTATATATCATTCAACAAATAAAAGACAAAATTTAAAGGCCTGTCCGAATGCACTTTGCTACATGTGTCAGTCACTTTCAGATATTAATTTGTTTCAGTTTAATTTACTTTAATTTTTCATACATGGGTGATTTATCCAAAAGTGTAAAACTAGAAATGTGTTGGAACAATTTGACTATAATGATATAGTCAGTAGAGTATTGTCTTCATTGTAATTAGATTCAACTGAGAATAACAGAAAACCTCATAATAACACTCACGTAAGCAAGATAGCAGCCTGACTAGAGGTATAGTTAAGAACTGAGATGGCAGCTCCACAATATCATTTGGGACCTAGTCTCCTGTATTTCTAACCTGCCATCCTAGCATGCAACTTCCATGTTCTGAGCCTCCTCATGGTCCAAGATATCTGCTAAAACTCTCACCAGTATATTTATATTGTAGAATGGAAGCAAGGGCAAAAAGAGGTTCCTTTCAGGGATCAGCTTTTCTTAATCAGTATTTTAAAGCATCCATATGAAAGTGTGGATGCTTCCATGCTTCCCTGCATGGGGCTGCCTGGAACTTCATCACATTGCAAATAAGACTCCATTGTCTTTTCTTCTAGACAGCAGTGTGCCCAGATAAAATATCAGGAGTCTAGTATTGAGGAAAGAGTGAATTAATGATGAGGTAGGCCTAGAACTAGTGGTCTCTGCCACAGGAATCTTAGCAACCACAAATTTAACATTTTGTTTTGACCCTGATACTGCCTGAACTTCTTCAGATTTATAAAAAGAGAGAAAAGCCATCTAGAGAACGTTTGGTTTTCTGCAAGCAGAAAGCACGATGACACCTGAAAGAGTTATGGCCCTTACTGATATTGCTTATAACAAGTGGAAATTATTAGAAGATAAAATACACCAGGACTACTTTGGAGTTTTTATATTGTTGTGGGGCTTTTTTCTGCTTTGTTTCCTCCACTTCCAAAAGGACTTAGGGACATTGAGGTAGATGCAATTAATCTAAATCCTCTCTAGTAAAAGAATTTTAAAGATCAGTCCTATTATAAATTTTGATTACGTTGGTACTAGCTATTCATTTGCAATGCATAATGCAATTTAAGTGTCAGGTTTTTGATTTGTTTTGTTTTTTTTCCCATTGGACAGCCATGGAGACAGACTATGCAGATGCATTTGGCCAAAGGTTGAGAGGTTCTTCACACTCTCCAGCCATTATGTGGAGATATACAAGAGTGTGAATCTGAGATAATGGGAAATAATGTACCTGTTGACAAGGCCATATAATCTTGGTGTATTTCATCTTCTAATAATTTCCACTTTTTTTGTTGCAAATATTTTATTTTATTTTTTTTTAATTTTTTATTGTTGGTTGTTCAAAACATTACAAATTTCTTGACATATCATATTCCACACTTTGATTCAAGTGGGTTATGAACTCCCACCTTCACCCCATACACAGATTGCAGAATCACATCAGTTACACATCCATTGATTTACATATTGCCATACTAGTGTCTGTTGTGCTCCGCTGCCTTTCCCATCCTCCACACTCCCCCCTCCCCACCTCTCCCCTCCCCTCCCCTCCTCTCTCTCTACCCCCTCCACTGTATAACCCTGAGGGTCTCCTTCCATTACCATGCAATTTCCCTTCTCTCTCCCTTTCCCTCCCACCTCTCATCCCTGTTAAATGTTAATCTTCTTCTCCTGCTCTTCGTCCCTACTCTGTTCTTAGTTACTCTCCTTATATCAAAGAAGACATTTGGCATTTGTTTTTTAGGGATTGGCTAGCTTCACTTAGCATAATCTGCTCTAATGCCATCCATTTCCCTGTAAATTCTATGATTTTGTCATTTTTTAATGCAGAGTAATACTCCATTGTGTATAAATGCCACATTTTTTTTATCCATTCGTCTATTGAAGGGCATCTAGGTTGGTTCCACAGTCTTGCTATTGTGAATTGTGCTGCTATGAACATCGATGTAGCAGTGTCCCTGTAGCATGCTCTTTTTAGGTCTTTAGGGAATAGACCAAGAAGGGGAATAGCTGGGTCAAATGGTGGCTCCATTCCCAGCTTTCCAAGAAATCTCCATACTGCTTTCCAAATTGGCTGCACCAATTTGCAGTCCCACCAGCAATGTACAAGTGTACCCTTTTCCCCACATCCTCGCCAGCACTTGTTGTTGTTTGACTTCATAATGGCTGCCAATCTTACTGGAGTGAGATGGTATCTTAGGGTGGTTTTGATTTGCATTTCTCTGACAGCTAGAGATGGTGAGCATTTTTTCATGTACTTGTTGATTGACTGTATGTCCTCCTCTGAGAAGTGTCTGTTCAGGTCCTTGGCCCATTTGTTGATTGGGTTGTTTGTTCTCTTATTGTCTAATTTTTTGAGTTCTTTGTATACTCTGGATATTAGGGCTCTATCTGAAGTGTGAGGAGTAAAGATTTGTTCCCAGGGTGTAGGCTCCCTATTTACCTCTCTTATTGTTTCTTTTGCTGAGAAAAAACTTTTTAGTTTGAGTAAGTCCCATTTGTTGATTCTAGTTATTAACTTTTGTGCTATGGGTGTCCTATTGAGGAATTTGGAGCCCGACCCCACAGTATGTAGATCGTAGCCAACTTTTTCTTCTATCAGACGGCGTGTCTCTGATTTGATATCAAGCTCCTTGATCCATTTTGAATTAACTTTTGTGCATGGCGAGAGAAAGGGATTCAGTTTCATTTTGTTGCATATGGATTTCCAGTTTTCCCAGCACCATTTGTTGAAGATGCTATCCTTCCTCCATTGCATGCTTTTAGCCCCTTTATCAAATATAAGATAGTTGTAGTTTTGTGGATTGGTTTCTGTGTCCTCTATTCTGTACCATTGGTCCACCCGCCTGTTTTGGTACCAGTACCATGCTGTTTTTGTTACTATTGCTCTGTAGTATAGTTTGAAGTCTGGTATCGCTATACCGCCTGATTCACACTTCCTGCTTAGCATTGTTTTTGCTATTCTGGGTCTTTTATTTTTCCATATGAATTTCATGATTGCTTTCTCTATTTCTACAAGAAATGCCGTTGGGATTTTGATTGGCATTGCATTAAACCTATAGAGAACTTTTGGTAATATCGCCATTTTGATGATGTTAGTTCTGCCTATCCATGAACAGGGTATATTTTTCCATCTTCTAAGATCTTCTTCTATTTCTCTCTTTAGGGTTCTGTAGTTTTCATTGTATAAGTCTTTCACCTCTTTTGTTAGGTTGATTCCCAAGTATTTTATTTTTTTTGAAGATATTGTGAATGGAGTGGTTGTCCTCATTTCCATTTCAGAGGATTTGTCGCTGATATACAGGAATGCCTTTGATTTATGCGTGTTGATTTTATATCCTGCCACTTTGCTGAATTCATTTATTAGCTCTAATAGTTTCTTTGTAGAGCCTTTTGGGTCTGCTAGGTATAGAATCATATCATCTGCAAATAGTGATAATTTAAGTTCTTCTTTTCCTATTTTGATGCCTTTAATTTCTTTCGTCTGTCTAATTGCTCTGGCCAGTGTTTCGAGAACTATGTTGAACAGAAGTGGAGAGAGAGGGCATCCCTGTCTTGTTCCAGATTTTAGAGGGAATGCCTTCAGTTTTTCTCCATTCAGAATGATGCTAGCCTGAGGCTTAGCATAGATTGCTTTTACAATATTGAGGTATGTTCCTGTTATCCCTAGTTTTTCTAGAGTTTTGAACATAAAGGGATGCTGTACTTTGTCGAATGCTTTTTCCGCATCTATCGAGATGATCATATGGTTCTTATTTTTAAGTCTATTGATGTGGTGAATAACATTTATTGATTTCCGTATATTGAACCAGCCTTGCATCCCAGGGATGAATCCTACTTGATCATGGTGTACAATTTTTTTGATATGTTTTTGTATCCGATTCGCCAGAATTTTATTGAGGATTTTTGCATCTAGGTTCATTAGAGATATTGGTCTGTAGTTTTCTTTCTTTGAAGTGTCTTTGTCTGGTTTAGGTATCAGGGTGATGTTGGCCTCGTAGAATGAATTTGGAAGTTCTCCCTCTTTTTCTATTTCCTGAAGTAGCTTGAAAAGTATTGGTATTAGTTCCTCTTTAAAGGTTTTGTAAAACTCTGCTGTATACCCATCCGGTCCTGGGCTTTTCTTAGTTGGTAGTCTTTTGATGGTTTCTTCTATTTCCTCAATTGATATTGGTCTGTTTAGGTTGTCTATATCCTCCTGACTCAATCTGGGCAGATCATATGACTTAAGAAATTTATCTATGCCTTCACTATCTTCTAATTTATTGGAGTATAAGGATTCAAAATAGTTTTTGATTATCTTCTGTATTTCTGAAGTGTCTGTTGTGATATTGCCTTTTTCATCCCGTATGCTAGTAATTTGAGTTCTCTCTCTTCTTCTCTTCGCTAGCATCGCTAAGGGTCTGTCGATTTTGTTTATTTTTTCAAAGAACCAACTTTTAGTTTTGTCAATTTTTTCAATTGTTTCTTTTGTTTCGATTTCATTAATTTCAGCTCTGATTTTAATTATTTCTTGCCTTCTACTTCTTTTGCTGTTGTTTTGCTCTTCTTTTTCAAGGATTTTGAGATGAAGTATGAGATCATTTATTTGTTGGTTTTTTCTTTTTTTAAGGAATGAACTCCAAGCAATGAATTTTCCTCTTAGAACTGCTTTCAATGTGTCCCATAGATTCCGATATGTTGTGTCTGTGTTTTCATTTATCTCTAAGAATTTTTTAATTTCCTCCTTGATGTCTTCTATAACCCATTGATCATTCAGTAACCTATTGTTCATTCTCCAAGTGATGTATGCTTTTTCCTTCCTTCTTTTATCGTTGATTTTCAGTTTCATTCCATTATGATCAGATAAGATGCATGGTATTATCTCTACTCCTTTATATTGTCTAAGAGTTGCCCTGTGACATAATATATGATCTATTTTTGAGAAGGATCCATGTGCTGCTGAGAAAAAAGTGTAACTGCTTGATGTTGGGTGGTATACTCTATATATGTCAATTAGGTCTAGGTTATTAATAGTGTTATTGAGTTCTATAGTTTCCTTATTCAACTTTTGTTTGGAAGATCTGTCCAGTGGCGAGAGAGGTGTGTTGAAGTCTCCCATGATTATGGTATGGTGGTCTATTAGACTCTTGAACTTGAGAAGAGTTTGTTTGACGAACATAGCTGCACCATTGTTTGGGGCATAAATATTTATGATTGTTATGTCTTGTTGGTGTATGGTTCCCTTAAGCAGTATGTAGTGTCCCTCTTTATCCCTTTTGATTAACTTTGGCTTGAAATCTATTTTATTTGATATGAGTATGGACACTCCTGCTTGTTTCCGAAGTCCATATGAGTGATATGATTTTTCCCAACCTTTCACCTTCAGCCTATGTATGTCTTTTCCTATCAAATGCGTCTCCTGTAGGCAGCATATTGTTGGGTCTTGTTTTGTGATCCATTCTACTAGCCTGTGTCTCTTAATTGGTGAGTTTAAGCCATTAACATTTAGGGTTATTATTGAGATATGGGTTGTTCTTCCAGCCATATTTGTTTATTTCTGTTACTAAACATGGTTTGTTTTCCTCTTTGATTATTTTCCCCCCCTTTACTGTCCTACCTCCCACTGTTGGTTTTCATTGTTATTTTCCATTTCCTCTTCCTGTAATGCTTTGGCGAGGATGTTTTGAAGAGATGGTTTTCTAGCTGCGAATTCTTTAAACTTTTGTTTATCGTGGAAGGTTTTAATTTCATCTTCCATCCTGAAGCTTAATTTCGCTGGATACACAATTCTTGGTTGGAACCCATTTTCTTTCAGTGTTTGAAATATGTTATTCCAGGATCTTCTAGCTTTCAGAGTCTGTGTTGAAAGATCAGCTGTTATCCTGATTGGCTTACCCCTAAATGTAATCTGCTTCCTTTCTCTTGTAGCTTTTAAAATTCTCTCCTTATTCTGTATGTTGGGCATCTTCATTATAATGTGTCTAGGTGTGGATCTCTTATGATTTTGCACATTCGGCGTCCTGTAGGCTTCTAGGATTTGGGATTCTGTCTCATTCTTCAAGTCTGGGAAGTTTTCTCGTATTATTTCATTGAATAGACTGCTCATTCCTTTGGTTTGGAGCTCTGTACCTTCCTGTATCCCAATGACTCTTAAGTTTGGTCTCTTAATGTTATCCCATATTTCTTGGATGTTCTGCTCATGGTTTCTTAACAGTCTTGCTGAGCTGTCTATGTTCTTTTCCAGTTGAAATACTTTGTCTTCATTGTCTGATGTTCTATCTTCTAAGTGTTCTACTCTGCTGGTAGTATTCTCCATTGAGTTTTTAAGTTGGTTTATTGCTTCCTGCATTTCTAGGATTTCTGTTTGTTTGTTTTTTATAACCTCTATCTCCCTGTATAGTTGATCCTTTGCTTCCTGGATTTGTTTGCGTAATTCATTGTCGAAGTGATCTTTCATTGTCTGATTTTGCTGTTTAATGTCTTCCTTGATACTCCAGATCATCTGAAGCATGTATATCCTGAATTCTTTATCTGACATTCCATCTGCTGCAGCTGTTACCTCTTCTAAAGTTGCGTTGACCTGCATTGCTTGTGGTCCTTTCTTTCCTTGTCTTTTCATACTGCTTGCGTATCTTTCCTGCAGGCGCGGGCGGCGGCTCTGCTCTCTCCTTATTCCAATTGGGGTGTCGTGGCTACCACGCCGGCAGGTCACTGGGCCTGTTCTGGGCGCTGGCGGCGGCTCTGTTCTGCCCCTACTCCAATTGGGGTGACGAGTGTACCACGCCGGCAGGCCACCGGGCCTGATCCGCCGGTCGGTTGCAGGTTTGCCTACCCTGCAGGCGCGGGCGGCGGCTCTACTCTGCCCCTACTCCAAATGGGGTGACGTGTCTGTCGTACCGGCAGGCCACTGGGCCTGTCCCGCTGGTCGGTCGCAGATCTGCCCACCTTTCGGGCACGGGTGGAGGCTCTGCTCTGCCCCTACTCCAATTGGGGTGTCGTGACTACCCCGCCTGCAGGACGCTGGGCCTGTTCCTGGCACGGGCGGCGACTCTGCTCTGCCACTACTCCAATTAGGGTGGTGTGTGTACCACGCCGGCAGGCTCCTGGGCCTGATCCGCCGGTCTGTTGCAGGTCTGCCTACCTTGGAGGCGCGGGCGGCGGATCTGCCCTGCCCCTCCTACCACGCCTGCGGACCCCTGGGCCTGATCTGCAGGTTGGTCACAGGTCTGCTCACCCTGCGGGCACGGGTGGCGGTTCCGCTCCGCCCCCACTCCAATTGGGGTCACGTGACCACCACACCGGCAGGGCCTGATCCGGGCGTGGGAGAAGGATCTGCTCTGCCCCTACTCCAGTTGGGGTGACGTGTGTACCACACTGGCAGGCCACTGGGCCTGACCCGCCAGGCTGTCACAGGTCTGTTTACCTTGCAAGCGCGAACGGCGGCTCTGCCCTGCCCCTCCTACCACGCCCATGTACCACTGGGTCGCGGGTCTGCCCACCTTGCGGGTGCGGGTGGCGGCTCCGCTCCGCCCCCTCTCCAATTGGGGTCACGCGGTCACCACGCTGGCGAGCCGCTGGGCCTGCTCCGGGCGCTGGCGGCGGCCCGGCTCCTCCCCTCTGGCTCGACGACAAATTGAGGAGACTCGGGTGTCTGTGCCTCACCCCCCCTACCAGGAGACCAACTGTTTCTGTCGCCGCTGGTATTGATGAAGTTCTCTCCTCCGCCGCTTTCTGATGACATCAGATCTCTGCCATGTTGGTATCCTATGCGAATGGCAGCATTTCATTCCCCTTGCCGGGCAACCAAAGCAACGGGTGAGTCCTGACCGGCCCTCAGCAGGACCCGGACCGAGAAGCAGTTTCCACGGGCTCCTAGCCCTGGGCCAGGGCAGTTCCTGGAGCCTGAACTCGGCCGCCCCGTGCTCGGTGCTCGCTCCGATAAGAGCAGGCTCTAAGAAGCACCCAGGCACTGAGCCCGAGCAATCTGTCTGCAAGCCGCAGGCGAATGGCAGCCTGAAATTACCTGTTCTATGGCTGAATGAGCTGCGGTCAGTCAAAAACAGGGATGGTGACATCAGCTTTCCAACATGGTGGCCGCTGGCCTCCTCTGTGGTCTGACCGGTGTGGAGAACCGAGATGGACCGCTTCCTTCCTCCGTCTCGAACCCAGAATTCAGCCCTGAGTACGGTGCTTGCACGGCTGGCAGAAACTGCAGCGCTGTATCCCTACGTCGCTATCTCCTCCTAATTTCCACTTTTTAAAGCAAGATCAATAGGGGCCATCACTCTGAAAGGTGACATCGTGCTTTCCAAGTGCAAATAAACAAACTTTCTCCAGACAATTTTTTTCCTTTTTTTTTTTTTGTAAATTTGAAGAAGCTCAGGCAGTATCAGTGTCAAGAAATGAGAAGGCCATTTGAAAACTGACAAAAAAGAGATGCTAACAAGCTGGAGTTGTCAGCTTTTAGAAGCATGGGGAAATCTAATGTGGAGCTGGCAGAATACCTGGCAGAGAGCATTCAGTCCCATCACTGTATCTTCCCCAGGACAGGCACACTACAGAAGAGATAATCATACACTTACTGGAAAGTCCTACTGAAGAGGCCTCAGAGATCAAACTCAAGCAGAGTTACTTTTAAATGAGCTATAAAGCTCCAAATATATAGTAAAAGAGAGAGATTAGAGGTGTCATGTTTGGGATGAGGACACAAGGCCTTTGGGGGAATGACTGGTTTCTTCAACATAGTTAAACTTTGGGAAAAGGAGTTATTAGCACTTGGTAGAAATTATAAGATATTAACAGTCGTGTTATGTTTTACAGGCTCTTCATGAAAATTAGTTTCTTAAAATTAGTGTAATGGAACAGCAATAATCTGTTGTTCTATGCCATTGGCAGCCCCTTGGACATACTGAAAAATAAAGGAAAAGAAGTTAGCAAAAGACTGTAAACTCCATGAGGGAAGTAATTCATTCTGTCTTTATTAGAGCCAGTTTTTTTGAGTGCCTAGTATAGTGTGTAACATGGGACAAATAAACTTTATTGATAGAAAAAAGGAAATTAAAATAGTATGGACTATGCTTGGAAGTGTACCAAGAGTACTGTTACAAATAATAGGGGGAATCCAAGTAATAAGCTAAAATATTAGCCATGAAATTGAAATTGGCAGACAAATGTGAGATAACATATCCCAATATAAGCTAAATATTTCTTGGAGGACATATAGATTAGAAAGATCCCCAAGGAATAAAATAAATGAGCCAGGAGGAAATGGCTAGTGATGTGTAATCGAGGGAAACCTTAAAAGAGCATGACTATAGAATTAAACTTAAGAGTTTATAAGATCACCAAGGAAGAAACATTGTAATAATCAGAAAGGAACCTGAGGAAATACAGGCATGTTCCATAATAAATAAATAGCCTTTATGAAGTTTTCTGTTTGCCAGGCACTGTGCTTGGTGGTTTGTATAGATTTTTTTCACCTAATTCCTATAATAATTTTTGAGAATTTCACTCAATTTCTAGATGAGGAAACTGAAGTTCAGGCATGTTCATTCATTTGCTCCAAGGTCACAGAAACAGCAAATAATATATTCAGAATTTTTGACCCTGGAAGTCTTACCTTCAGAGCCTGAGCTCCTAACTTCATTCTACTATATCTGAATTTTTTTTTTCTAGAGAGAGAATACATAGCTTTTACCAGATTCTCAAACATCTCTGTAAATCAAAAATGTATGAGAAGCAGTATTTCAGACTCTGAGTACCAAGAAGGCAGAGACTATGTCTACCTGGATCCACACTTAATATGACACATGGTTGGATGGAATTATATATTCATGGATGGATGTACTAATGAATGGCTGGCCTCCAAATTGGTTTTCTCACATCTAGTCTGGTTTCCCTCCAGCCTGTCTTCCAGACTGCAGCCTAAGAAATCTTTCTAAAATACTAATCTGACCATGTCAGCTCTCTATTTTAAAGATCTTCATAGATGCCTCAACACCTACAGTTTAAATCTAGAGGTCTTAGCATACACAGCTCTCCATGACTTAATCCAGTGCTTCTCAACAAGGGATAAGGTTTTGCCCCTCAGGGAACATTCTCCAATGCCTAGAGACATTTTGGGTCATCATGATTGGAGACAAAATGTTACTGGCATAAAGAATAAGGACCAGAGCTAGGGCTGTAGCTCAGTAGCAGAGTGCTTGCCTAGCATCTGTGAGGCACTGAATTCAATCCTTAGCACCACATAAAAATAAATAAATACAATAATTTTTATAAAAACACTCATGTTAAAAACTAATAAAGACCAGTAATTCTGCTAAACATCCTACAATGCACAGTACTAACTACACCCAAAAGTAGTGTCTTAATGGTGATACCTGGACATAGTGTCCCTGACAAACATTTAGAACTGTATCTACAACTCATAGCTACCCCATTTTATGCTTCTGTGCTTTTTTTCATTTCTATTCCTCTGCTTAGATCACTCTTCCCACCTTGCTTTAGACACCTTAGTTTTAACCTTCATGTTAAGCTTACATTTCTCTCCTAGGTATCTCACCCAAACTCCCTCCTCTGTGTTCCCATGCCCCCCAGGCATCTATCATGATACTTAACCACACCATATTAAATGACCTGTTTCTGTATCTGCCTTCTAGCACTTAACTTGTGAATGAACAAACAGCAGAAACCCATTTTGTTCACCTTTATAACCATGCCTGCACATAGTAGGCACCCACAAGGCATTGAATTAAAAGATAACAGACTGCAAACAGAAACACAAATCACTTGATTCCTAATAAATTTTTGACCTTCTTAGCCAGAGAGCAATTTTTAGATTGATCCAAAAGAGGTAAAGGGGAGGCCAGACTTGGTAAGAAAAGAGTAAAGATTGTGACCATTCTTCTGAATGAGGAAATCAGATGACATAGGAGCTACAAACATATCTAAAAACTTGGAATGTAATATTTTTTCAAGTGATTTTTTTCTCAAGTATATAAAATAATAATCCATGTAAAATGTCTGACACCTAGGAAGCACTCAATAAATAGTAGTTACTTTTATTAACAGCCTATATTAGTGGTTCTGTAATTTTATAGGTGCTATAAATTAGGACCAGTTAAAAGAAAGGGGCAGCACCTATTCATGTTTAAAAAGTAGGTCAATTTAAAGAAAAATATTAAGTCAATTATAGTGTACTTGGCATAGAAGTAAGGCAATATTCATAAAAGTGGTAGGTGGACAACAAAGTCTAAGAAACAGTCAAAAAGGAACTACATTGAATGGTAACTGGTTTAGGTTTCTTCTAGTTCTAAAGATATGTAACTATGAAACTGTTATTTATATTAATGCCACTTACCATCCCTTACTATGTGCCAGACACTGAGTTGAATACCCTATATCACTGTATCATTTAATCCACATAAATAGATAGTACTATTTCTATACTATTTATATACTATCATCAGCCTTTTTTTCCTTATTATAGTTAGGAAACCAGAGATGCAAAGAGGATAATCCAATTTCCAGAGGGTTACATACTAGTGGAAAGAGTGAATCTGAAGTCAAACTGTTCAAGAGAGCCCAAGTACACAAATGATAGTTTTTGTCTATGGAGTGGGGTTAGGTTTCTAATTGAGGGATTTTCTAACCTAATCTAATCAAAAGTCCATTTTTAGATATTGCTTTTTACACCTAGATTTTTCCCATAGTATTCTGCTACTATAAACTTTTACTTAAGTCAAAATTAGCTCGATCTCTAAACCAACCAGGGAACTGGTTGACCTAAGAGTCAGCTCCCTTCAAGGCAAGTTTTCAATTAGCAGCGGAAGACATAGTGCTGTCAAGGGTTGACATCAGGACCAAGAGCCCCTTCCTGCTCAGGGTTATTTCCCAGGGAAGATTGTTGGGAGATGGGCACATTCCACCAGCTGGCGGCTATACCAGTGACCTTTAATTCAAGTTTAGCTTAAATACATTTTGACATTTCAAACAAATTAATGTATTTTTACAAGGTGGGGCAAGCATCACAAATTAGGCCAAATGGCTTGCCTGTAGGCCAGGTCACTAGGCAGAGTTTATAGAGCTTCACTGCTGCTTTTCGATCTCTTTCTGTTCTCCACCCCAAAAGAAATCTCTTCTGCGCCCTCCCCCTGAGAAACCACTAGGACAAACGCCAACAGCTCTCAGGAGTTAACCTTAGCCCGATTTTAGTAGCATGTAATTCCAGGCTCTCTCTGCAACTAATAGACATTAATTCTGACTGCCAGAATCAGTTCAAAGACTCCATCCCATATGTTAGGTTGTATGTTATAGAAATGCCTTGATAGTAAATACTTTGTTTCTATTGTGTGGGTGTAAGGCACCAGTTTCTTGAAAAATTACCTGGAAATGGAAGTATTTAATGAGAGAAGGTTATAAAAGAAACTGACAACGTAAAAAAGGTAAAAAGGTCCATCTTCTGAAAAGGCAGCCCCTCGATTACTAAGTAACCACACATCCTTCATCTGAGCAGATTTCATAGACAAGCTGCGCAGCCAAATCAAATGGGAATTAAAGGGATTCTGTGTAGTTGGTATAGAAAGTGTCTCAGAAGCACAAAGGCCACTTTAGTCACAGGAAACTGCCAGAGGGTGGCTTATTTGATGGAGAAGAAAACAAACAGACACAATAGCTGGTGTATTTTGAAGCAATATTAAATCTAATAAACATGACACTGATAGTATTGGCCTAAATCAGGTTGGCTGAGTTGGAGAATTTAACAGCTTATTTTCCAACTACCAGCCTTTATCTCAGAAGCAGCCTTGATAGCTTAGAATAGAATCCAAAACATGCTCCTTCTCTTGTTCCTGCCAGGTGTGTGCCATCCCCGGCCTCTGCCCTGGCCTTGGCTCCCAGAGTGGGGATAATTAGAATGTCATTTCTGCCAGGTTTGTTTTTTCTGGGTCACTGACTTCAGACTCCATCAAAATAGGAGTGTTGTACTGAAATAAATTTATTTCCTCTTCCTCAGCCAGCCCTGTCTTATTTCCTGGGGGACCATGCTCCACAGGACTAGTGCACACAGACAGTTTCTGTACAAGCACGATAGTGTATATAGAGGTCCAAGGCAGGGGCACATGGTGGAGGAAGAGTCAGCGCCCTCAGCAGCAGCAGGCCTCACTGCCTCTCTCCGTGGCAGGGCACTGACACGCAAAGGCCTCAGACAGACGTGCTGAGGAACACATAACCGCAAACTGCTCTGGGAGCTGTTAAGGCTGGTGTTTAATGTTTATCCAATGGCCTCAGTCTGAAAGGCACTGTAGAACATGCATAACACAAGCTGAGCTTTATACCCCATTAGCACTCAAATTCCTAGCTGCCCAGAGGCATATGGTACTGACCAGAGAAGGCCAGTGTGGATGTGGAGGTGGAGGGCATGCAGAGATGTAGGGACAGAATGAGGTTTGCTAGGTGTCTGGGAAACACCCAGAGGCAGAGGCAAAGAGCCCCAGGTGGTCCAATAAGGAAGGTCAAAGGCAACCTTTGTCCTCTTCACAACATCACCAGTTGCCCTCCCTTTTGAGACACAAGCAGAGGAAGAACCATATCTTACTACCTGGGCTTGCTTACTAAATACATATCAGACCTCTTCCAGCTGGGGAAGCAGTGGGCCTCAGAACGCAATGAAAACATATCTTGTTTTCAGACTTTCAGCTTCTATGAGGAAAGCAAAGCCTTCTTGGGGTTTTTACTTAAAGCCAAAAAAAAAAGTCTACATTATAGTTACTATTTTGGCCACAAATGGAATATTTTTTTCTGCCATTGTCTAGCCCAAAAGGAGACAAAGAGAAACTAGAGTGGTGAGGTGGAGAGGGGCATGGAACATAGTTCTCTTAGAAGTACCCAGGGATAAATATTCACTCTCAAGAAGATGTCAGGGTAGGCATTGCACCAACTCCTATGCCCAGAAAGGAACTCAAGTGCAGACCAGTACCTAGCACAGCACTTAGCACAAGGCAACCCACACACACAGTCCTTTTACTTCTATCACTTTAACATGTCTCAAATCCATCTACTCTCCATGCCCTCCATTGTCATTCTAGTTCAGGCACCATAATCCCTTACTTGGGCCACTGCCTGCCTCCATCTTGCCTCCACCTCCAATATAATCTCAATAGCACCTAAAACCCAAATATGATCCATCTAAAACCCAAATGTGACCATGTCACACCCCTACTTAAAGCCCTTCAGTAGCTTCCCCTGGTCATCAGAATTAAATTGGACATGCGTTTCCCTATTTTGCCTGGTATATTAGTTTGCTTGGGCAAAAAATGTCACAGACTGGGTGGCTTAAACAATACAAACTTATTTTCTCACACTTCCAGAGGCTGGAAATTCAAGATCAAGGTGTTGACATGTTTGATTTCTCCTGAGGCCTCTCTCCTTGGCATGCAGATGGCCAACTTTGTGCTATGTCCCTCTGTGTGTGTACAGCCCTGGCATCTCTTCCTCTTATTATAGAGACACCTGTCCTTTGGATTAAGACCCCACCCTTATAGCCTCAATTAAACTGAATTTACTCTTTGAAGGTTCTGTCTCCAAATACAGTCACATTGGGGTTTAGAACACCAATAAATGAATTTGGGGAGGACACAATTTAGTTCATACCACCTGGCTACTGAATTATTTGTAGTAACCTAAATGGGCCATTCTGTCTCTAACCTCTGCGCCTTCACTCTGCTGTTCCCTCTGCCCAGATTGACCTCAACTCTACTCTCCTCAACTTCCACCCCATTCCTCTCCTACTGGTCATCTCAGCCCCTACTTAGCAATCACGTTCTTTGGTAATATCTTGCCTCCTGACTCCCAGTTCAGGTGAAGTGCTCTCATACCCACTCTGCTGTCTCCTTCTCATAACGTAGAGAGTAATTCCTAAAGGTTCCTCCAAGGGCTCTACCAGACCATAAGTCATTTGAGGGTTGAGGCTGTGTCATAGTAATTTTTCAAGCCCCCAAACCTAGCATAAGGCTTAGCCCGGAGAATATTCTCAACAAACATTCAATGAAAAAAAAAAATGTTTCTTTCTGAAGGAGGGGGCACATGGGTGAACCAGGCCAAGCTGAGCAAGCAGTATGATACAACCTAGGATTCCAAACCAATAGCTGATGAACTATACGTAAGTAATCCACAAGATGGATATTACATCTGTGCTAACAACTGCTAAGTAAAATCGGTTTTCCCTTCACCCTGTTGTCCAAAAGACTATAACTGTTTTTAATGCATCTACCACACAACGAGAAAGAATTGTGTTTATAGCAATCCAGAAGCCCTAGGGCAATGGTTCTCAGAATCACCTAGAAGGCTTGTTAAAGCATAGGTGACTGGGTCCCCATCCCCAGGGGTTCTGATTCAATAGAACTAGTGTAGAGCCTGAGAATTTGCATTTCTAACAAGTTCCCAAGTGATGCTGTTGCTGCTGGTTTAGAGACTACACTCTGAAAAGTGCTATTCAGAGGATCCTTCTGGAATTGAAAAAAAAAAAAAAAGAAAACTTTGCATTATGTTGGCAATAGCATAAATCATAAATATGTTTATCAGAAATGTCCCCCCTTCACTGTCAGACATCACCAACATTTGCTGAAATTCTTAAGAGGGGGAAAACAACAAACCAATGTTTCTTTCAAGGTAAAATTGCCTCTGGAAAGATATGGTAACCTAACGGTGTGTGTTCTGTTCTGTTTGCAGGTGCGATTAGAGTGGCCAACAGACCTTGCAGTCAATCCCATGGACAATTCATTGTATGTCTTGGATAACAACATTGTGCTGCAAATTTCTGAGAACAGGCGTGTGCGGATCATTGCAGGGCGCCCCATTCACTGCCAGGTGCCAGGCATCGATCATTTCTTGGTCAGCAAGGTAGCAATTCACTCTACTCTGGAGTCGGCTAGGGCCATCAGCGTCTCCCACAGCGGGCTGCTCTTCATAGCTGAAACAGACGAGAGGAAAGTAAACCGCATTCAGCAAGTGACCACCAATGGGGAGATCTCCATCATCGCTGGTGCCCCCACTGACTGTGACTGCAAAATTGATCCTAACTGTGACTGTTTTTCAGGTATGACCTTTTCAGCAATTCACCAGCTCCCTCTCTCTGTTTTTAAAAGAAAAGCATGCTTCAGAAAAGTCAAAAGGGTTCCTTGTAAACATTGGTGTGGGCTAGCAAAGAAAGGAATGGGTTGGCAGTCAGATCACCTAGCTGTTCTGACAACTGAATCACTGAATGACCCTGGGAAAGCCACAAAACCTCTTCATGACTCATTTGCCTTATTTGTTAAATAAATACAAGCACTTGTCTCAATTTTATTACCTTGCTATTCTGAGGATAAACTAAAGGAAAAATGTTATACTCTTTTCAAAAGTTAAGATCATTGTGCCAATGTAAGAATATGACATTATTTGTACTTTCAAGAAAGGGAAAATTAGTACAACCCACATCTACTGATTTGGCTATGGAAAAAATAATTCCCCTAGGTTACTGGTTTCCAGATTAAAAACATTCACTATTCGAGATTCAGAGGGTTCAAAAACAGAATGCCTTGGGGATAGAATAGTAAAATTAAATCCCACAATGGAGGCTCCTAAGGACATCACTCTGCTATCTACCTTGTTTTATAAAAACCTAAAATTCTCTCCAAAACTAATAGGGTCCTTTACTTTAATTGAAATGGGAGAAAAAGAGTCTTTTCCTCCAAAACATGCAATGGATATTCCAGATATCTAACAGACCTCTAAATGTCAACAGATGCATTATATAGAAACCCCTCCTTGCTACATGTAGCCCTATTAAACTACTCATCCAAGCCCAAATGGTCCTCTTACCTTTTGCCTTTTCTTAGGCCACAGCAATCAGGAGCCAGCAATTTGGTCAAAAGGACTTTTGATCAATATTTCCAATGATTTCCTGGACAATAAGTTTTATAGATATTTGGCTAATTTGTATCTTTCATTCAAGGCAAATCTAATGTTTAGTCTATTTATCAAATTTGATGCACCGAATCATTGTTACATTTATAGACTTAGAATACTTTAACAGTGGAACAATGGGAATTAACAGAAGAAAGGGCTCTAGGCATGGTAGGACTAGAAAATCATGAAACAGATCCTACAAGCATTGACAGGCATAGTTCTCATGGATTTCTAGCCAAATTTTGTGTAGCTATCATTATTTGCTGTTCTTCTGTCTTACAATACAATAGATTCTGAACAGCAGGATTGAGGATTTCACAAAATTGGTGTAACTGAGATAATTACATCTTACTGTTCATCTTTAGTGGTACTGACTCAGGAATTACAATTTTTTGAATAATGGGTTTCAAAATCATCAAGGGGACCATGCAGAGAATGTTGGTTCACTGATTATTCCTTTTAAAATGATTCCTGATGCACAGTGCTTTCTGTCTATGGTGTGTTCATATAAATGCTCATGATGCCAATTACTAAAATCTAGATCTTTCTCCCATAGGTGATGGGGGCTATGCCAAAGATGCAAAGATGAAAGCACCTTCCTCCTTAGCAGTGTCGCCTGATGGTACCCTCTATGTAGCAGATCTTGGAAATGTTCGAATTCGTACCATCAGCAGGAACCAAGCCAATCTGAATGACATGAATCTTTATGAGATTGCCTCACCTGCTGATCAGGAACTCTATCAGTTCACTGTCAATGGAACCCACCTGCACACCCTGAACTTGATAACAAGGGATTATGTGTACAACTTCACCTACAATGCTGAAGGTGATTTGGGTGCCATTACTAGCAGCAATGGCAATTCAGTGCATATTCGCCGTGATGCAGGGGGGATGCCCCTTTGGCTTGTGGTGCCTGGCGGGCAGGTGTACTGGCTGACTATAAGCAGCAATGGAGTCCTAAAAAGAGTTTCAGCCCAAGGCTATAATCTGGCCTTGATGACCTATCCAGGAAACACGGGACTTCTAGCTACCAAAAGTAATGAAAATGGATGGACAACTGTTTATGAGTAAGTTTCTAATTCTCAACATAGTCTTTGTTGGATTTTTATTTGCAATTGTATTACAGTAGAAAAATGGCTTAGTAATTGCTGGGTATTGTATGCTATTTTCTCCTAACAATCACAGTAAAAAGTAAATAGTTGAGAAGAAAATTTTACCCAACTCCTAGGGTTTGGACCCATTTTCCCATAGCAGTTTATAGAGCATAATAATAAAAGCATAGACTGAATGAAGGAGGAATCAAGTATAGCACTGCAGGAGTCAGGAATGTGGTAGAAGTCCATGTACTCAAACAATTTACAGCATACCTGGGAAGACAAGGTAAAATTGCATTTAAATAACAAAGCTAGAGGATAGTTCTAAAGCAGTAAAGAAGCAGTGTGATTTAACAAGTATTTCTTGATCCCTGTGGGGTTTAATGAATGAATACATGAATATGTGCCCAGCCCAGTCCAACTCAGTATAAGTTGTGGTGGGAGGTAAGAGAGAAGTTAGAATATAAGAAATGGACCCTGAAAAGCAAGTGTAAAATCATGTGGATCAAATGCTGAATAGCAGCACCATTCCATTGACTGCTTCCGTGAAATGCAGAGCCAAATGCTCCCGTGTGGGCTTGGGCTTCCTCAGTGTCCCTGCGCAAGTCAAAGAATTCAGCACATATTGGCAGTTACAGACCAGATCTGTGACAACTTTGTTTAACTTGGAACAAACACAAAATGTGTCTGACAGCAAGCTACTAGGAGATGTCAAGGCATGGAAATACAGACCATTGTCCTTGCCTTTTAAAGCATGGACAACCTTGTTTGCACATCAATGCAGTTAGCAAGCTGGTCTACCAGCACTCACAAAGCATTTTCCCCACAAAGGGAATTGCTGTATTTTGGGCCAGTATACTGAGGGAGGGTAATCTGTGGAATCTGAACCCAGAGCCAGGAATGGTGTTAAAGTTGAAGACTGTGAGAAGTAGAGATATTAAGTATGAGAGTTTCCAAGTGTGACTACTCTTGTGAGGATGTAGACAATATGGCCAGTCCCATGAGAGCTTCCTGAGGAAAGGGACAAAAGACTTGGCCTTCAAGCTTTGGATCATGTCCCAAAGAAGTGCCATTTATATAAAAGAGCTGGACAGCTGTTCTAGTTTCACTTAGAAAAATGTATTCAGTTGTTTCTGTTGCAAGTCTTCCTTAGTTTTGAAAAATTCTCTTATATCTTAATGAAGAGTAATAAACGCTAGTGTTCGCTAAGGATTTGCTAAGTGATAGGTGCTAGAGTAGGCAATTCACATACACTGTTTTAATTGACTCCTTTAATAGCAACATGGGATGGGTGCCCCTAGTATGTCCATTTTTTTTTTTAATGTAGTGCTGAGGATCAAACCCAGGGCCTTGCACATTCTAGGCGAGCACTCTACCAGGAACCACAACCCCAGCCCCTAGTATGTCCATTCTCTGAATGAGTATTTCACGCCACAGTATTTCAAGTCCACAGTTCAAACCCCAAAATTCTGTCTCAAAAACGTACATTTCAGACTTGTGTTGTGGCTCAGTGGTAGAGCAATTGCCTCACACATGTGAGGCACTGGGTTAAATCCTCAGCACCACATAAAAATAAATAAAATAAAGATTTTTTAAAGCCACATTTTGAAATATACTACCTTTAGGAATGTTAGCTTCTAATGAGAAATTTTAGTGTCTTTTTTAAAGCCCATACCAGATCACATTGTGGCTGACTTTAGGCAAACAACTATATTTTTTATATTTTTTTTAGTTGTAGATGGACACAGTACCTTTATTTTGTTCATTTTTATGTGATGTTGAAGTTGAAATCAGGGCCTTGTACATGCTGGGCAAGCACTGTATCATTGAGCTACAACTCCAGCCCCAAATAACTATTTTGAAAGCTATTAGTTGAACTCAGTCCCCCAACAAGAAAGGGCCAAAGTATTAACTCATTTTCAAAATAACCAGTTCAACCATTTATTTATTCAACAAATATTTCCTGAGCATCTACTCTGTGCCACACAATTTTCTAAGGGCTGGGGATATAGTCATGAACAGAAAAGATATACATGGAGCTTAAATGTCATTGAAGGGAGACAAGTAAGATATGTAGAACTTCAGGTGGTGATAAATTATATTCTAACTTCTCTAGTACAGTAGGGTAAGGGAGATCAAATGTGTGAGACAAAAGGGAGGGCAGGACAGCCTCAAAGAAGGTGATACTGGAGCAAAGACCTGTAGAAGATAAACGAGTAAGTCATATGCATATCCAGCAGGAAGGAGGTATTAGAGGAAGAGGGAACAGCAAGTGCAAAGGCCCTGAGCAGGAATAAGTCTAACATATTCAAGAAATAGTAAGGCAATTATGTATGTATGGAGCTGAATGTGTAAAAGTAGTAGAGGAGAAAGGAGGGAAGGGAGAAAGGAGGCACTGGGGAGTATTATATATAATTATAAGGCACAAATGAAAACATTAAACAAACAAACAAAAGAGTAATGGGGAGATTAAATCCTTTAAGTGGCCAGAGCTACTTCATTTTTTTTTCTTGGTAGAAGGATTTGTACCTAAGGTGCTTTACCACTGAGTCACATCCCCAGCCCCCCCCCCACACACACACACACCTTTTTTTTTTTTTTTGAGGCAGGGTCTCACTAAGTTCTTTAGGGCCTTGCTGTTTCTGAGTCTGGCCTCAAACTTGTGATCCTCCTGCCTTAGCCTCCCAAATTGCAGGGATTACAGGCATGTACCACCAACCCTGGCCAGAGTTACTTTATATAGGGCCTTAGGGGCCACTATAAAAACTTTGCCTTTTATTCTAAGAGGTGCAGCCACTGGAGAGTTTTGAGTAAAGGATTGATGTGCCTGACTTACATTTTCCAATTCATTCTGAATTGAAAACAGTATAGGAAACAGGAAAAACTAAGAGGTTTGGGGAGGTTTTGTTGCAATAAGCCAAGCAAAAGATGGTGACTTGGATTAGTGGAGGGACAATAAGAAGTATTAAAATTCAGAATATATTTCGACAATAGAACTATAGATTACATATGTTATTTGTGAGAAAGAGAAGTCAAAGACAATAGCAAAGTTTTTGGCCTAAGCAAGTAGATATTGGGGTTTCAATTTCTCAGAAAAGATGACTATGCAGGGAGTGCATTATAGTGGATGGTTGTAAGGTGGGAGATCAGGAATTCAACTGGGATATGAGCAATTTAGGTAGACATCTAAGTGTAAATATCACATAGGCTAGTGAATAGATGAGTCTGGAAATGAGTAGAGAAGGGTGACATTTGGCATCCACTAGTGTTTAGATTGTATTTAGATTGATATGGGATGAGATCTCCGTGAAAGTGAATGTAGACAAGGAAGAAAACAGATCTGAAAACATTCTGGAGCACTTCAAAGATTAGAGTTGGAGGTATGAAGAGGAAGCAGCAAGAGGGTGAAAAGGAAAGACCAGTGAAGTAGGAAGAAAACTGGGAGAGTGGACTATTCTAGAAGCCAATTGTCTTAGTCTGATTGTGATATTGTAAGCAAAACTTCAGACTGGGTAATTTATAAACAGTAGGAATTGATTTCTCCAGTTCTGCAGGTAGGGAAGTCCCAGACCAAGGTGCCAGCAGTCAGTGTCTAGTGAGAGTTGCTCTCTGCTTCCAAGAAGATACCTCGAACTGTTTCTTCACATGGCAGAAGGGAAGAGCTGAAAGGGACCAAGCTACTTCCCTGCAGCCCTTTTATAAGGTCACTAATCCTATGCACGAAGTCTGAGCCCCCATTATCTAATTGCTTCCTAAAGGCTTCACCTCTTTACAATATCACGTTGGCAATTAGTTTTCAGCATATAAATTTGAGGGACACATTCAGATTCTATCACCAAAAAACCAGTAATTCAAGGAGAAAAGTCTGAACAGCTGTGTCAGATACTTCCAATAAGATGGGGCTGAGAACTGACTATTGAATTTTGAACTATGGAGATCATTGTTTACCTAGAGAAGAGCAGGTGCTATGACACAGTAGGGGACTGCAGCCCAAGCAGAAAAGGTTTAAGAGAGAATGGATACACAAATGTTCATAGCACTATTATTCATGATATCCAAAAGTACAAACCACCCAAGTCTTCATCAATTGATGAAAGCAAGCAAAATGAGGTATATACATACCATGAAATATATTCAGCCATAAAGAGAAATGAAGTTTTTTTTTAAATTTAATTTTTATTGTTGGTTGTTCAAAACATTACATAGTTCTTGATATATCATATTTCACACTTTGATTCAAGTGGGTTATGAACTCCCATTTTTACCCCATATACAGATTGCAGAATCACATCAGTTACACATCCATTGATTTACATATTGCCATACTAGTGTCTGTTGTATTCTGCTGCCTTTCCTATCCTCTACTATCCCCCCTCCCCTCCCCTCCCCTCCCCTCTTCTCTCTCTACCCCCTCTACTGTCATTCATTTCTCCCCCTTGTATTATTTTTCCCTTTCCCCTCACTTCCTCTTGTATGTAATTTTGTATAACCCTGAGGGTCTCCTTCCATTTCCATGCAATTTCCCTTCTCTCTCCCTTTCCCTCCCACCTCTCATCCCTGTTTAATGTTAATCTTCTTCTCATGCTCTTCGTCCCTACTCTGTTCTTAGTTACTCTCCTTATATCAAAGAAGACATTTGGCATTTGTTTTTTAGGGATTGGCTAGCTTCACTTAGCATAATCTGCTCTAATGCCATCCATTTCCCTGCAAATTCTATGATTTTGTCATTTTTTAATGCAGAGTAATACTCCATTGTGTATAAATGCCACATTTTTTTTATCCATTCGTCTATTGAAGGGCATCTAGGTTGGTTCCACAGTCTTGCTATTGTGAATTGTGCTGCTATGAACATCGATGTAGCAGTGTCCCTGTAGCATGCTCTTTTTAGGTCTTTAGGGAATAGACCGAGAAGGGGAATAGCTGGGTCAAATGGTGGTTCCATTCCCAGCTTTCCAAGAAATCTCCATACTGATACATGTTACCCATGGATGAACCTCAAAATGATAATGATCAATGAAAGAAACCAGACAGAAGAAGACAGAACTAGGCGTGGTGGTGCATGCCTATAATCCCAGTGGCTCAGGAGCCTGAGGCAGGAGGATCATGAGTTCAAAACCAGCCTCAGCAATGGCAAGGCACTAAGCAACTCAGTGAGACCCTGTCTCTAAATAAAATACAAAATAGGGCTAGGGATGTGGCTCAGTGGTTGAGTGCCCCTGAGTTCAATCCCCAGTACCAAAAAAAAAAAAAAAAAGAAACCAAACACAAAACAACAAATATCATATTATTCCATTTATGTGCAATGTTCAGAAAAGTCGAATCTATAAAGACAAAAATCACATTAGTCATTGTCAAGATATGGAGAGAAAGGTGAATGGGGAGTAACTGTTAGTACAGAGTTTGTTTGAGGGATGATGGAAATATTCTAGAAGTAGTGATGATGGTTGCTTAACATCATGAATGTGCTGAAAGTCATTGGATTGTACCCTTTAAAACTGTGAATTTCATGGTATATGAATTATAACTCAAAAATAATAAAAAGAAAGTGACTAGGAAGAAATTGGAGACAGTGAGTAAAGAATTATTTGGAGGAGCTTAGCTGTAAAGAGGAGCAAAGAATTTGGAGCTGGAGGGGAATGGAATAAACAGAAGGAACCCTTTCAGTGAGAGAAATCTATTTGTTTACTAATGAAGATGATGCAGGACATAGGGTACAATTGACAATGCCAGATAGAGAAAAGGATGTTATTGTCAGTTCAGTTTGTGTGCCTGTATCCCACTGGCAGCACATCAACACAGGCACTGTGTGGTAAGCAGAATCATCCCAGTGAGTGGAGTCCAGGTGGGTTACCAGGACTTGGTCAGTACTGAGTGAAAAACTAACATCATTGTTGAATAACCAATCTTGAGCCACTAAGAGATAAGAAACACAGACATGCATATGGGGTTAGTAATGGAATTTTATGGCCACAAAGAAACATTAGAAGTCATGCAGGGGATATAGCTCAGTTGGTAGTCATTTCATAAATAAGGAAATGGGGCCCAGAAAGAAACTTGCCCATTCACATGGCTCGTTGGCTGGATCTAGAGTCAGGTCTTTAAGGTTCTGTTCCAATACAATTTCCACTACTACCACCTTACCACTACTACCTTCCAGAAAAAGAAGGAACATTGGAGAGTGCATTAGTGACTATACAAAGTCTGGAGTGCTAGAAGAATGTAGCAGGAAAAGAAAACTATGGAAGCATTACTAGGTAAAATAAAGGAGACTGAGCAAACATTTGTTTTTTCCTCTCACCTTAACTCCAGCCAGAATCATTCTGAAACCCTCATGGCCATACAGCATCTGTTGAGAGGAGAAGGTATCACTTCCTCCTGAAGCAATCCATTCTGCTGCTAAACAGCTTTCCCTCCTGAAACACTGCCCGGTCCCTTCTTACCTGTACACACAGGAATGAATAACTTCCCAACCTTTATAACATGACTAATTCTTCCTACAGTCTTCTATGCACAAAATATGACATTTTACAAATTAAAAAATTAAATGATTTCTTTCACTTATATCTTCCACTACTTTAGCCAGTTGTGAGCATACCAGGTTTTTTTTTTTTTTTTCCTTATCCTTCTGAAGCTGAAGAACAGAGCAGGACTAAGGTTGGTAGAAGGTTGCCAGGCCACAAATACCAGGCCCTCCGAACAACATTTGACTATTTCTCTGAAGCTTCTTTCTGTGACCAAAGGAGGCAAATTATTTGCCAAGGTGGAAGCAAAAAAATTTGTTCTAAGATGAGAGAGAGGGAGAGAGAAATGAAACAAATTTTGGCAGGATGGAGAACTACTGTGTAAAGGTAGCCAAACCAGTAATGCATTCAACTTTTGATTATCTGCAGTTATGAGAGGACAAGTGACACACATGACCCTGAACAATGGATATTCTGAATGGGATTTTGAAAAGCATCTTGTGCAGTGGTAGTGTGTTGCCTTTATTGTGTATTGTGATTTTGTTTAAATAGTTTGTTCATTCCCATAATCCCATTTGACTTGGACCAAAATCGAAATTGCACACCCAAAGTATCAGTACTCTATGCCACCACTACCTGTAAGCATTCTGAGTATCAGGGGGAAAGCTGACCCCAGAGAAATTGCTAACAAGGAGGTGATTGTCAAGATATGAATATTGGCAAAATAAGGCAGGCATTCCCACCTGAGGGACTAGTGAGTTTTAATAAATCTGCCACAGTTGGGATCCAAGGGATAGGTTCCACAACTCACACAACAGACAAGCCCTCTTCCCCCCAAGATTTGTAAGAGTAGCCATGATGTATTTGGTTGTGACTCTGACAAAGGTGTCTGCTCTACTAAATGAAAAAGGCACCAGACTAAAGTCAGAGCATCAGTTGTGTCACTATTGTAGTTCCAGGTTGAGTTGACAGTTCCTCAGACCCCTTTCCCTTTGTGGCAAGCCCCTCCAACTTTAAGGAGACTCTTTATTTACAAGATCTCTTGATGGGGTTGGAGGTATGGCTCAGTGGTAGTGTGCTTGCCTAGCTTGCCCAAGGCCCTACGTTCCATCCCCAGCACCACAATAGACAATTAAAATTATCTTTGATCCTTGATATTCTGAATTCTCTATGTTATTGAACTTTGTTAGTTCATCTCCTCCTTACACACACACACACACACACACACACACACACCAGCCCCTGAAAAGTTGGAAAACCCTTTACAATATCTCTAGGTATCTTCTAGGCTCTTTTACAAATGCTCAGTTTTATCAAATATGGCTAATAAATAATTTCCTGTTCTCCCCATAAGATTACAAAGGAAGGAGGGGCTAGATAAATAAGCCATATCTCTGGGGAGGATATTGGCCTGGGGATAGGATGTGATTCCCATGCAGAAGTGCTTATGTAATGATCAGTCAGTCCAAATATATGAAATGTTTCCAATGCCTTCTAGAATTCCAGAGTAGAAAGGGAACTAAGACACCATAAGGTCTAGCCCTCTGCCTCTAGGTAGTTAAATTATCTCACTTAAATAAGAATAGAGAATCATTGGGTGTTCCTTCAGGTCTCAACAGACAGGACTCAATACCTTTGCTCAGACACTATTCTCTTTGTGCTTTATGGCCTTGATAAGGATCAAGAATGAGGCAAAGAATAGTCATGGGTAATGTTAGGAAGAACTGAAATAAAGGAAGGAAGCAAACAGAAGTAACAAGGAGCTGGTGGCAGAAAAAGCTTTCAGAAGCTGCTAAGGAAGTTTAGCTACACTGCACAAGACATCTAAGTAAGCTAAGTGTAGTTCCCAAGCCCTCTATAGATGGTTATGTCTGTTCTATAACCACTTTGGCTCTCACATTCACCCCATCCTTTCCATTTCCACTGACAGCATCATATTTACACTCACTCAGCAAGGGTATGCAGTGAGAATCCACTCTTTGCCAGATACTGAGAATACAAAGATTAATGAGACATTGGTACTCTCACTTGGAAGATGTGAGAGTTGGCGGACTAGTGAGGAAGACAAGTCCCAGTGATAGGCACTCACAATACATTTGGTAGAGGCAAGAGGCCACCATCTTCTCTTACATCAACTGAGGCTGCAGCCTCCTAACAGTTCTCCCTGCCCCATGTCACCCCTTCTATGAGTCATTGCCACCAAAACACTGCTCAGATAATCCTATCTTCCCCCTGAAAAGCTTTCCATGCCTCTCCATTGTCTACTAATTATATGCTTACCTCCAAAGCCAGTATGCCAGTTCCCCCAAGCTCTGTCCCAGCATGCCTCTCCTTCTAGAATTCTAGAGTAGAAAGGGAACTAAGGCACCATAGGGTCTAGCTCCCTGCCTCTAGGTAGACACACCTTTTACCACCGTTCAGGTGGACCTTGTGCTCCACCCACCTGTATGCTTTCCACAATCTTGCCTGTTTTCCATGCCTTCCTTCATTCTTTCATCTCTACCTACCTTCCAGGATTCAAACCCTACCCTCTTCTGCTCTTCCTCCTCCTTTTCTGCTCACCAAGTTGGAAATGACCTCTGCCTCTTCTGAGCATCTACAGTTCTTTCTTTACATAAGTACTTGGAAATATTATTCCGTTAAAAGTTATTTGTGTGTTTATTTTACCTGCCCTACTAGACTCTGAATTTCATTCAATACTATATCCCCAGTTCCTAGCATGAGACTCTCATATTTAAAGAATGAAAGACAAATGAAGACAAAATGGCATTATGGACTTGGAAGTGAATCATAGGAAGTCATATGAAATTCTTGATGAGGAAAGAGAATCTGGTATTTCTTTAAAAAAGCTTATTAGGTTGGTCAGTTTTCTGACATGAAAATGTAAAGAGGATCTAACACCTTTGTATTTCCTTTAAAAAATAAGTAGTGGATTTTACTTTTATAATTTGCAATATTTTCTTATAAGCAAAGGTGGAGGAGCATCTAGTTTCTACTCTGCATAGTTTAGCTCTGTGTTAAATAGTCATCAAGGGAAAGAGCAAGCTATTGTTTCTGAGAAAATATGAAACCAAATATACTTTAATAATATATAAATATAATTTTCCTAACTAAACTATATGCTCCTCAAGGACAAGAATGAATTCTCAATTTCCTGTACAAATGTTTTCTTTGCTCCATTGGGACGTAAACACGTGCACATGAACATGTAAGATTTGCATGCCTGGCTAGGCAAATGTTGCACCCTGCCAGGTGGAAGGAGGGGGTTGCTCCCATGTTGTAGCCTGAGGGGATCCATTGGAGCATATTGCCTTGTGCTTTACACCAAAGGATGCAGGCACCAAAGGGAAACACACAACATGAGAGATTTTGATTAAACTTGTTTCTTTGACATTCAGTCTGGAAAGATGCATTCCCCTGTGATGGTGGGGGACTCGAGCAAGCCATAGGAAATCAAAGGCTCCCTTTCTTTCTCATCTACTTTGAGCAATTTTCCAAAGTTGTGGGAATTATCCACTGATGTATACGTCTGCCTGTCACTCTTCCTTTGGAAATGACCCCACAGAACAGAAGTGGGACTATATGTTTTGATCCAGGGCCATATAAATGATTGAGCACATGAGAGATGCCAGACTGCAGACACCATCAAATGTGACTGGTTTGACTGTAACTAGCCAAATTTGGGGTGCATGAGTGTGTTGGGGTGGTGTGCTTTGTTTATGATAGAGTGACAGCCAAACATACACTCTGAAATAAGGATGCCTATGTAGCCACAGAAAGGAAACGAGGCAATAAAACTTCTCAACCTTTTAGGTACTCGGCAACTGTACAGGCCTGTAGGAAATGATACCTTATTCCCCAAACATTGACTCTTTCACCAGAAAAGCAGCATCCTCCCCAGTGGTCTTAACTCAATAATGATAGTCTTGTCTAAGACTCTTTAGCTGCCTTCTCCAAATGTACAACAGTCAGTTGGAAAGTAGGAATGAGAACAGAATATGTGGGAACATGTCTGTAATATTGGGAATAAGCCTTGAAACTAAAATATATCTCAGACAAAGAGTACCAGTAACTTGACTTAAAAGTTGGTGGTAGGTGTATTAGGAAACCAGATTTATACACAGGTCTTTACTAATGCTCACTGGGACTTTTGACCCTTGTTCCTCTGCTCAGTGAATGGCCTTGTCATCTTGCTCTCAGGAGTAAACACAACCATTGATCTCTCTTTTGCATGAAATGTTGATTTAAAACAAAGGGAGAGCTAGGAGTGTAGGTCAGTGGCTGTGTGCTTGCCTAGAACATGTGAGGCGCTGGGTTCTGTTCCCAGCACCTCAAATCAACAAATGTTTCTTTTTGTTTTTTAATAAAATAAGGCAAGGAACTGTGTGAGAAAGAAGGAAACTAACCCCAAGCTCCAAAGCCTGTTGACAACCTGTATCCATAGCACCCTAAGTCAGATTTTGTGGAAGCGTGGTAAAGAGCCACATTGACCAAGGGTTGAGGAAACCCCTTGGACATCAGGAAAGGGAAACAAATGAGGGACAGTTGCAGGTGCTGAGTGAACAGAGAGGAGCTGCCTGCATTATACAGACTCCCTTGTGAGGAAGACATAAGGCAGCTGCCTTCTATTTGCTAGCTGAAAACTCCTCCCTGCAGGGAAAAGCAGGTTGATATCTTGGGAGAATAAAGGCCGGACATTGTTTTCCTCCCCTGGAAGGAACACCAGGCAGAAAAGGTTGGAGCAGGACAGGATTTGCAAGCTTTTCTGTGCTCCTTTCTCATCAGGGGCCTGCTTCTTAGCCACAGAGCCCCAAAGCAAGCCAGGAGCAAACAGGCTAGGAATAGGAAGTATTTTGCCATTAACCCTAGGCACAAATAGCACCACTCGGCTTTTTTTTTTTTTAATAATGAATCCTTAAATGCATAGAAGCAACACACAACCATTTTGACCAAAATCCTTTTAAAGAAAGGAGACAACCAATTAAACAACTAACATTTGGTATATCCGTGATGACAAATGACCAGTTTGGTTAATTTTTTTCCTTTACATGACTTTTAATTGATAGCCTGTGTGCATACCATACAAACACAATAAAGCATTGCCCATAGCCCCAAGTTCAGTTCTGTCCTACAAATTATGGGCTAGCCCCCTTTCCCAAGCCTACCACAGGCTGGTATAGGTTTTAAAATTTCAGCAACTACCCAGGCTGAGTCCTTTAAAACCAAGTGGATTAACACTGAATTACTATGGCTTTTTGCATAATTGTAGGGGGAAGGGATAGTAGAGCCAGACTACACCATTGTGTCAAGGCTGTATCCTGCTCACTTTGAGTAAAAAGAATATAATTGTTTAACATTTTAAAAGCAAATAAAAGTGCTTAAATATTTTGCAATTTGCAACTTGAAAAGAAAACAGTAATGGGTTTCCAAGTGCATGTCTTTACTTTTAATGAAGTGTTTATTTTTCATGGTTCTATTGGCAATAAAAGAACAGCTCCACATCAAAAGCCTTCAGGGAAGCAGTTTCCATTTGGAGGACAGTGAGATTGCCAATAATTCGGATCTTTTTTTTCAAAAAAGTAAACTCACTAGGCTATATTCCTAGATATGGGGTATTGCTTATTATCCGAGGTAATTATTATTTTTTGTCTCTTACTCATATAGGCAAATTACAAAACATTATACACCATACTCCAAAAAGATAAAAAGAATGTGACACCAAGATCAGGGGGTTCCAGAATGTTTTAATGAACATGTTTCCATTATCCTCTGTGCTTGTTCATTTTGTTGGAAGAATGATTCATTCATTTCAAATTTGGCAACTTAAACAGCAGCAAATTATAATTTTCTCATCACAATGCAAAGGCAGTTTATTGGCCTTCTCAGGCTTTGCGGGCCCTTTTTTTGTGCCTTCTTTTCCTTTGACAATGGCACCCTCTGCTGGTTTTTGTAATCCATCACATCTAATGGGATCGACCCAAATTGCAAACGGAGGCCTCCTTGCAACATTGCACACAACAGGACATGATTCATAAATCAGTTTTCCACCCTGGTGATTCATTACCAGATATATTTTTTTTCTGTAAAACAGCACAGCTCAAGGAAGTCATCAGGAATTCAGAAGCTGCAAAAAATACCTTCGTTTGATTAATCATCTCTCTGACCTTTTTCTTCTTATTGAACAAGGTTAATAATACTTGTTATCACTCAAAGTTAAACTGTATTAGCTGCCAAGTGATTTTTACTTTGCAAAGGCCTGTTATCACTGCCAAGAGGTTTCAGAGTTGGGATTGGTTATATTCCTCAGGTATGACCCCGAGGGACATTTGACCAATGCAACATTTCCTACTGGAGAAGTCAGCAGCTTCCACAGTGACCTGGAGAAGCTGACAAAAGTGGAGCTAGATACTTCCAGTCGTGAGAATGTCCTCATGTCAACCAACCTGACAGCAACTAGTACCATATATATTTTAAAACAAGGTAAGAATGTTTACAATTTCACCTGACTGTAACAGCACCTATCTCTGTGTACCCTCAAACCTATGCATGCCATTAATCAATACAATTCACCTTTGACTGAGAAGATGGAGTCTTCTCCCTATTTTTCAGCTAAGACCCAGACAAATTCACACCTTTCACAATTTCACATATCAACTTTGGATCACATCTCTGAGGGATTAATGAGGCAAAATCCCTGCCAAGTCTACTCTTTCATCAAGTCAGTTCCCAACGCCCAGCTGTTTGTAAAGCTCTTTTAGGGTCTGACTAGGTTACATGAAAGTAATGGAGTCTTATTACTGAACTTAACATTCTAGATCAACATTGACATGGGTGAATAAAAAGGAAAAATTAGGATACACACCAGGGAAAAATATAAGTGAAATGAGAATTAAAAAGTCATTCTATGCAAAGAGAAGAAAGAATGAAAGAAAAATTAAGTAAGGATAATTTGGAAGGAATGTCCTGGAAGCTAAAGGGGAAGTGGACAAAGAGAAAGTGCTTTCCCCCTTCCCAGTCATGCAGGACTCATTCTGTTGTGGGGCCAGATGCTCTAAGAAAAACAATATCGACTTTTATCAGTGTTAATATTTTGTGGGGTACAGCAACTGTGATGGTGTTCCAGGTGGTAAGAATGCTAAATTGAACTTCATACTCTTCTCATTCTAGCTCCCAGCATATCAAACTGAGGTGGCTGATCCAACAAGTCAGGGAATTTATAAAGCAATGTTTTAAAAATGAAATAAAAAATAAACACAAACCAGCCTGTGGTGTTAGATAGCAGTCTTTGATCCTAGAAACAAGATACCCCAGCTGTGAAAATAACAAGACCCAAATGGACAGAAAGCACATCTACCTGTCAGAGAGGTGGTCTGCCTGGAAGGCACTTAGCTCCTCAGCACCCCGCCTGCCCATCCCTTCCAGAATGTGCTTCCTAAAGCTAAACATGTCTCTGTCTGGCTTCCTGCTCTTCCTTTTCTTTATCCTCATCTTCCTTTTCTCTACTGTCTACAGAAAATACTCAAAGTACCTATCGAGTGAGTCCAGATGGTTCTCTACGTGTAACTTTTGCCAGTGGGATGGAAATCAGCCTCAGCTCAGAGCCCCATATCCTGGCTGGGGCTGTCAATCCCACCCTGGGCAAATGCAACATCTCATTGCCTGGAGAGCACAATGCAAACCTCATCGAGTGGCGGCAGAGGAAGGAGCAAAGCAAAGGCAACATTTCAGCTTTTGAAAGGAGGTTGAGGGTAAGGCTTGACCTTCTCAAACTGTATGGGTTTCTTTAGAAACTGCAGAGCCTTCCTGATTGGGAGTCCCATTTCTCCATAGCTTTTCTAGGTGACTGACTAGCTTATATGATATACTAATTCAAGAGAGGGTGCTAATGGCTGATAATGGTTCAGTATCCTTAAATGAGCATTCTAATGGGAGCTTTCTTTGTCATTAGCCAGCTAAAGTGCTCTAATAGTAGCAATTTCAAGCACCAGAAAAGTCTGGCTGGAGAAATATGTTTAGTCAGGAGACCCTCCAGTACCCATCCCAGCATGCCCTGGAGATGCTTATCAGGTCCTACAGGTTGACCCAGGTCCCTGCTTTGGGGTAGTTATTGGAAAGACCAGGTAGGTACGCACAGAAGGATGAGAGATATAAGGCAAGATAGGAGGAAATTGTATACTATCTCATTGCCATGAATACATATTCAGGACCAGATGGGAAAAAAAAAAACCTAGGACTGAGATCAGGCTGAAGCACTCAGAGAGAGCTGCCTGAAGGAAATTAAAGATTTGGGAGTTTTCAAGTTCTAACCTGGCACAATTCACTACAGTAACCAGAGATCTGTGTCAAAATTGCTTTTCTGCAGCACATGAAGCCTATAAACACCACAGCACTGTCTACCTTTCCCTTCTTCAATACTAACCGATGTTAGGATGGTGTGACCAACTTTCCAAATATAGTAACATTCAGTATCAGCCCCTATGGCAACTGCCAGCCTGCAGGAAAGACTCAATCACTATTGAGGCCAGACCTGCAATGAGCAACCTGTGTCACATCTAGGATACTAGAAATGTTTGCACTTTCTTCATTCATGATAAAAACTTAGTAACCTTAAGGCTGTAGAAATGCAACTGCCAAGCAATGATCCAATTCTAGGGAGAAGCAGTCAAAACAGTCATATGGTTTGATATGGACAAAAGAATCTGCAACTGAGCTCACTTTTCTTTCAGCTCTGTCGGTGACACAGAGACACAGATGTCAGTGGGTGTTTTTTATAATAGCTGCTGAAGTTGTAATTTGTAAGTTTTGATTCTATTGACCAGTCTCTAACAGAGCATTTACCAGATATGCCACTGAATTGAGAGTTGAAACCAGTCCAAATAGTCAAACCTGTATGTGTGTGGTGTGTGTGTGTGTGTGTGTGTGTGTGTGTGTGTGTGTTTCATTAAGGGTTTCCATCAAAGTTCTTCAAGAATTGAGATCTCCTGGACACAAAAGCTCGGATGGGAAAGTTAGATGACATGGCCTTCATACTGGTTTTAAAATTATTTTATATTTTTTACCTGTGAAATTAAAAAGGTAGTACTAGAGAAAAGTAAGAATTATCTACAAATGGCTTTTCAACCTCATGGATTGCACAGAAAGATTGCAAGAAATAAGTGATCTCTTAGTGCTTCCCCTAGTATATGGCCTCGGTAAAGCATTACAAACCAAATCATATGCTAAGTGACCTTGGGATTTTCAGTTCTTTAGGACAACCACCCTGTACTATGTGACCTTGGGATTTTCCATTTTCTAGGATAACTCACCCTGTGTTCTCCCCTCCATATGCACAATGAAGAAAAACTGTAAACTAATGTATTGCCTATATCCAAAATCGTTCTTTTTTCCCTGCATAGATTTTATTTTTTATTTGTTCTTATTTAGATATATATGACAGTAGAGTATATTTTGACATATCATACATACAATGTTGAGAAGCCAATGGCCATAAAACATTCCAGAGCTCTTGGTGTCGAGGAGTGAAGTGTTTAGTTTCATACTAATTATAATTTGACCCACTTCACATCTTATTGTAGAGTTGAACAGATTTGTGAACTGGATTATAAAAGCAACAAATTCAAGGCCTCCTACTCTGTATGACCTCTAGGGTACTCCTTAAGGTCTTCAAATTGAAGAATTGGAGCTTCTTATTGACTAGGTGATGTTACTGTGCATTTCCCTAGACATCTAATAACAATAACAATACTTTACACATATTTAGTGCATTAGAATTAACAAAATGCTGTCACAGCCAGAATTTCATTTGATCCCTACATACATCAATTTTTATTCCCAATTTATAGATAAGGAGACTGAGGCCCAGAGAGGTTAAGTGATTTGCCCAAAGTTAAACAGCTATTAAAGGGTCACAGCCAGAGCAAAATGCAGGTCTTCACCTAGTGCAGCATCTTTCCACTGCATCATGCTTGGCTGCCTTGTTCCTTCCAATAATTAATCTATAAATCATTGCCCCACTCAGTACAGCCACCTTGGCAGGGCCTGACTCCTCATTTCAATACTGACAAAGAGACAAATAATCGACTCTAATGTACTGGCAATTGTGTGTGGTATAGGGCATCTGGCTGGCCTCCAGGCAGAGAAAGCATGAAGGAGACAAAAGGAGGAAGCAGGCTGTTTAACTTAGTTCTTACCTGCCCTCCCCCTTTATGGGAATTTTTCTTTATGCTGCCACTTCAGTTTCCCCATATTAGGCATATATCCAATTTAATGGAATGAATATGCTCCCAAAAGATAGGCATGGATCCATTTTGACAAAGCAAATTCTCTTTTCCCACTGATCACATTATTTCAGAGGAGATGGTCCTTCCCTTTACAAGGGACAAGCTGATGATAACTTTCTCTTTTCATGAACCAAATATGCAGTGACCCCATTTTTAAGTATACCTGTAAAGAATAAGCTTCTCTGATGCCCTCAAGTACCTGGATACCTCAACTGAATCATACATTTCTCCTGCTGAAGTTTCCACTCCAGAGCATGGACAGATCAGGCTCACCAAAGCCTTTGGGACAGAATTTCAGGTAGATAGTCACACAATATATAAAGCCCTGCTGTACTATGGGAAATGTAGCTCCTCTGAAAACCCACACAAAGGTGTGGTTGTAATCTATAAATGTGTTTAGGCAGCAGGTCATAAAGCACTAATTGTTCAGGCACAAAGTGACAGGTTCATTTAAAGGCCCATTTGGTAAGATGATGGGCATCATATGTTACAAAAAGCTACCAATCATACCTACACTAGACCTTCTAGCTGGAAAGAAAAAAATCATAAAGTGATAGACCCCTCCTTGTAGATAAAGCAATATGAGTTGTTTTTCTCCAATGATCAGTGATTTTTTTCTTCACACAAAGTCAGGATCGCCTTCCAAGTGAGGGAAGCAAACTATTGGGAAATGTGATATCCTGCACAGCCTGAGCAGGCAAGGGATTTGTTACCTCTGGGCCATCCTTCACCAGCACCATTAAGGGAAATAAATCACATTAACATCCTGAAATTTCATTTATTTAAAAAATCCATTTCCCCCAACCTGAGTTGTGTTTGAATCATCTTCCTTGCAAAGTATTTTTGCATCCAACCCATGTATCTTCTCATCTGCTGCATCAATCTGTCCCCATAAATACATTTCCCTGGACAATAGAGAAATTAGAGTGCAGATAACAACAGAGGCAATTGTAAAAGAATTGGACATTCACCAAAGGCAAACTGGTTTAGGAACTACAACCAGATTGCACCTTGCTGTGTCTGTGGATAATAATGTTGTCATATGAGACTTATCCCAGCATTGAATCCCAGTGTTCTTTATAAGATTTTGCAGTCTGAATTGTAACGTTACAGCAAAACCCCAGAACTTCAGCCTACTTTAGCTTTCAAAAATGGAAAAAGCTTAGCACTTAAAACGAAAGTCATGAAATCAAGGACCATGATTATTGTATTTACAGGCAAAATGAAGCAAAGACTAAAATTCACAACTGATTTTTCCTCCACTAAAAGATAACTGAAAATGACACAGGAGATACACACACACACACACACACACACACACACATTTTTTTAGTTGCTTATGGACCTTTTATCTTATTTATTTTTATGTGGAGCTGAGAATCGAACCAACTGCCTCACATAGTACAAGGCAAGTGCTCTATCACTGAGCCACAACGCCAGCCCAACACAGGTTACTATTTAAATGCACATGTGAATGTTCATATATAAGCTGAGCTCTGAAAGGGAAAATAAGCCCAGTTGAAACACAGGGTCCCATACTGAAAAATGATGGGGAATTGGGAGGTAGCTAAGAGGGTTCTAGCTTCTTCTTTGGTTCTCAGAGATCACCTTTGCCAACAGGATGCTCAGCTACAGGGTTCTCCAAGCTGGAGTTCTCACTTCCTACTATTATAACTTCTCTCTCTTCAAGTTTAGTGAAGGCACTTGTTTTGTGATAATTTATATTAGGATCTGCTTAGGGATAGATTAATACATTTTAAAAATGCATCTGTAATTTTCAGTCCCAAATAACAGTACTTCTAGCCTTAATGGGTCATCTGGAGACAAAAGATTTCAGGCATCAAAACTACTAAGCAATATTTTGGTTTTGGGTCAGGGGATTTTGGGGGGAACTTCAAATCATAAAAAGTACTATTATTTTAATCTTGGGTGAACCCTTCTAATGTAACTAGAAAGAATTATTTCACATACAGTTTCACCTATATGTAAGCATTAATATTTGATATAATTTTTAAATGTGTTTATGGTTACACAGGTGAATTAATCAATAGTAAACTATTTAAATAAGAGAAAATTGATATAGTGCAAAAAAGTGTCCTAGTTCAATGATCTTATCAAATTCAGGTGAGAAGAATGGGCATGTATTTGAGAAAGAACTGGCATGCCCATAATTTTGTCATTTTCCCATCTATAAAATGAGAGGTATGGATTGTACAGTCTCTTATAACAGCAACTAACATTCCTTCAGATATTCCTTCTTTGTATTGGTGGTGGTAACTCATTTACTACTCAGCAATTTATTAAACGGGTCTTTAAATTACCATTCCCATTTAACAGATGAAGAAACTGAAGCACAGAGAGGTCACACAGTTTACTTGTGGTGATTACAAGAGTGAAACCCAGGCAGTCTGGACCAATAAATCTGAGCCAACTAAGATCCCTTTTAGCACTAAGATTTTGTGGGCTGGCAAGGTGGGGAAGTATTTTGAGAGTAATATAGGAAAAAAAAAGAAAGAAAAGGGAAATTTCAAGTAAAATATTAGAGGCTGATTAACTAACACTGAATATATGCTCTGTGCATTTGTAGGCACCTCTGTGAAATAAAAGCAGGCCTAACTAAGATTTTGATTGTCAAACAAAAGATATCAATAAAAAATAAAATCTGTGGAATTAATGTACTAATTAATTTTTAAATCCAGTACTAATCACCTTAAAACTAGTGGGAATAAAGCCTGCTACTTTAAAATCAGCTGTGACTTTTCTATCCATTTGTATAACTTCATGAAAATTAAATGCAATGCATCTTCCAAATTCTGATGTGGCTATTTAGTCCATCTCACTTATTCACTTTCTGACTTCTTCAGCAAAAATTTAGACAGGTAACTCAGTTGTGTTGTGAGCAAATGTTAGACAGTGTCCTTGAAAATCAGCCTTTTCCTTTTATAAAGGAAAGAAAATCAGCTGCCATGCTTATAGTTCAGAATTCTCTCTCTCTCTCTCTCTCTCTCTCTCTCTCTCTCTGTGTGTGTGTGTGTGTGTGTGTGTGTGTGTGTTGGACTGAAGCATGGTGAATTTCCCTTTGTGAAGGCCAAAACAGCAATTGCCTATATATCAACCAAATATATGATCTAAAACCACCTAATAAAATGTTACAAGTAGTATATTCAATTCAACTAACCAAATGAGTCTCAAACTAGAAGAGTTGAGGAGCTTTCTCTGGAGCCATTAGAACACAAAATCCTAAAAAGAGAAGGAATAGGAAGCAAAGAATACATGCTTTGGAGCTTTCCTCTACTCACCCTTCACAGGCACTTTTGCTTCTGCTGTCAGTGCTATTCAGAGTTTTCCAGAACACATTCTTTCCTCTTTCCTCTTTCCTCTTTGATGCAAATACAAAAATCAAACCCTTCTTCTCCTTAGTATAGCTGATTAAAAAATTTTAAGGGAAACCAAAGGAAAAACTGCAGCATAGAAACATATTCCCCTGTTTAAAAAAAAAAAAGTACCGTCCAGCTTTCTTACCACAACATAACAGCTCATCAGTTGCCAAACTCAGAGATCATGCTCAACATGTAGCAGTCTGAAGAGAGCCTTGTAACTTGGGCTGTTGCCTAATTTTAATCCTTCCCCTTCTCCTCCCCACCCCCACCTCTCTCCCCACTCCCAGCTTTTTACAGGGAAGGATTGATGTAGAATGTTTGGAGAAAGAGTGAAAATAAGGCTTGTTCACCTATGCTTAGGTCAAGGGCTATTGTCTTTCAGAAAAGTGAGCACATACATGAATATGAAGCTTTCCCAGCCTTGCCCACGATGCCAGAAGTCAGCAGCAGTCAGCCCAGTTCTGATTGCTGCCGTGGAGGCTAGTAGCACATAAGCACTCCAGAGGGAGATTGGGAGGGCTCACCCGAGAAAAGCATTCACCTTCCCAGGCTTCTCACACAAGATTTCCACAGGAGACTTGGCAGGGGGTGGCTGGGAGCCTGTGGCATCTTTGATCCCCTCATCCCCTTTCAACTCTTGTTGAATTTTACATTAACTTCCAAACCTGACTTTGAAACTAGTGTTTCAGCAGCATCCGAATATCAGGGTGCATTATCTAGAAACAGAGGATCATGGTTGCAGAAGTCCTGGCAAGCAGAAAAAGAACATCACACTGTCTTCCTCTGCTTGCATTCTAGTGGATTTTCAACAGTGATCCCTGCTTGTGTAGCAGTAATGACTTTATTAAGAAATGTGTTCTTGAGTAGTAAACTTAATCTATCAGACAAATAAAACCACAAATTTAGTTGAACTGGAAATCACTTGTTACTTTGGCTCTTTAACTATCATTATAACATAAATTGTAACAGTTACAACCGTCTCCAGGAGTACATGGATATTTTACAGCTATTGTAAATGAACGGCATTACAGTTGGAGATATGTGGCTATAAAACCACAGGAAAGGTAGTTGAAGAAAGAACACCTGGTTTCCTAAAGGCTTCCAAGTGCTGCGTATCAAAAGACAGGAAATATGTGCTTCTCTATCACCTTTTAGGTGATCACAGCAGGTTACTATATATTTATGCAGTCTATGTATTTATGACACTGCATGCATTTGCTCCAGATGGTTTAAATAGTCATGATTCCTGATCTGAGGCTCTATTTACTGAATTAAATCTACCCCTAAGACTAACAGCACTTTCCTCAAATAATTTGAGTATCTTACCCCTAATCTTTAGATGGAATTCATGGCATTTAACATTTGATAGGTGCTTATTTTGCAGAAGTTCAAAACTAGAAAAAAAAACTGGGGCACAACCCTATGGAGTAATGGGCAAATGTCATGAGCAGACAATTCATGGAAGACATGTATATGGCCAATAAAGGGACTCAATCTCACTAGTAATAAAATTAATGCAAATTTTAAAAAACAGGAACTCTAATTTCCAATTGTGGTAACATGAATATATAAATGTTTATTATATTATAAAATATTATGCAGCCATTAAAAGTCATATTTTACTTGATAACATAAAAAATGCTAAAGTTAAAATATTGGCTGAAAAAAATAAGGCACAAAACTTTCAGTATAGCCCTAGTCATGTATTTTAAATGTCTGGACAAAGATTATGCAAAAAAGTAAGATAAATGGAATGAAATGCAGCCCAGTATTAACAATAATTCTCATTGGAAGGTGAGATTGCATTGAGGCTAGATTACAAATTACCATAGCCATCATCATTATCTTCATCATCATCATCATCATCATCTTCAGATTTTCTTTTCAATGCATTTGATGATTCATTCGCAGTGTTTGGTGATGATACCATATTAGTGGTAATAAGAATGTTTCTGGATGATCCAATTAATGATTGATTAATAAGAACATTCTGACAGCTGATGTTGCAGAAACTGATGCTTTTGTGGCAAGGGACTGTGAAGCAGGCATCTCTACTGTAAAATTTTGCTCTGTGAGAGACATCAGAGTCCCTACTTTAGTTGAAATAGACATGGTTTGTGGAGTTGGTGTACGATGATATCAAAAATATTCATGAATGTGCTTATGTGAATTTTTCCAAGGACACAGTGTATACCTTTCAGATATGTAAAGGAATTCTTGACCACAAATGTTAAAAATTAACATTAAGTTTAGTTGACTAGCTAGTGGATCAGTTTAGTCTGACTATAATTAATATAGTGAAACCCTAGCACAGGTTCCCCCCCAACTCCTACCTCATTAACCAGAAATTTAACATTCTATTTAGGATTGTGCTGACAGTTCCCACAGATATAAATCTAATAAACTGAGCTTAAATCATGGATATGTGACACATGGGCCTATTCACAAGCTGTAATAAAATGAGAAAAGTAATCATTACATATTTTAAAAATAACAATTAGTAATGATATTTCACAGTTTACCAAGAACCTGTGTGATTCACTTATATCTTGACACAATTATGTGACATAAAGTGGTAATATCATTCCCATTTAACATATAGGAAAACTAAAGCCCTGAGAGAAGGAATGATGGGTACATTCATATAACTGGCAGCTCATCAACTATCTCCTGACTCCATTAACCATTACTTACACTTCTCAAAGTCTCTCCTTTTTTTTATTCTTGGCTTTGTTTCTGCCAAATATGCTTGACCTGCCTCCACTCAAATCAAAAGGTGTTCCTTCAAACTGTGTGAAGGGTACATGGTGACTCTACTATTTCACAACTGTTTATAAGTCAGATTGTTGCAAAATAAAAAGTTATGATAAAACAAAAAAGCACTAAAAGTAAAAATTAATGAAACTAAAATAAAATGAATTGAATTGATTTTAGAAGCCCTCCCTTAGCCTCCTACCTACCCCTCCTTCAGAGATGCCTTTCCATAGAGCCTTCTTCAGCACACTGACCAGCAGGTACTAAACTCTCTTAATGACTAAAATCAAGAAGAGCAACTTTTTTCACATAGCATGATATTCTCCAGTTCTATCCACTTACCAGATAATGACATAATTTCATTCTTCTTTATGCCCAAGAACTTTTCTGTATAATTATAAAACACCAATATTTTAAAAAAGGAGGAAAACTATTAAAGTAGAAAAAGGGGACCAAGGGAAGGAGGAGGAGAGGGATAGGGGAAGTACTAGGGAATTAAATGGAACAAACTATGTTATTTGAATATACGAACACATAACAATGAATCTCACTGTTGTGTATAATTATAATGCACCAATAAAAGCACAAAGAGAACAGCAACATTTTTCTGAAAGACAAAATAACTGTTTGAGTATTGTATTTTCTAAGTGGTTGTGCTACAATCAGCTAGCTATAGCAGAAGGTACTGGTAGAATTACCAAACACTAACATGACTAGCTGAAAAATGGAAAAAAAATAGATCATCTGTCAGGTTGCTTTGAGACTTCATTAAAAGTCTTTTTGCTGAGTTTTAATGTTTTTTTTAACCAAGTTATTTAGTTACTTGGTCATCTCATGTAGACCTAGCGGAATTTCATCACAGGTGCCACTGAGTGCTGTCTTTCATAGACTCTAACTTGAGGTTCCTTGAATCAGCCTCACCCCCGATCAACTGCCAGGTTTGAGATAACCAGATAGAATACTAGCATGCAGTAGAAGACTAAGATCAGAATCAAAGCAAACAATGAATTGTTTTTGTTGATTTGTTAGTGCATTATAATTATATATATGATTGGGGTTCATTTTGCATATAACATAGTGTTTCTCATTTCGATCCTCATATCATCCCCTTCCCTTCCCTCCTCCTTCCCCATGATATTTTTCCCCTACTCCATTGATCTTCCTTCTATGTATTTATTATTATAATTGATGCATTTTAGTTATATATAAAATTGGAATGCATTGTAATATATTCGTGGATGCACAAAACATAATTTGGCCAATTTCATTCCCCAGTTTGTCCCCTTTCCCTCCCATCTTTCCTCCCATTGGTTCCCTGCTTCTACTCTACTGATCTCCCTTCTGTTTTCATGAGATCCCATTTTTATTTTTATTTTCTCTAGCTTCTGTGTATGAGAAAAAAAAAACACTTGACATTTTACTTTCTGAGTCTGACTTATTTTACTTAGCAAGATGTACTCCAGTTCCATCCATTTACTAGGAAAAGACATAATTTAATTCTTCATGACTGAGTATAACTCCATTGTGTATATATACCACCTTTCTTTGTCTATTGATGGGCATGTAGCCTGGTTCCATAACTTGGCTCTTGTGGATTGTGCTGCTATAAACATTGATGTGCCCTTTATCACTATACTATGCTAATTTTAGTTCTTTTGAGTACATACCAAGGAGTGGGATAGCTGAGTCATATAGTGGTTCCATTTCTAGTATTTTGAGGGATCTCCAGGCTGCTTTCCAGAGTGGTTGTACTAAGTTGCTTAACTTGGAATCCAAATTTAACCAGTCAGTTGTACCACCCTTGCAAATGTCAGGGTACCTACCAGGTTTACTTAACAGCTTCAATGGAAATATTGTTGGGTGGGGTTCCATCCCTAGAGAATCTGAGTTCCCCTGTGACAGATGTGAAGTTCACTATTCCCAGGTGTACAAGGAAGTCAAAGAAGATAATCTCTGTATAAATTAGGATTCACTGTATTCCTTTTTTCTGATTTCTAATTGCATAAATAATTTACCACTTTATGTTCTAGCCTCTTGAATTGAAAAAGGGGAAAAGCAAATCAGGAACCCCTACTCCTGAGTAGGTACCTGACTCACATAAAATAATGTCACATAATTATTAAAAATTGTGGTAGTTCACTTGAAGCTTGAGCTGCAGAAAAAACAACAACCAAATATCAAATGTGGAGAGTACACCAAGAACTATCCCAGGAGTTCAGACATAGTGTTGGCCCTCCAAGACTGTACACACTGTGAGGAAATAAAGATAACTGACATCTGGGGAATGTGAAGCCATAAAGTTTCAGAGGTGAAGAGAGACTGATCGTTGGAGAATCAGAAAAAGCTTCAGGATTGTGAAAACAGTAAATTAGGAATCAAAGCAGTGCTTAAAATGTTACTTCATATCTCTTTTTTTGTAGGCTCATAACAGAAACCTGCTCTCCATAGATTTTGATCATATTACCCGTACTGGAAAAATCTATGATGACCATCGAAAATTCACCCTTCGAATTCTTTATGACCAGACTGGGCGACCTATTCTTTGGTCTCCTGTAAGCAGATATAATGAAGTAAACATCACATATTCACCTTCAGGATTGGTTACATTTATTCAAAGAGGGACATGGAATGAAAAAATGGAATATGACCAGAGTGGAAAAATAATTTCAAGAACTTGGGCTGATGGTAAAATTTGGAGCTATACCTATTTAGAAAAGGTAAGTATGTAGGGGATAAAACTAGTTTCAAGACTCCTGAATGAGAATATTGATAGCAGCCCTAATTACCCACCTTGGTGAGGGCCTGTAGAGAAAAATCTGTTTTAGCTGTTCTGTAGAAATAACAACAAAAAATGGTGAGCCTATGAGGATAAGCTATTTTTCAGCTGAAATCTTTCCCTAGTCCCATCCTCTACCAAGTACTGTTTCAAACTGAAGTCGGGATAATGGCTTAGCTTTTTCCTCATTTGAGCATATTTGTTCATGCTCTTGAAAAGGTATCTTTATTATTATGAAAGCTCATACTGAGGGAAAATGGCTAGAAAATTATAAAACTGTGTGTTAATGTATCTCAGCTCTGGTAAAGGGCCTCTTACCCAGCAGATAAGGAATTCTAATTTTGTTAGCAAAGTCAGTGAAACTTTAGTTCTATACATTTGAGGACTAATTTTCAAAAATAATCAGCCTGAGGAAATGGTGGCAGGGAGGCCTCATTGGTAATAGTCTTTTGTGTAGACTAAGTCCCCAGTAGCATCCATAATGGGAGCTTGTGACTTGTGTCTGGAAAAAGAGAAAAGGATTTTAATCCTACTATAGGAGCCATTTGCAATCATCAGTCCCCTATAACAGCAAAATGGTTTCTGGTCAGATCAGTACCGGAGGACAATGAGAACAATGGACTTCTCTCTGACGTTTTTCATTCCCCATCTCCTAGGCCAGTGCTTCTTCTTTCTCAGATTCACCCACTCAACTGAATTAGTTAGTCCTGAATTATTTTCTGGGAAAATTTTAAAATATCTTCCCTTGAGGATTCAAGGGAAATCAGTGCATGGAACTTATAGAAGTTCATAGATATAAGCTCATATCTCACATAGCAAAATGTCACTGTTTGTGCACAATGATGCCAGGCTTTTCTGATACACCCATCAAAGTAATAATAATAACAATAATGTCAGTTGCTCTGTATCATAAAACTCCTTACTACTTCCCAGAGTGTGTTACTGAGGAATTTATCAAGCTGGAAATGCCCAGGAGATAATCTAAGCAGAGTTCACTTGGGAGCCAGAATAAAAGAAGGGAGTCCTTTGCTCTATCAACCCTGTGTCCTTTTCTTCTGATGAAATTTATAATCCATCATCTGTACTGGGAAAATTTGAATCTTATAAAGCAAGACTTTCATTTTTTAAAAAAATTTCTATAACAATAATTACTGGCAAATCACCTAGACTTAGTTCTACAAAGTGTCAAACTTGTTAAAACAGTAATTGAACCCAAATATTTGGTGGTATGTACACATAGGCAAAATACTTCTTAAGACATGTATTGATGAACCTTCATTTAAAAAAAAAAAAAGATGCCTCTGACCATTAACATAATATTGGCATGACCTAGTCTTCCAGGAATGATCTTTACACAGGTCCTCCATGTGAGTAGTGAAAAAGCCAACACTCCTTAGGAGCATATGCAGGTTTGAACTCTTAACCCAAACCTCAATAGCACCAAAGTGTGACCAACAGAGCTAATTGCCTACAGACAGTCACATCTCAGCTCTCCTAAGACTTTCCCTTTAGGCTGTCTTTACAATGACAAAAGAGCCTATTGAAAATTGAAGCTTCTGCTCTGCATGCAGTCTTCTCAAACACCAATGAAGGGATCTTACTATTTCTCTTTTCTAAATTAGCTGATTATTTCATCAAATTTGCTTGAGCAAAGAATCTTTTGAAGCAAACTTCACATGAGTTCTCTTTGCTCTAGAAACTTAGTGAGCAATAATTATTTTGAAAAACACCAAACAAAAAGCTTTGTGAAGTTGTCAGTGTTTCCAGTGGATAGAAATAAGACCTTATTGACCTAGAATAATGTATCAAGAAAAACCCTAGTGACTTCCAAAAACTAATTTACTGACCAGTGAGATAAGCCAAATCATTTGGCCTTTTATTTGACTTTTGTCCCTTTCTTTATTTCCTGTTTAACTTGTTCTCTAATTAAAAGGGCAGCCCCTTATTTAAGCAATCCTATTATGCAAAACTTACAATCTATAAAACACATAATTATGGAATATTTCCTTACTTTCCAAAAGTAATTCATCATAAAACTAGTTTTATCAATACTGCTATTACTAGTGATAATAACTAATTCACTGGATTGATATGGTGATTAAATGAAATAACATAAAGTACCAAACTAGAGAATTTAAATGTTAGTAAGCATTCATTGTCACTTGGGGGTAGGGGAGAAAGGGAGAGAGGTAGAAAAGAAAGAAGGAAAGAAATTAAAGCATCTTTTAAAGTGTGATTCAAGGAGAAAAGGAAAGGACATTGAATTTACTAAAATTCAGTTTACATGTAATTTTTTCAGTGATTTGATGAGGCTTTGAGACTCCTTGTATTCTTTCTGGTTCTTTGTTTAACATGGCCTTTGCTGACACATCCTTTCATCAAGACAGGGTTAGAGAAGGGACAAAGAGGCTTATCTTTGTGGTATATTTTAAAATAAGAATCCCAAAACTTTAAAATGTAATTCTCTTTTTCACCCCAAAATATTTCTGGCATCACCTCTGCAAATTTGCTTTCCATAATTTTGCCATTATATATTTAAAAAGAAGCAGCAGACTGTTAACCTTAACATGCAGAAAATTTTGTAAAACTAGTTTGACTTCCTCCAGAGTAAGTCAAAGTTATACATATCGTTTTTGTGCACAATGGTTTGTAGCTATTAGGAGAAAAATAATTATTTGGGTAATGGCTGCAGTTGCTTAAATGATCTCTCCTCTATTAAAAAATCAATTATTGTTTCTTAAATTTTCTCTATGTAGTCATTAATTCTCTGTCTTGATTTATGACACTTCTCTGAGTTAATTATATTTTGGAAGACTTGTGGAGCTAAAATTTTGTATTACTGTAAATGTAAATCTTTCAGTTTCACAAAATCATTCTTATGAGCTTCATTTTTTAAATGTATTTAAATAAATTTTATAATCATTTAATAAGATGCTTTAGTCTTACACATTTATACAGAATTGCCTCTTTGGAACTGACGTTTTCAAAGGCTGCCTGCCTATAGGGACAAAACGCAGTCTTTGGCTTGAGCTTCCAGATGGCCCCACACTGCCATCTGGTGGTCATTCAAGTGCTTTAACTTTTCAAATTTCTGCTCTCATTTCTAGTTTTGTTCAAATAAGTATACGACCCTGATTGTTCTTTATTTTTTTTTTTCTTTACAAGGATCTCTTTTTAGGATATAACAATCAATTAAAGGAATAAAAGCCTCCCACTCTATTATTTGAACTAATAAAAAATGGCCTTTTATCCTGCAACAGCACTGTGGACATTGGATAGATTCATAAGCATTGTTTTTGAACAAACTGATAATAATGTCCAAAGTGAAAAAGCAGCCAAATGAGAACTAAATGGTATTCTGGCAACACAACAGTTACATTCACGAGATTGCTAATCACGTCATCCACATTCTTGCCATTGGCAGGAAGCTTTAAAATAGACTAGAGAGCTTTTGAGACAGTTCAACATCAGCACCACCTAGGAACAGGGTTCAGGCAGTGTTTTACTGCATGCTGGAGAGTGAGAACAGAGGAGAGAATACAATAATGATGTGCTATAAATTTTTGGCAAGGTTGGTACAGCTACTGGAAAAGGCATGGCCCAAGCAGGCTGATACTAGATAATATGAAGAGGCCATATGGTGGTTGTCCCTGGCCAGCATCACAGGTGACAGACGTCATTTGTCCAAGGCAAATTGACAGAAGAGAGTGCAGAGGAGCTTGGAATTATGACTTTCAGCATAAAAATAATCTAAAGGCATTTTCCACCAATTCCTGTATAAGGCCCCTCTGCCCCCATCCCCTGTCACATGCTGCTCCATTCATAGGGGGAAAAAAATCCCTGCTGGTTTTACTAAGTTCCACCTTGATCAAGGGAAGCAGTTCTGCCTTCCTGTCCTCAAGGCCCATACAGGATTTCCAGGTCTCCTACCTTTTGTTCAGGAGGTTTTTCAGAGGTCACAATGGTGGAAATACAGGCTGTGGAGAGCTACAGGTTGTCAACAGATAACAAGCTGACAAGATTTCTGCCCTTACCCCTGGATCCCCAGGCATAGTATTGGTGGGAAAGAAAGACTGAATGAACAAGCAAATCACCACTGACTTTTACTTCATGGTACTGACATGCAACTCAAAATCAATAATTCTCAAAGGATAGGAAGGATATGTAGTTTCAAAAAGCACATTCAGTATTAGAATATAATTTCATATTTAGAAGATGCAAATGTACATTATATGTTTATATACTTCACCTTTATAAATATTTATGTAATTTATATCTAGAAAATGAAAACTACTTATTTTCATAACACAAAGTTCAGAAAATAAATCTCGACTAAATTCTTTTGCTTGATAAGGTGGTCCTCAAGAGGGGAGGGTAAAGCTCCCTTAAGGAGCTATAACAGAAATATTTATTAAAAGATGAGATTTCAATGCTAGTGAATTAAAGTCCTCCCTAAAACAGTGCTTTTTCATGTCTATATTTTAAATTAAAATGAGATCAACCAATATTTATGAAACACTTATTACATGCAAGGCACTATACCTCAACAAATGCTTGTTCCTGAAATACAAATCAGTTTGGGGAAGAGGGATTGCATAACCAGAGAATTCTTTACTTTTAATACAAAATACTCAATCATGACTAGTTGAAACATGAATTGTAAAACAAAAGTAATATTCAGTGTGCAACTTTTCAGGAAAACATCTACTACATGAAATCAATACTTTTTGGTGACTATAAGTTAATATTTGACATCCCCTAACCTCTATTTACCTCCCTCCAATTCATCTCCACGTTGAAGCAACAATGACCTTTCTAAAATACCAACTTGGCTATTTCTTCCAGCTCTGCAAGCACTCATCCTTCAGCTTGCTTGAAACCTCTCAATGGTTCCTGGTTGCTGATATGCTTAAGTCCAAACCTCTTTGCATGGCTTAAAAAGCCCAGTGTGATGTAGACCCATCTGTACTCACCTCTTGCCATTCATCACCTCGACCCCCACACACCCATGCTTTGACCACACAAAATTACTCTCTGTGTTCTCTTCTATATTCAGACCTTCACAATATTGTATCCTTTAACTGGAGTAATCTCTTCTTACTTCCCAAACCCCCCTCTGCCTTTACCTGGCCAACCTCTAGTCATCCTTTAAGTCCTCATTTAAATGTTCCTTTTTCCAGGAAGCTTTCTCTGGCCCCTTAAGTCTGGGCTAACTGTTGCTCCTCTACCTCCCATAAGTACTCAATACTTTCCTTGTCATAACATGTTTCACACTCTATTTTGCTTGGTTACTTGTCTTTAGCCTCCATTAAACTGTAAGTTACCTGAGGGTGGGAACCATTATTGTGCTCTACTGCATCTGCTAGAGTCTACCATCTACAGTGCCTGGCACATAGCAGATGCTTAATAAATTTGTGTTGAATGGATGAATGTATATTTTCTTTAATCTCCTCAACTTTAATGGTACATATTATGCTATTTTGCTTTTGTCTCTTTTCAGTCTGTCATGCTTCTCTTACATAGCCAGCGGCGTTACATCTTTGAGTATGACCAATCAGATTGTCTGCTGTCAGTCACCATGCCTAGTATGGTGCGCCACAGCTTACAAACCATGCTTTCAGTGGGGTACTACCGGAACATCTACACCCCACCAGACAGCAGCACTTCTTTCATCCAAGACTATAGTCGAGATGGCAGATTACTACAGACTCTACATCTGGGGACAGGGCGCAGAGTTTTATACAAGTACACCAAGCAAGCAAGGCTATCTGAGATTCTGTATGATACGACTCAGGTTACATTAACATATGAAGAGTCTTCTGGAGTGATCAAGACAATACACCTGATGCACGATGGATTCATCTGCACAATCAGATATAGGCAAACAGGTTTGTTATGAAAGGGCGGTGATGTGTATGTCAGTATTTTATACAATTACAGCTGACCACATTTGGAAATAGAAGTGTTAACCTATGCACATTCAACTCAACAAATTTGCAGAAATAGAAGTGTTAACCTATGCACATTCAATTCAACAAATTTGCTTTACTTTTCAAATTATCTTTCATTGAAAATTAAAATATGTTATAGTTTGCCTTAAAGCAGATTCCTTACAAACATGTAGTACATTTCTCTTTCTTTCTCTCAGCTCTCAAGAAAGTTGAGATCTAAGTGTTTAGTCTAACCGTATACCTATTCCTTCTCACCACCAAATCTTCCCAAAGGTGCAGCTGCAAGATATGAATCTCTGTGAAACTAGCTCAAGCCCTGTGTAACCTCTGTAAGCTTCAGTTGATGGCAGAAGTCACAACTTTCTAATGTATTTCATCCTTTGGGTTTATAACATGCCCAAATCCACTTACTTTGATGTGGACATTGGGAAACCTCACCCTCTGATTTTGTAGCAAAAGTTAAATGAAATGTAAGCATTCATCGCAGAGATTATAGCAAGAATGCATAGTCATGACACCAGTTTCACCACCCAGTCTCCTGGATGTTGTTACTTCTGTAGTTTTTATAATTAAATTATTCTATAACTATGCTATACAGTATTTTTCCCATATATGGATATCACCACATAAGAATATATATGATATGATATGCTCAGGCCTCAGACATCAGAGGTCAGTCTATACTATTTCATTTTGAATATACAATTGTCAGTACTGAGTAATACTAGACCTTCCTGATTGTTCTACATTTATCACCAGCTTTTTTCTCATTATTTTTATTCCTATAGGGCCTCTTATTGGGCGCCAGATTTTCAGATTCAGTGAAGAAGGTCTTGTGAATGCACGATTTGACTACAGCTACAACAACTTCCGTGTCACCAGCATGCAAGCTGTGATCAATGAAACCCCTTTGCCCATAGATCTGTACCGATATGTTGATGTCTCTGGTAGAACAGAGCAGTTTGGAAAATTCAGTGTAATTAATTATGACTTAAATCAGGTCATAACTACTACAGTGATGAAGCATACCAAGATCTTCAGTGCCAATGGACAAGTCATTGAGGTCCAATATGAAATCCTAAAGGCTATTGCCTACTGGATGACTATTCAATATGACAATATGGGCCGCATGGTAATATGTGATATAAGAGTGGGAGTAGATGCCAATATAACTAGGTACTTCTATGAATACGATGCTGATGGACAGCTTCAAACTGTTTCTGTAAATGACAAAACCCAGTGGCGTTATAGTTATGATCTGAATGGAAACATCAACCTTCTGAGCCATGGGAATAGTGCTCGTCTCACTCCTCTCCGATATGACCTCCGAGACCGCATCACCAGATTAGGAGAAATTCAGTATAAAATGGATGAGGATGGCTTTCTCAGGCAGAGGGGAAATGACATATTTGAATATAATTCTAATGGTCTGCTGCAGAAAGCCTACAATAAGGTTTCTGCCTGGACTGTGCAGTATTACTATGATGGGCTTGGGCGACGTGTTGCCAGTAAGTCCAGCCTAGGGCAGCACCTCCAATTCTTTTACGCAGACCTTGCCAACCCCATAAGAGTTACTCATCTGTATAACCACACCAGCTCGGAAATTACATCTCTGTATTATGATCTCCAAGGTCACCTTATTGCCATGGAGTTAAGCAGTGGTGAAGAATATTATGTAGCCTGTGATAATACAGGTACCCCACTAGCTGTGTTCAGCAGTCGAGGTCAGGTCATAAAAGAGATATTGTACACGCCTTACGGTGATATCTATCATGACACTTACCCTGACTTTCAGGTCATCATAGGTTTTCATGGAGGACTCTATGATTTCCTTACCAAATTAGTGCACCTGGGGCAAAGGGATTATGATGTTGTCGCTGGTAGATGGACCACGCCTAATCATCACATATGGAAACAGTTGAACCTCCTTCCTAAGCCATTCAACCTCTACTCCTTTGAAAATAACTACCCAGTTGGCAAAATTCAAGATGTTGCAAAGTATACCACAGGTATTTAAATGGTGTAAAACTTTAAGCTAAACTCGAGAAAACTCAGTGCTCTTTATCACGTAATCTCAATGCCTTTGTAATGTTTCCTCTTCCTGCCAATTAGCCCACAGGTATTGTGCATTCATTCTCTTCCTTAGTTTCCTAGAGTGAACAAAATGTGCAAGATAACTTCAGACTGATGCTTTTGCTTCCCAGTATATTTTTTCCCTTTAAACTGTTTCTGTTTCTATGTTTCCCTCTTAAAAGTTTATGCAAATAATTTCTTAAGAGAAAAATTCAAGATTATGTTGCATGAAATATACCTAATATCACAGTCCATATGGTCTTAGGCCACTACCACATTGAGAGTTTCAATGCACTAAACAGCCTATCTCTGGGATTCTGCACAAGTCAAAAGGTTTCCTTGTAGAGAAATTATCTGTTTTAAAGTGAGTCATACCAAGGGGGAGTTTTATCCCTATCTTCCCATTTTCTAAATACATTGAAGACAGGAAGGGCATGCCTCGAATTTTCAACAAAGGTTTTAAAGTAGGAGCTTTTTGAATGTTGTTTTCTTTCAAATGTTGTATCTTACAGATATTGGAAGTTGGTTGGAGCTATTTGGTTTCCAGTTACACAATGTACTACCTGGATTTCCCAAACCAGAATTAGAAAATCTGGAATTAACCTATGAGCTTCTACAGCTTCAGACAAAAACTCAAGAGTGGGATCCTGGAAAGGTTAGTAAAAGTGTTACCATCTCTGTTTAGCTGGGAAAAAAGAGAGAAGCATACCTACCACCAGGAAATATATTTACATATATTTGCTTATTTATTTTTGAGTCTTTTTGAATAATCACTAAAATTTGTATGATTTAGGAGGAGGCTTCCATGGGGAAAAGACCAGGGAATTGGAGCTTTTGAAATATGAAAAACTAAAAGGTTACTTGATGTCTGCTGCAATAGATAAACAAGAAGAAGGAATTAAACTTTTAAAATTCTGAAATAGGATGCCAGGGGAATTATGAATTTTGTACAGAGAAAAGTGTTCACTAAGAGACATGAAAACATCAGACTTGACTGTGAAATAATTTAAAGGATAGTGCCTTAAGAGCATAAGAATAACAGAATAATATTATTCTGATAAATAAAAAGTATATAAACACAATAAACAAAAATAATAAATATTATAGGGATAAAGACTGAAAAAAAATAGGAATACTAAAAACATTCAAGATTCAGCAGGGTATTTCTTTGGGAATATGAGGTACAAATAAAACCAAGAAGAAACTAGGAATGCCTGTGTATGCAAAAAAAAAAATCTTTAACAAAATAAAACTGAAATTTAGGTAGAAAGACTTGAAATTTAAGTCAAAAAATTATAAAGGAAAGGAAAGCTTAAGGTGGTACTAAAGGCTTATCCCTTTTTGTAAATACATAAAGTATGTGAATACTTTTTGTAATTAAAAGCCCTTCTTTTTTTCCTCCCAGTACTGAGGATTGAACCCAGGGCCTTGTGCATGCTAGGCAAGCACTATGCCACTGAGCTAAATCCCAAACTGTTCAAAAATCCTTCTTAACAAATTTTAGCAAAATGTTGAAAATTGCTGATGCTTCCTAATTGATACTGGCAGGTTCATTAGTCTTTTCTCTTTATTTCTTGGCATTTTTTAAAGTGCCCAAATGAAAAGGTTTTTTGAAAGTACACATAAAAAGAGCTGTGAATGTCTTGCTGTTTTGCCATAGTTGTTTATAAGGTCATAAGCTGTTGAAAGCAGGAACTAAGCCTTATGCATTTCTTTATACCTCCCAGTGTCTAATGTATTATTCTGCATGCAGTAATAACAGCTAGTCGGTATCAATTAAATTGGTGAAAGTAAAATATTTGCATTTGGGGGGAGCTGGACCCACTTAAAAAGTGCATTCTAGCTCTGAAATTCTATGATACCAAGTTTGAACATATTTTCTTAACACTCTTAAACTCGACCAAGATATAAGAATGCTAGGTAGTCCATCTTTTCCTTTCCCAGACTCTGTTAAAGAGATTCCAGACTTGGCTTGTTTGTCATACCAACAAATTAGAGAAGGAAGTGAGCTTGCAGCCTTTCCTTTTGTCAATCACCAAGCATAAGGCAGGCATCTAACCCTGGCTGCATTTGCACTGTCTTTTTCTTTCTCAGACGATCCTGGGCATTCAGTGTGAGCTCCAGAAACAGCTCAGGAATTTCATTTCCTTGGATCAACTTCCTATGACTCCCCGGTACAATGAGGGACGGTGCCTTGAAGGAGGGAAGCAACCCAGGTTTGCTGCTGTCCCTTCTGTCTTTGGAAAAGGTATAAAATTTGCCATCAAAGATGGCATAGTAACAGCTGATATTATAGGAGTAGCCAATGAAGATAGCAGGCGGCTTGCTGCCATTCTAAATAATGCTCATTATCTGGAAAACCTACATTTTACCATAGAGGGGAGGGACACTCACTACTTCATTAAGCTTGGGTCTCTGGAGGAAGACCTGGTGCTCATTGGTAACACTGGGGGGAGGAGGATTCTGGAGAATGGTGTCAATGTCACTGTGTCTCAGATGACTTCAGTGTTGAATGGGAGGACTAGACGGTTTGCAGATATTCAGCTCCAGCATGGGGCCCTGTGCTTCAACATCCGGTATGGGACAACTGTCGAAGAGGAAAAGAATCACGTGTTGGAGATTGCCAGACAGCGTGCTGTGGCTCAGGCCTGGACTAAGGAACAGAGAAGGCTACAGGAAGGGGAAGAGGGAATTCGGGCATGGACAGAGGGGGAAAAGCAGCAGCTTTTGAGCACTGGGAGGGTACAAGGTTATGATGGGTATTTTGTTTTGTCTGTTGAGCAGTATTTAGAACTTTCTGACAGTGCCAACAATATTCACTTTATGAGACAGAGCGAAATAGGCAGGAGGTAACAAACAAAACCTCTGCCTTTGCGTCACCAAAGACTGCCTGTTTTTAAAACATAAAATGGTTTATTGTATTGGTTTTCTAGATCAGAACTCTGTATATGTAAATATGGAGGAAAAACATATCCAACTGCCTTTCAATGTGACGGAAGATGGTATTTTAATATTGTTTGTTTAAACTCTTTAAGAAATGACAGAGATTTTTAGTTCTTGTGTGGCAGTATTCAAAATAACACGAGCAGAACTCAAACAGCTAAAAAACGTTTTCAGAAAGTACCACTTAAAATTTGTTAAGCCATGCATATGTTCAACTATATAGAAAGAACCCAAGGTTATCTCGATTGTGACACCAAGCTTCATATTTAACTGTTGGCAGAACTTGCGGGCTATTTGAAAAAGTGGTGCAATAGTATCTGAATCTTGCATCTCAAAGACTGCCTGCCCTTTCACATTTCCCAGATCTGTTATAAGGAACTTAAAAAGAAGTGTAAAATGTCCTCAGCCACCATCTCCTAGAATCAGGACCCATTTCCCTCCCTCCCTGATTATTCCTCCTTGCTTGTTCAAGTAAATGCCATGTTGTTGTGCTGTGTTTTGGCGTGTGGTGGCTGCATCTGTCTACCATGCCTCCCTGTGGATGGGGTAAACAGACTGAATAGCCACTATTGCTTGTGTGAACATGATACCAAAGCAGCTGGCCAATGTGACTTCTCTCACATAACCTGTTTTGACTCCATTTTCTACAAAATTGTCCAGCTGTATTGGTGTCATGTGAACATAGCTTTTATTAACCTGGGTAGGAATCTCATTTATATATAGGGTGTGTTTTGGTCATAGTTTCACATTAGTGACTCAGTATTTATACACTAATCCAATGGTTTTGTGCACATGAAAGGTAATTTACTAAAAAGTATGATTCTGATACAAAAATAACAAGGCTTTAGCAGGCATATGTGCCTGGGATGCCCATAAATACATTAACAATACATTAACTACTAGTGCAGAGATTCAAAAGAGCCAAAACCTTAAAAAATAGACCTAGTACTAAAGTCAAAGGGAAGTACCAAAGGGAGGACAAAAGAAACATCACAGTAGTTCATGCCACATTGTTTCATCTCACTTAGATTTATCTTTCAAATGTACAATTCTGTATTGAACCTCTCCCAGACATATTCAGAAAATTGAATTAAGTGAACCTTTTCCAACCTAAAATATTTTTAACTAATTATAGAGAGGCAGACTAGTTTTTACTAATAAAATTTACATGGTTCTCTGTCTTTACCTATTTATTTTGATTTAATCTTCTCTTCTGCCTAAGAAAATAACTATTTTCTAGGATGGGTTTTTTGTTCCATGATCATTAAAATTTGGAGAAAGGTCAGGATTAGTGTTAATAGCAGCTGCAGTTTCTCAATCTCTATGAACCCTGCAGTAAAAGAAGCCTCTTGGTGAGCTGGGAGATTTGTGCCCAGTGACAAAAAGACAGTTTGTAAAATGCTGTGTGATTGTAAGTTACCACAAATGAAAATACATGACAGCGCAGTGTGGCCTATACAAAATTTCCTGAGCCAGCTTCTGCACTTTTATCACCAAGCCTGAACATTTGTTATGTCTGAAGGAGAATTTATGATGGAATGTTTGTTTGGATTCTTTCCAGCTACTATCTAAATGCAGTTTGGGGTCATTGCCTTGCTTTGCTTTTCTTTAAAAATATGCAAAGTCAGAATCTCAGCTCATGTTAAGGTTTTTAAAGAGTCTGCCTCTTATTGCACAAAGGAGATCAAAAAGGAGAGGAAAGACCCCAGCAGACAATAGGGGAGGGTATATTCAAATATTTCATTTTCAAAGCCTTCAAGTTGAAATTACCACATTCTTACACATGTATTGAGACAGAGAGAGACAGAAAATTCATGATGAACTCATCTCTTTGCAATTGGAAGCACACCAACTCAAGATATTGTTAATCCAGACTAAAATCATATTATTGGGTTTTTCCTGAATCAGGCTTGTATTATTGGTGCAATATTTTTTCAGGATAGAATTCTAAAATGACTCACACACTTGTAGAAAATTTGAATACCTCCACACCAACCTAAAAATAAACTTTAAGTTCCTAGAACCTCTGATGTTATTTTAAATCAATGGAAAAATAATTTGTGAACTGTATATAAAGAGTGCATTCTTAAATGTGATGATGTATTTTATCACTAATCCAAGATGTCAATATTAGAGTCTATTTTGCTTATATTTTAAGTGATGATTATACGTTTTTGCAATTCACTGATGATGTATCATTTTCAAACTCCTTTAAATATTCATTAGAAACAAATATTTGAAGATTTTACTTAATAGTAATTACCTTGAACTGTGCATTTCTAGTTTGTAATACATATTTAGTTAGTTTGTGCCTTTAGTTTCTTAATGTTGTATTTGTATCATATTCAGGAAATGCACTTTTTATCACTTACTGCTGTGGTTTTAATACTGCCTTGAACTATTATTGTTCTCTTTACAACTCCTAAAGTTTTGGGGAGAAAAGAAGAAAAAAACCAAAAGGTTAGCACTAATGAGTAGTAAATCTAAGAGAAACATTTTGGCATTTCTCAATAAGAACATGGAGATATTGAGTACACTGCTTCCTATTCAACTGAATAGAAAAAATGCCTTCATTGACTTGTACTTCTGAAGTTTAGATTAATGAAAGAATAACTCAGTTGCATTTCCTGATAAAAGTTAAAGCACTGTTAAGAGAAATATATGAATTTCTCACACCCAGAAGACAGGTGGCTGACACTGCATGGCCACATATCATTCACGTAAGTTAAAGTGAGAGTACAGTAGTTGGACTCTCCTGTGAAGAACATTCTGGGCTGGAGGCAGGGAATACTCTATGCTTGTTTCTTTTTCTAAATTAGGGCCATTTTATTTGTGTTTTTTGTTTTGTTTTGACTCTTGCACTAAAGTCTAGAGATCCAAATGAGCTGAAAAGTTCAGTTTAAGAGATCTTTAAGTATGTTTATTTTTGTTATCATTCTAATCATTATTGATTAGAAGCATGACTCCCAAAGGAAAGGGAAATAAAGCTCAGTTCATACTAACTTTCAACAAAACACATACCATAGAAATAAGTATGTTTTATTTTTAACCCAACAAAATAATGTATAAAATAAACACATCATGTATTGTCAATTTATCTAAAAGATCTATAATATATAGAGTACACACATATAACATAATATATATACAACATACCCAAATGTATGAAAACTTGACAATGTATAATTTGGAATTCATGTACTACCTCCATAGAGAGGTATAAAATTAAGACTTCTTATTAATCACTGTTGACACAATTTCTGACATTCCATCATGTTTTTCTTCTTTCTCTCTTTCTTCCTTTCTTTCTTCAAGCTATATTTTTAACCATACCAGGCCCCATTGTAATATCACCTGAGAGAGTCAGGGCAAAGTTGTTGCATTTATAAAGATATGTTCATGCTAAAGGCAATTTAATAAAGTTCGGGGGTAATGGAAGCAAAAGTACAGTAGTCAAATATTAAAAGAAAATTTCAGAGAGATTGAAACATATTCTAGGTTTTGGGGAAACATAAGGCTACAGATTGGATGCAACATTCTTGCTTTCTTGGAGGAAGTCACATACACATAGCTGACCTGACTAGTGCTTCAGTTCCCAGACTGCTCTTCCACAGCCTTCTGTATGGTTATTTATTCTGCAAAGAAAACAAAAACAAAACAAACAAACAAACAAAAAAAAAAGCAAAACACGAAAAAGCAAAACAAAACAAAAAAAAAACAGAAAACAAGAACAAAAAAAATCAACACAAAATAGTGACTATTATTTCAGTGTGTCCTTCATGTGAAAGCTATTGAGGACCAAATATATAACTATGTGTAAGAAGAAATTACTTCCTAAACAGTAACTGAAAATACTTAGTTAAACTTGCTGTGGATGTTGTCTTGGCAGTTGTCACCTTACATTATTTGTCAAAGGAAGTGTGTTTGGCAGTTAAAAATCTTTCCTTAGATTTAGTGGTGGACTTTAACCTCTTAAATACATGTTAGTATATCAGATTGTGTCCTTGAAAAATATTTTACTTGTATGAATCATGACAATGTCTAAATCTTTACTATTCTTCTGGCAAAAGCATCAGTAAGAGAGAAGGTGAAAAAGAGAAGTATAGCCTTTACGTCAGAAAAATATTCTTTTTAGCTGCTTACTTTCTCATGAAAAGTAAAGATGTTTACAGTGTATGCCAAGATTTTCAGTTTCTATATAACAACAGTTAGAGGTTCTAATCATACTGAAAATTGTGTTATAATGGCCTGAGCCATGTTGCTAGGAAACAATAGGTTCCAATTTTGTATTCCTGCTCTCACTCCTGTGCTGAAAAGTGACTGGATACTGTACGGTTCATGTTCTCTGGCTGCAGTTAAATGGTCTTTTTGCATTTTGCTCTGGCTTTCAGGCCAGAAGCATGCATTTTTCTACAAGAGCATCACAACAACATGCTGTAAATATTTAAAGTTAAACATTATGTGTCGATATTTGAAAGAAAAGTACTTTGAATATTTCATTTTTAAAAAATAAAATTGCAAACGAACACCGTGTCCCAGTTTATTCATGCGCCAAACTGCATTCTCAAGTCAGTCTGGTCACCTGAGATAGGAAAAGTAACTCCCTGATGGGGAATAATAAAAACCACATCATCTCGAAAATGTAGGTGCAGAAATCAAAAAGGCACTAATCCTAGCCAGGTGTCTCTTCATTTTTATTATTCATACAAATAGGATCTCTGACACAAATGACCACTTAATAAACAAAGAAGAGTAGCTGCTGTGAATTTAAATGCCTCTAGGCTACGACTTTTTCAAAGGTTTTACTTTATCCCTTTGATGCTTTTCTCAGTGATAGAAAGAAAATTAAAAATAGTAGAAAAAGCTGGGGAAGGATAGTTAGAAGACCAGGATGCCCAAATGCATTTGACAAAAAACAGATGTTTGACATAAAGGGGGTTTCACTCATAATAGACTAAAAACCACAACAGCTCTTCCAAGGCACTAGGCCATAAACAATTATAATTGCCATTTGTTGCTTGTTTTTCACAAGAAGATATTTCCAAGTGACACTGGGGAAACTGGCCAAAAGAAAAAATTCAACTTGACACTACAGGGGCAAAGAGAGTCCAACTATCCCTTGCTGAAATGTACACCACTTCAAAATGCCCTGTTTATATATATATATGTAATAACATGTATAAACATACTTATGTATATATACATGTATATATACATGTATATGTGTATGTATGTATGTATGTATAAGTGTATATATCTATGTATATGTACCGGTTCATGTTAGCATGGAACACACACATATACACAGAGTGAAAAGATTCACAGCCTATCAACAAAAAGGGGGTTGACATTAGCATCACCTGGGGATTTTCTTCAACATATACAACATACCAAACTCTTGAGTATTTAAAAAAAGAAGAAGAAGAAGAAGACAGGCATAGTGGCACATGCCTTTAATCTCAGCGGCTTGGCAAGATGAGTCAGGAGGATTTCAAGTTCAAAGCCAGTCTCTGCAACTTAGTGAAGCCCTGTCTCAAAATTTAAAAGAGAAGGGCTAGAAATGTGGTGCAGTGTTTAAGCATCCCTGGGTTCAATCTTTGGTACCAAAAATATAACAATAAATAATAAAAAGGCAGGAACTTCTACATTGGCAGAATTATTAAAGGAAATATGGGCTTTCTCCTTTTTTTTCTTCCCTGTTCACCTTACTTTTAGAGATCTTTGAATATCAATGTAATCAAACATTTTGCAATGTTACTACCTTGAAGTTATATAATTCTAGTACCTCAATAATTTTATGAGGTAAGTAGGATTTAATTATTCCCACAGCAAATGCAGTAACAGTCACAAACTCTTACCTAAGTTCACATAGGTTTTCCGTAACTGAAGTGAAAGAAAAATTCAGGTCTTATGTATTACTGCTTTCGCTCTCTGTCCAATACTGAGTGTGGCATCACCTTCTGTCATCTTGTGAGAACAATTTCTTTTTTGTGCATAGTGGGGCATGTAGTCAAGATACATATGTGTATGGACGGATGTGTGTGTATGTTAATATGCTCTATCCAGTTTGTCACGTTTGTTTTATATTCATACATTAAGAATATCTTCATTTAAGAAACAAAAAAAACCCTGCTGAGTATGAAGGGACATGCCCATAATCACAGAGGCTTGGGAGATTAAGGCAAGAGGATAGCAAGTTCAAAACCAGCCTCAGCAATTAACAAGGAAGCACTAAGCAACTCATTGAAACCCTATCTCTAATGAAATACCAAAAAAGGCTAAAAAACAAACCAGATAACCCAATGATAAGAATTCAACCTTTTAACTACAAGTTTAACCAGTGATCCCAAATTATAAAAAAGTTCAAAGTAGATAATTTAACTTCATTCTTAGCTGCAAACAGTAAAACAATGGTATCCCATTTACTGTAAGGGCAAACACAGATGGGAAAGTTGAATTTATGATACCATCACAGGAAAACTAGGCATCCTGCAACCTTGAAATGCTCAAGGGCAAATCTGCGTTTTATTATCAATAGACTTTAGATTCTGAGCTCAATAAAGTAAATCAAATAAAACATGAGCTGATGTCAAAATATTCTTAATAGATTTGAAAACACTTCTCACATTTTAAAATTTTCTATCCATTCTATCACAAAGAATACCTTAAATCCAGCACTTTATTTATACCAGAGGACTTGATCAGAGATATTCTCTGTAGACTTATTCTACCTATGCACTGCCACAAGTTTCCCTGCCTGTAACAAACAATTACCTAAGCTTGTCTCCCAGCTGACCTTATCTCTTAAGAACAAATTTCAAAGGAAATAAACTAGTATTTGATAAGCTGTCATGTTCCTTGTGGGCTTGCTGACACTTTTTTTTTTTCTAAAGAGAGGTGTATGCTTGGAACTAGATCTGCATTTTTCTACCTCGACTCAGCACCTTACCAGTTCATGTTAACATGGCGATATTTTAGATACAGCAAGAATATGACCTTTCTGTATAGGTGCAACCTATTACATACTGAGAAATAATAATGATGCTCATGTTGGTAATGAAAAAGTAAAAAAAAAAAAAAACTTGATGAATAAAAGATCAAGCAAAGAAGATAGGATAGGCTCATCAACTGAAAAGTTTGACAACAGTAAAAAAGATTTTATCTTTTCCAGGGAATCAGTCCAGTAAGATAAGTAAGGTAGCCTACATGAGTGCTTTATTTAGTTTATTAATTAGCATCTGTCTCTGAATATTTTTAAGGGAATATTTTAAGACAAATTAGGTAAATAAAGCATTTGAATACTTTTGATTTTACATTAGAATGTAAAAAAAAAACTAATAATTCCAGAAAACTTTTTCTAAAATAGACCCTCATAAAAGTAAACATCATTCATATATTTAAAATTATTCCAGAATTAACAAGTTAGAAAAAGTAAAAAAATGGTTACATGTATTAAATATTTAAATGCAAGCTACAAATATTTAAAGTTTATTTAATCATATAAATTTTATTTTAAAAGTAGGCTTTCTGAATTCCTTTACAAGCTAAAGCAAGGCTCTTCAAGAAATGATGAACTGCCACCATGCATTCCTATGGCCATACTCCACCTTTGCATTCTCATAGCTTTCATGTTAAATGCTCAGATCTAACCAGCACACAGAGAGTAGCTCTCTAAGCAGTTCATTAATTATTAACCAAGCTCATAATATTCATGCATAACCCAGAATTCCAATATATTAGTTTACAATGAAACAGCCTTTTCCTATGGACTGTAGACCAAAGTATTTGTGGTGATTCATTCTGACTCTAAAGACAGGTCTACCTACACACTGAGAACCTCACTTAAGTATGTATGGACTTTTATTGTGGTTGTTTTCTTGTCATTTTTAGTTTCCTTTATTGTCTTTTATTATATTGTCTTCTTATCCAGTGAACTTTGTGAAGGTAGGGAACAAATCTTTTTACTACTCTACCCCTAGTGCACTATTATGTTTGTTAAGTGAGTGAATTCTGGGAGCCCTGAAGCAACACGGCATATAATCAATCACAAAAATATTGAATAGATAAATGTGAGAAGAAAATACTGCATACAAGTTTGACTCTCACTCAGGTTTCAATCACTCAGAATTGTTAAAAATTAACATGTCATAAGCTTTTCGATGGTTTGTAAGGGTTACCTAATAGGGAGACTGCTCACAAATCAATCATGAGCCACAGCTACTGAAGAGTTCCTTCAAATGAGTCTTTATGTGTAGTAGAGAGACAGAAAAAAATGAAAATAAAAATATGGTTCATCAGATTTCAAATATAATTTCAAAACCTATAGCATCAAATACAATAAACATGTAAGGCATAAGATTTTAAATTCCAGAATGGTCTGTGAAATTTACTACCCAACATCAGAACATGGCAAGAAGGTTTCTTTGAGATTTAAACAAAATTCTTTACTCTTTAGTACTTATTTTAGCACACTTCTTCATAACTCCCAAAAGAGTCTATGACACCATAGTGAGTGAAGAACTGCATGTGACAAAGACAAGGAACACCAACCACCTTTCCACCATACAATCAAGCAAGAATTTAAAAATAGGTAACTATCAAATAACATTTCACTAAAAATGGTGCCTTTTTATTAAAAAAAGAGGATTATTTTTATTTATACTTGGCAAGAACTGACATTAATCTATAAAGTATTCATTATGCTTTAAATTGTCTCCTATTCGTAAATATAATTACTAAAAATAACCTAAGGAATTATTTTTTTTTTCCCAATCCTCATTTCAAAACTTCTCATTATCTACAATATCCATTTCAACTTTAACATCAGACTACATACTTCCAGTACAGGACTATGATGATGTTAGAAATGCATTTATAGCTCACTGAACTATATTATCTACAATATACAAGACTTAGCATATATTTAAATTATTGAAAATAAAGTACAAGGTGTATTATTTTTCTTCATGGTGCTTTCAGGCAGACATCAGAATCTCTTCTCCCTAATGAAAAAGAATAACAAAAATCAAGAAAAGACCAACTTACAAAGGATTACGATTACAGGTTAAGCTGTAAAATTTCCAACAGCCTGAAATTCACAATGATGCAGTGCATTGATAGACTTCAAGCAACTATTACTTAAAACTAAGTTATAAAGCCTGGCATATTGGGCAGAAAAGAACAATTAGCCAATTTGTGGCAGTGGAACAAAAACGTTTAGCAATTGAATTTCATTTACGGTAGTAAAATATAATTCATTCAAGTACCACCAATTCAGAAATCAAAATCACGTGGACTAGGCTAACATTAGCCTTTATATTCCTAAACAAAAAAACTAGTTTACCAGGCAAAGGTAAAGGACAGCCCAGGAGTTCTCTGAATTATCCTATCTTTCAATCATTTATGTCTGGATTAGCAAAGTGAAATGGTACTTATATAGCTACAAAAGGGAACTGCTTCTCAGTCTTTTGGCTTAGATCAAGTGTATATCTATATTTTAAAAAGACTGAAAGCACAAGATGGGACAAAGGAGATTAAAATGTCATATCACCTCAGGGCTGGGAATATAGTGCAGTGGTCAAGTGCTTGCCTGGTATATACAAGGCCCTAGGTTCAATCCCCAGTACTGCAAAAAATAAAATATAAAGAAGTTGTGACTTTGTGGAATTTTTTATATTTTTGCAGTTTTATGACAAGCTTATAGTGTAGCAGACTGAAATTATGGCACATAAATAGTCACCTCTCTTTCTTGATTTGCTGGCTGTATCTATTCATTATATTTTTCTTACAGAACTTGCAATTGATTATATGCTTATGAATAGGCTGATTCCTTAACACTCAGCTTCCAAACCCTGTCAAAAATCAACACCGAACCATACCTGTAGTACCTTGTGTGCTTCTAGCAGAGGACTTCTCAACTGGATACTGCAGAGGTATTACAATGCCTTGATCTGGCTTCTGAAATGCTGAAATAAGATTTTTTATTTTCCGGAAAAATCTTTTATGTACCCCAGGTGCTGTCTGGAAAATAAAAGGCCAAGCAAATTATTTACCTACCTCATAATACTACAAAAAAATGCCTACAAAATGTGGGAGGGATGCTTAGAGAAATAACATTTGTATAACTTCTTCAAATATTTGAAAACATAAGGAAGAAAAAAACAACATCCCAGAAGAGCTTACTTTGGTTGGCTGAATTTCCCTGCAAGAAGAGCTAATGAGCTGTCATTTCAGTTCTCCCAAGGGTGGTATTAGTTTGTACAAGCTCTTGTTCATTGCCCTGCCCTTCCTGCCTGCTACCCATCATACATCCTGAACCTCTAAGGGTATACAGGCCATTACCCACAATGAATTTAGCAACAGAGGAATGCAGTTAAACATAGAAAAAGCACAGATCCTACAGGTCATTAATAAAAAGACTGAGGAACCCAAAAACAACCAACAATCCCTCCTCCCTGACATCATTTCACAATACAAAATACTACACAGGAAATTAAAAATTGACTGTTAGGATATACACAATGCATGGCTAGCTAGTCCTCATCTCTTTCACCTTCTGTGTCCTGCTTCATCCCTCACATTAAATTTTTTCTTCTTTGGGAAATTTCCCTATTCTCCTCCAAATTGCTCTCACCATCAGCATTGCATTGTGACAAGATTTTCCCTGTGACATGAAAAAGAAAAGCTATATAAGGTCACATTTATTTATTTGTTTTTAAGGAGATCATTATTTGCAGGTGACTATTAAAATGTTTTGCTTCCCTAACATCAGTTCCCTTGCAAAGACACTGCCTGAATTCAATAACAATTTCCCGCAGAAGTTTATGAGCCAAGCTTTAGGCATCAGCTCAAAACTGTCATTTTACATAAAATAAATTAGTATTGCTTGAGCAATTGAACAATGACTAGTTTTTTTTTCTTTTAGAAAGTTACTTTTCAGCTATTCTATATGGAAAATTTTTGAGGTGGAAGCTGCTTGTTTTGTAACATTTAATGAGAAAACATGAAGATTGGCATGCAGACTTCTATCAAATAGACAATATGCTAGAAATAACTAGACTGTCCGTGCTAACTCTTGGTCATTTTCTACATTGGGGTAAGTAATTTTCCATCGAAAACACTGCAAAAGTTCTTTTAGCTCTCAATTAATGGCCATTCATATGCTTCTAGTGATGTAGAACAGTCTCCCACCCATCTCAGTCTCTGTGTTCCAGACGCCTTCCTAAGACTCTATTGAGACTTCATCCAAAACAGCATGGTTCTAATAAAGTCAGGGTCACCACCAAGAGGAGAAACTATACCCTCTGCTCTGTGGAAAGACTTCAAACCACACATCTTTTTAACTATTCCTGTGGCTCATAAAACCATTTATCAACAGAAGCATCATTTTTCTGGGTACTGATTATCCATGCTGACAGAGAAGAATGACAGCACTGGATGTGTAAAAATAATTTCAATTTGGAATGTAATATTTCCTTAGCACATGATTGACCTAATTTATAGTGTTTTGTTTACATGAATAAGTAAAATTATTTAGTATTTACTGATCTTGTGATCAAAAAGACCCAGAAAAGCACAAAGGCACTAAAGTTGGCAGGGAGAGGTCAGTACATTCTTTACAAATGTACTGCTGACAATTCACATTTTAAGAAATGATAGTTAACTATATGTAGAATTTTCTAAATTAATAATTCAGCAAAATTTTACCCTGAGTCACAGGAGCTAAGTTAATAGCTTAGACTAAAGGTCTACTTAAAATGAAAAATACACATAATATTTGTCTTTTGTAATTAATTGGATCCAAGGTTCAATTTCATCCCACTCCTTAAAACAAATCTCAGACTTGCCTAGATTTCTAGTATAATCTTTTCACAAAAGATGGAGTATTACTGCCATGATTTTTTCTTGCAGTGTGGCAAACTAAAATGTTATTCCAAAAAGCAGTATAAATATCTATCATTTACCCAATTTTGAAAATACATTTACCACAAGAATAGTACCACTGACAACTCTCATCCTGTCACTGAACTCAGCTGTTATTCAAATCTGTACATTTCCCATACTGTCACCTCTTAGCTATCCATGGAAATATGTTTTGGATCACAGCTGGTCTTCAATATGCTCTAGAAAATTTTTCTAGTCAGGTGATATAAGATCCAAGAATACATAATAGTTTAATATTCACCTTAGAAAAACATAAATAAGAAGGCAAATTCAGCAGACAGAAAAAAAATGCAATATGTATTTCAAAAATTAAACAATTTTTGAACTGTTTTGTATTGGGGGATAATCCATGCCAATCTTCTGCTCTCTTGGTGCAGATAATTGCAGTATCAATATATAAATAGCGTCAGATTAAACAGAAGGAAGAGGGGGCATTTATGTTCAATAAGCCCTCTCTTTAACTTGGTCACAAGGGTGTAACAATCTGCATATGATGCTATGTTTGAAATGGAGGAAAACACGTTTAAAAACAAGGTTGTTAAACTCTAAGAATCTGAGATCCCATTCATAGAAAATATTTTTCAGCAACAAAGGATACTTCCCTAGAGACAAGAACTATTTCTGGTCACACACACACACACACACACACACACACACACATATTTGTAACTATCCTTCATGATAAATGAAGTTTAATTTATTATTTAATATCTCTTCAGTGATACAGAGTATTTTAAAAATAAGCAGGAACAGTTTTGATTAGAAATGATATTGCTTTTCCTTTAGTTAGTATTATAGTATTAATTATCCTGGTATAAAGTAATAATGTGTTTGAAAACTTGCCCTAATACAACTTAGTTCAAAATGTTTGTACTCTGTAATTAGTACTTTCAAGTTTACTGATGAATTTGTAAAGCTTCAAGCTTTTAATTTTTTAAATGTATACTTTAGAGTTTCCCAAATGCATAAACTAAGTTTTTAATAAATGTTGATATTAGCATTTAGATTTCCAAAATTTCATAATAAATTTTCATTATATTTTATTATATATAAGTTATGTATAAGCTGCATTTATATTTTCATTATAAAGATGGACAGCTATAAGGAGAACCCATAGAAAGCATACGTAGTTGAAAGTTTCAGTAGAGGCCTCAATGATTGATAAGAAGTGATATACCATACAACTCTAGTCCATGGAAATGGATTTCACTCTATAGGCCTTTCTTAGAATGGTACAGTGAGTTTCAAACATTTTCAAAATCACAAGAACCCTTTGTTGTAAAGAACTAATAAGTAAAATAAAAAGGGAACTGCTCAGATTGAAGCCAAGGTGTAGATACTGAGAAATATACCCACTTACCTCCTCCTCTCCTGCACCACCCCCCACCTGCTGCAGGAAGCCCCAGTGTTCCAGACAGAAGAACACTAGGATTTTGCAGAGCATATCATAAAAACACAGCAATGTTTCCTCTCCTCTATTCCAACTCTCCATAGGCTTCCAATCATGGCTCAGCTGGGCCTGCTGCCTCCTCATACACAGCAGCATTGACCACCCTAATACTTGGAAATTCTCTGTTCTTTGAACTCCTGTTCTAGATAACACAGCACTGGACTATATACAATCACTTTGTTCAACAATTTTCAAGAGTTCACATTTTTACTAGGTGCCAGGCCCTATGACTAAAAGATTCTTTTCATGCATTATCTCAATTAGTCCTCGAAATGAGCCCTGTGAGTAAAGAACTATTTTCAGACTCATTTTACAAATGAAGAAACTGGTTCACATAACAGTGAAGTAACCTATCCAAAGTCTCAGGCCTATTGGGGAAGAACGGGGACCAGACCTGAAACCTGGATGCACTTGACAATGAAGCCCACTACTGTTTAATTTCATGTTATGTCTCTGAAGGATTTTATAAACTCCTAGAAAACAGTAATTATGTTTTTTTTTTTTCTAAATTCCCAACAGCACCAAACTTCTATTGGGGCCATTTAGAAAATATATCTGATTTAATTATCCTCCCCCACTTTTTGTGTACCAGGGATTGAACCCAGTGGCACTTACCCACAGAACTGCATCCCTAGTCATTTGATTTATTTATTTTTCAATTTTTAATTTTGAGACAGGGCTAGGTTGCGTAGGCTGACTTTGAACTTGAGATCCTCCAGTCTCAGCCTACTGAATTGCTGGGATTACAGGCATGCCCTACTGCGTCCAGCTATTTTATTGGATTTTATAGGCTTTCTGAAACTTCATTTATGCACAAAAAGTTTGACATAATCTTTCAACTTTTTTATCTTTCTCCAAAGTGAGACAACTCCACACAATGGTGGCTGAACAGGGACCAAAATTCTCTAAAGATTACTCAATAAGCCATGAAAATTTTTTGATAGGAGCTTTAGTGATTTAAATTTGATGAATACTTTGATAATGTTTAATGTGACTTCTCATTTATAAAGCCAACCTAAATATCAAACACCTCCCTGATACCCACAGAAGCAAAAATAAATAAAAGAGCTATACCTCAGCACTCCAAGAACCTGTTTCTGTCTGGGACACTCGGTATGTATAAATGTAACCTTGATACCTGTGAAAGAATAAATTTCCATTACTAAAAATTCCAAAAGAGAAATGGATGTTCTAAATTTGAGTTTACTGTTACATATAAATGTTATTTATACTAGGATGCACAAGTATGGTGCGATTGCATTTGTAGGAAGCAAAGGCCAGCGAGTCTTTATCTGCCTAGGCGCAGCTCACAGAGAGCCCTCCTTATCTTTTCATGTTTTTTAAAAGTGGGAATTCACGTTCTAAGGATTTTTCTAGTGGAAAGACTGCTTAGATGGAAATATACTAGGCACCTATTGTCATTGATAAAAATAATGAATTATTAAATAGTTCTAACAAGTGATAGGCTTATTATTTTTACACAAAGGGCCATAAGGTGAAAAATTTTCACTAGGATAAGGACCCCGAGGCCCACTTAAGTTAATAGTAATATTGATATTCTTAATTATGATATTACCATCATATAATATTATAAGTATATAATTATGTAAGAATATAACCCTTCTTATGATATTGCGATTATTTCTAATATAGAGTAACAATATTACTTTATTACTCCATAACATATTATAATATAGTAGTAATAGTAATTGGAATTTTAAGAGAATCCTATACTGTGGAATATTATTCAGCCTTAACAAAGAATGAAACTGTTGTTTGCAGCAAATGGATAGAACTGGAGGACATTACATTAACTGAAATAAGTGAGGCACAGAATGACAAACATCACACATCTCACTTATATGTGGAAGCAAAAAAAAAGTTGATTTCAAAGAAGTACAGAATAGAATAGTGGTTACCAGACACTGGGAAGGGTGTGGAGGAGGGAAAGAGGTGAAGAAGATAGATAATTAGTACAAGGGTGCCATTGGATAGAAAGAATTAATTCTAACATTCTATAGCATGGCAGGATAACCATGGTTGAAAATGACTATAATTGTATATTTCAAAATAGCTAGTAGAGATGGTTTCAAATGTTCTCAACATAAGAAATGAAAAATGTATGAGGTGATGGATGTGCCAGTTACCCTGATCTGATCATTACACGTATTGTATACATATACTAAAATCTCACTGTATCCCATAAATATGGACAATTATTTTGATTCAAATAAAATAAAAATTTGTCAATGAGAAAAAAGGAATGCTGCTAATGTACTTTAAAAAGCTTGTCATTTGAAACACGGTAAACAGTCTCTTCCATTATTTAGTTTACATGCATTTTGCATATCTGTATAATCGATTTCTACTATATGCCAAGATTTTTACATGTTGCATTAGTCTCCTCAGCTACCATAAAATACCATAGACTGGATTGCATAAGCAATGTAAATGTATTTCTCATAGTTTTGGAGGTTAGAAGTCCAGGATCAAGTTACCACCAAGAAAGGTTTTCATTCTGAGGTCTTGTTTCTTGACTTGTTGATAGTTGACTTCTGCCTGTGTGCTCACATGGTCTTTCCTTAGTGCATGAGTACAGGGAAAGAGAGTAAGATGTCTTTCTCTTCCTCTTATTACAAGGCCACCAATCCTATCAGACTAGGGCCCTACTCTTATGACTACATTTAACCTAATTACATTCTAGAGAGCCTATCTCCAACTACAGTCACATTGAGGGGAACTGATTGAAACATATTTTAGGGACACACAATCAGTCCATAGAATTTCATCCCTAGCCCCTCAAAAATACATGAAAAATACATTCATTCCATCCCCAAAACCTGAAAAGCCTTAATGCATTCCAGCATCAACTCTAAAGTCTGCAACCCAAAGTCTCATCTAAATATCATCTAATCATATATGGATGAGATTCAAGGTACCATTCACCTCAATGCAAAATTTCTCTTCTATGAAACCAGACAAGTTACATGTTTCCAAAATACAATGGTAGGATAGATATTTCCATTCCAATAGATGGAAATTGGAATCAAGGGTAACAGGTATCAAGCAAGTCCAAAATATAGCAACACAATTTCCATTAGAAATTAAGGTTACTGAATAATCTTTAGTTCAACACTCTGCCCTTCAGGCCCCCAGGGATAGCAGACTCACCATCACATCTCTGTGGAGGAGCCCCTGCCCTCTTTTGCTGGAGAGTTAGCCCTGTCCATACAGCTGTTTTGTCCTCAGTACTGCCCTTTGGCACAACAACCTTGACCCTTAGGCCTGTGCACTCTGGGTTTGTGGTGGGAATGACAGCCCTGGTGACTTCTGAATTGCCTTCATGTCATCCTTTCCTTTTCATGCAGGATAAAGCATGTTTGAAGCCAAATAAATCTACCCTGCTGTCTTGTTCCCTTTGCTACAAACTGTCAGTGTCTCTGTTACTCGGTTCAAACTTATTCATGGATTCTGCTGAGATATATAGTTAACGTCATGGGTAATCTCCTTAAGGAGAGAGTGCAGTCACACCCTTGATATTCTCTTTAGAACAATTTTCCTCCATTTTTGCAATATAAGCTGAGAAGCTGGGCACAGTGGTGCACACTTGTAATCCCAGGTACTTGGGAGGCTGAGGCAGGAGGATCTTAAGTTTGAGGTCAGCCTCAGCAAGTTAGTGAGACCCTATCTCAAAAATTAAAAAGGGCTAGAGATGTGGTCCAGTGGTTATGGGCCCCTGGCTTCACTCCCCAGAGGTCCCTAAGTATTTAATTTTTGGTTAACAATTTCTTCCTCAACTCATCTCTCTTCTTCGGCAAGCTGAAGGAACCAAGTCACCCCTTAAAAACTTTGGTTAGGAATCTCAGTTCAGGGAGCTGGGGGTGTAGTTCAGTGGTAGAGCTCTTGCCTAGCATATATGAGCCTTGGGTTTGTTTCCCAGCATGAAAGAAGGGAAGAAAGGAAGGAAAGGAGAGAGAGAGGGAGGCCTCAACTAAATATCCAATTTCTTTTCTCACAATTTTATTTTCCACAAAAAACCAGAACACAGTTCAGTCACGTTCTTTCCAGTTTATAACAAAGACTATCATTCTTCCAGTTTCCAATGATATGTTCTTCAATTCTATTTAAGACCTCATCAGAATGAACTTTAGTTCTACCAAAAATCTATACATGGTAATAGGCTTTTCTAGCATGCACCCAAAAATTCTTCCAGCCTCTACCCATTAACTAGTTCCAAAGCCACTTCCACATTTTTAGGTATATGTTACAGCAGCACCTTATTCCACAGTACCAACATCTGTGGTAGTAAGCTTGGATGCCATAACAAAATACCATAGACTAGGTAGCTTAAACAATTTCTTTCTTATAGTTGTAGAGGCTGGAAAGTCTACCATCAAGGTGCCAGCAAGGTAAGTTTCATTCTGAGGACACTTTCTTGGCTTGTAGGCAGTCACTTTCTTGCAGTGTGCTCGTTTGACCTCTTAGTGTGTGTGTTTCCCTCTTCTTATATCCTATCCTTATAGACTCATTTAATCTTTATTACCTCCTAGATTTCCTAACTCAAAATACAGGCAAATTGGCATAAGAATTTAAACATATGAATTTGGGAGAACACAAGTCCATAGTAATGCATTATCTCCTTTGGATCCCACAAAAATTCTATAAGCTTTATATTATGAAATTCATTTTAGAGATAAAGAAACTGAAATTTTGAAAAGTTAAGCAACTAAAGCCAGAGCAGAGATCAAGTAACAAAGATGGGACTTCAGTTGGGTGCAGTGGTGCATGCCTGTAATCCCAACAGCTCAGGAGGCTGAGAGTTCAAAGCCAGCCTCAGCAAAAGCAAGGTTCTAAGCAACTCAGTGAGACCCTGTCTCTAAATAAAATACAAAATATGGCTGGAGATGTGGCTCAGTGGTCGAGTAGCCCTGAGTTCAATCCCCAGTACTCCAAAAAAAAAATGGGGCTTGAATCAGGTCCATTTGATTCTAGAACTTGGATTCTTGATCCCTCCTGCAACAGATAAAAATTTATTTTAGGATATATGGTAATGCTACTGAATTTGCCTAATGAATTTCTTTTAAATTTTTAATATTTAAATTCATTTTAGCTGGCAAATAAGAACATAAAATTCATGTGTATTGGACTGGGGCTGTAGCTCAGTGGTAGAATGCTTGCCTAGCACGTGTGAGGCACTGGGTTCAGTCAGCAGCACCACATAAAAATAAATAAATAAAATAAAAGTATTGTGTTCATCTACAACTAAAAAAAGTTTTAAAATAATAAATTACATTAGTGGGATAATGTGATGATTTGATATATGCGTACATTGTATAATGCCTAAATCAGGTTAAACATATCTCCTCAAATATTTAGCATTTCTTTATGTCAAAAACTTTCAAAATCCTTTCTTCTAGCTTTTAGAAAAGTACAGCACATTATTGTTATCTATAATCATCCTACTGTGCAACAGCAGGCCACAACTTGCTCCTATCTAATTGTAACTTAGTGTGATCAACCTCTGATCAACCTCCCCCCATCTCTCTCTCTCCCCTTCACATGTGTTCCCCAGTCTCTGGTAACCACCATTCTACCTTCAACCTCTATAAGATCAACTTTTTTAGATTCCTATATGAGTGAGATCATGCAGTACTTGTCTTGCTGTACCTTGCTTATTTCACTTAACATAATAATCTCCAGTTCCATCCATGTTGTCCCAAATGACAAGATCCCATTCTTTTTATGACTGACTAGTATTCCATACATATGTGTACCGTATTTTCTTTATCTTGCCATCTTGGCTACTGTGAATCATGTTGCAATGAACACAGGAATGCAGATGTCTCTTCAACACATTAATTTTATTTTCTTTAGATAGATATCTAGTAGTTTGATTGCTGGATCATATAGTATTTCTATTTTTAATTTTTGGGGAGAGGTACTGGGGAGTGAACTCAGGGGCACTCAACCACTGAGCCACATCCCCAGCCCTATTTTGTATTTTATTTAAAGACAGGATCTCACTGAGTTGCTTTGTGCCTTGCAGTTTCTGAGACTGGCTTTGAACTCATGATCCTCCTACCTCAGCCTCCTGAGCTGCTGGGATTAAAGGCATGCACCACAGCACCCAGTTACCAATTTTTAAATTTTTGAGGAATTTTTTCCATAATGGCTATACTAATTTATATCCACATCAACAATGTGCAAGTGTTGCTTTTTCTCCACATCCTCGCCATCACTTGTTATCTTTAGTCATTTTGATTATAGCCATTCTTATTGAGTGAAGTAATATCTCATGTGGTTTTGATTAGTGGTGTTGAGCATTTTTTCATAATTTGCCTAGTACATTTTTAATTCATTGAAAAGTAAGTAAATTTCATACTGAATTATTTTAAATTTTGAATCTGAATGTTAATCACCAGGGGTTTATTTAATACATTTTCTACTTGTTATTTATAAATATTTTTTGTTTTGGTTTTTTTGGGGGGGTTGTTTTGTTTGTTTTTGGTACATGGGGATTGAACCAGGGGCTCTTAACTACTAAGTCACATCCCCAGCCTATTTTTTTTTATTTTGAAATAGGGCCTCGCTAAGTTACTGAGGCTGACTTNAGTTAATAGTAATATTGATATTCTTAATTATGATATTACCATCATATAATATTATAAGTATATAATTATGTAAGAATATAACCCTTCTTATGATATTGCGATTATTTCTAATATAGAGTAACAATATTACTTTATTACTCCATAACATATTATAATATAGTAGTAATAGTAATTGGAATTTTAAGAGAATCCTATACTGTGGAATATTATTCAGCCTTAACAAAGAATGAAACTGTTGTTTGCAGCAAATGGATAGAACTGGAGGACATTACATTAACTGAAATAAGTGAGGCACAGAATGACAAACATCACACATCTCACTTATATGTGGAAGCAAAAAAAAAGTTGATTTCAAAGAAGTACAGAATAGAATAGTGGTTACCAGACACTGGGAAGGGTGTGGAGGAGGGAAAGAGGTGAAGAAGATAGATAATTAGTACAAGGGTGCCATTGGATAGAAAGAATTAATTCTAACATTCTATAGCATGGCAGGATAACCATGGTTGAAAATGACTATAATTGTATATTTCAAAATAGCTAGTAGAGATGGTTTCAAATGTTCTCAACATAAGAAATGAAAAATGTATGAGGTGATGGATGTGCCAGTTACCCTGATCTGATCATTACACGTATTGTATACATATACTAAAATCTCACTGTATCCCATAAATATGGACAATTATTTTGATTCAAATAAAATAAAAATTTGTCAATGAGAAAAAAGGAATGCTGCTAATGTACTTTAAAAAGCTTGTCATTTGAAACACGGTAAACAGTCTCTTCCATTATTTAGTTTACATGCATTTTGCATATCTGTATAATCGATTTCTACTATATGCCAAGATTTTTACATGTTGCATTAGTCTCCTCAGCTACCATAAAATACCATAGACTGGATTGCATAAGCAATGTAAATGTATTTCTCATAGTTTTGGAGGTTAGAAGTCCAGGATCAAGTTACCACCAAGAAAGGTTTTCATTCTGAGGTCTTGTTTCTTGACTTGTTGATAGTTGACTTCTGCCTGTGTGCTCACATGGTCTTTCCTTAGTGCATGAGTACAGGGAAAGAGAGTAAGATGTCTTTCTCTTCCTCTTATTACAAGGCCACCAATCCTATCAGACTAGGGCCCTACTCTTATGACTACATTTAACCTAATTACATTCTAGAGAGCCTATCTCCAACTACAGTCACATTGAGGGGAACTGATTGAAACATATTTTAGGGACACACAATCAGTCCATAGAATTTCATCCCTAGCCCCTCAAAAATACATGAAAAATACATTCATTCCATCCCCAAAACCTGAAAAGCCTTAATGCATTCCAGCATCAACTCTAAAGTCTGCAACCCAAAGTCTCATCTAAATATCATCTAATCATATATGGATGAGATTCAAGGTACCATTCACCTCAATGCAAAATTTCTCTTCTATGAAACCAGACAAGTTACATGTTTCCAAAATACAATGGTAGGATAGATATTTCCATTCCAATAGATGGAAATTGGAATCAAGGGTAACAGGTATCAAGCAAGTCCAAAATATAGCAACACAATTTCCATTAGAAATTAAGGTTACTGAATAATCTTTAGTTCAACACTCTGCCCTTCAGGCCCCCAGGGATAGCAGACTCACCATCACATCTCTGTGGAGGAGCCCCTGCCCTCTTTTGCTGGAGAGTTAGCCCTGTCCATACAGCTGTTTTGTCCTCAGTACTGCCCTTTGGCACAACAACCTTGACCCTTAGGCCTGTGCACTCTGGGTTTGTGGTGGGAATGTGGCTCAGTGGTTAAGCAACCTTGGGTTCAATCCCTGGTACCAAAGAGTGGGGAATGTAGTGTAATTTTAACATTATGTCCCCATTAAGCTGTTTTTTGGACTGGCTGATAAGTCTGGAATTTAAAATTTATCATCAAAATATCCAGGAAATGAATAATTGGTAGAGAACCATGGAGTTTTAAAAAATTGCTAGCAATATTTTATTTTCATAACTAATATTTTGCATTATAATGACCACATGCATGTGTTTATCCTGTCTTTGCTGATATTAAAATTTGTCTTTATTTCATCAAAAGCTGTCCCTAAGCCTTTAAAAGTGTTCAAATTAGATATGCAGAAGAAGAAAACCACTCAACTTATTTCTTATTTTCTCAATGGGTCAGTGTGGGGTCAGATCTTGGTTTCGAACTGACAAAACCACATCAATTCCTTCCTAGTTACCACTTCAAGAACTACACAAAAGAAAAAGTTTAGTTACATCTGACTTCTTCGTGACACTGCAAATTAAACAAGGTAGCTCCCTTACTGTGTATGTCTATACAAAGTAATAGTAGTAGATGGAAAATCCAAGGCACAATCATGTGACTGATTTTTTTAAACAAATGTTTTATATCCAGAGGAATAACAACCTATATAAAACCATTATTTTTGAGACTCTGTTCTGATTCAAGAGGTTTATGAATTTCCTATGGTCAAAATTTCTTTTGTTCAGAGCAAATCTGAATTTCTGGAATAGTCAAAAGTCTTTCATCTTCAAAACTAATGGTAAAACTGTGTAATATCAATTTTGAAAAGTCATAACAATAAATTATTCTCTTCTCCCACTGAACTTCCACTAAAGTTTTATTTATTTTGATGGTCTAACTTTGTAATGAAATTATTTATAGATATTTTACTTATATTAGCAAACATTTATTTGGTGGTAACCTCATACATATGAACTCATGTAATAATCCTTATAACGACACTATGAGATAGCTACTATTATTATCACCATCCCTTGTTTTATAGATGAGAAGCCTGAGGCACAATAAGTTCAACCTGCTTAAGGTAAAATATCTAGTTCAGGGTCAGAGCTGGGATACATATTCAGAGGATCTGGCTGGGAGATTTGGGATCTTAACTGGCAATATATGATGCAGCTATGATATTAGAAGGAATGTATTAATACATGGGTCTTAAAAGAAAATTTCAGAAGCATAATTCTCAAAAAGAAAGGGAGTTTTCTAGAACATAGGGCTGGAGCTATGCACTGAGGGAGAGAGCAAGGAAGTGAGCTGGAGAAGCCAGGTGAAGAGTCCAGAAGAGGTCAACCCAGAACACCTCCTTTGCTTAAGATAATGACATCTTCATACTAATTTTGCAACTTCAAATTTACATTATCAACCAGAATCAGCATTTGGTTTAATTGCCTAGGAATTGCCCTTTGGTTGTCTATATGGGGTAAATGTGAATCCTAGGCTGGTCTTCAAGTTTACTCTGCCATTAATGAACTGTGCTCAGATAATTCCAATTTTGGTAACCCAAGTTATCATGAGGATGTGACCCCAATATATATATACAACAAAATATAAAAACTAAATGTAACTTAAGTTGTAAATTCTCACTAAATGAAGTTAAGTTATAATGTCAAGTTTTTTGCCACACTGTTCCTCTCTACGTATTATAACTGAGAAGCTAGAATTTCTTTTCATCACTGCTCCTCCTCCACTTCTCCAGTTCTGTTATTTGATAGGCGCTTTGCTCCTGGTCATCCCTTTAAATCATCATCTTCTTCTTCTCCTTCTCCTTCTCCTTCTCCTCCTTCTCCTCCTTCTCCTTCTCCTTCTCCTCCTTCTTTTTTTTTGTTGGTGTTTGTTACTAGAATTGAACCCAGGGGCACTTGACCAGTGAGCTACATTCTCGGCCCTTTTTTACTTTTTTATTTTGAGACAGGGTCTCACTAAGTTACTTAGGTCCTCAATAAATTGTTTAAGGCCTCAATAAGTTGCTGAGGCTGGCCTCAAATTTGCAATCCTCCTACCTCAGCCTCCCAAAGTGCTGGGATTACAGGCATGTATCACAATGCCTGACTCCCTTTAAAATCTTAAAAGATAGAAGGATAATTATGTTTTTATGTAAAGATACATATGTCAAATGATTTTATTATGAGTCCATGATGCTAAAGAATCATAATAGCATTTTTTCTCTTCCATCAGATAAGTAGCAAAGTCAGATATGTACAGAAGGATGTTCATCATGAAAGTAAGCTGTTTTTTCAAGCTAATATATAAAATATTTTAAATTAGTTTTCCTCTTTATACCATCAGTCAATCCAAGTGGGCAGTCAGGACTTTCCCAATGGCTATATCTACACTGAGGATAAGAAGGGAATAAATATGCACCTCGATGAAAATAAACTTGATGTACCTAGAAAACCAAAGAAAATGAAGTACAAAAAAATTTTTGAGGGCTGGGATTGTAGCTCAATGGTAGAGTGCTTGACTTGCACATGTGAGGCACTGGGTTCAATCCTCAGCACCACATAAAATAAAGGTATTGTGTCCATCTGCAACTAAAAATATTTTTAAAAACTATTCTCATTAATAAGTGCATTTAATATACTGGATTAATACAAGAAAAAATATAAAATATCTTTCCTATGCAAATTAAAATATAGTAGAAATAGATTCCATTTATGATAAAAATTACCACATTCACTAAAACAATAACTACAAATAAACTTAACAAAAATGATCAAAACCTACAGGTAGAAAACTACAAAACTCTATTGATAGTTATAAATGAAAAAAAATAAAAATGGAATGACATCATGTATTTGAAAAGGAAGAGTAAATCCTTTAAAGATGAGAATTTTTTCTTAATTTATTAATGAGTTAATGTAATCCTAATAGGACTTTTTAAATTTAACAAACTTATTTTAGATTTCATCTCTAAGAATGAATAGGTAAGAATAACAAATAATTTAAAAAACATATAAAAACATTTTGGTACTACAGTAATATTGGTACAAGAATAAGTAGATCACTTGAGCCAAATAAATAGTTCAGAAAAAATAACAGATAGATAGATAGATAGATAGATAGATATAGATAGCAAAATCTTTTAATAGATGGTAAAATAAGCTGACAAACCAATGAAAAAATGGAAGTTCTAGTAATAAAATTATATTGGGACAATTGCTAGCTATCAGCCAACAAAATCAAATCAGATCCTTTATCCACAGAGTTAAAAGTAAACTAAGAAAACCATAAATTTAAAACAGCCCAACATGGTGGCATATGCCTGTAATCCAAACAACTTGTGGGGTGGGGTGCAGGCTGAGGCAAGAGGATCCTAAATTCAAGGCTAGCCTCAGCAACTTAGTGAGACCCTGTCTCAAAATTTAAAAAAATAAAATAAAAAAGACTGGGGATGTGACTCAGTGTTTAAGCATCCCCAGGTTCAATCCCCTGTACCAAAGAAAAAAAAATTAAAGAAAAACAAACACTAAAAAGTTTTACAACATCTCTGGAGGAGAAAGGACTTTTTTTGGGGGGGTGGGGGTACCAGTGATTGAACCCCGAGCAACATCCCCGGCCCTTTTTAGGGCCTCACTAAGTTGCTGAGGCTGGGTTTGAACTTGCAATCCTCCAGCTTCAGCCTCCTGAGCTGAGAAAGGACTTTCTAAGCTATGAAACAAAGGAATAAATCAAATACAAAGAAAATTAGTAATAGATTTTGTTACTATAAATGTTAATTTTCATGCATCAAAAAAGTGATGGCAAGGCTGGGGTTGTGGCTCAGTGGCAGAGTGCTTGCCTAGAATGTGTGAGGCACTGGGTTTGATTGTCAGCACACATATAAATAAAACAAAGTCCTGTTGACAACTAAGAAAATATTTTTTAAAAAAGTAATGGCAAACACCAAACTGACAAAGGATATCTGCAATAGATTAAGGATGTGTATGTATGGATAAGTGTATATAGACATAGATATAGGTATAGATATATATATAGATATAGATATAGACTGTATATTATATATACATATGTATATGTATACACAAATATATGTATAGATATTTATATTTATACTGTATTAAGAATAACAGCAGTCAATTTTATTATAATTTTGGTCAAATAAGTACCCAGGTGTTCAATAGGATTCCCAAAATAAGCATCTTGCATTCTAAGTAGCTTCTAAGCAACTTTCTTAATAATTTAGTTTGAAAAGTTGTGCTAGAACCTAAATACAGTAAGTTAAAGAAAAGTACACAAACTGCCAATTCATAAATGAAGAAATACAGCTGCTTAACCATCATATAAAAAGACACTCAATTGCTAATCAAAGAAATCTAAAAAGTGAAAAACAGAGTGTAAATATAAAATAAAGAATGAGACACCAAATTTCAAGGGGAATAATTTTTTAACAAAGGTACCCATTTTTAGGAAGGGTGCAGTAAAATAGACACTCTCATTTATTACTAGTGAGTATATTAACTGGAATAAAACACTTAGGAAAAACTATTTGGTGGTCATATGTATGTAAAGAATCCCAAACTGTTCATGTTTTCTGACTTCAAAATTCCACATCTGAAAATCACACAAGGAAATAATCATAAATACAAGGAAAACTTATGCTCTCAAATTTTAATCATGATAAATTTTATAATTTAAAAAGTGAATAATTCAAATGTCCAAAAATAGGTTCCTGGTTAAGAAAAACACAATATGTTCAGTAGCTAGCTGGACTATCATGGAGCCATTAAAAATAATGCCTTAAAATATGAGCGAAATTTTTTCATTTTAAGTGGGAAATGCTGCAGAATGCAATATCATAAAAGCATATCCATGCTCGGAATTGCAATTCACCTTATTAAAATAAAGAAGAAAACTCAATTTTCAATGACAGCTGTCATTAGGTTATAAACTTTAGATGATTTTCCCTCAGTTCCATTAATCTATGTTTTTCAAATTTTCCATCATCAATAAGTATTTTAACAGACTTATGCAAAAATCAAGATTTATTTAGAGAAAATACTTGGAAAACTTCTCATTTAAAATGAAGGTGAGCAATCCTATAAGTACAAAACTTCTTTAGTGTTTTAAGAGACTCTATTTTCTAAAACTGAAGAGAAAAAAAAAGTCACATATGAGAGCCAGGATTGGAGGGTTCAGAACTGGGCAAAGGGGCAAGAATAGCTTGAAAGTACAGTTTAAATGACAATTTGAAAGACATTTGAAATTTGTATCTCATTAATAAAAATACAGAAAGTAAAGTTCAACCAAACTTTCTAGATTAGATGGGAATAAACAGCAGAGAATGAGAAAGCATTCTGGGTAAGCTCTGCAATCAATACATGTTTATGAGCTATACCTTGTTGTTCATGCATATACACATGACACCATTTACATTGTTATTTCTACTGTATATCACAGGCATAAGTGTTTTGATTTTAAATGAGTTCAGTTTATTCCAAAAATAAAATTTGACTTTGTAATGACAGTGCCGTACGCAAAAAAGGGGAAGGAAATATTTATGTTTATTTAAAGGGACAGCCAGCTCAAATAAGTTGAGAAACTGTGATAAAGGCATTGTATCACTGTGTCTTCCTTCTGTAGCAGTCTGACTTTTGCAATAAAGCCCCATTAGACTTTGATGCCCCTGTGTGCCTACCATTCTGAAGCACAGTAAAGGACCTCCCAACTTCCCTATTATTTTCTGCTCCTTCATAAGGAGGATTTCATGGAGAACTTGAGTTCTCTTTAGGTAGAAACTTGAATGTTTGAGAATTTCCTCCCAGCCTAAGTTAATTCCTTATGTGGTTCTGTCCTACATGGTCAAAAAACTAAAGGCCTCCTCTTGGATATGTCACTTATGGCAATCCTTTGCAGAAGTTAAGACATAAATTACTATTCCTGTTTTATAAATATGGAAACTAAGGCCCAGAAAAGTTGAGTAACTTCCTCAGGGCCCACACCCTAGCCTCCTAATATCAGTCCAAAGCTCTTTCCCCAAAGACTAGAACTTGCCTTAACAGTTCATTCATTTAATTCAAAAACATTTGCTGAGCGCCTATTAGGTACTAGTAATGTGCTTCTGGTACCAGAGATGATGTTTCTGCTCTTACAAAGATTACATTTTTGCAGGGGAGGCCTACAATAAATAAGTAAACAAGTGAATGTCAGACAATTTGAAGCCCCTTGGAGAAAAAAATAAGAGTGTGACAGTGACAAGATGAGGGCACTTATTCTAGATAGGGTGGTCATGAAAGTCCTCTCTCTCAGAGGGAAGAGCCAGTTAAACTAAATGTATATTTGGCAGAAGGAACAATAAGCACAAAAACCCTAAGTGGGAACCATGCCTAATGAGTTTAGGAAATGGCCTGATGACCGGTGAGGCTGAAGCCTTAGGTTTATCTTGTCACACACTGCCTTTGCCTGCTCATACTTGCTCAGGCTTCTTTTGAACCTTCACTTTTCCTCTAGGTTAAGGGGTTGAGGAACACATTACCTCTTTTGTCAGCTTCTCTAAAACAGCCTATTTTGCCAGCCATTCACTCCTTCTTTTTTTTTTTTTTTTTTTTTAGCACCAGGTATTGAACCCAGGGCCCCTTAACCACAGTGTAACATCCCGAGCTCTTCTTATTTTTAATTTTGAGACAGGGCCTCACTAAGTTTCTGAGGCTGGCCTCAAACTTGCAATTCACCTGCCTCAGCCTTCTGAGTTGCTGTAATTACAGGCATTCACCACCATTCCTGGCTTCCTTCATCTTCTTTTGATTAAAAAAAAAATAATAAGAATTATAGTTGGCCTTCATCACCCTTCCTTGGGTTCTCCTTAAGGAAAACAATCATATAAGCAAACATAAAGATCCAAGCCCATCTACATGTACACCTTGAAGACTTTATGCAAATGTACTTAAGCATGACCTAAGAACTACCATAAACAAGGCCTGACCATTTTTCAAAACCAACATACAAGGAAAATCCTCTATATAGAAAGTTTCTTCACTGTAGAAAGTACTTCAAAAATCTTGCTGTGTATCATCAGATACTGAACTCACTACCAAGCATTTTTCTTCATTTTATTTCTGTCTAAATCCTATGGTGCAAGACTGGTGTTTTCATATGTATTCTTATCCTACTGACAGCAATGCTTGTGCTAGGTCCTTCCATTGAAATACACCCACGATAACAAAGTAAAATCAACTAAAGAGAGGATATAATAATAATAATAATAATAATATCAAGAGTTTATATTCACCAAACATTTATTATGTATCAAGTCCTATGCTCATTCTTATGTGTATTATGGCACTTAATCTTTACAATCCTATGATATAGGTTATAATATGGTACCTACTTAATAGATGAGAAAACTGAGGGGCTAAGAAATTAATTTGCTGAAGTCATAAGCCTAGCATCTAACTAGTGCAAGATTAGGTCTCAGATCTGCCCACTTCAGGAGCACTGGAGCAAAGAGGTAGGTGCATCTGGTTCAAAATGTGCCTTAGACTGAGACATGCCTAGACAAAGAACAAAGCTGAATCATAACAAAGGTGTTTTCCCCTCCGCACTCTTTACAAAACTATCGTCAGTCCTAGCTTTTATCAAGAAGGGTCCTGTTTCTGAAAGCTCCTGCCCCCCACATAGCTCCTCTAAAGGAAGCGAAATAAGAAGATCCGGAGAGGCAGTTTACACACACACACACACACACACACACACACACACACACACACACTGCCCCTCAGCATTCTGATTTAACTGATATTGCATTCTTAAAATAATGGACTCCATTTCTTAGTCTGCCTCTTCTCCCTGAATTTGATGCTCTTCCTTTGAGATAACACTTTCAAACCCATTTATAGAAAGCTGAAAAGCTGGAGAGAGGCCTATACTTCTCTCAGAAGCTGGTGGCCCCAAATCCAAATAGTGCATCATCCCAGGGCTTTTTCTTTCTGACTTCTACTGAAAGTCAAAACACAAGTCGAAAGCCCAGTTCTTTCTCAGAGTGAAGGTAAATTTTGGACCAGGTTTTCCAACTATAAAGGGTGTGTAATACACCCACCACAAAAAGCCCTGGTGAAGCCCATCTGGAGAGCAGGAGGCTCAGGTAACAAAATCTACAGAGAGGAACCTAGGCCAAAACATACCGATCATTTCCCTGGGCCAAACCTGAGGCATTCCTGAGGCCATGAGATGGGCCTTGGAAAAGACCTCTATGAGTTTGGCTTTAGCCCACTACTACCTGTGCCCTTGGCAGGTTCAGGCCGCCCTCGCAACATACTTACAGCACACACAAGCAGTACACGCCTGGGACACTCTCGCTGTCCCTCAGCAAATAGCTGCCATCCAGCCCCGTGGCAAGCAGGAGCTTCTCTCCAGTCTCCCTGCTTATTTTCCCATGATACACAGTCACTGCATCCATGGCCTGGTAGACTCTGGGTGGGCCTAGGCAGAGGACTGTAAAAAGGACTTGGTCGCTGCTGCTACAGCCAGGCACAAATCAGCCACCTGACTCCCAGTTCAGCCAGATGTGCAAAAAAGAGACAAGCGCCCGAACAACAGGATGTTGTGTATCTGCCTTAAAACCTCCTTTTCACACTTCAATTAAAACCAGCTCAGCAACTTAGCAGCTAGGTTCCTTCAAACTTGCCACAAACTTTGATGTGCTGCTCTCCAACATAGGGTTCATGTGGAGAGAAGAGGAACATTGGAAAACGGACCTTGCAAGAATTGGACTGTACTGCTCCCCGTGTAGCCCTTGTACACAGAAAGGAGTGCTTGGTAATACTTCTGCGCTTGCATTTTCCTCCAGGGCCACTGGGGATGATTTGTCCCCAAAGGGGTTGATGATAGAGGCAGGTTATGCATGTCATTGTGTGTGACAGAAACAGAATGACAAAATGAAAGGCCCCAAAGCTCTAAAACCAAAACTATAAGTATACAATTACTACTGTACATGACCATGGGGCTTCTTTCTGCAAGGTCAGAAGTCATAGGTGAACAGCAGACTTTGAGGAATCTTCCCCCTCCTCCTCCTACCTCATGAACAGGTTATTTATTTTTTATTGTTCTGGGGATAAGACCAAGAGCCTCACACATGGTAAGCACTGAGCTATACTCCTGGTCCCTTAAACAATCTTGGTCCTGAACACATACTGATTTTTCCTGACACCTTGTCTAAGATCCCAAAATACTGGTTGAGGTACAAAAATCAAAATGCATGTGCAGAGTCAGGCACAGTGGTGCGTGCCTGTAATCTCGGCAACTCAACAGGCTGAGGCAGGAAGATCACAGGTTCAAAGCCAGCCTCAGCAACTCAGCAAGACAGTGGGGGGCAGGGGGAAAGCATGTGCAAATATGTTTCAAATTTATCTATGTAATAGGTCTTAGATGAAAGAATGAATCATTTAACTGGTTCTTTGTCTTTATGTGGATGTGTATGTACACTTTGGTGTACAGGGCTCAGATTTCAGCATTTTAGCCACATAATTTGTTATGTATCATTTTGCAAGTGTTGATGACTGTGTTGTAACTTTTATTCTCTGTCATTTCTGGAGAATGTTTCTTCTACAATTAAACCTAAACTGTCATTAATTTTTAAAAAAACCTTTCAACCTCATTTCCTTCTCTTATATAGGGTGGCTTCTATTTCAAAATATGCTAAGTAACATCTCCCAAAAATGTCCTCCACTTATCACCAGAATAAGACTTTATTTAATGCTGAAAGCTGAACAGCCTTATATGTGTACCTTTAGATTATGTAAAAGACTTTTTAAATTGGAATTTGAAGAGCTAAAGCTATGTTGTCTGTTGTATTGCTTCCACTGCTTCAGAGGCTAGTTCCTTAAGAATATGGCAAGGCTGGGATCTCAGTAGAGAAAATGATATTAAATCCTCAATGAATCTCAATATCTGCCTTTGGTGCAAGGCACAAAGTTTGCACCAAAGGCAGATATTTATGCCCTACCTACTAGAGTTTATAACAACCCTCTAAATTTTAGCAGTAGCCAGTAGTAACTCCTTGATTGAAGAGAGACCAGCCTTAGTAGCTAACCCACCAACAAAAGCCTCCTACAGTCATTTTCAACACTACAAAAATTTTGTTTAAAAACAGCATTCAAGGTGACATTTGGGGATGCCTCTAGGAAACTGATGATCTTATCATCTTCCAACCTCATGTGTTTTTAACCAACTCCCTGCTACATCTTTTCACAGCTTGGGTCAAGGAAGAAATCGGAGTGATATGTAAATGCATACATACTCCAATGTTAAGGACTTGAGAAATTAGTCCACCAAGGGCTCTGCATTTTGAGCAAGCAAATTGTAAGTCCAGAGAAATTAATCACAATGATGATATTTCAGATATGAAAAAAAAAAGACAAGGAAGAGGATCCTCTTATATTGGTCATTATGGGTAACACCCTGTCAGATGAACTGTGAGAATATTCAGTGTCACATAGGTTAAAAACTAAACCTAACCGGTTTTGGTGTTGGTTGTTGTTTTTCTTTTTCTTCTTCTTCTTTTTTTTTTTTTTCATCTCTGAACAACTCTGAACAAATCGTCTACAAACTTAGGAACACAGCAACCTGGATCTGACAGCACAAGCATACCATACATTCTTCTTTTCTTTCTGTGTTTTGTTCCATGTTGCTAAAATAGCACACCTGTCAAAGCAGCCAGGTACAGCGGGGTTCAGCACAACTAAAATTGTATAAAAAAGGAACAGATAAATTATAAGGTAATAGTACAACTCTCACATCCAGTACCTCATTGTCATCTCACAAGCAAGCTGACAGCTGAGCCAGCCCACTAGTGCAGTGTTGATGAAAAATACTGACATCTTCACTCGAGAGCTACACTGGTACTAAACCTGACTTTAGCAAATTCAAACCTTCATGCTGAGCTTGAAGTATGAGAAAATTGGAATTGAAATGGCTGTCTTCCTCTACTCTCTTCATACCCATGAGAGAGGAAAGGGAGGGAAATGAGACAAGAGAACAATGGCCATAGTAGAGGTACTCTTAGACAAATGGTTAGGGAATGAGCCCCAAGAACAAATATAAATCACTTAGGAGCAGAATAATCTAACTAATTGTTTATTTATCTGTCTCCTCGACTTAACTTTAAGGTCTATTACGGCAGGATTTTTGTTTGCTTTGTTCAATATTGTATCCCAGTGTCTGGCACATAGTAGATGCTAAGTATATTTTCTGAGTGAGTGAATAAAATTAACACTCAAGACAATAAAATCACTGAAATAGTCTTTTACACACACACACACACACACACACACACAATTCAATCTACATACCTTGGGCCCACCTTTAAAACATCAAGATGAAATGGAAGGACCCTAGTCTAACAATTATGAAAGTTGAATTATATTCCATGTTTTACCACTAAATCTCAATCTCTCTCTCTCTCTCTCTCTCTCTCTCCCTCCCTCCCTCCCTCCCTCCCTCATTTTGTCCGTCTATCAGATGCAGTTGGACCAGATGACCCCAAATGTCATTTCCAGCCTGTGCTCTAAATGAAAGCTGAAGGTGCTTTTTTAGAGAGAAACAGAGGGGAAATGAACTGTTTCTCATTTGTGTGCAAGAAACAAGATCTGTTTCCTCAAGCCTCGCTCAATAAGGGAAAGATTTTGTTCTTGTTTTCAAATAACCTACGAAGTGAAAATCATAGGGTGGAAGAAGAAAGATATACAGTTTAAAGAAAACTACAATCTTTTAGAATATAGATGTCATTTAAATCAAATATAAAAAGCCTTAAAAGTTAGAAAAACCATCAGCCAAGGTTGAAAGTGTCTTCTTATCTAAACTTGTCACCTCCTAAGGTCTCTGAGAGGTGATAGAATTTTGCATGTGGATGCCCTGTCTGAGGTGCTAATTGTCTTCATTTCAAAAGCCCTAGGCTGTTCTCAAGTCCAGGTAGTTTAAAAGAACCATGCCAAGGGTGGTCAGTTTTATAGAGTGGATCTGACATTTCAAAAATTTTTTTCCCTAACCTTTCTAAGCTAACTTTCTTCTTCCACTAGCTTATCTATAGGTGTGAATTCTCCAGTGACAGTGTTATGATATTGTCACCTGTGATGAGTTTACACATTCTCTCAGCACTTACTAAAATTTACTTCCTCTACAAAAAAATTTGAAAAGAAAAAAATTTTAAATGTCTCTTTTAAAAAAAAAAAAAAGCACCTCCTTTAGATAATATCTGGCTATAGGAGGCTGTTTTTCTCTAAAAGCCCTTTTGAAAGTGAGAAGCCAAAGACAGGATTGTTGTATTTATTAAGCCTGCTTTAATATTTATTCTTTAAACCATTTATGAGCACCTACTACATATCAGATAATACAGTAGGTACTTAGGATAGAGATAATAAAAGCATATGACCTGCACTCAAGTATGTTACAGGCTAATGAAGAAGACAAGCAAACAGACTATTACAATTCACTTAAGAGATGTTGACAGAGGAAAGGATAGGGCTCTACAATGGGACATCTAGCTCAACTGACATTCTGAACCTGCATGATTTCTTCAAGATGGCAAGTTGTTTATATTTCTGTGTTCTATGCAAAACACTTTTACTTATCCTAAAAGAAAGCCCCTTAATGCTAGCTGAAACTGCCTGCTTCTGAGGTTTTATTCTTGGGGTAACAGTAACACAACACATCTGATATGGGTTATTAGATCAGACACACTGTTTTGGCCTGGATCTCATTTGTTACTATGTCGTGGAAAGTTCTTGAGTGTCGAGGTCTGTTTTCCAGGCTTATAAGCCTAGAATCTAGATCATCAGTTTATCTATTCAAGGTCACAGAACACTGAATAATTTTGGGTTTGTTTTTAAAGTGATCTAGACAGGTACAGTGGCATGCACCTGTAGTCCCACCTACTCAGGACTTGAGCCCAGAAGTTTGGTGTCAGCCTGGGCAACAAACCAAGACTCCATTTCTTAAAAAAAAAATTAAGTGATCTAGGCATCTTATATTCTGGGACAACATGGATATACAAATGTCTTATTGACCCACTGTTCTTTTTGTTCCTTTCTAGACCAAATGAAGGCAATTCCTTAGCCGTTTTTTCTTACCTTTCCCTTGAGGATAAATGAAAGTGAGTATACGATGTCCCTTGAACCTAACAGATACTTTAGACTATTCTTTCTACAGTTTGTAAACCCCTGGAAGATCTTAGCCTAGATCTTAGCACAGTATCTGGAATCTAGTTAGCACCCTCCCTTTCCCCTTCCTCTTTCCCTTATAGTGAGAACTTTCTGCAAGTAGAGAAGCTTCTAATTTGCCTCCTTTACATCATTTCTGACATTGACTATTTTGACATTTATCATTTAACAACAGTTACCCCGTGGTCTGCCTCACTTTGGTAGAAACAATTCTTCACATTCCAAACCTCAACGCTTGACAGAGAAATAAATCATCATGTAGCTCTTTTGGCCTTATCAATCCAGGTACCTTTGGATTGTGACTGAATCATCTTTCTGCCTCCCTTGACCCTGGGTGGGGGCCCTCAGAGTATGACATTATCACAAGCAAATATCACTTCTATATAAATGAGGCTCCAACTTGCCATCTAAAAATCTGTTCTGAAAGTTGAATTATACTCCATGTTTTATCAGGTACATTTTTTTTTTGGAAGCTCAAAAATAAAGTTCCACCACTGGTACTTAATCTACAAGATTAAGTCCAAAAGACTGTTATTTTGTCAATGTATTTTTGTCTAAACATTTATAAAAAAAACTTTTGATGTTTTAAAACATGAATTATTACTTTGGTCTATACATCACAAACACCAAAATTTGGAAAAGGAATAAAATGAAATGGACTGTAAACATCCCCTAAACAGGTTTGAAAATACAAATTAACTATTATCATCTGGTAAACAAAATAGCTAATGGTAGATTTTTAAATGCATTGTGTAGTTACATAAGGCAACATTGGCAGTGTTTTTCTTTTCCTTCTCAGTAATAAGGATTTCATGAAAAAATGCTAGAATCTTTGATCAATTGGGAATTCACTAGTATGAGTCTTTTACAAAGCAGGTCAACTATATTCTAAAATTTCAAAACTATGCAATTTTGGGAATTTTAGTAATAATAGTATGAAATTTTCAATATTTTCTCACTCCTTTTCTGGAGCCAATGTTGTTCATCAAAATGATCAAAATAAACATATATCAAGCAAAAAATAAATGATATTAAATCCCCTAAAACTTTTACTTATAGACAAAACCCTGAGAGAGTGCTTTGTCATCATTTAATAAACACTAGGATATGGTTTAATGCTGCTTACCACAAAAGTAATCATAGGTTTCTGCCTTGTGTGCAATAATTTTAGTAATGTAGTGCAGAATGAAGAATAAAGCCTAAAATAGTAGATATAGACATAAAAATCAAAGACCTGGACAATGTCTCAAGTGAAGCTATAATACTGCACGTTACTTTGAAGTAAAGCAAAGCCAACTTTCTTAGCAATTTTGTGGTTCACTGGGGGCACAATTTGAAACCATCTAGCTACCATGGAAGCTTTACAACCCAAAATGGTACATACTGACTTTGGATACTTCTAAAATCCTTTAGCAAATACTAGGATTTAGTATGCATTTACAGAGGTTTCTCATAACTTGTGTTCCCCAAATTTATAAACTTTTTTTTTGGTCCCAGGGATTACCCCAGAGGTGTTTAACCACTCAGCCACATCCCCAGCCCTTTTTTAAGTTTTTATTTAGAGACAGAGTCTCGTTAAGTTGCTTAGGGCTTCCCTAAGTTGCTGATGCTAGTTTTGAACTTACAATCCTTCTGCCTCAGCCTCTCAAGACAGTAGGTAGACTTTTAAGATGGGCTGGGGATGTGGCTCAAGCGGTAGCACGCTCGCCTGGCATGCGCGGGGTGCTGGGTTCGATCCTCAGCACCACATAAAAATAAAATAAGGATGTTGTGTCCACCGAAAACTAAAAAGTAAATATTTAAAAAATTCTCTCTCTCTCTCTCTCTCTCTCTCAAAAAAAGATGGTAGTATTGAATGGATTCTGAGGTAGTTTCACTCTTACAAAGAGCCTACAAAAATGGTCCATTTGCCTGTGATTCAGCTGCATGTAACAATAATAGTAATAACACAATTCAATGAATCATCACAAAAATCCTATACTCAAATGGTAAAAGACTGTTTCTTGTTAGAAGTATATTGACTGTGAGAGGGACATTTATAGAGGCATTCTTAATTTTAAATGAGAAAATAATCATTTACTAATTGATGCCCTTTGCTATATAGAATCTTTCAAAAAAATGACATCTACAGGCCAAAAGATGATGTTAACAATTGAGGAAAAGGCTGAAAACTACAGTCTGTTGAATACTTACCTTATTTTTTTCTAATGGAACACAAGTTCATTGAAGGCAATAACAATTACTTCCACAGAGTACATTACCCAACTGATAACAACACTGTCCTGAATACTTGCTGTTTACCTGATCTGCAAAGTAATAAAAAAAAAAGATCTTAAGGGCATTGTTTACCTCTAAAATTGACACTTGGGATGACAAAATGTTTATCAACAATTGCTTTATACCCCAGAGAAGTTAGACCAGACAGGTCAGAATTTAATTGACTGGAGGAATTCCTAGGTCCACTGAAGAGAACGCTTCCAACAGTGAACAAAATAGGGCGTTATACTCAAAGAATTGTATGAGGTATTCTGGGTTATAGATACCTAGTGCAGCAACACTTCCTATACTTATTTCAATGTGTTTCTGAATATTTTTATTAAATATAAAAAATAAACATTAGTCAATGAGGAAACTTGGGGAGTCCTCATGATTAAGATTATAAATGGTCCTACTCACTGGCAGCCTAGATAGTCTCACATCCTAAAATTTGGAGATATTACTCAAAATGGGTAAAAGGTTAAGATAGTGTTATATGATATAATGGGAAGACTACATGTCGGGGTTTTTAGCTCCCCCCCCTTCCCTCCTGACCTGCAGGAGAGATTGGGAGAGAGCATGCCCTGACCAGGACAACCAAGAAAGGAAAGGCCCACTGACCGCCCAAACCCAGCCCTCCCCCGCCAGAGGACAATCAGGGAGACCAGTCAAAGCTGGATCTCAGTTTATTGAATAAACACACACAGCTAATATAAGGCACAGGAGCCAATCAGGGTAAAGGTCAGCAGGGTGGGGCGAGTTCACGTGTATACCCATCCTACAGGCAGTAATAGGAGACTCCAGCTATCCACGAGGGCAGAAGGGTTCTGAGCCTATCCCAGAGGTAGTCTGATTTTTCCTCACCGCAATGCCTTCTGGCTGATCGCCAGGCGCTATCTTAGCCACATGTGGCCTCAGGACCAGGAAGCGGATAGCAAGTTAGGTTTCCTCCTTTCTGATGCAACATGCCCCACATGCTACATTATGCCCTACAAATACAGACATACGGAGCCAAATTTCATTTTGAAGCCAGGCTTCACCAATCACCAAATTTGGGTATTGACTTAACACATTTGTAAAATGGTATGATAATGCCCATTTTGAAGAAATATTAATATAGATACTTATCATAACTACAGTCAACAAAAGGCATAATATGCTTAGAGAGTCTGGCACACAGTTAGCACTCAATGGTAGCTCTCACCATTAGCCCCTAATAAAACCTATACTCATTACCCTAGCATCAAGATCAGAACTCCAATGGTAGGGAATGGGAACTAAAATTTGTTGGAGCCCAGAGAAATTTAGTAATTTCTTTGAGGTCACATGGCTAGTGAGTAATGGAGCAAGTTTCTGAACTCAGGTCTTTCTGGCTTCAAAGCCCACGCTCTTGTCATAGACACCTGCTGCCCTTTCTTTTGTGTACCCAGCCTAAAAGAAAATAGTGATTTGGCAGCCTCAATGAATTCAGGTTGCTTTGAAAAAGGTCAGCCCTGGAAGACTGTATAATCATATTAAAATACATAAAAGCTACGCATAGAGGGAATCTATTTTCATATAGACCTAAATGTGTGCCAATGAATAGCAGAGTCTGTTTTGAAGCCATAAAAGCAGCAATTATAGTGAGATCTAGAATGACCTGCTGGTACATGAAAATAGATTATGCTGGAACATTCCCAAGTCTCATCTGTGTCCTATATTCCAAAAATTTCAAGGAACTGTCAGCAAACATGAATATCACAAAGTCTGCCTCAACACAGGCAACATAGCTTTGGGTTTGATGTCCGTGATGAATCCCTTCCTCTCTAATACTCCCCTCCCAAGTAACCAAGGCATCCCAATAAATCATTAACTTTAGGTTTGATGTCCATATTGAATCCCTTCCACTCCAATGCTCCCCTTCCAATAACAAAGCTCTCCCCCCATAATCATTAGCTCTTAGGAAAGTGAAAATTCTAGTGAGGCAAGGTCACTTTTGTTCTCTGTTCCCATTCCTGTCCCTAAGTCAAGCAGGTAACCAGCCTCCATTCCCCTTAACCTCATGGAATATTTGTTCTGAACAGCCTACAGCATGGCTACTTCCCAGAATCATGAGCACCTTGAAGATATTGTGTAGGAGGGGACAGTACCTTGGAGAGCAGAAAGGCAGGAGGAAAATTTCTGCTCATAGGACATCAGGGGGCCTGGAGGAGACAAGACTTAAGGGAAACGGCTTCTCCATACATGGAGGGAAGCTTTAGGACTCTAGCCTAGGCAGAAGCACCCTCCTACCTAAGCCCCCTTTCTGCATGTCCCACCAGCCTTAGAACAGCAGACATGCCCACCTTCAAGGGACCAAGTGGACCTGGATAGTGAAGGCACCAAAGAGGTACCTCCAATTCTTGGATGAATGGAAAGAAGAGAAGGAGTCCTCCAATAGGGAATGAGATTGAAATTCCCTTCATCTCACTGCGATAGAGAAAAGGATTTAATCTGCCACCTCTAAGCAAATCTGCCTCCCACCCCCAATCCCACCTCCACACCATACACACTACACAGGATACATATGAGAAGTTCAAACTCTTTATTGCTAATTAGGATCAGAAAACCCCCTCATTAACATCATTGAGGTGGGCAGGAACTCCAAGGGAACTTTGGGAAACCTTTTGTTCAGACTGGAAGTGGATCTCAACTCTCACCTCCCACCCCCTGGGCTCTATCCTGGCTCCTCGTTGCCTTGAAGCTGCCTTGGGGAAACAGAGAGCCTGCATAACACATCCAGTGGAAGAAAAGGGACCCAAGAGCACTCTGGAGTGCTAGCCCTGATTCCATTCTATTTTAACCCAATTAGTTCTTCTAATAGAAGCACTGGCCATACAAAGAGCATTGCCCCATGTCTGTCTTTGGAATCCATTTTGTTATTCACTATTAGATGGAAAAGTACTTGAGATGGGGGCAGCCGGGAGGGCTAGAATGTATAGTCAACATTCCCCAAACACTACCTTTTTTCATGACAGTTCAGTAATCTTTCTGGTGGGCTGCAGGGCAGCTAGGATAATAGTTGGTCCACACTTTCATGAGGACACCTTGCTGGTATTTGCCACTGCTCATTTGTCTCCTTTGTGACCAAGGAGATGAGTAGTTTGGTCACTCAATTACTTTGCCCCCAGAATACAATGATCTGAATGTTATTTCAATTGGTTTTACCCAAGGCCATACTACATGCAAGGCAAAAAAAGATATTCCTGACTTATACTGTATCTCAAATTATGCTCTTTCCTATCATTTAAACAACAGAAAAAGATTATGCTATAGGCACCAGATAATACCATGTAGTTCAGTTAATAACATTTTTTAGAATTAAATGAAATTAATCAATTTGCTATCATATATAGAATTTAACAGTTCAACCCCTGCCAAACTCTTACAAGTTAATTCCTTGTCCCAGTGGAAAAATTAATTGCTAACAAAGCAATTTAGTTTTTCATTGTCCACCTGAAGAGTACCAAAGTATCTCTTCTTCACTGATTTCCTCTCTTCTCAGCTCCAGTGGTGAGGGGTCTCAGTAAAGTATGGGTCCATCAAAACCAAGGTGTAATTTCTTTCAGCTCTGATGAGATCTTTTAGTGGGCAAGATTCAGCTTCTTCAGCAACAAAGTGGGATTAAGACAAAAAAAACAGGACCTCACCTATAAAACTTAAGAACCAAAAAGAATCAAACATGAACACTATAGTAGTTTCCAAAGGGACAAGAGTGTTTTCAAGAAAAAGTGCTTTCTAAAATTCAACATAGCTCATAACTCTATAACCATACGGCTTTTCCCAAATACATAGCATTTTCAGGAAAAGGGGGTTAAGAAGAAAATAGAAAAGAGGGGTTGCATGGGGAAAGTCTTCATAATCAGATTCTCCAGGGTATAAACCACTCCATAACAGCCATCAAGAATCCACCACCTGCAAAATTTAAATGCAGTTAGGAGAAATTTCCAATTTAAAGAGTGTTTTTCAATAGCCTCTCTTTGTTGAAGTAAATGAATGAAATAATATAAATAATTACATTTGTGTTCACAATAGTAAAAAGTAGTTAATCTGAGTAATGAGATAATAGGTTATTTTACTTGATTTTCTGAATAATTTTGGTATCATATTTTCTGTGAAGTTACCTTTTGGTCAGAAGGTGGCGGGGGGGACTTAGGAAATTGGTTTCTCTTTAAAGTGTTTCCATTCTTACTTACCTTCCTGAAATCAGTGAGTTTGTCCTGTGTTGACACCTCCACCCTCAACTGGCACAGAGGCTTTCTTGCATTTGTAACAAGCTGTGCACCATGAAAAATTCATTGCTTTACACCATAGGCAGACCCAATTCTCTTGATTGTAGCGTGAGGCATACTTCTCCTGATGCTGGGAACCTAGTGTTCTTTTCCCTTGTGGTTGCTTGGCCTTCTGCCACTGAGGCTGCTGTTTCTTTGGGCTTTCTCTCACAGCTTGACTCCAGCTCTCCCACACAGGAGTTGTCTGGGGCCTCTCTGCACCTTCTTCCAGATCATGACTTCTGTTCAACCCTGAGAAAGTTATCCCCAGAGCTCTCTGTAAATGTTCTTCTTCCTGGCTGTTGATCCCACTGAACTCAAGGGGTGCCATTCCCTCGGCCCTCTCTAGACCTTCTTCCTGGCAGTGGCTTCTGCTGTGCTCCAGGGAATACATTCCCTCAGGCCTCTGATGAACTTCTTCTTGGCTATGGTGCCCACTTTCTTCAAGTAGGTGTGTTACCTGGGGCATCTGTGGACTCTCTTCCTGGCTGTGGTTACCCAGGTCAACCAGGGAGACCATCCCCTGAACACTCTGTAGACCTTCTTCTTCGCTATGGGTCCCTGTGTCTCCCAGGGAGACCATCCCCTGGGGTATTTCTGGACCTTCTTCCTTGATGTGACTCCCTATGTCAACTAGGGAAGTCATCCCTTGAGACTGCTCTGGTTCTTCCTGTTGGATATGACACACACTGTCCTCAGGGGGGAGCATTCCCTGGGACCTCTGTGGAACTACTTCTTGGCCACAGTTCCCCATGTTGACTAGGGGAGCCATCACCTGGGGTTTCTCTAGACCTTCCTGGCTGACGCTTCTGTTGTCCCCTAGGACAGACCCCTGAAGGTTCGCAGGACCTTCAGCCTGGACATAGTATCTCTGGTCCCACAGAGGGACTGTCTCATTCTGGAAGTTCCCTGCAACCCAGGAGCCAGGTGGACAGAACCCCACAGGTGGCATCTGAAGTGGGACTACTCCTGCTTCTGCTTCCATGACTCCTGCAGGTGGTGGAGGTGGCAAGTATGGGAATCCCACTGGTAACGGTGGTGGGAATGGGACTGACTGTGGCACCAGGACTTGCACAGGGGGTTGCACAGGCGAGGCCCAAGGAGTCGGGGGTCCTGGCATATAAAGGACAGCTGTCGGGGCTGGTGTTGGGGCCTCGAAATACAGCCTGTCATTTCTCCCTACGGTTCCCACTTCTCGCTGCTGCTCTACATTCTGGGGCCAAACTGCAGGCCCTGGTTGATCGGCTCTCAGACTAGGGACTATATCATGGGCTGGGGGGGCAACCTGTGCCACCCCTTCAACCTGGAACAGCCTCCCACGCAGCATATCACTTTCATTCACTGCCTGTTGCAAGGCAGATCCGGTGAAGAGCAACTGTGTAACCACCTCATCCCGCTCCTCACGCAGCCGCTGCAACTCGGAAGCCAGCGCCCAGCAAGCCGCCTCGCGCTCCTCCACCTGATCCTGCAGCCTACGGACCCGACGCCCCTGCTGCTCCCGCTGCCTGGCCACCACTCGCACGCCCAGGGCCAGGGCGCTCCAGGTGCACGCCCTCTTGAGGGCACGAGGCACCTGCGGGTCCACCACCACAGTGCGAAGCCGGTCCTCCACCTCGTTCCAGGGACGAGAGCGAAAGGCCATGTAGAACTCCGGGCCACCACCGTTCATGAGAACTTCATTATTAATGAACCGGACCACCTCGTTATGGCGAAAGCCACTGGCGTGGTCGCCAAATTCCACCGCCATGGCTGCTGCGGCCTAGGAAGTAGAGCGACGGCTTCGCGCTGCTACTTCCGCTGCAGCCCGGGGAGTCTGCAGCCACCAACTCTCTCCCCACAGTCCTCGCTCAGTGCTATTTCAGTATTTGCTCAGTCCTGGCCTCCTCCTCCCTCAACCTCCTCAGTCTCCTCACGAAGAAGAAAGCTGATCCTCTCACCACCACATCAACCTCTGCGCCGCAGGACGTGAAGTGTCACAGAGAGAAGTTCTGACTCATGCCGCAAGGTTTGCTGGGACCAACCTCCCTCGGCACAGCACCACCTACTGGGAGAACAGGCAAGGTAGCTGAGGTAGGAACTGCAGTGAGCCAATATCCGCTTTGTTCATAGGAACTCGGAAAGGAAAATATCCTGCACAGCGGAATGAATTCCTAGGCAAGTGTCAAAGTCAAATAGATGATTGTAGGAAGACTGCTCTAGTCTCAGCTCCATCTCTTGTATTTTTGGTTACTACTTCAAACCTCCTATTGGGTCAGTCATGCTGTCTGCACACTTCCCTCCTCATCCTGAGCAGACGAACTGAGAATCCCTGTCATCAAAAAAACCAAGTGATTGAGCCATGACATCCTTGAGCACTTGTGTGGAAATTCACTCCCATCTTTATCTGGTCAACCCTGATCTCAGATGGTATTTGTATTCTTTTTGGACTAAACATTCTTCCTATGAACTGGACCTTCCCTAGTAGAAATACAAAAGGGAAACTTCCAGCCTATATTGGACTGGAATCCAAGCCAAAAAATAAAGCACATGGTAAAGGTAACTATATAGGATAACACAAAAGACAGTATTAGTTTATTTTTCGAATGTAACTCTTTAACATATGACTTTTAAAACTACTGTATAAAAATATATGGGTATATAATATAATATATGGGTATATAATATATAAATATGAAATTTATGAAAATAACAATGTTGCAGGGGTGGAGCTACATTAGAGCAAATGTTTTGGTAGGTTTTTCAAATAAAGTTGGTATTACTTTGGACTATATTGTTATAATTAACATTATAATTGTAATCCCCAGGGGAACTATTAAGAAAATTTATAATTTTATATATATATATATATATATATATGGAATTGAGAAGGGAATCAACATTGTATAATATAAAAAAATAATGAAACAAAAAAGTCAGTAATAAAGAAAATGGGGAGAAGACATGATATATTAAAATTCAAATAGCAAAATGTCAGAAGTTGTTCCCTATCAGTAAATATATTAAATGTGAATGAATTTTAAAAGGCAAAGATCAGAAGGATAGATAACTGGAAAAAAAACATCATCCAAATATATTGTGTCTACAAGAGACTCATTTTAGACCCAAAGACACAAATATGTTTAAAGTAAATGGGTGGAAAAGGTTAGTATTCCAAGTAAATAATCAATTGAGATCTATAGTAGCTTTACAAATAAAGCAGGCTTTAAGACAAAAATTGTTTGAGAAAAGGAGGTTTAAAATGTTTGTTCTATCTATAAAATATCAGTTATAAACAGAAGATATTATATAATGTTTAAAATGGTAATCTATCAATAAGATATATCAGTTATAAACATATATGCATCTAACAGCAAAGTCCCAAAATACTTGCATAAATGGACAGACAATGGGGAGATATAGAAATTCTACATAATAGATGGTGACTCCATTATCCCATTTTTAATAATAGAAGAACTTACCAAAATATCAGGAAGGAAATATAAGACTTGAACAACACTGTTACAATTTGGATCTGGAATGTCTTCCACAAGTTCATGTGTTGAAGGCTTGTTCCCCATTTTAGCAATGTCTAGAGGTGGGGCTTTTGGGAACTGATAAGAACGCTGACATCACTGATAGCTGAATGACCTACTGGGAGGTGGTGGAAACTATAGGCAGGTGGGGCATGGTTGGAAGAAATAGGTCTCTGGGAACATGCCCATGGAGCATATGCATGGCTGCTTCCTTTCTCTGCTTCCCAGCTGCCATAAGCTGAGTAGCTTTCTTCTACCATGCTCCTTCACCATATCATGCCTTACCTCAGGCCCCAAGAAATGGAGCCCCTGATCATTGAGTGAAATCTCTGAAACCATGGGGCAAAATACATCTTTCCTCCTTTATGTTGTTTTTCTTGGGTATTTGTCATAGCAACAAAAAGCTCACAAACACAGATATGGATACAGATAAGTTATAGTGCTGTGACTGTACCTGACCATGTGGTTCAGAAGACTTTGGAAATGTTTTAAAGGAGGAATTTAGAAAAGTTTAGAGATGCAGGCTAGATAAGCCAGAGAATGTTGGAAACAGAACTTAATGGGCAATTCTGGCATGATTTTAGAAGACCAGAATGGTGATAGGAATGTAAATAGCAAATACTGTACTCATTGGATTTTAGATGGGAACAAGGACTCTATTAGGAATTGGACAAGAGGCCATTTGTGTTATATTCTGGCAAAGTGTTTGTCTTCATTTTGTCTATGCCCTAAGACTATGCAATGATGGATTTAAACATGACAGAACACTCCACCTGGCAGAGGAAATATCAAGGCAGTACAGCAATCAGCTGGTTGCATAGGTATTGATGGCTACCTTCAGTCAGGTTTACTGTGATTGCTGAGAGCCTCAGCCGAGTCAGAATGGCCCCTGGCATTTTACCGGAAGTATGGTTGAGAGGTGAGCCATTAAGATGATGTTGGATTGAAACAGGTTGTGTATTCAATTGTATATTAAACCTTTACTGTCTGGTAATAGGATGGCTCTTGCTGCCTTGTGCACCCGCTACTTTGGAGTTCCCGTTGAGTTCTCGAGGGGTTCTGAGAGTGAGTGTGCTCGCAGCCCAGGGGAGGGAGTTCCGGTTGGTGTGTGGTGTGTTCCTGGAGGAGCCACGTGGGTGGCGTTCGGGAGAGTTCCCAGGGAGTGTGCGTGGAATGCTGTGGAGTTCAGGCAATAAAGTTTCCTGTTTGAACATACAAGTGCTTTGTGGTGGCTCAGTGATTTTTGCCCAGCCAGACTGCGGCATTTGGTGGCCCATGTGGGGAACGCCTGAAGCTTGGAGCTGCCTGTCCCTAGAACTTTCTCAGGCAAACTAGGAAAAATGGTTGGCTCAAGGTTTGAAGTTGTTCAGCCCTGAGGAAGAGATAAAGATAGACAACGAATATACATTTCAAGAAAATAGGAAAATTGATACAACGATTTTTTGTTCCGTTTTTGTTTCATTCTGTTTCGGTTTTGTTTTGTGTTATATTGTTGGGTTGCGTTATCCTTGTAGCAGAAATATGGGATCAGAAATTAGTAAAAAACAAACCGAAAGAGTGTTAAGTAAATTGTTAGAGGAAGGAGGCGGCAGCCCAGCTTGAGAAAGCGGCAGATAAGTTTTTCAATCTAAAAGGAAAAGATAGCGACTAGGATAACTTTATCAGACATAAATAGGGAATAGCTCTCTAAAATATTGCTTAGCGTTAAATTCTTAAAGTAATTTAATGCCATTTAAAAAGATTTTGAGGAAACTAGGCTTACTTTAAAAGCTATAGAAAGGAAGAAAGAAAAAAAGGTGTTTGTACATGGCAGATTGAGACAAAGTTTCTTAATAGAGAAAAAAAAGATTTAAAGAAGTTGTCTAAAGAGGATTACGGAGTCCTTAATAAAAGCCTTTAGTTGAAGGGCAGCCGTGTAAACTAACATTAAAGTGATTTAAACAGAATCTAAGCCTCGTTTAAAAGAGTGAAGCTGTAGGTGGTGAAAAGTCATTTAAAAGTACAGTATAGATGATAATTGGAAGGCTTTAAAAGGTTAAATTGAAGGTGGTTAAGATGCCTTCATGCCAGAGAAAAAAACTAAAGATATTATAGCTCATTGCTTACAAAATTTTGCCACTGTGGGAGTTCCAAAACAGTTAAAAACAGATAATGACCCTGGCTATACTTCTACCTCTTTTAAGCAATTTTGCTCATCATTTGGCATTACTCATATAACAGGAATCCCATACAATCCACAGGGACAAGGCACAGTTGAAAGAGCTCATCAAACTATTAAAATGTACTTATTAAAGCAAAAAGAGGGAATTGGAAAGGGGTATATATCCCCCAAAGATAAACTTAAAATAACGCTTTTTACTCTAAACTTTTAAAATTTGGATTCATCAGGGCTTAGTGCTGCAGAAAGGCATATGTGTCCAAAAGCCCAAGGTACATAAGCCCAAGGTACTTTGGAAGGATATTCTAAGAGGACAATGGAAAGGTCCTGACCCAGTGATTGTCTGGAATCGGGGTTCTGTTTGTGTGTTTCCACAGGGAGAACAGCAGCCGATTTGGATTCCAGAGAGACTAACCAAAGCAATTTCTACAGACCAAAAAGAAGATGATTTGATTCAAATCCATAACAGCTGATATCCAGAACTCCAGCTTGGCTATTCTTAAATCTGCGACAGTGATTCTCCCACACCTGGAGGCTAATGAATAATGAACACCATTAAAGCCTATTTCAAATGTAAAAAACCTTGGGGCTTGCTTGTGGAATTACCTTCAGACCCATATGCAAGTTACAGGAAGAAGGATGGGATATCCAAAGAAGAGTCAAACCCAGGTGGTAACCAGGATGCTTTTTTCAATATCTATTTTATTATTGCCTTTTCCCACATCATGAAGTTCTATTTTATTTTTTGAGCTCATACAGACCTAGGTTAATGTTTTTCTGTTCAGTTCTATTTTTTGACTGTGGAGTTTTTAAACATTGCAATGGAGAGTTCACCTGTGTAAAGCTACAAGACCTTTACTATTGTCTTATGTGTTGTATGTTATGTGTACACACTTCTGTTTTGTGCTGTATGTCTGTATGTGCATATGTCCATATATCATATATGAGGAGTGCTCATGAAGAAATGGATCCAAATTTTTTTTTATTCACGTGATTTAAATGGTTTAATTTAAATTGGGTAAACAGTTGTTGAGGATTGTTTTAATATGTGAACAAAAAAAGGAGGTTAACAGATCTGTTTGTTTACTTTCACCTTTCCTTTTCATTATATTTAATATTTCTCTTCAGGATAATGTAAATTGTTTAGAAAATTGCTTTCTTTTAGTGCCTGCTGGAATGTTACATAATTTTTTTTTTNGAGGTGAGGCAAAGAACCTCCCCCCCCCTACTGGTGCAAAGGCCTATCCACAAGTATGGCTGTATGCTGGACCGGTAGTCAATGACGGGTAAGATCCAATTGCAATGGTACCAACCTAAGACAGGAGGCTGACGCCTTGAGGTCAGATCATCCAATGATGGGTAAGGACCATATGTAGTATTGGACAACCTAAGACAGGCATGGTCCCTAAGCCACATGCTTGGTGTTTAATTAAACAGAAGGGGGGAGATGCTGAGAGCCACAGCCAAGTCAGAATGGCCCCTGGCATTTTACCAGAAGTATGGTTGAGAGGCGAGCCATTAAGATGATGTTGGATTGAAACAGGTTGTGTATTCAATTGTATATTAGACCTTTACTGTCTGGTAATAGGATGGCTCTTGCTGCCTTGTGCACCTGCTACTTTGGAGTTCCCGTTGAGTTCTCGAGGGGTTCCGAGAGTGAGTGTGTTCGCAGCCCCGGGGAGGGAGTTCTGGTTGGTGTGTGGTGTGTTCCTGGAGAAGCCGCGTGAGTGGTGTTTGGGAGAGTTCCCGGGGAGTGTGCATGGAATGCTGTGGGAGTTCAGAAATAAAGTTTGTTCCTGCTTGAGTGGCTCGTGATTTGTACCCAGCCAGACTGTGGCAGTGATAATCATGAGTAAAAAGCATAGAAGAAAGATTTGAAGCTGCTTTTCTGCAGATTGGCCCGAAAACTGCACTAAAATTGGGGCCAAGGAAAGAGTGTGGTAGCTGAGGAGATTAGCACCATTAAACAGAAATGAGCACTTTGCACTAAGAAATAGGAAATAGGGCTTAAGGGCATCTCAGGAGTAAGCAAGACCCCACCTATCTCAGACACAAAGGCATAAAGGTGAGAACTTGTTTAAAAGATTTTTACTTTGAGAAAAAAATGTTGAAGTGCCTTGCTCCCATAGGACTGCCTAGGAAGCTGCCTCCCCAGGATTCATTTTACCATGCTCAGGTCCCCAGGCACTCTGAGGCCACTGCAGCCATAGTCCAAGAGGGCCCAGTTATTGCTCTGCTGGTGGCAGGCCTTGGCATCATCAACATGGCACTGATTTTGCAGGCATGAGGAACACAAGAGTCAAGGATCAGGGAGGCTTCCATCAAGATTTTAAAGGAAGGTATTCTAGGCCAGGCAGCATGTCCCAGGGTTAGAATACCTGCAAGCAGCCCCTGAGAGGGTGATGTGTAAAACAATGAGAGTGAAGCCAAAATTGCATTGGAGACCCCCCAAGAAGTTAGAGATGCCAGGAATGTGGAAACATCTGAAGAAAGCTGTGGGCAGCAAGTAGTCATCCCAAGAAAGAGGACATGTGGACTGCAACCCAAAAGGCCATAGGGGTGGGACTTTCCAAGCCCTTTAGGACCCACATCCTGCCATCATGTGCCTTGGATGCTGGACATGTGGCTATAGGACTTAATGTTTACCCTGATGTATTTCAATCTTGCTTTGGTCCATCATTCCTTTCTATACCACTATTCCTCCCTTCTGTAATGAGAATGTTTGCCCCAGGCCATTATACATTTGGAAGCATATAATTTGCTTTTTGATAATTACCAGGACTCAGAACTTAAAGTAACCTGAGTCTCAGAGGAGACTTTTGAGCAATGCTGGAACTATTAAGACTGCAGGGACTCTTGGAGATGGACTGTATTTTGCATTATGAGATGGACATGAGCTTTTGGAGTATGGAGGAGAATGTTATGATTTGGATCTGGAATGTTCCTCAGAAGGTCATGTGTTGAAGGTTTATTCCACAGGCAGCAATATTTAGAGGTTTTTGAGAATTGATTGGATCATGAGGCTTTAACCTCATCAATAGATTAATCCTTTGATTGCTGAATGGATTACTGAAAGGTAGTAAAAACTACTAGTAGCTGGAGCATGCTTGGAGGAAGTAGGTCACTGGGGGCATGCTCCTAGGAACATATCTTATCCTTGGCTCCTCATCCCTTTCTGTTTCTTGGCTGCCACAAGCTGAGCAGATTTCCTATGCCATGCCGTTCCAACATGATGTTTCTGCCTTGGAGCCAGCTTACTATAGACTGAAACCATGAGCCAAAAAATAGATCTTTCCTCCTCTATATTGTTTTTCTCAGGAATTTATCACAGTGGGATGAAAAGCTGACTAACACAAACATCATAAAACAAATAGACATAATAGACATCTATAAAATAATCAAACCCAAACAGGAAGCTACATATTCTTTTCAAGGGCATATGAGAGATTCCAGGATGGACCAAAAATTGGGACACAAAACGAGCCTCAATTTTTAAACTTAAAGAGATTGAAACCATACTATGTCCTCTGACCACAACAGAATAAAACTGGAAATCAGTAACAGAAGGAAATTTGCCAAATATAAACTATGTGAAAATTAAGCAACACAGTCTGAAATAACCACTGGGTCAACGAAAAAGACACAAGAGAAATTTTAAAACATGTTGAGATGAATGAAAGCAAAAACACAATATGCCAAAACTAATGGAATTCAGCAGAAGTATTGTTTCAATGAAAATTTATAGTTATGAATATCTTTTTTTTGAAAAAGCATATAACATTATTTTTCATATTGTCACTGTACTGTGATGCAGTGCATATTCATAGAGTCATCCATGTAAGTTCTATAATTCAAAGTTTTAACAATATATTGAGTTATATCATTACAATCAATCTTAGAATATTGTCATCACCTTAGGAAAAAACCTGTACCCATTAGCAGTAATGCTTTTTCCTTCCTTTCTCAATCCCTAGCAAGCATTACTCTACTTTGTCTCTATGGACTTGCCACTTCTGAACATTCCATGTGAGTAGAATCATAAAACATGTGGCCTTTGTTGTCTGTCATCTTTCATTTAGCGTAATGTTTTCAAGGCTCATTTATGTTAAAGCATCAATCAGTACTTCTTTTCTTCTGCCCATTTATTGGACGTTAGTTTGTTTCCTCTTCTTCTTCTTCTTTTTTTTTTTTTTTTTTTGGTACTGGGAATTTTCATGGGTGCTTAACCACTGACCACACCCCCAGCCCTTTATTTTTTTTTTTTTTAGAGATAGGGCCTTGCTAAGTGGCTAAGGCTAGGTTTGAACTCATGACCACTGGCCTCAGACTCCTAAACTGTTGGGATTACAGGCATGTGATACCGAGCCTAGCTGTTTCCACTTTTTGGCTATTATTATTTTTGTTAAAATATTTATGCTGTGAACAAGTGAATTTTGTCAGTGAATGGATTTGTGTGCATTATAATTTTGATATCCACACAATAATATAATCTGAAAGAATGCATGCAAGCTGGGCACAGTGGTGCATGGCTGTAATCCCAGCAGCTCAGGAGGCTAAGACAGAAGGGTCGTGAGTTCAAAGTCACCCTTAGCAACAGCGAGGTGCTATGCAACTCAGTGAGACCCTGTTTCTAAATAAAATACAAAATAGGACTGGAGATATGGCTCAGTGGTCGAGTACCCCTGAGTTCAATTCCCAGTACACCCCCAAAATGGCTAAAGTATTTTGTTGCATAAATTTAAGTTGTGTAATAGTATATTTAGCAATATATAAAAAGAGAAAAGTTAGTTCCATAGGTAAGTGATATGTATTCACAATGGTGTTTTATTATCCAGCCATAACAAAAATGAGATCCTATAATTTTCAGAAAAATAAATGGAGCTGATGGTGTAATGCTAAGAGAAAAAAAGAGACACAGAAAGAAAAGTAACACATGTTGTCTATTATACATGGCAGCTAAAATAAAATTGATGTGAAAGTAGAGTATTGATTCTGGCTGGGAAGGGTTCTGGGCCATCAAGGGTGGAAGAAGGTTGGTTGGATATTATCAGTGCATATGTATGTATATATGAAAATATCATACCAAATCTCATAATATTTACAGTAGATATGTGTTAATAATATCCATCATGTCACATAATACTCATTCTGCAATAATAATACCTCAAATTCTACTCTTTGTAATTTCTAGTATATGATATAGTATTATTAACTATCATCCTCTAGTAACCACTGTTCTCAATACATTCAACATTTTTTTCCAGATTTCCACACATAGAGTATGCAATGTATTTTTTTTTCTATGTCGGGATCATTTCACTTACTGTGAAGTCTTTCACCTTCATCCATGTTATTTTAAATGGCAGCATATTCTTTTCTTTTGTTAGTAGGGTTTGAACCTAGCATTGCTTTGCCACTGAGATGTATCCCCAGTCATTTTTATTTTTACTGTTAAGATAGCATCTTGCTAAATTGCTGAGATTGACCTTGAACTTTTGCCACCACTTCCACCTATAGCATCCTTTATAAAAGGTGAATGATAAGCCAGGTGTGGTGGCACATGCCTGTAACCCCAGGTACTCAAGAGGCTAAGGCAGGAGGATCACAAATTTGAAGCCAGTCTCAGCATCATAGTGAGACCCTCTGTAAAAGAGATGCTGTCTCAAAATAATATTAAAAAATGAAAAATTTTATATATGTATGCATTTTTATATATTTGACAGGAGAGCAGAGAATAATCACCAGATACCTGGATGTTAAATTAAACATCTTTGTACCTCTTCTCCATTTATCTTCCATAGACACAGTTACCTATTAGAATGTCATTTTGTCATATCTCCCCTTAGGAAACTTGACAGGGTAATATGTCCTCAATCACTGCAATATCTTTTCCTCATCCTGCATTTATGACTTGCATGAGACTGACACCAGGTACTTTGCCTCTTAAGAGTTCCTAGAGAATATGAGCCTCTGTGTACATCTCTCCTCCTACAGAGCAGCTTGAATTTGGGGGGTGGAGACTCTTGTGGGAGCAGCTGTACACCCTTGAACCTGATCACAACTTCTCCAAGGACATTTGGAATGGGGATTCTGGCATTTTCAAAAAGGACTTCCCAACTTATAAAAATAAGCAGGCTTCCTTCCTCCTCCAGGAAGGACCAGATGGAATCTCCAGTCAATTGACCTTGAGACTGATAGCCCACTGTGCTAACATGGTCAAGGTGATGGATCCATCCAAGCTGATGATCTGCTTCAGCCACTTGGACTTGGTGCTGAAAAGACCCAGGCAACAACAGGAATTGGTGATGACAAAGAAAACCACAGATACTCTCTTCAGTGAAGAACTTTTCCTTAGGTCTCACAAATTGATTGATTTCATTAAGTTCACCTTTGCTAGGTTCTTCTCAAATCTGCCCAGGAAGAGCTCTGTGGCACAAGTTCGCTATCTAGTGTGCAGAGGCCCCTTGCCTTGAAATCCACAAGAGCCCAGCACCATTGTGCAGTCAATGGTGGATGCAGAGCCCCTGCAGCCCTTTATAGAAGACAGGCTCAAAAGGCACCAAGAGAGCCCCTCCCCTCCCACCACACGCTTTTTTTTAAATTGTACCAGGAAGATTGAACGCAGGGGCACTTAACAACTGAGCCCCATTCCCAGCCCTTTTTTGATTTTTTTTTTTATTTTGAGACAGGCTCTCACTAAGTTGCTTAGAGCCTCCCTAAATTGCTGAGGCTGGCTTTGAATTTGTGATCCACTTGTCTCAGCCTGCCAAGCTGCTGGGATTACAGGTATGCACCACTGCACCCCACCTCCATTTCTCTCTAACTTTCACAATTGAGGGTAAATATATGGCCCTTGACAGATTTCTGAGTCTGGCTTATTTTGCTTAATATGATGCTCTCAAATTCCATCCATTTTCCTGCAAATAACACAATTTTATTCTTTTTTAAGGTGGAATAAAACTCTATTGTGTGTGTGTGTGTGTGTGTGTGTATCACATTTTCTTTATTCATTCTTTTTTTGACAGAAACCTAGGCTGATTCTGATTTGACTATTGTGAAGTGTGCTGTTATAAACATGGATATGCATGTATCAATACACTATGCTTACTTTATTTTAGATAATACCAGGAATGGTATAGGAAGTTCATATGATGCTTCCACTCCTAGTCTCTTGAGGAATATCCGTACTAATTTCTATAGTGGTTGTACTAATTTGCAATCCCATTGACAGTGTATAAGTGTTCCTTTTCCCCTCTCCTTGCCAGCATTATTATTTATATTTTTGATGATTACCATTCTAACCAGATTGAAATAAAATCTCAGTGTAATTTTGATTTGCATTTCCCGATTGCTAAATATTTTGAACATTTTTTAATATATCCACTGGTCATTTGTACTACTTGTTTTGATAAATGTCTGTTTAGTTCATTTGCCCATTAGGTTATTGGGGAAGTTGTTTCTTTTAAGTTATTTAGTTCTTTATATATTCTAGATATTAACCCTCTATCAGAAGAATAACTCACAAAGATTTTTGTCCCATTCTATAGGCTTTTCTTCATACTATTATTTCCCTTGCCAAGCAGAAGCTTTTTATTTTATTTTATTTTATTTTTTAAGCAGAAGCTTTTTAATTGGATGTCATCCCACTTATTGATTCTTGGTATTATTTCCTGACTTTGGGAGTCCTATTGAGGGAGTTGTTGCCTGCACCTATATGTTGAAGTGTTGACCCTATGTTTTCTTTTAGCAGTTGCAAATTTTCTGGTCTAACTCTAGGTCTTTGATCTGTTTTGAGTAGACTTTTGTGCAGGGTGAGAGATAGAGGTCTAGTTTCATTCTTCTACATAAGGATACCAGTTTTCCCAGCACCATTTGTTAAAAATCCCATCTTTCCTTCAAAATGTTTTTTGGTAGCTTTGTCAAGGATCAAGTGACTATATTTGTGTTGTTTTGACTCCATGTATTTTATTCTATTCCATTGGTATTTGTGTCTATTTTTATGCCATTGTCATGCTGTTTTAGTTACTGTAGTTCTTCAGTGCTATTTAAAATCAGGTACTGTCATGCCTCCAGCATTGCTCTCTCTGCTTAAAATCGCTTTCACTCTTCTGGGTCTTTTATTCTTTCATATGAATTTTAAGACTATTTTTCTTGTTCTGCAAAGAATGCCATTGGCATTTTGATGGGTATTGCATTCATTCTGTATAATGTTTTTGGTAATATGGTCACTTTAAATATATTAATTAGGTCTATTTATGAACATGGAAGGTCCATCTTCTAGTGTCTTCTAAAATTTCTTTCTTCAGTGTTATATAATTTTCATTATAGAGAGTTTTTACCTCCTTGGTTAGATTTATTCTTTAGCATTATTTTTGTGAGATTATTATGATGAAATTCTTTTCCAGATTTCTTTTTCAAAGATTTATCAGTGTATAGAAAAGCTATTCATTTTTGCATATTGATTTTTGTATCCTGCTACTTTTCTGAATTGATTTATTAGTTCTACAAGTCTTCTGGCAGAACTTTTGGGATCTTCTAAGTAGAGGATCATATAATCTTCAAAGAGTGATAATTTGACTTCTTTCTTTATTATTTATATTCATTTTATGTCCTTCATAAAAGTGAAAATTTGAAAAAAAATTTGATCTGGCTAAAATTTCAATAACCATATTAAATAGAGTGGGGAGAGTGGACATCCTTGTCTTGTTCTTGACTTTACAGGAAATGCTTTCATCCCCCCCACCCTTCAATATAATGTTGATTTGGGGTTTATCATATATAACCTTTATGATGTTGAGGTAGGTTCCTTCTATCCATAGTTTCTTCAGGGCTTTTAAACATGAATGGCTGCTGAATTTTGTCAAAGGCTTTGTCTGCATCTTTTGAAGTAATCATGTGATTTTTTTTCTTGTTCTATTTATGTGATATATTTATTGATTTGTGCATGTTGAATCATCCTTCATCCCTGAGCCTTTTTGTCAAGTACTATTTGTTTTATGTAATTAGGTGTACCAATATTTTAGGCATAAATATTCACTATCATTACATTTTTTTGTTGGCATTTTACCTTTATCAATATACAGTAACCTTCATTGTCTCCTCTAACTTTGATTTGAAGTCTGCTTTATCATATATGAAAATAGCTGTCAGCAAAATATGGAACCAACCTAGATGTCCATCAACTGATGAGTGGATAAAGAAAATGTGAGATATATATATATATATATATACATATATATATGAATNTATATATATATATATATATATATATATATATATAATTTAGTCAGAAAGAAAAACATGAAATTATGTCATTTACAAGAAAGTGGATGGAACTTGAGAATTATGTTAAACAAAATAAGCCAAACTCAAAGCCAAGGGTCATATTTTCTCTCATATGTGGAAGCTATAGAGGAAAAAAGAAAAGAAAGGTGGGGGATCAGAGATCTCATGAAAATCAAAGAGAAATAAATAGGAAAAAAAGGGAATAGGAGGTATGAGGAGGAGAGGGAAGGGGAAGTATTGGGGAGTGATATTGGCCAGATTATACTATTATATTGTGTGCATGTATGAAAATGTAACAACAAATCCCATCATTATGTACCACTATAATTCACCAATTAAAAAATGTGGAAAGAGGAAAAAAGTAGTTTTCATATATTTCTTGATTTTAGGCTCCATTTACATGGAATATCATTTTCCATCCTTTCATTTTTAGCCTACGGGTGTCATTATCTCTAAAGTGTATCACTGTGTTTTAGTTATTAAAGGGTTATAAATTTTGGAGGCATTTTGTTGGCTTGTTTCCTCATGTTTTTGGGAAGTTCTGTTTTGTTTGCACATCTATTATGATGATGATGAGTTCCACTTCTATTATGTTAGTCTTTTAGTAAAAAGTTATGTCTTTACAATCTTCCCTGATCTGGGGGTTTATCTTAACTTCAAAACATCCAGTTGGCATAATCAAGGTCTTAAGTTCAACCACCAGTACCACTTTGAAAGGGAAAATTAACTGCCAATAACAGTGATAGCTTAACAGCAAACCATATATCAATGTGTATTTAAAAACTTATTACTAATGATCTCTACAAATCTGTTAACCAATGATAAAAGTGGATGAAAAAGAATATGGTATAAGCTGAAAGGGTAAGCATTAATGATAATATATTTAATAGGCTGAAATGTTAAGCATTAATCATAGTTTACTAAATATTAAGTTGCATTGGGGAAAGGGACAAAAAATAAAGAAGAAAAAGGGAAAATGAAAAACAAAGGTGAGGGAGGGAAGACAGAAGATAAAATGAGGAGAGAAACAAAGATGAAGGGAATGGAAATGAGAAAGAAAAAGGTATTGAGAAAGAATCCAATTAGTTGAAAAAATACATAAAATTAGAACTCTGAAAAAACACATAATGAAGGAAGACAGTAGAAATCTCTTTACAGAGAGCAGCTACTATAACAGTAACCTTAAAACGATTCTGATTTCTTCTTTAAATGGAGACACTTCTGCCATGCAAGGTGGCACATACCTGTAATCCCAGAGGTTCTGGAGGCTGAAGCAGGAAGATCACAAGTTCAAAGCAGCCTAAGCAACTTAGCAAGACCCTGTCTCAAAATTAAAGAATAAAAAGTGCTGGAGATGAGGCCCAGTGGTTACGTGCCCCTGGGTTTAATCCCTGGTATGAAAAAAAAAAAGAAAGAGAGAGAGACAGAGAGAGAGAGAGAGAGAGACCTTTCTTTCTAGGGTTTCAATTTTAGAATTCTCCAGCTAGGAAGACGGTTGCATAGCACAATTATACTATTTGTTCATTTTCAGTTCTAACCCAAAGCAGCAAAGTTGTTAGGGGATCTATATGATGAGCTCTACCCTCTTCTTGCCTAGCAGCAAACATTAGGGGGACATTGACAATTTCAAAGCAGAATTTACCTTCCATATGGATATGTTGTTATAACCAGGGATGAGATTGCAATTCTGGCAGGTGCTGCTATCCAGCAGTCTCACCCAGGTAAACCATAGACTTATCCAGATGGTGCCATGACACTCATTCTGAAAGTCTTAGCTCATGAACTGGGACAAGGTATATGAAAGGTGCCCAAGTTGCATAGGCAGATCTTCTATACCCTTCTGGGCATAGAAAAGGTGGGGGGGGGGCTTCAGGTTGGTACTTTTCACCCTGATCTGTCCTAGTTTCACCTCATGTCAATTTAGCTCCTCATCACAAAGTTCAAACCACTAATTTCAAGTGAAGGTGCCATTTGCTCTTCTCTACTTTGCTGACTTACCAGACAGTATCTGCAGACCTGTTACCACTCAGGGTGTCCCACAAGTCCATGCCACATTCTCATTCCTGTGCCCAGATTGACCTATGACTTGGGTACCCACTGCTCCAGTGAAAAGCAAAGCACAATTGGCCATTAGATCCTGGGTACTCAAAAATACAGCATACCAAGAATAAGATAAGAAAAGAATAAAAATATAGAGAAAAATTAAAGTGGGTGTGGGCAGGGGGACCTGCATGGATTTCTAACCTCCTGCTCAAGAAGCCTAAACAAAGCCTTTATAAATTGGCACTGCTTACCCACTTTCACTAACTCTGCTAGGAAGTGCCAGGACTCTCCCACACTGGGTCATTTCGCAGTATCTGAGCATCATTTCGGTTCAGATTGTGAATTTGCTGGACAGTGGGGCCTATTTTTCTCAAACTCTCTAGGGAAATTTCTTTCAGGTTGTTGGAAGGGAGCTTCCACTTGCTTATTGAGCCAACATGTACCTGGCATTGCCATAGTCTGTTCCTTTTATTAATTCTCTTTCTAATCTAAAAAAAAATGATATTTCTAGTTTTTAGCTGGTTGCTAGCTCTCTAAGTTGCCTTCCATCATTTCCCCCAAAACATTCCTACCTCAACATGCCATCACAGGACTCTTGTTTTGATTCAGTTTCAGAAGCTACCATATGGCATGTTTCTCCAATCCACTAATTCCCTCTTCTAAATCAAATCATTAACCCAACCACCTACCTACCTTACGGAATTAGAAAAATAAAACTAAACCTAATGCAAGCAAAAGAAAGGAAATGATGAAGATTAGAGTGAAGAGAAACTAAATAGAACAGAGATAAACAGAAGGAAATTAAGGAAACTGAACTTAGCACTTCAGAAATATCAACAGAATTGATAGACATTTACATGGATCATTGAAGAAAACAGAGAGAAGTTTCAAATTACTAAAATCTGGAATGAAAGCAAGGCATTTACTACTGATCTTACAGAAATAAGAATGATCATAGGAGAATACAATTATATGCCAATAAATTAGATACTTCAATGAAATGGACAAATTCCTAGAAAAACACAAACTATCAAAACTTACTCAAGAAGAAATAGAAAATCTGCATAGACCCTTCAGAATAAAAAGACTGAATCAGTAATCAAAAATCCCACAACACACACACATACACAAAGTCCAGGACCAGATGGCCTCCAAATATTCACAGAATGGTGAACAGAAATTCATCTCAAACACTTCTAAAAATATAAGCAAAGGGAAAATTTTCTAGCTCATTCTATGAGGCTGGTATTGCCCTGATACCAAAGCCAGACAAAAACATCATAAGAAAACTACAGACCAATACCATTATAAATAAGATGCACAACTCCTTAACAAAATACAAGCAACCCAACACAAGCATATTAAAAGGATCATAAAACATGACCAGATGAGATTTATCTCAGGAATACAACAGTGGTTCAATATATGAAAATCAGTCAATGCAATGCATCATTCTACTAGAATGAAAGGAACCTACCTGATAATCTATGGATGTAGAAAAAGTGTTTGACAAAATCCAATACCCTTTCATTAAGAGATAACATAAATGAACTAGAAATAGAAAAAGAAGAAACCTTTTAGAATGCCTCCTCAAGCTGTGTGAAGTGACACACACCAATAATACCAGTAGATCAGGAGGCTGAGGCAGGAGGATCACAAGTTCAAAACCAGCCTCAGCAACTTACTGAAGCCCTAAGCAACTTAGTGAAACTCAATCTCAAAATAAAAAAAAAATTACAGGCTGGAGATATGGCTCAGTGGTAAAGTGCTTCTGGGTTCAATCCCTGGTACAAAAAAAAAAAAAAAAAAAAGAATGCCTCCGCAACTCAAAGGAGAGCATTTATGAAAATTCCATAGCTGACGTTAGACTTAATGGTGAAAGACTAAAAAGTTCCCCTCTAAGAGCAGGAGTAGACAAGAAATTTTACTTTCATAATTGTTATTCAACAATGTCATGGTACTTCCCTTGAGAGTAGTTATTCAAGAAAAAGAAATAAAAGGCATCAAAATTAAAAAGAAATAAATTATTTCTGTGGAGGATAAAGCTAATAAACATATTCACCAAAGTGGCAGAATACAGTATCAATACACAGAAATTAATAGTATTTCTGTGCACTAGAAGCGGACAATTTCATTTCCAGAAAATAATTCCATTTATAACAGCCTCAAAAATAATAAAGAATAAAATATTTAGGAATAATTTATCCAAAGAAGAGAAATACTTATATGCTGAAACACTTATACAATAAAACGCTGCTAAAATTAAAGAAATCCTAAAAAACGGAAAGATATCTGATATTCGTAGATTGGAAGATTTTATATTTTTAAGATATCCATAGTGCCTAAACACTTATACAATAAAACACTGCTAAAATTAAAGAAATACTGAAAAATAGATTCAATGCAATCCTTTTCAAAATCCTAATTGCCTTTTGGACAGAAATGTCAAAATGATAATAAAATTTACATGCAATTATAAGGTACCCTGAATAACCAAAACAAACTTTAAAAAGAACAAATATCTGTTTTGAATACTTCAGGATTCACACTTCCTGCTTTTAAACTTTTTACTCCAAAGCAAGAGTATGCAAACAAAATGGTACTGGAATAACGGTAGACATGTATGTTAATAGGATAAATTTGGGCGTTCAGAAATAAACTCATGCATCTATAGTAAATTGATTTATGACATGGGTCCCAAGAGAATTCAGTGGGAAAGAATAATATCTTAATTAAATGGTTCTAGGATAGCTGAATATCCACATTTGAAAGAATGAATCCACATACAAAAATATAAAAATTAACTCAATTTTGCTTTGTTTTCTTTGTTGCTATTTGGGGGTGGTGGTTGTTATTTTATTATTTTCCTAAATTATTTTTGTAGTTTCTTTTTTTTTTAAGAGAGACAGAGAAGTTTTTTTAATATTTATTTTTCAGTTTTCGGTGGACACAACATCTTTATTTTATCTTTATGTGTTGCTGAGGATTGAACCCAGCGCCCCATGCATGCCAGGCGAGCGCTTTACTGCTTGAGCCACATCCCCAGCCCTATTTTTGTAGTTTCTACTTGTCTTATGTGACCACTGATATATCTGTATTCCATTAGCTTAGTGGTCAGATAATATACATGATGGAGTTTTCATTAACATGTAGAGCCCAAAACACTTTCTTTAAAAGATAATTTTTAAAACTTTCCCAGTTTTTGAAGATTGGCTCTTTTAGGACACTCCTTCAGTGTTTACCTGATCAATTATTACATTGCCTTCACCCTTCCTGCTTCTGCACAACCTAAAATCAATGCGACATGGTAGCTTAGGGTCTTCTCAGGCCTTTTCTAAATATGTGCCCAATTTATTGCATGTGCATGGCTTTCTGGAGTTCCTAATTTACTCAAGGGCTTTTAATAGCCCTCATTTCTTCACCTAGTTTCATTCCCAGGCTTATTGGTCTATCTGTTGCTTGTTCTGACTGCTATGCATTACCAGGCTGCTGCAGCCAACACTATCACCTTTAAATGCTTTTGACAAATGCCATCTGGAAAGCTGCCCCAGCTTTGAGAATGCTCTGACCTGGACAGGCAAAACAAAAGCAAGACCTTGTACAAGTCCTTCAGGGAGCTACAGGAGAAATTGAAACACATAACCACAGTTCTTTAAGAATAAGGTCCGCATTGCTCCCTCTGGCACTTGGCAACCTGCACTAGAAGTTCAAGCTGCTATCTTCATAGCTGCCTGGGATCTGGTGTGTGGGAGAATAATAGGCAGGCCATTTAAAGCACTAGAGAACTCCCATACTGCAATATAGCAGTTTCTTTCTTCATTAGACTTTCCTATAATTGTTGTGAGTTTTTTACTAGATCTGAGTTCTACACAAGTTGATTCTGACATTTTTTAAAGTATATTTTTTAGTTGTAGTTGGACACAATTCCTTTATTTTATTTTTATGTGGTGCTGAGGATCGAACCCAGTGCCTCACGTGTGCTAGGCAAGCGCTCTGTCACTGAGCTACATACAGCCCCGGCCCCAAATCTGACATTTTTTAACAGTTCATTAGCTGCATTTATGTATTGAGGGATGGGACCCTCGTGTCCCCGACTCTGCCATGTTTTGTACAGAGAGCTGTCATACCTTAAAACCATTAATATCCCAAATAAGATTAATTTCCTCTCCTTGTCAGCCATCTCTGATCCTTTCAGCTCAATGACTACCTCCTCCAAGAAGCCTTTCATAACCATTCAATCACCAATACTGTAATTACTTTTTATTCTTCTTTTCACCAACTAGTCTTAGTCCATTGAGAACAGAGATTGTATCCTTTCACCTCTAAATTCCTAGCACCTAACATGGTTTCTGTTACATGTAATGCTTATAAATGCCAAAATGAGGGAACAAAGAAATATTAGAAGATGGAGGAAAGAAAGAAGGAGAATCAGAGACTATTCCGTGATTCCTATAATCCTGGTTAAAATTCAGACTGAAGCATAAGGGCATATCCATGTTATGGTTTCAATCCAGAGAAAACTAATTTCCTTAAAGACATACACACTCCTAAAAAAATTCACTATATTCAAACTGATGCATCTATCTTTTGGGAAAGTGCATTCATATACTGTTAAACTTCATAACAACTTCAAGCTATTTCCAAATTAATGTAACAACACTTCATAAATGCCAAGGTATTTTAAAAGTATTAAGTTTAAAATACATTTGGCCTTTGAGACCTTTATAGAATCTATTTATACTGCATTGAAACAGGAAGGTAATATATAATGGCCTATAAAGTGAGATTTAAAAGGTAACTTGACTAAGTTATCATTCTTGGTGAAACAATGATAATATCACAAATACCACCTCACTTTACTTTGCAGGTGAGCAAATTTGCAAAATGTGAATGTATGTTTACAGGAGAGTAAAACAATTCGATTGCATAAATTAATCAATCTGAGAAACCACATTAAAAACATACCTAATTTTTACATGATTTTCAGTAAGTTCATATACTTTCAATTTTAGTGTAACCTCTGTCACAAAGCCTTCATAACAACTTTAAATGATAATCATTGGTGATAAAGAAAGGAAAAAACATTTAAAAGTTCATCATATTAGTATGTATCTACGCTTGTGCAGATTTAATCTCCTAGGAGTCAAAGGTGGTAAATAGAATAGAGAAAAGGCATATACAGTAAATATAAGCTATATATGCTGAGTACTGAGGAACAGTTTTTCATACTGCTTTAGGAAAATTTTACACCTTTTATAACATATGCTTTCTTTCCTTGTATTTTGCACCCATGGTGACCTCTTTAATACAGCTGCCCAATAGATGCCAAGAAATGGAGGCAGCTAGACAGTTAATCTAAAAAATACCAGAGCAGCATTCCCTGAATTTTTTTCTATGTGAGCATAAAACACATGCAGAAGCCCATAGTACATAGTCAACCCAAATGTGAGTAGAGCTGAACACAACGTCACATTGTAAGCAAATAAATGATTCATCTGACCCATATTGATTATACATGATTATTATTGTGTATATGGTAAATTTAATCATAAAGAGTAAGAAGACATATGTTTACTTTATTCAAACTGGATATTCATATTTCTTTTCTCCTTGTTAGATCTCCAATATCTGTGAAATATCACTATTGAACATTTTCACAGAAACCATTCACAAATTTAAGTCTTCTCACCTCCACTCACCCCCTACCAACACACTCATACTCATAACCTAGTATATCTCCTCACATTGCAAGTTGCATGGAAGACTCAAAGAAGTAGGGACTCTGGACTATAAAGCACTAGTTTATTGACTAGCTAGCAAGTCATGCTTGGATCATCACACTTGGAGGGGAAATCAGGGAAACAAGAGGATGGATCCTGAGTCCCCAAGGGGTAGAGTGTCTTAAGGTTGAGGCACCTTAAGACACTGTAGCAGAAGGGGAAGAACCAACTAGGTTGCAGTTCTATGAATAGTTAATAACCCCAGGACAAGCATAGACTGAATTTACCTAATAATGGGGATAGGCACAATTTTAAGAAAACTTCCTGGGCCAGAAATGGAGGAAATTGACAAGTTTCAACAATTCTTTGAAACTTCCTATCAATAATGCCACATCAAAGTACATTTGTATTGTTAATATAAATGAATTTACACTAGAGGGTAGAAGGAATATTACTGTTTTTCTAATCTGATGGCAAGAGGAAGACTTTTGAGAGCACTGTATACCTGAAGGTCAATAGGCTATATCTGATGGCTGAATGAACAGGAAGAGGTGACTATTTTTCACTGGTGAGAGTAGAACCAACAAGCCCAGTCATAAAAACAGTCTCTTTTAGAAATGCTACTTAAGCTATGCTTCTGATTTTTACATCACTCTCTTGAGCCTTGAAAAGTGAGCTATAGATTACTACTAGAAAGGGATAGGCAATGTGAGAGCCACTGGACTTTATCCAAATTTTTCTGAGAGTAAGAGGCCCAAAAAAGCCATTAATAGAAGAAATTGGTTTTCCTTCCATATTTGGCTGGATGAGAAGAGAGGGTGGCTTTACCAACTCTACCAGCACCTGGGTTCTGCATTCCACTACTAAAAAACCTGCTTTTCCCAAGGTAACGGCTAAGAAAACTGCAGACTTCTCCCTTAGCGTTCCATGTCATTCTCTGGAAATTTGGAACTGATTAGCACTTAGAAGAATCCAGATCATGCAATGCCTTATTCTAGGTAAGGGCACTCATAACCTACCATTCAAATAAACAAACTCATTCATACATGCATTTCAGGGGTGACAGACCCTGTACTCAGCAGAGCAGAACAATAAAAAGACAATATTTCAATCCTGCTCTGTCTGTTCAAGGGCATACTCAGAACCCAGTACCCTCATCGGAAATCCTTCTGCTCTGAAGCACCAGATGCCATTACTCTCTGGAATGTACCTTACTGACCCACAGTTGAATAACTACTTGTCACGATAACAGCTATGGTTTGGGGAATGCGTATTATGTAGTTACACACACACACACACACACTCATATATATAGTTACATATATATGTTATATATATTACATATACATAGTTACATATGTGTGTGTGTTTATTTCATTTGATCCTCAAAACAACTCAATGAATTAGAGATATAATTACTAGATTGTTTTGCAGACAGGAAAACAGGTTCATGAAGGCTAAGTAATTTGCCCACATCACATATCTAAGAAACAAACTTAGCCCTTTTATAAAAAAATTTTTAAAGAAATTTATTGTTAGTGATACAACTAAAGCTCTCCTCCAACACATTTTCTTCTTTTCTTCCTTCTCCTTCCCTCTCCAAGAGTAACCCAAGGTTGGAACATATATTCCTCTGTGTTTTTACAGATATATATATATATATATATATATAATATGCAGTATTACCTCTGTGATAAACAGTTATCAACTTTCTTCAAACTTCCATTTTTCACTTTGCATGATGCTTTCTAGAATTTCCTACATTGATACTTACAGATTAGTTCATTCATTTTTAGTTGCTGTTTAAGAGTTCACCCTTTCAATGTACATTTAGCTTATTTAACAGTTTTTCCACTAATAGCAACAGTTGCAATTAAAACAATATTGTCCATATCTGATGGCGTACACCTATTTAAAAGTGGAATTTCCCCCATGAAAGCATCTACAGTTTTACTAGATAATGTTTTTGTTCTCCAGAATGGTCTCATGAGTTTGTTTGCAAATACAGAGTTTCTGTGTTCCAGGAAATTAGTGAAGAGGGTCATCTTAAACGTGATGGCACAGCTAAGACTAATACTTAAGAAAGATAGTATAAGATGCTAAACTTAAATGTTCATGATAATTGCCCAATGAGCTTATAGAATGCAGATTTCCAGGTCTGGGCCCAAACCTTCTGGATTGGATTCTCTAAGGATAATATGTCAAAGGTTCACCAGTTGATCCTGATGCAGATGATCTGTAAACTAGACTTTGTAGACCACTATCTCAGCTATATTCTGACCACACTGTATACTAGATTTTTTTTCTTTAACCATATATTACACATTAGAAAGCAAAACATGTGGCTGCATTAACTTCTCCCCTTTGTCCATTACCATAGAATAAGTGCTTGGATTTTATGAAGGGCTGTTATAGAAAAGACATACAAGATTTGAGAGGGTTGAAGTTGTGTAATTGTTTCACTCTGTTGTATTCTGTGTTAAGATTCCTAATGAAATTAAGAAAATACCTTTTTAAGCTGTTTATTTAACCAAAAGCAGCCAGACAAGAAAAGGGAAATAACTTTATGCTATAAACTTTCAAAAGAAAAAAACCCATTCCCATAATTAATACTAAGAATAAGAAGGAGTATTTACAAAAGTCTGACAACTTTCACTAATTTCAGTTTATGACGATTTGACCTATAATGGTGTGTAAGAGTAAAATTTCCTAATTTTTCTTGGCTCGGTTTGGTAAGTAATACTTTCTAGGAAATTCTCAACTTCATCTAGATTTTCTGGTACAGTCTTTTATATTCTACTCTTATTATGTAGTGTCCACAGCATATGCAGTGATATTCCATTTTTTATTTTCAATATTGATTATTTAGACCTTTTATTCTTTGATAAGTCTTATTGGAGATTTATCAATTTGATTGACTTTTTGAAGGAGCAAATTTGGCATTGATGGTCCACTGCATTTTTATTTTGTGTTCTAGTTCATTAATTTCTGTTCTTACTGACAATATTGGACATTATCTTAGCCCTTTGCTCCCACCCTTTTGTGCTATGGCTAACTTTGAAAACACTATCCTGCTCTTATGTATCCCAAGAAAACACCTATCTCAATTCTCCTTCAAGGCAGATAAGTCCAATATCCATCCTTCATATTCCATAAGGCTTATCTATAATTCCATTGTTTTCCTGCCTCTGTTAAAGCCCTAGGTCCCTTCCACTAGAAATATTTCCTTTTTTTTTTTTTTTTTTTTGGTACTAGGGATTGAACCTGGGGGTGTTTAACCACTGAGCCACATCCCCAGCCATTTTTAATTTTTATCTAGAGACAGGGTCTTGCTGAGTTGCTTAGGAACTCACTAAGTTGCTGAGGCTGGCTTTGAATTTGCAATCCCCCTGTCTCAGCCTCCTGAGCTGCCGGGATTATAGGTGTGCACTTCCGTAACTAGCCAAGAATATTTCCCTTTCACTAGGAATATTTACTTGATTATAATAGCCTGAATAAAACCATCTCCTTAATTGACCAGTGCATTTTATCTTTTACATTTTTACTGTTTTCTTATTTCTACTATCTTTGGAATTTTTTTAACTTTGTGAATTTAGTACATTCAATTTCAACCATGTGTTCCACATATTGAAGCTAAAAAAAGGTGGACATAAAAGTAAAGAGTAGAATAGTAGTTACCAGTGGCTGGGAAAAGTGAGGGACAGGAGTAGATGGAGAGAGAATGGTTATTGGGAACAGGGGTGCAGCTGGATATTGTATAGCACAGTAGACTATTTATGGTCAAGAACAGTTGATTGTATATCTCAAAATAGCTAGTAGAGAATATTCTGAATGTTCACAACACAAAGAAATGATAAATGTTTGAGGTGATATGGATATGCCAATTACTGAGACCTGATTGCTATACATTATATACATGTATTGAAATATCACACTATACCCCATATGCATGTACAATTATCTGTCAATTAAATTTTTTTTAATTGAAAAATAAAAAATCGTTAATCTGCTGAAAGTAATTTGGCTTTATTGCAAGTGGTTCATGTAAGAGATACAAAATAAAATTGTTCAATCAAGAAAATTGACCTTTCTTCTTTTTAATATGGACATTTAAGACTATACCATTCCCTGCAGGTAGCAGTTTAGTTGCACCCCACAAGTTTTGATATGTGATGTATCCATTGTGATATCTTCTTTGATCCAAGGGTTATTTCAAAATCTATTTCTTAATTACAAAATGTAGGGATTTTTTATATATATTTTGTTATCGATATCAATGGCATTAAAGTTAGAAAACAAACTATGATTTCAATGTGTTCTAGTCATTATGACTCAATTCATAGTCAAGTTCATATATATTTGATAACATCTATTTTACAGCTTTTAGCATAGTATTCTATACCTTTTTAGTAGTTCAAATTTGTTCATTGTACAATTTGAACAAAAAAATTATAATATTGGATTATAATAAAATAAATACTATTAAGCAAATGATTGAATAAATATATAAATGGAGGGAAAGAGACAAATCTCCCATGCAAAAGAATTTGAAATAAATTATGAAGATACCCCACTCCAAAATAAAAGGACCATAACCCTTCACTCCTTGCATGCAGACTGGGCTTGATGACAATTTCAAAGAATAAAGTATGGGCCAGGTGCAGTGGCACACACCTGTAATCCCAGAAACTCAGGAGTCTGAGAGAGGAGGATTGTGCGTTCAAAGCCAGCCTCAGCAAAAGTGAGGCACTAAGCAACTCAGTGAGACCCTGTCTCTAAATAAAATACAAAATAGGGCTGGGGATGTGGCTCAGTTGAGTACCCCTGAGGTCAATTCCTGGTACCAAAAGAGAGAGAGAGAGAGAGAGAGAGAGAGAGAGAGAGAGAGAGAGAGAGAGAATNGGTCAATTCCTGGTACCAAAAGAGAGAGAGAGAGAGAGAGAGAGAGAGAGAGAGAGAGAGAGAGAGAGAGAATGGAAAGGGAAAAGTAGTACCTTCACAGTGGAGAAACTTGGAAGATGCTATGTTAACCAAATGACTTGAGTTAACATCACCAATGACAAGTCATGCTGAAATTATATACCTCCTGATCTGATGGAATAAGATGTGTAATTCACCACTATGGTAGTCTTTTCAAAATTCCATAACCCCAGTCTAATCATGAGAAAGTATCACATCAAAAATTCCAAACTGAGGGACAGTCTACAAAATACTTGACCATTCAAAATCAATAATAATGAAAAACAAGGAAAGACTGAGAAACTCTGACAGGTCAGAGTAGATAAAGAAGACAGGACAAATGCAATGTGTTGTCCTTGACTGAATACTGGAAAAAGGATATTAGTGGAAAAACTGAAATATCAATAAAGTCTATATAATCATTAATAGTAATGAATCAATGTTAAGTTCTTAGTTTTTATTAATGTACAATGGTTACTTAAGATTAGCTTTACTTATAATAGCCACAAACTAGAAACATGTCAAATGTTCATCAGTGATGGAATGTGTTAAGTATGTTGTGATATATTCAGACAATAGAATAGGAATAGTAGCATTAATAAAAATAACTATTGCCACACACAAAAACATGATTGAATCTCACATAATGTTGAATGAAACAAGACAGTTCCAAGAGTACTGTCCCTATTTGATTTATATGACATTCAAGAACAGGCCATTAACATAGTGTTAATGAAGTGACCATTAAAGTTCCTACCATCAAGAAGTACAATTTATTTTCCACCCCTAGAGTCTGAGATGGTTTTTTGACTTGTTTGAACAATGGAATGTAGCAGCCTATGTGATATTGTATGACTTCTGAGTGTTCAGCTATTGCCCTCTTGCTGCCCTCTTGCTGCCCTCTTGCAGCCCAGTCTAACCTCTTTGAAGATTAGACCAACATGGAGAGGCAGGCCCACCTGATCACCTGCCGCAGTCTGGCTGGGCACAAAATAACCGAGCCACCACAAAAACTTGTAGATTCCAACAGCAACTCTTTATTCCCGAACTCTCACCGGCACTCTACACGCATGTTCTGGGAAAATTACACTCCCTCCACTGGGCTCTGTGTACCAATACTCTCAGAAACCCCGTGAGAACTCAACGGGAACTCAAGGAGCGGGCGCCTGAGGCAGCAGGATACGCCCTATTCCCAGCAGGATCCACCCTAAACCTGGAGCCACCCTAATCCCTGAGCAGGGTCACCTTTCTGAACAATTTCAACCCCAAAATGCCATGCATCATTTCCAACTTGGCTATGGCTCTCAGCAATCACCAGCACCAACCACCATACCATGAGGTGCATGAGACCACCAAGAACACCCCAATAAAGATACCAAATGAATACAACAACATAAATGAACCCAAATGATACCAGCAGAATTGCCCAACTGAGCTCAGCCTAAATTTCTGACTCATATAATCATAAGCAACTAAAATAGTTGTTATTTTAAATCACCAAGTTTTGAAACAGTTTGATAACTGAAACAAAGCTAGAAGACAGAAAAATGGTTACCACTAGGGTGTGGATATTCACTGAGAAGGAGCACATGAGAGCCTTTAGAGGTGCTGGATATATTTCATATCTTGATCTGAGTTGTGCTTCATAAAAGGATATGTTTACAAGCTAAACATGTAAGTATTTGTTATGGTTTGGATGTGAGTTCTTCCCCAAAGGCTCATGTCTTAAACAATGCAAGAACATTCAGAGGTGAAATGGCTATGTTATGAGAGCCTTAACACAATCAGTGGATTAATCCTCTGATAGGGATTAACTGAGTGGTAACTGAAGGTGGGTAGGATGTGGCTAAAGGAAGTGGGTTACTGGAGAGGTGCACTTGAGGTATGTATTTTGTATCTGGAGAGTGGACTCTCTCTCTCTGCTTCCTTATCATCATGTGAGCCACTTCCCCCTGCCATACTCTTCTGCCACAATGTTGAGCCTCACCTAGAGCCCTGAGGAATGGAGCTGGCCTTCTATGGACTCAGACCTCTGAAACTGTGAGCTCTCAAATAAAGTTTTCCTCCTCTACAATTGTTCTGGTCAGGTCTTTTAGTCATGGCAGCAAAAAAAAAAAGCTGACTAAAACAGTATTTACATAAAAATTCATCAAGTTGTACACTTAAGATTTAAGCATGTTTTGAATACTATATTCCAATAATCTGTTTTAAAGGCAAGGCCCAGTTTGGTTTGTCTCTAAGTTTGGTAGGCACCCAATAATGTCCTAATCTTTGAAACATGTGAATATGTTAGGTTACATGGAAAGGGGAAATTAATATTACAGATGAAATTAAGCTTGCTCATCAGCATATACAGGGGTTAACATGGATTAACCAGGTGGACCCAATATCCTTAAAAATAAAAGCAAGAGGCAGAAGAGTAGAATCAGAGATGTGACTACAAAACCAGAGAAACACAACATTACTGGCCTTGAAGATGGGAGACTATGAGTAGCTAAGGAATGCAGATGGCCTCTTGAAGCAAGAAAAGTAAAAAGATTCTCCTCTAGAGTAAGCCTACGAACACCTTGATTTTAGCCCACAAAATCCATTTCAAACTACTGAACTAAAGAACTATAAGATAATAAATTTATATTAAGCCAACAAGTTTGTGGTAATTTGTTATAACAGCAATAGAGGGAAAAATGGGTCACTGCTGCAAAGAAACTGACGTTGATGCATCTTATTGCAGTTTATTTTTTAAAATTTGTTCTTATCAGTTATACATGATAGTAGAATGTATTTTGACATATCATATATACATGAAGTATAACTTCCCATTCTTGTGGTTGTACAGGATGTGGAGTTACATTGGTAATGTATTCATATATGAACATAGCAAAGTTATGTCCCATTCATTCTACTGAAGTTCCTATTCCAATCACCCCTCTCTTCCCCACCTGTTCCCCTTTGCCTAATCCAATGAACTTCTATTCTTCCCCTCCCTACCTTCCCTTGTTTTGTGATAGCATCCACATATCAGGGATAACCTTTGGCCTTTAGTTTTGTGGGACTGGCTTATTTCACTGAGCATAATATTTACTTCCATCCATTTACTGTCAAATGTCATAATTTCATTAAGGCTGAGTAATATTTTGTTGTGTAATATACCACAATTTCTTTATCCACTCATCTGTTGAAGGGCACCTAGGTTGGCTCCATAGTTTAGCTATTATGAATGAGCTGCTTTTAAACATTGATGTGGCTATGTTACTATAGTATGCTGATTTTAAGTCCTTTGGGTATATACCAAGGAGGGGGATAACTGGGTCAAATGGTGGTTCCATTCCAAGTTTTCTGAGGAATCTCCATAGTACTTTCCAGAGTGGTTGCACCAATTTGCAGTCTCATCAGCAATGTATGAGTGTACCTTTTCTCCACATCCTCACCAACATTTGTTACTTTTATTCTTGACAATTGCCATTCTGACTAAAGTGAGAAGAAATCTCAGTGTAGTTTTAATTTGCATTTCTGTAATTGCTAGAGAGATTGAACATTTTTTTCATATATTTTTTGACCATTTGTATTTCTTCTGTGAAGTGCCTGTTCAGTTCTTTTGTCCAGTTATTTATTGGGTTATTGTTTTTCTTTTTTTATGTTACATTTTTTGAGTTATTTATATATTCTAGAGATTAATGCTCTGAGGTGCATGTGGTAACGATTTTCTCCCATTCTGTAGGTTCTCTCTTCACATTCTTGATTGTTTCCTTTGCTGTGTAGAAGCTTTTTAATTTGATACCATCCCATTTATTGATTCTTGAGTTTACTAATTATGCTTTAGGAGTCTTGTTGAGGAAGGCAGTTCCTAAGCCAACATAATGAATATTTGGGCCTAATTTTTCTTCCAGTAGGCTCAGGGTCTCTGGTTTAATTCTTAGGTCCTTGATCCACTTTGAGTTAAGTTTTGTGCATGCTGAGAGATAGGGGATTAGTTTCATTTAGCTACATATGGATTTCCAGTTTTCTCAGAACCATTTTTTGATGAGGATATCTTTTCTCCAATGTATGATTATGGCACCTTTTTCTAGTATGCAACTATTTATGTGGGTTTGTCTCTGTGTCTACTATTCTGTACCATTGGTCTTCATGTACGTTTTGGTGCCAAAATCATACTGTTTTTGTTACTATAGCTCTGTAGTATAATATAATGTCTGGTGTTGTGGTGCCTCCTGCTTCAATTTTCACACTAAGTATTGCTTTGGCTATTCTGGGCCTCTTATTTTTCCAAGTGAATTTTATGACTGCTTTTTCTATTTCTATGAAGAACATCATTGAAATTTTAACAGGAATTGCATTAAATCTGTATATTGCTTTTGGTAATATGGCCATTTTGAGAATATTAATTCCGCCTATGCAAGAATATGGGAGATCTTTCCATCTTCTAAGGTCTTCTTCAATTTCTTTCTTTAGTGTTCTGTAGTTTTCATTGTAGAGGTCATTCACCTATTTTATTAGATTGATTCTCAAAATTTATTTGAGGCTATTGAGAATGGGATAGTTTTCCTAATTTCTCTTTCAGCTGATTCATCATTGGTGCATAGGAATGCAAATGATTTGCAGGTGTTTTATTTCCTTGATGAGTCTATTTTTGGTATCAGGGTGATACTAGCTTCATAGAATGAGTTTGGAAGTATTTTCTCATTTTTTATTTCATGGAATAATATGAGGAGGATTTGTGTTAGTTCTACTTTGAAAGTCTGGTAGAACTTGGCTGAGAATCTGTCTTGTCCTGGGCTTTTTTTGTTGGTAGCCTTTTGATGGTGTCTTTAATTTAATTGCTTGAAATTGATCTGTTTAAATTTTCTATGTTCCCCTGATTCAATTTGAGAAGGTCATATGTCTCTAGAAATTTGTCAGTGTCTTCAGATTTTCTATTTTGTTAGTGTATAAATTTTCAAAATAGTTTCAGATTATTATCTTATTTCCCCAGTGTCCATCATGATACTTCCTTTTTCAGCATGAATTTTAGGAATTTGAGTATTTTTTTCTCTTCATTACTTTGGCTAAGGATTTATCAATTTTATTTATTTTTTCAAAAAACCATCTTTTCATGGACTGGGATTGTGGCTCAGTGGTAGAGCCTAGCAGGTATGAGTCACTGGTGCTTGATTCTCATCACCACATATAAATAAATAAAATTGGGCTGGGGATGTGGTTCAAGTGGTAGTGTGCTCGCCTGGCATGTGCGGGGCTCTGGGTTCAATCCTCAGCACCACATAAAAATAAAAATAAAGATGTTGTGTCCACCGAAAACTAAAAAATAAATATTAAAAAAAATTCTGTTTCTCTCTCTAAAAAAAATAATAAAGAAAGAAAGAAATTGAAGGTCCATTGAAAACTTTTTGTTTTACTGATTTTTTGAATTGTTTTTTGGTTTTAATTTCATTGATTTTGGCTCTGATCTTAATTATTTCCTCTCTTCTGCTTTTGGTATTGATTTGTTCTTTTTCTAGGGCTTTGAAATATACTGTTAGGTTATTCATTTGGGAGTCACTAAATATTTTTTTTTTCATGAAGGATCTCAATGCAATGAACTTTCCTCTTAGAAATGTCCTCATAGTGTCCCAGAGATTTTGATACATTGTGTCACTCCTCTCATTTACTTCTAAGTTTTTTTTTTTATTTCATTCCTGATTTCTTCTGCTATCCATTGATCATTCAAAAGTGTATTATTTAGTCTCCAGGTGTTAGAGTAGTTTCTATTTTTTATTTTATTGTTGAATTCTAACTTCATTTTATTATGATCTGATAGAATGCAAAATATTATCTCTATCTTTTTTTTATTTACTAGAGTTGCTTTGTGGCCTAAGATATGGTTTATTTTAGAGAAGGATCCATGTGCTGCTGAGCAGAAAGTGTATTCAGCCATTTATGGATGAAAGATTGTCTTTGTGTTTGTTAAGTCTTGCCGCAGTCTGGCTGGGCACAAATCATGAGCCACTCAAGCAGGAACAAACTTTATTTCCGAACTCCCCAGAACACCACCCATGCAACCCTTTCAGGAACACCACACATCAGCCGGAACTCCCTCCACCGGAACTTCACCAACCAACCAACGCACTCTCCCGGATTCCCACAAGAACTCCAAAGTATATGCTATGATATGCTTTTGTATTCAATTCGCCAGGATTTTATTGAGGATTTTTGCAACTATGTTCATTAGAGATATTGGTCTGTAGTTTTCTTTCTTTGAAGTGTCTTTGTCTGGTTTCGGGATCAGGGTGATGTTGGCCTCATAGAATGAATTTGGAAGTTCTCCCTCTTTTTCTATTTCTTGAAATAACTTGAAAAGTATTGGTATTAATTCTTCCTTGAAGGTTTTGTAAAACTACGCTGTATATCCATCCGGTCCAGGGCTTTTCTTGGTTGGTAGTCTTTTGATGGCTTCTTCTATTTCCTCCTTTGTTATTGGTCTGTTTAAATTGTGTGTATCTTCCTGACTCAAATTGGGCAAATCATATGACTTAAGAAATTTATCGATATCTTCACTATCTTCTATTTTATTGGAATATAGGGTTTCAAAATAATTTCTAATTATCTTCTGTATTTATGTAGTGTCCGTTGTGATATTGCCTTTTTCATCCCATATATTGGTAATTTGAGTTCTCTCTCTTCTTCTCTTCATTAGCATGGCTAAGGGTCTGTCGATATTATTTATTTTTTCGAAGAACCAACTTTTAGTTTTATCAATTTTTTCAATGTTTTTTTTTGTTTCAATTTTGTTGATTTCTGCTCTGATTTTAATTATTTCTTGCCTTCTACTACATTTGCTGTTGTTTTGCTCTTCCTTTTCTAGGGTTTTGAGATGAAGTGTGAGTTCATTTATTTGTTGTTTTTTTCTTTTATTGAGGAATGAACTCCAGGCAATGAATTTCCCTCTCAAAACTGCTTTCATTGTGTCCCATAGATTCCGATATGTTGTGTCTGNAATTGTGAATTAAGGTAAATTCATTAGTTTCATTAGAGACCTACAGAATTTGATGGCATGTATAGAATTGAGGTTTGAACTTAGGATTTTATGTTGAGGTCGGGCGCTTTGATGGTATGGAGGTTAGTATATGTTAGCTTCTTTGAGTGGTTGCTCCAATGCAGGCGGATATTAACAAGAGAATAGACAAGAGTACTTGGGGGTAGTTAAGGGCTTAGGCGGACTATGGACCGATTCGTAGTATTAATCTATTTGCATTTAGTAAGTTGTACATAATCTGGGTGGTCATGCTTAAGAGGAAAGATGGGGAAAAGGTAAGGAAGCAAACCAAGAAAGAGAGAGGGAGAGAGGAAAGAAAGAGAAAAGAATAGAAAAGTAAATGATAATAAAAAAATAATAATAAAATGCAGTAAAATAAAAATTACATTTAAAAAATAATACTATAATTGTAGAAAAGAAAAAAAATTAAAAATTTTAAAATTAAAAAAAAAAGAAAATTAAAAGAAAAAAGGGACACTGTTAGGCTTCAATTTTCTTCGCTTCCAGTAGGTGGTGCTGTGCCTTCCGGGCCAAGATTTTGCCCTCTGGCTGTAGGATACAGTCCGTGTGAGGCCACTCCCTCCTCCCCCCACTGGTGTCTCTCAAAACCTGTTAGCTTAGGTTTATTCCTGGTTTCTAGTCCCCTGGCTTCTCCTGTCAGCCAGGCTTTTCCCAGTGTGATACCTCTCAGCAGTTTAAACTGCACTTTGTGCCTGCAGTTTCCTGGACGTGGAGTGCGGCTTTTGGAAACCGGCCCCTTATTGTTTTGATTCCCTCCGCTAGCCCCTCCTCCTAGAGCTGGCAAAACAGGTTTCATTCTTGCCGCTGGTGGAAGGGAGGAGTTGGGGGTCAGGTGCCTTTACCTTTCCCCCACACCTCTACTCACGCTCACTCTGTTAATCACTCCCCCGGAAAGCCGGGGAGAGATTTTATGTGATTTCCCCACTGTATGGGGGATGGTCAAGATGTCTCAGACCTGTTCTATCGCTGAATGAGCTGTGATCAGTCGAAAACTGGCAATGGTGATGTCAGCTCTCCAAGATGGTGGCCGCTGGCTTCCTCGGTGGTCTGACCGGTGTGGAGAACAGAACTGGACCGCTTCCTTCCCCGTCTCAGACCCAGAATTCAGCACTGAGCATAGTGAGGGCATAGCCGGCAGGAGCCCGCAGAATCAGCAGCGCCGTATCTCTGCGTTGCTAGCTCGCCCGTTTCTAGGGACGCCATTTCCCAGCGCGCGCCGCAGTCTCTAGCAGCGGGGCGAGCTGCTGAATAAGCAGCTTGAATCTCCGGGCGGACAAATCTCTCGTGATTGAGCCCCAGTAATCGATTCTCGGATGATGGAAATCCTTCCTCTAGGTTTCAGTGCACCCCAATTTTGCTGGAAATTCCTAACAAGATAGCGTTTGGCCGTTCTAACTCGTCATTCACCCTCGCAGTGACACGGTACACGGGGGTGATACACTCCATTCGCCGCCATCTTCCGAGTCTCAGGCCTCCTAACTTTGAATCTCAGGACAAAGCAGTTGGAAGTTCCTTCCTTGGACTTCTCACATTCTCATTCTCTGTCCAGATTTCTGCATATGTAACTGGTAAACACCCACATAACTCAAATCATCTCTCAAAGACCTTGTTATGATTGGATATGAGGTGTCTCCCAAAAGTTCATGTGTGGGACAAGGTGATATGATTATGGGAGTCATAATCAGTGAATTAATCCATTTGCTGAATTAATTTCAATGGTTAAGTGGTTGCTGTAGCAGGTAGGGCATAGCTGGAGGAAGTAGGTCATTGGAGGCATGACTTTTGGGATTATGTTATTCCTGGCTCCTAACACTTGAGCTGTCTCTGCTTTCTGGGTGCCATAAACTAATCAACTTTCTTCCACCACACTATTCCACCATAATGTTCTACCTCACCTCAGGCCCAGAGCTATGAGTTGGCCAACTATGAACTGAACCTGTGAAACCATGAGCCAAAATGAACATTTCCTCCTCTAAATTGCTCTTGTTGGGTATATTACTCAAAGCATTGAAAAGTTGACCTAAACAGATTTACTCCAGGATACCTGTTCATTTCTGCCTGTATGGAAATTAACTGGCAGCTCCCTTCTCAAAAGAGGAAAAAAAATATCTCTGATAGGACATCCCACTGCATGCAGAACACTAGTGCCAAGGTTATTAAGATGGGTTATATTAAAAAAGAGCTATTATCAAGGAAGTTTGTCAAACTTAGTTTTTAAAATTAAATATATTTTCTGAGGGACTACTCACCTTGCTTAATTTACTAAATGACATATGCCCCTCTAAGGTGAGGTAAAGAGAGAACTTCCATAAATATATTTGACATAGTATCCCTTTTCTCCTAAGAACCTTGCAGGGCTCATTTTAACAGAAAGGGGTTTGAGGAATGCTTTTCTATACAAATTAAACACTTACCAAGCTAACTGAGTCATTAGTTTATCTCCTTTGCCATTGAAATTTACAACCATGAAAGCTGGCACACATCAAAGTATGAAGATTTTCTTTGTCTCCATAATTTTTCCCTTTCCTTGTTCCTTTGCTCACATATATACTCTATACAGAAGGACAGCAGCTTAGGGTGTTATAATCAAATCTACACTTATTGGGTGAAATGTGATGGTGATTAAGATATCTAGCAGTAATCAAGCACTCACCCTGAGCCAACAAGCACTGGTCTAGGCATCTGTCACATACCATTCCATTTCAAACCATGGCCTACTTTAAATTATACTCTACATTTATAATACAAAAAAAACTTTAATTTATGATTAGTAAATTTCAACAGACACAACTGATGGTAAATTCAACATCTTTTGTCATAGAGTAAAAGTATTTCCAGTGGCACGTCTCCACCCAAGGGATTATGGATTTACTTTTCTATATATAAAATAAACAAACCAAAAAAAAAGCTTAATTGTAACATGTTGAGGATAAGTTCAAACACCTGGCAGTTTTTCCATTCAAATATACATCAGTGAATGACTGATAATACTACAGTTCAAGAAAACTAAGATTTTTGTGGGAGGAAGCTGGAAGCTGATTACTCAAATGAGCTCTAAAGCAAATGCTAGGGGAAATATGCTCTCAGCGTCTGAGGGTATTCTCATGGCATAAAATATTTCTATAAACACATGTAGAGGATGTTTAACTATTGGAATATTGAACATGGAAAGAACTCACTTTTATCCTTTATACAGAAAAGTAATAATAAAACCATTATGATAGCTGTTACTCCCATCAAAAATATCTTTGACACTCAAATTTCTTTAGGCTTCTCCAACCTGTGGATATTATAAGAGTTCAATTAAATATAATCACCAATTTTACCAGTTCTTGCATTCAGTACATCAAACTACAGCTTTCGTCCATTAAGGTGATTCCAGAGTATTTCTAGGTGCTCGTAGAGAATGAATACAACCATAACCACAAACTAATCTAACTAGCTATCCAAACAGCTACTATGAGGTTTTGGAGGATCTTTATTCTATTGATAAGTTCCCACTTCACTCTCTTAGCTAAACTTCATAGCATATGCCCAATACCACTGTCTCCCACCCCCTGCCACTGGTCATCTCCCACTCTATTTCACCAGGCTCCTCAATATCTCACTGCATCTGAAGCACTGAAGTCCAGAGATGTCAAATCGTCATGTTGCTTTGCTGAAAATTCGGGGAAAAGACTGCTTGTATCCTATTATCTTTTTCAGTGAAAGGAGGAAAAGTTGGGAGTATAAATAAACTAAAGTCTCTTTCTTAATGGGAGCATATAAACATCACTTTTCATGATCAACTACTCAGTCTCAAATGGACAGGATGACAAACTTTGATGCTGTTTTCCTTAAAAGTAGTTCTGACAAGAGATGGGGAAACATGGTGGAATAGAGGCACACAGCATTTGTCTAAACATCCACAAGAAAGAACCAAAGCAACAGGTGTTTAGCTACATGTTGAGGTCAGTGACTATAGAAAAACACTGGAATTCAACAGTAGAAATGCAGAAACCTGGGGAAATACAGAGTCCTGAGATAACAGCATGCCAAAAAAGGCAAAATAATCCTGCATCTATCATCTGGCCCCAGGGCTGGAGAGAAGGGAGAATCTCCTCTCCCTGGGGATAAAGGTGAGACAGAATCCTGCAAGCTTTGTGGGCACAGGTGCTGGCAATTTGCAGACTTGAGCCTAAATGGATAAGAGTCCTGGGATCTATGGTAAACTGGGTCTGGACATGGAATTCACTAAGTTTTGTGCCAAACTCTCAGGATGCTGTAGCCAGGAGTCATCTTGAAATAGTACCTGTTATATGTGCATAGACTTCTCTAGACCCCACAGACATTCCACTATACTGCTTCAGTGTAGCTGCCTCAAGAGACAGATATGACTTGGTGTGGTAATTCAGAGAAACCTGCTAAAAGTACTATGCTGTGTGGAATAGAAGGTGCAACATGGAGAGGAAAGGAGAGAAAAATCCCTATAGAATCAAGAGACTGCAGAACCTGCTCTTTTAAGTCCTGGGAAGTACCCATCATTTATGTTCTTGGACAAATGCCAGGACTGAGGTGCCAGGATCAAGTGTGGTAGCTGACATGGTTTCTGCCACCCCTCTCTCAGCACAGAACTTGGTGGTTACACAGATACCCTACCCACAGAGGCATCCTAGGACAGTAACAAACAAACTGCCATGACTCCAGATTTCGCCCCCTCCCTCAGGGCACACAGTTACTTGATACATATCAGATACATAACAACTGAAATACTCAAGGGGAAGAAAAATTCCTGGCCAAAGCTCTTCCCCTGGAGTGCACAGCCTAAGAAAGTCCAGAAAGAAATTTTGCTCAGCATAGTCTGTATTACATTCTTTTTCAAAAAAAAATTTAGTAGTAAATGGACACAATATCTTTACTTTGTTTATTTATTTTTATGTGGTGCTGAGGATCAAACCTAGTGCCTCACATTTGTGAGGCAAGCACTCTGCCACTGAGCCACAAACCCAGCCCATGTATTACATTCTTTCTCACCTTAGAACACCTCAGCTGAAAAGGAGTTTATGTTTTTTATTCTGTTGTTTTTGCAAGGCTGGTAATCCAGCCCAGGGCCTCATGCATGCTGAGTTGGAATACAGCTGAGGGGAACTTTGCCTAGCTCCAGTCATAACCTACTCCTACTCAAACCCTGGAAGGCACTTCAGCTTTAAAAATTGGGAGTAGAAAAGCCAATGGCCATTGATTTTTCCACAGGTATGGACAGTGGTGGATGCTAGGATTCTGAGGTCCCACTCCTGGGCAGATAGCCCACAGTTTCAGCTGAGAGGAATAACACAACTTTTGCTGACACCACAGCTCTGTGTGTCTTTTGCACCAGTCACACCTGCATCCTGTCATATTGCACATTGATGACAAGACTGGGTGTGAGTGCCATAGATGATGTGCTGTGATTCCTGCCTTTTTCGCTTCCCCATGAAGCACCTGGACCTGCATCAATTAGATGAATAATTGAGAACAAATAATTAGAGAACAAGTACTTCTGTTCCATTACCACTACTAGAACAGCCAATACCAGAAACATTTTCACATAACAGAGCCAATTTCAATATTATCAGTGCCTGTAGGAATCTTCATCACCGTATAGGGTCTACCTCTCCCATTAGAGGAGTAAAAACCGAGTGTGTTCCCCATATACTTTGCTATCTATACTACACATGCCTGAATTGCTAAACTATTTCACTCTTGCATGAACTATAGAAACAGTGGTTCTCTACAAGTCAATCTCACTAATCACAGTCAAAGAAGTTACAAGGAGATTACACAGTGGTGCCAAACTAGAAACTGAGGGCTGGAGTTGTAGCTCAGGGGTAGAGCACTTGCCTGGCACATGTGAGGCACTGGATTCAATCATCGGCACCACATAAAAATAAATTAATAAAACAAAGATATTTGTAAAAAACTAGAAAATGATACCCCAAGACACATCATCCAGACAAAGTTGCTCACTAAGAAATTTATCTTGTAAAAGCAGTAGACATTCATCCCAACAGATACACAAATCTCAACATAGAAACAATTAATATGAAAAACAAGGTAATATAATAACTCCTGATGTTCATAACTCTCTAGTAGCAGATTCTGAAGATATGGATGTAGAAGTAATACTTGATTACAAAAGAATCATTTTTAAAAGTTCAATGAGATCCAAGAGAATAAACAGTTAAATGAAATAAAAAGACAATGTAGGATATGAATGAGAAATTCAGCAAAAACAGAGATTTTGTTTTAAAAAATTCAATCAAAAATCTTGGAAATGAAAAGCTCAGTAAGTCAGAAAAAAAATCAGTTGAAAGCCTCAATATATTACATCAAGCAGAAGAAAGATTAGAGCTTCAAATCAGGTATTTTGAAATATGACATTCAGACATAAATAAAGATATAAAAAATGAGGAGAACATCCAAGATCTTTGGGACAAAGAACAAACATTTGTATTATTGGCATGGCTAAAGAAGAAGAAATAAAGGGTAAAAGCATAGAAAACCTATTCAATTAAATAATAGCAGAAAAATTCCTAAATCTTGGGAAAGACATGGATATCCAGGTTCAGGAGGCCTTTAGAACCCAAAGTAGACATGAACAAAAAGGAGCCTCACAAAGACACATTATAATCAAACTATCAAAATTTATGTACAAAGAAAGAACTTTTAGAACTTCAAGAAATGCAAAGTCATATTTAAAGGCAAAGCCATTAGACTAACAGCAAATTTCCCAGCAGAAACCTCAAAGGCCAAGAGAGCATGGAATAATGTATTTCAAGTCCTGAAACAAATTATCTGTTAATATTAATATGCCTAGCAAGGCTATCCTTCAAAATCAAAGAATAAATAAACACTTTCCAAGATAAACATAAATGAAGGGAATTCATGATCACCAGACATCTTACTAAACATCTTACTAAAGATGTTTATTGGAGTCCTATACCCAGAAGTAGAAGAAAGATAACTACTGCCATTGTGGAAACATAAATTCCACTAGAATAGATACACAAATGAGAAATAGAAAAGAATAAAATGTTATCAATAAAACAAACCATTGAGCCTCAAAGATGAATAAAAGGGAAAGAAAGAAAAAAACTAAAATAAAATAAACAAAATGACAAAAAGAGGTTCATACCTTTCAAAAATAACTCTAATGTAAATTGGCTTGATTTTAACAATTAAAAGATGCAGACTAGCTTAATAGATTTAAAAAAAAAAAGACCCAACAATAAGTTGCCTATAAGAAATTCATCTCGTGTATGTTTTTTAAAGACTTAAAATGAAAGGATAGAATATAATATTTGAAGCAAATGAAATACAAAAGCAAGCAGGAGTAGCTATGCTTACACCCCAAAAAAATATATTTTAAAATGAAAACAGGAGATACCAAGTTTGTCACTATATAATGATCAAACGATCAATTCATTAAGAAGACATAATGATAATAAATCTATGTACACCAAATGTCAGAGCACCCAATGTTAAAACATACTATTTTGACCTAATGGGAGAAAGACGTTTCAATACAATAAAGGTGGGGAATTTCAATACTCCATTTTCACCAACAGATATATCATCCAGACATAAAATCAATAAGGAAACTTCAGATTTAAATTATACTATAGATTAAGTGGACTTAACAGACATTTACAGAAATTCCATGCAACAGCTGCAGAACACACATTCTTTACATCAATTTGTGTAACTTTTTCTACAATACAACACACATTAGGCCATAAAACAAGTCTTAACAAATTTTAAAAAATCAAAATAATATCCTACATCTTTTCTGATAACAGTAGAATGAAACTAGAAGTCAATAGCAAGAGAAATCTTAAAAATTATACAACTACACTGAGACTAGATAATATCCCTTTGAACAGTGGGATATTGAAGTCAGAAGGGAAAATTTAAAATTTCATGAAACAAAAGATGATGGAAATATAACTTACTAAAACCTGTAGGATATAGAAAAAGCAGTAGTAAAAAGAAAGTTTGTAACATGAGTGCCTACATCAAATCAGTAGAAAGATCTCAAATAAATAACCTAATAATTCATGTCAAGGTCTTAGAAAGGCAATATCAAACTAAACAAAATCAGTATAGGGAAAGAATTGATAAAGATCAGAGATGAAATAGAGACTAAAAAATAAGGCAAAGGATCAGTGAAAGTGTTATTTCTTTGAAAATATAAACAAATTGACAACCCTTTTGCTAGACTAACCAAAAAGGAGAGAGAACCCAAAGAAATAAAACCAGAAGTAAAAAAAAGACATTATAAGTGATACCAGAGAAATTCAAAGGATCATTAGGGATTATTTTTAGAAACTACATGGTAACAAATTGAAAATTTAAGAAATGTTTATGTGATCTACCAAAATTGAAGCAAGAGAATACACAAAACCTGAACAGACCAATAAAAAGCAATGAGATTAAACTAGTTAACAAAGATTCCTAACAAACTAAAGCTCAGGACCAGATGGATTTTGCCAAACTTTTAAACAATTAATACCACTGCTTGTTAAACTATTCCATGGAATTGAAAGGAAAACACATTGAAATTTGTTCTGTTAAACTATTCCATGGAATTGAAAGGAAAACACATTGAAATTTGTTCTGTATGGCCAGCATCCTCTGCTACTAAAACCTGACAAGAGCATGGCAAAAAAATAAAAACAAAATTATGGACCAGTATCCTGATGAACATAGATGTAAAAATCCTCAACAAACCAAATTTAACAGCACATTCACAATATTACCATGACCAAGTTAGTTTCATTCCATGGATGCAAGGATGGTTCAATATACACAAATCAATTAAATGTAATATAGTACATAAATAGAAACAAGAATTAAAATCTTATGATCATCTCCATAGATGCAGAAAAGTATTTGATAAAATTCAACATCCCCTCATGGTAACAGCTTTGAAAATAATAGGTATAAAGGACATACCTTAACATAATAAAGGTTATATGACAAATTCATATCCAACATAATATTGAATGGGGAAGAGCTGAAAGTATTTCTTATACATTCAGAAACAAGACAAGAGTATCTAACTAATACGACCCTTATTCATTATAGTCTAGAAATTTTAGCCATAGAAGTAAGGCAAGAGAAGGAAATCAAACATATACAAATAGGAAAGAATGAAGTCAAATTATCACTGTTTGCTGATGATATGATCATAGCAGGATACCAAAACAATATGTAAAAGTCAGTAGCTTTTCTACATGCCAATAACAAATTTTATGAAAAAGAAACCATAAAGGAAATTCCATTCACAATAGTCTCTCTCTCTCTCTCTCTCTCTCTCTCTCACACACACACACACACACAGAGAGAGAGAGAGAGAGAGAGAGAGAGAGAGAGAATCCTAGGAATAAGCTCATTGAGAATGTGAAAGACCTCTATAATAAAAATTTTAAAACACTGAAGAAAGAAATTAAAGATGACACTGAACAGTAGAAAGATTTCCCATGTTCACAGTTTGGGAGAATTAATATTATTTAAAAAATCAAATGTAAATGCCATGATTTTATTCTCTTTTATTGCTGAGTAAAATTCCATTGTGTATATATGCCACATTGTGAATTGAGCTACTATAAACATTGATGTGGCTGTGTCCCTGTAGTATGCTGTTTTTAAGTCCTTTGGGTATAAACCAACGAGTGAGATATCTGGGTCAAATGGTGGTTCCATTCCCAATTTTCCAAGGAATCTCCATACTGCTTTCCATATTGGCTGCACCAATTTGCAGTTCCACCAGCAATGTATGAGTGTACTTTTTCCCCCATATCCTCGCCAACATTTATTGTTGTTTGTCTTCATAATAGCTGCCATTCTGACTGGAGTGAGGTGAAATCTTAGAGTAGTTTTGGTTTGCATTACTCTGATTGCTACTCAGCAATAAAAGAGAATAAAATCATGACATCTGCAGGTAAATGGATGGCATTAGAGAAGATAATGCTAAGTTAGCCAATTCCAAAAAAAAAAATGTCGAATGTTTTCTCTTATATATGGTGGCTGACTTATAGTGGGATATGGAGGGGGAGAATGGGAGGAATAGATGAATTCTATATAGGGCAGAGGGGTGGGAGGGAAAGGAAGGGAGCAGGGGATTAGCAAGGATGGTGGAATGTGATGGACGTCATTATCCAAATTACATGTACGAAGACACGAATTGGGTGTCAACATACTTTATATACAACCAGAGATATGAAAGATTGTGCTGTATACATGTAATAAGAATTGTAATGCATTCTGCTGTCATTTATTTTTTAAAAAAATCAATAGATTAAAAAAATCAAATGTAAAAACATAATAATAACAAATGCTGGTGAGAATTTAGAGTAAAGGAAACCCTTATATACTGTTGATGGGAATATAAACTAGTACAGCCCCTATGGAAGTCAGCATAGAGGTTCTTCAAAAACCTAAAAGTAAAATTGCCATATGACCCCACTATCCCATTCCTGGTTATACATCCAAAGAAGTGAAGGCAGTATACAAAAGAGATACACGCATGCCCATGTTTATTGCAACATTATTCACTGTTGCCAAGATATGGAATAAGATTAGGTGCCTAGCAACAGAGGAATAAATTTTAAAATATGGTATATACTTATATAATGGACAATTATTTGGCCATAAAGAAGATTGAAATATTCTCTTCTGTAGTAAAATAGATGTAACTGTAGAATAACATCTTGAGCAAAATAAGCTATACACAGAAAGAGAAGTATCATGTGTTCTCTCTCATATGTGGAAACTAAAAACAAAACAAAACAAAAATAAATAAATATTGACAAGAAAGTAGAAGAAGGATTACTAGGGTCTTAGAAGGATGTAGGGGAGGCATGAAGGTGGGCAAAGGTAGACAAGTAGATGGACATGATTGTTATGGTTTGGATATGAAGTATCCCCCAAAAGATCAGTTTAAACAATGCAAGAATGTTCAGAGATGAATGATTAGATCATGAGAGCTATAATCTAATCAGTGGGTTAATCCATTTGATGGGTTAATAATTTGAATGAATTAATGGATGGTAAATGTAAGCAGGTAAGATATAGCTAAAGGCAGTCTCTGAGGGTGTGCCCTTGGGGATTATATGATCCATGGCTCCTTGCACTCAAGCTCTGTTTCCTGGCTGTCATGAACTGAGAAGCTTTCCTCTGCCATACCCTTCTGCCATGATGTTCATGAATATAACCTCTGAAACCATGAGCTCAAAATAAACTTTGCTTCTCTAAGTTGTTCTGGTCAGGTATTTGGGGCCCAGTGACAAAAGCTGACTAATATTCAGTAAACTATGAATGCCTACATGGGAATCACAATAAATCCCATTAATTAATACAAAAATAAACTTAAAATAAAAATATTAACAGAGTATCTACTCAAAAAGTAACAGCAGTTCCTGACCTTTTTTGTTTGTTTGGTTTGGTTTGGTTTGGTTTGGTACTCAGGATTAATCACAGGAGTGCTTAACCACTGAGCCACATCCCCAGCCTTTTAAAAATTTTATTTAGAGACAGGATTTCACTAACTTTATTAGGGCCTTGCTAAGTTTCAGAGTCTGGATTTGAACTTGGGATCCTCTTGCCTCAGCCTCCAGAGCTACTGGGATTACAGGTATGTGCCCATGCCCTGCACCTGAACTTTTTGTGCCAGGCACCCAACTTTGGCAATCTGGTGAACCCTGTAGGCTCTTACTCAAAATAATGTTATTAAATGCATAAAACAAAATAACTAGGATTTCAAAAGAAACCAGTTTCATTGAAATAGAATGATCATGCTATTTTTAAAACAACTTCTATCTGATAATGTAAATGTCTTTTTTTAATTGTGAGAAATAGAAAGCCCCATGGTCTGTTTTCAGAACATAGCCTTAATTGGATCCAATTATATTTTTAATTATAGCCCTTACCTTTGCCTGCCCCAATTTTTTTTTTGGGGGGGGGTTACTGGGGATTGAAGTCAGGGGCACTCGACCACTGAGCCACATCCCCAGCCCTATTTTGTATTTTAGTTAGAGACAGAGTCTCACTGTGTTGTTTAGTGCCTCACCATTGCTGAGGCTGGCTTTGAATTCACTATCTTCATGTCTTAGCCTCCTGAGTAGCTGGGATTATACCTGCTCTAATTTTTAAAATTAGGTAATTATGGAGATTGTACCCCAAGCTCCTCCAATTAGGGTGAAGGGCAGCACTACATTAGGGATATGAGCAGGTAGACTGCCCTCCCATGGGCACTTGCTTACAGATTCCAGTAGCACACCCTTCTGGCAGAAGTAAATGCCTTGCCCACCCACTTCTGAGCACATGTTTGATTTCCTGAGGAACCTCAGTATTTCTAATGTTAACGCATTGAATAAATGATCCAGGTCTCATACCACAATTCAAAGTAGTACACAAACTGTACTTGGGATTAAACTCAGAGGCTCTGTACACTTGAGCTATATCCCCACACCATTTTAAAAATTTCTGAGACAGGTAGGACACAATGGCACACAACTTTAATCCCAGAGACTCAGGAAACTGAAGCAGGAGGATCACAAGTTCAAGGCCAGCCTCAGCAACTTGGTGAAGCCCTATCTCAAATTAAAAAAATAAAAAGGTCTGGGGATGTGGTTTAGCAATAAAGGGCCCCTGGGTTCAATCTCTAGTACCAAAAAACAAAACAAAACAAAACAAAAACAGTAGTGCACTGAATAGAATATTTTGAGAAATCCGAAAATATTGTAATCTGATGTGAAAATATCTGATTTCTGTCCACAACAGAATCACAGATATGGCTAACATTATTGTTGTTTGTTGCCTATGTTCATAATTAGGGGAAAATTAAGTTTCAATGATGTACTTGTTTTCCCTTCCAAGCTCACAGACCCCATGAATTTTATTCATGGACCCCAGATAAAGAACCACGGCCTTAGAATACGTTCTCTTTGGGGAATCCTTACAGGGCCTAGTGCTAAAATACTTACAGCTGCCTATGTCTACAGCTCATTGCATACACCCAGCCAGGACACAAGCTGGGAACCCTACTATATTTAAATAAAATATTTTTAAAAAATACATTAGTGTCATTAGGATATTTCTAGATAATCATGTGCTCTCCTCAACTGGGTCAATTTTTTACCTGGCATTACCTCCCAGTCTCTAAAATTACTACCCCATCCATCCACCACACTGTGCATACAATGATCTTTTAAAATGAAACTATGATTTGTCACTCCCCTACTTAAAATTCTTGGCACTTTTAGCCCTCTGTCACTTTCAGAAAAAAAATAATTTCGTAAGCAGTGTCCTAAATATTATCCCACCTCCTCCCCAACCCAAAAGCAATTTACCCCACAATGTTTAAGGATCATTAAACCACATGCTTTTGCCTGTATACATCTCCTACCTTTGTACATGCTGCTACCTCTTCCCTGGAAGGTTTTCCCACCCCATCCTCCTCTGGAAATTTCTTTCTTGTGCTTTAAGATGCAGCTCAGGTACTAACTCCTCTCAGAGAATGTTATCAGGCCTTCCCTGGCCTCCCTGGGAAGAGTTTATTACTTTCTCCTATGTGCCACCCACTCACTGAACCTTGACTATACATATAGTGTGGCCTTATATAAAGTAGTTTATTGAATGAGCTAGACACAGTAGGGTGTAAGCAAAAAGCAATATAATTCTTTCACACCACTGCTTTACACCACAAACTCTGGGGAATCATTTTTCCCACCCCTGCATGAAATTTCAGACAGAATTCATACCTTTTTCAGTCATTCTCAGATATTAAAAAATTGTGCTTGTTTTTTAAGCATTAAAAATTCCAGTCAAGTCTAATACAGTACAGCTCCAATCTGTTGCCCATTTCTGAGCATCACTCCTCCCTGAGCTCAGGTCTAATTTAGCCAGGAAACTTGTAGTGCAGGAAGTGTAGGGAGCATGGTCAGCTTTCCCTAGTGGTCTATTTCTCACTCAAACACACACACACACACAAACACATACATAAACACACAGTGTTGCCTCCAATCCTGCCTCTGGGATTAGGAAAACAGGAAGGACTAGAAAGTAAGGAACAACAACAAAAAAATCTTTCCTTGACTGGCATTGATTGAACAGTATGTAAATGTCCAAAGCTGATACTTTTTCTTTAGGTGGTTCCTTTGAACCTCCTACCACAGAAGATCTCTCTAATGCAGTTTCCTTGATCTGGGTAACACTTCTGCTGGTCAGCCAATTTCAAATCCTCTGTCCTGGATTTCCATCAATTCATACCTCTGAGGAATCCTTTTAGGGGAGATACCTTATAACTTGATACAACTTTAACTTCCTATGATGGGGACTATAGTTGGCCTGCAAGAAACAAAGTTTTACCCACACATTGTCAGATATACAGCTCCCTGAAAATACAGCCCTCTTTCTCTTTTTTCCTGTGGTATCAGAGAGACTTCTTTTGTTTCTTTCTTTTTTTCTTTCATTCATTCATTCTTTCATGTCAAGCTTTTGGAGTGGTTCTGATATACCACCATTTCATTTAATGTATAAGAAACACTTCCTTCACTCTTCCATGAGGAGGAAAAACGTCTTAGCATTCCCATACCTCTCTTCAAAATTATCCATTTTAGCACTTTCCTTTCAATTAATCCCCATATACCTTTAAGGTAAGAATGGACTAAAGAGTCACAGACCACATTTTGGAAAATCATCTTTTTGCAAATTCTATACAGATGGTATGTCACATTTCTTTAGTATGAACAAGTCCTTAATACCCTTTGTTTTCAGCTTTACATCCTCATCCAAAACTGAACCAGCAGAAAAAGTTCCATTCTAACATCCATTCCATGGGATTGTATCTACTACTATTATATATGCCCCCTGATATAAGGAAATAAGTTTCATTCATGTTTATACTCCCAGCACCTAGCATAGCACTTAGTAGAGTACAGGTGCTCAAAACTATTGATCTTAGTTGAAGACAGTGGGAAAAGTACATCTGTTACTTCCAATCCCACCTATATTCCATTAAAATAAAAATACAATAATACATAGGGGAAAAATTCTAAGAGTAAAAACAATGAAAAGGAAATGGAAAAGTTTGCAAGCAATAGAGATCACAATGCATTTCTGGAAGAAGGAAAGTGGATGTGAGCAGGTTGGCAGTTTAAACAGATGGATAAAACCGCAGCCTAGAATGTTATGAGGAAGCTATAGAAGAGATGGGAGCCAGCATTCCTGGCAGAACCCTGGAGATATTCTGGGCTTTCACTCAGCAAGTACAGAAGAGAACAGGAATGCAAATGGGGCTTTAAACTGAGAAATTAATTGAAGATTTGTAAACAGAATAGTTACAGTGCCCACCACCATATTCCTACTAAATCCCTTGTTCACAGTAATATTTACTGGAATTTGCCAACAAACACTAGAGGACTTTTATCTGAAAAAAGATTAAGCTATGTAGAAAGTTAAAACTACCACTTTGAAGGCTAGGGATGTAGATTAGTGGTAGAGTGCTTGCTTAGCATGCAGGGGGGCTTGGGTTTGATCCCCAGCACCACACAAAAAGACTTTCACTCTGTATATTAGACTCTCAGAGAAATACTCATCTTACTAGGCATTTACAGGGCTCATAGACAAACTACAAATCTTCAATGAATTCACCACAAAACAAAACTGGCCAAACATCCCTACCTCATAAAGATTTACTGATCAGAAACCCCAGCCTAGGTTGTGGCTCAGTGGTAGAGAGCTTGCCTCGCACATGTGAAGCACTGGGTTCAATTCGCAGCACCACATAAAAATAAATAAACAAAATAAAGATATTGTGTCCATCTACAACTAAAATTTTTTTTAAAAAAAAGAAAAAGAAATCCCAGCCAGCGATCAGAAGGGAGAACTCCCTGAAAACCAAAACTGCCTTATGCAACAGCAAAGTGAAAACCCACACCAGCTACCCAGTAATTATTTCTTAGTACATTATGGTTTTACATAATTGAGGGATTCATTTTGACATATTCATAAATACATATAACATAATTTGCTCCATTTTCAATCCCCAGTACTATTCCCTTCCCTCTTCTCCTCTTTCCCCTGAGCTCATTTTTTTTACTCTGTTGGTCTTCCTTCTATTAATTTATTTTTAATCAATGCATTATAGTTATACATAAAAGTGGAATTCATTCTGACACATTCATACATACACACAGTATAATTTGTTCACTTTCATTCCACAGTTCTTCAACTTTTTGGTCCTTCCTCCCTCCCCTTTGATCATCTTCCTTTATCCCATTATTCTCTCTTCTATTCTCACAGCATTAACTTTTTCAAGATTGTGGAATGTAGTTAAAAACTTACAACAGTCAAGGAAGTGTTGGTAAAGAAGTGGTTGCAATGTAATAAAACAGGGATATAGCACTTTAAATTGCCTGCCTACCATCCTCCAACCTCCAGATCAGCAGAAGCAATAATGATGTCAGCCCAAACCCTTGGCACATATTATTAGTACCAGACAGTGCATTATAGATCTTATTTCAAAAAAATGTGGTTTTCCATTTCTATCTAGCTGTTGACCCACTGAATAACACAAGGGCTTGCCTTTATGTGACATGACTCAGTGAATCTGCAGAGATAGGGCACCTTCTTAGGCAGCATTTACCAAAAGTATTTAAAGGCACAAGTATTGAATGTAGAAGACTGTAGCGAGGAACTGTAGTGGAGACAAGCAACTGACAGACCAACAAACATGGGAAGGAAGAGGTTTGGAAAGGAGCTATGTGTGGGTAATTCTTTTTAAAGCTTCCAGATATATTGGTGGATTAATAAAGCTATAAGCATACTCAGACTGAATGAATGTGCAGAAAAAGCCAGAAAAAACTAAGCGTTCACTTATGATCTTCAGTTTCTGTACAATCATGAAGTGAAGGCAGAGGCAGAATTGTAAACAATGTAGCTGAACTTTAAAAGTATTCCCAATGCAAAGGCAATGTGTCAACACTGAGAGTAGATTTTTTTTTCTTTCTCCGGCTCCAACCATTTATGAAATCTTTCAAAACACTAATTACCACCAAGTTAATGGATCATGTACTTCAGTGATTTGCATGCAACAAAAATGCCCTGTCTATAAAAGTAATTTATAAAAATGATATAAATAGGAAAAGAAGAGCTCAAATTATCCCTATTTGCCAACAACATGAGTGTATATTTAGAAGACCCAAAAAACTCCATCAGAAAACTTCTAGAATTTCTAAATGAATTCAACAAAGTAGCAGGACATAAAATTAACACCCATAAATCAATTGTGTTCCTATAAACCAATGGCAAATCAGCTGAAAGAAAAATCAGGACAACTATCCATTCACAATAGCCTCAAAAATATAAAATTTGGGGGAATTAATGTAACAAAAGAGGTAAAAGACCTCTACAATTAAAACTATAGAACACTTAAGAAAGAAATTGAAGAACACCTTAGAAGATGAAAAGATCTCCCATGCTTTTGGATAGGCAAAATTAATATTGTCAAAATGGCCATACTACCAAAAGTGTCATATAGATTTAAAGTAATTCCCATTAAAATTTCAATGATGTTCTTCATAGAAATAGAAAAAGCAATCATTAAATTCATTTGGAAAAATAAGAGCCCCAGAATAGCCAAAGCAATCCTTAACAAGAAAAGCGATGCAGGAAGAATTGCAATACTGGACATTAACTTATACTGCAGAGCTAAAGCAACAAAAACAGAATGGCATTGGCACAAAAACAGACATGAATAGCAATGGAACAGAATAGAAGACACAGAGACAAACCCACATAAATACAGTTATCTTGTACTACACAAAGGAGCCATAAAATCATACATTGGGGAAAAGATAGCCTCTTTGATAAATGGTGCTGGGAAAACTAGAAATTCATATGTAGTAGAATGAAATTGAACCCTTATCTCTCACCCTCCACAAAATTCAAATTCGATCAATCTTAAAGCATTAGACCCGAGAACCTGTGCCTTCTACAAGAAAAAGTAGGCCCAACTCTCTATCATGTCTGCTTAGGAACTGGCTTCCTCAACAAGACTCCTAAAGCTCAAGTAAAATCAAGCATAAATAAATATGATGGTATCAAACTACAAAGCTTCTCCACAACAAAGGAAACAATCAAGAATGTGAAGAGGGAGCCTACAGAATGGGCGAAATTCTTTGCCACCTGCCTCTCACATAGAGCATAAATCTCTAGGATATACAAAAACCTTAAAAATGTAACACAAAAAAACCCAATAACTCAATCAATAAATGGGTAAAAGAACTGAATAGACACTTTACAGAAGAAATACAAATGGTCAAAAAATATATGAAAAAAAGTTCAACATCTCTAGCAATTAGAAATGTAAATTAAAACTACACTGAGAATCTATTTCACTCTAGTCAGAACAGCAATTATCAAGAATACAAGTACCTGCTGAATGGAGTCTATGTAATTCCTTAATTTCTTTCCAATAAATTCTTCAACAATTTTAGAATAAAAAAAAGAATACAAGTTCCAAAAAATATTGGGGAGGATGTGGGGGAGAAGTTCACTCACACATTGCTGGTGAAACTGCAAATTGGTGCGACCACTCTGGAAAGCAGTATGGAGATTCCTCAGAAAACTGGGAATGGAACCACCATATGACCCTGTTACCCTACTACTTGATTTATGCCTAAAGGACTTAAAATCAGCATACTACAGTGATACAGCCGTATCAATGTTTATAGCAGCTCAATTCACAATAGCTAAGCTATAGAACCAACTTTGGTACCCTTTGGCAGATGAATGGATAAAGAAATTGTGGTACAAATATACAATGGAATATTACTGAGCCTTTAAAAAGAATGAAATTATGGCATTTGCAGGTAAATGGATGGAACTAGGGAATATCATGCTAAGTGAAATAAGCCAATCCCCAAAAAGAAAAGCCAAATGTTTTCTCTGATAAGCTGATACTGATCCATAGTGGGGCTAGGGGATAGGGAAGAATGAAGGAACTTTGGTTTGTGTAGAGGGGAGTCAGGGGAGAGGTGAGGTTGTGGGGCTGGGAAGGACAGTAGAAAGAGATAGACATTATTACCCTATATACATGTATGATCACACTAGTAGAGTGACTCTCAACTATGTACAGCTAGAGGAATGAGAAGTTGTGCTTTATTTTTGTACAATGTGTCAAAATGCATTCTATTGTAAAATTAATTAAAAAAATAAATAAATAAAAGAATTAGATCTTAATAAGTTATATTCCGTGTGTGTGTGCGCATGTATACACTCTAATGTCATGTATATTTAAAATTTTTTTTTAATTATAAAAAACACTAGAAAGTAATTTGGAATCCATTAAGAAACAAAGAATACCAGTAAATGTCACTACCTAGGTAAATATTAAATATATATATCAAAAATCATGTTATATATCTTAAAATCACACAATTTTATGTCAATTATAATTCAACAAAGCTAGGAGTAAATCTGATATTGTTATGTATTTGGTTTGTAACTCCTTTTTTCTATGATTTAAAATACTAATGAACCCACTTGAATCAAAGTGAGAAATATGATATATCAAGAACTATGTAATGTTTTGAACAACCAACAATAAAAAATTAAAAAAAAAATACTAATGAATAAAACAATAATTATAAATATATGCATATGTACACAGAATGTTTAAGACGTAAATTGTGATAATATTAGCATAATGGGAGAAGTGTGGACCTGTTTAGCAGCAGAGTTTTACATATAATTTTTGTACACTATTGAAGCCAATTTACTACTGATTCAAACTTGTTTGTTATAAATTTGTCAGTTGTTAATACTCAGGTAACTAAAATATATATACAGGAAAAAAGTTAGAAAGGACTCAAAATAATACACTAAAAAACTAAACATGAATGAAGAAATTGAAGAACAAAATAAATATGAGACATATAGAAAATAGCAAAATCACAGAAGTCAAAATTACTTTTTAGTAATTTTATTAATTATAAAGATATTAAACTGTGTAATTAATAGAGAGTTAGAGAATGGATATAAACATATGGCCCAACTCTGTGCTGTCTCTAAAAGTGTAAGGATGATAAAAGATGTTCCATGCAAAAAGAATTCCACTGCAAGTAGTAACCAAAAGAGAAGCCAAAAGAGAATACCAAAGTAGTCTTTAAGTCAAAAATTATTATGAGACAAAGAAATTATTATGAGACAAAAATTATTATGAGACAAAGAAGTACTTTACTGAGAAGTCAATGCATCAAAAACATATAACAATTATATATGCATCTACTATCAGAGACCAAAAATGAATGAAACAAAAACTGACAAAACAGACAGTTCCACAATAATAGTTGAACTGTTAAATTCCCCTTACAAAGCATTAGACAAAACATTTTTAAGAAAATAAACATCAAAACTATAAGCCACCTAGAACTAACAGACCTATACAGAATATTTCATGCAATAATAGCATAATTCATATGCTTCTCAAGGCCATGTGGAATATTCTTTGGGATAAACCATATAGTAGGCTACAAAACAAATTTCAATGAACTAAATTCCCTTAGATGTTTCCAAGTGAATTTGTAAATATATTTAATTTTCTTTTAAAATACTTTAAATGCCCTTAGCAAGCACTGAACAATTAAACATTTCTAGTAAAATAATAAATGAATAATAAAATAATAAATAAATCTTGTCTGTGTGGATATCCTACTATTGTTTAGAAACTTAGAATTTTATTATTCCTTTCAGGCCAATACTACAAATCTAAAATCAATTACTCAATGGAAATCATAAAGCTAATCTGATACTTTTATGTGTCCAAATGCATTAAACATTACAAATTCTTAAAATACCATATGAATTTCCTCAGTGATTTAAAAACTACCATTCCTGAACTGAACATGAACTGGTTTTATTTAGTGATTTAGTTGGTAATGGGACACTTTATCACTAAGCTACATCCCCAGCCCTTATTGAGACAGGCTCTCACCTTGAACTTGAAATCCTCCTGCCTCAGCTTCCCAAATTGCTGGGATTGGGCCACCAGGTCTGGCTGGTTTTATCTGTTTCATGATTTCTGTACTCAATCCTAAAGTTTCGAAAGTTAAAAAGATAAACATATGGAAGTAAGAAATATTTTCCTAAAGTCGGGGTCCCCTTCACAAAGGATTTAAGTTGTTTACTGACAAAAGTTGGGGGAAGGGACCTGAGATTCTGCTACTTTTCACATCATCAAGGGACAAGTTGAACAGTTTTTCTAATGACATCATGAGGGCAAGATGGGGAATAGGAGTTCATGGGCAAGACCAAAGGAGCATGGAGAGGGTCTTCCAATAAGGTAATTTTGAAGTTCATAAAAGTGCTTGTGGACACAGCAGGGAACCCAATCAGACACTTTCAGACTAGTGCTTCTAAGTGGGGATCCAATAGGAAAATGAAAATAGATGTGTGGACACAGGGTGGGCAGGATGGTGGACAATATAAACTAGCAAGGAGACCCTGGATAGGAGAGGAGATAAGGAAAGGAGGAAGTTCCAGGGATCATAAAAAAGAACAAGCCAAAACTTTCCCCCACCAGAGTCCTGGCTCCAAGACTCTTTCTCTTTAGAGAAGTCTGTTACTGTTGCTTTTGCTTGCTTGCTATCTTTGTTTTTCAATTGTTTACTGAATGGAGACAAAAAAAAAAAAAAAAAAAAAAAAAAAGCCTGAAGTGGAGAAAATAATGCTAAAAATGGCTCAAGAAGCAACAGAAAGGTAAATGTCATTTGACCTCTACTGTCATAATATGTGAGAGAAAACACAGAGGTGGTAGTTGTAGAGCAGTACTTTTCACCATATATAACCTTTCTTTTTAAGGAAGTTCTTTCCTGGAAGATTTTCTCACCTAAAACCTACTGTGATCTTTCATATTCAATTTCTCTGGTTTGTTCCTTGGGGAAAATATGCAGCAGTGTTTTTGGACTCAGCACACAGACCAGATGATTTGGCTCTGTGGCGTAGAATCATTTTGGAATTTTTCCCTCCCTAGAATGAGTAGCAATAACAGCAACAGCAATTAATCCTCAAGACGCTTTTAAGCCCATTTGGGGTTTGAGTTTTTCTATTTATTTTTAAATGACTCCCAAATTACCTGCTTTCTGAGGTGGCAGAAGGAGCAACTGTTTTCTCAGTTTTTGTGTGGTTTACTATGAAGTTGCTAAAAGTGAAGAAGGTGGCCAACTGAAAACTTGAGTGTCAAATACCACAAGTAAGAGACACAGACTGACTAACGTAGGTTGTTTCACAGTGATATTTACAAAATGTAACACAGTGAATGTAGGCCAGATGTGGAAAAGGAGATAAACCAAGACTTGGTGTTTTAACTAGTATGAAAAATGCATAAAGTTACTTTAGCTTTCAGATAAGAGGAAAAGGTGTTATAACTGCCAAAAGGGGCTTTTACAGAAGTTTCAAATAGAAAAAGACAAGATTGAGGGAACTTCAAGAGCCCAGCTGGGTGTTTTCCAAGGGCACTTTTGGGGTAGCAGCAGCTTAGAATTTACCATTGTCTGACCTCCGGGTCTAAGGTTCCAGGAGCCTTATTTTGTTAGCACATCCACAGTAAATGCAATTTCCTCAGAAGTCTCACTGTTCATTCAAGAGTGTTTGTTAAAATTATATGTGTCAGACTTTGTGTTCTAGGCATTAAAATGGAATAGTGAGCAATATAAATATTAAGTCTCTCCTGATGCGCACATTCTGCCTTCAATTAGGTTAGTACACTTACAACCTAAATATCTGATTTTTCAGATTTGTGAGGTCACACAATCCCAAACAACCAAATTTGACCATTCATGCTACTTAAGAAAACCTAACGCTGGGGTTGTGGCTCAGTGGTAGAGTGCTTGCCTAGCACATGTGACGCACTGGGTTTGATCCTCAGCACCACACTAAAATAAATAGATAGATAGATAGATAGATAGATAGATAGATAGATAGATAGAGTCCATCTACATCTAAAAAATATTTTTAGGAAAGAAAGAAAATCTAGTCATTTACCCAATTTCTCTCCCAAGGAAAATCCTTAAAGAATACTTACACAGCACTTAGATCCATCCTAGTTACCCAGCACACAGTAGGTACTCAGTAAATGATTTTTATGTACATGAATGAATTTTTTAAATCCCTTACATTTAGATTTGCCAAGCGCTTTCATGGTCCTTCCATTGTAATTAATCACTTTACTGTGTGCTCTGCAGAATCTATAGCATTGTGGGGAATAACTAAGAAACAAGACCCTCTCCCTGCCTTCTGGTGGGTCATATCTCATTTGTGGAAAACATGAATATATACATTTGACACATAACTAAGAATCCAAAATGAGTGAGCAATCTAGAAGGACTCAATGGGTCATTTATTAGCCAGGTAAAGTCTCACATTTGGAAATGAGAAATCCTAACATAGCAAAGGACAAGTTTAATTTGAGTTATGCATAGTGCTTAGAGCCCACATTCAGACCCCCCTGACTGGAGCAGAGACTTGATGGAAAACATTTGGATTGGCCAGATGGGGCCAAATTCAGGAATTTGGGCTTCACTGGCAAATAGAAAGGAGCCATTTATGAATGGTTGTACAGAGAGAAGCATAATGATATTGCTAACATTTATTATGATTGAAGGGAAGAAAAAGTCAAATATTTCAAACTTCACTAAACAGAACAGAGATATTACTAATGGAATCAAGAAGATTTTTATTTTCACCTCAAAGGGATGAATCTTGAATAAATATATAAAAAGAAGTTGTTGCAATAAGATTGGGGGGTTGGAGAATAATCAAAATGCCTTTCAAAAATAAACTATTTCAGTCAGGTGCAGTGGCACATCCCTGTAATCCCAGCAACTCGAGAGGCTGAGGCAGGAGGATCGCAAGTTCAAAGGCATCCTCAGTCATTTAGTGAGGCCCTAAGCAACTTGGAGCATGTCTCAAAAAAAAAAAAAAAAATCAAAAGTGTGGTGATGCAATTCAGTGGTTAAGTGCCCCTGGGTTCAATATCTGGTACCAATAAGTAAATAAACAAACAAACTATTTCAGCAGAGAAAAAGAAAGTAAATTGGTTGAAAGTCTCTAATCTCAGGTTGTACTAGATTTCTAAATCAACTTTGCCCTAATATGTCTTTCTCACTACTTCTATTCAATTCAACAAGTACTAACTGATCACCAAGTATATGGTAGGTCTTTGTTAGGCACTGTAAGTATAGAAAAGAAGCATAGGAAGGTGACAATCTGATGAATTATGCTACTGTTGAGTGCTTGCTATACATCAGATTCCTAGCTTTCCATGAATTTAATCCTTTTAACCACCCTGAAAGCTAGATAGGACTATCTTCATTTTGTAAGAAATTAAGATTCAAAAAAGACTGAATTAACCCCAAAACTTATTAAGTTACTTGCCCTAATGTCACAGAGCCAGCAAGCAACCAATGGAACCAGGATTCACATTAAGGTCTGACTGATGTTCTTACTTTTAACTACCACTCCATTACCTAGGGCTTACATGCATAAGACAATTAAGGAACAATACAAGCTAATACCATTCAGCATTTCTCATTTGTGATTTTAGTGACTTTGTGATTCTGTAGGCTCTGTGTGACTGGAAGCTGGTAGAAGGGGACTGAAACGTGCTGTAGAATATTATCTTCGGATAACCTTTCTGAGGCCTATAGGTAGGTCAAGCAAGAGAGGGAGAATGTCACAAAATTTCAATCCCTCAACACCTTGACTTATTTCTCCCTCTCCAATTATTGAACCACACACACTTTCTAGCACCTTTCCAGCTCTATGCTTTCACCTTGACCCAATCTTACACAACCCAGATACGTGCCTTGCAGTGCTCTAACTTGAGACAAAACTAGAACACATAATAACTATATGAGATGGGGGATAGAATGTCCCTCATCTAAATAACACTTCTCTCAGCTGGGCTATTGATAGGAGACACAGAAGACAAGTCAATGTTATTATATTCACTGTCAAGTATCTGGAGCATCTAATCTAGTTCAGAGGCCTCTACATTATTTAAAAAGATATATGCACCCAAAATTATATATGAATTTATTTACAAATTACATACACATAAGTATATTAATATATTACATACTAATGATACAAACATACACAGAAATGTTTAAAGGATGGGAAAATAAAACTAGTGGTATTTAAAACAAGAGTATACTTTGCATAAATGATACCTAAGTAATTTTATCCTTTCCTAAAACTATTACTCAACAGAGTTTATTGAGAGCAATATGACTTAACATTGGGCCCTTAATTTTAAAATCCTATCATACAGCAATTTGAAAGACTTGTTCCAGATTAGGTGGAAATTTATTTGTTTTGGTTTGATTTGGTTTGGTTTGGTTGTTTGGTACTGGGAACTGAACCCAGGAGCATTGAGCTTTATCCCCAGTCCTTTTTATTTTTAGACAGGGTCTCACTAAGTTACCTGGGATTACAGCTGTGCACCACTGCACCACTGCACCACTGCACCTGGCTCTAAATTAGGTTATTTTGATACCAGGTTTTAATGAATCTTGGTTGAAAAAGAGCTCAAAGATACAAAGATAGAAACAGAAGAAATAAATCATTGTCTGTGCTTAATATATCATAATGCATTTTTTAAATATTTATTTTTTAGTTTTAATTAGACACAATAACTTTATTTTTCTTTCATGTGGTGTTGAGGATTGAACCCAGCACCCCGCGCATGCCAGGCAAGCACGCTACCGCTTGAGCCACATCCCCAGCCCTCATAATGCATTTTTTTTAAATTTCATCCTCCAATTATTTAAGAACATTTGTTGTAATTTATCTACTAAACTTCCTTATTTCTTGATGACAATCACGTATGCTTACAAAAAATCAGAAGGTATGGTATCTTAACATTCTTACCATAGGGTTTATAAAAATTCTTCATTTGGAAGAATTTTAAAGAGGTTAGCAATATTTCTTTCTAGCCAGGTGCAGTGGCACACACCCATAATACTAGAAATTTGGGAGACTGGATCATGAGGATCAAAAATTCAAGGCCAGCCTTGGCAATTACTTAGTGAGACCCTGGCTCAGTGGCAAACCTCCTGTGGGTTTAGTCCCTAGTACAGAAAGAGAAGAGAAGAGAATTTGATCAATTTCTAATTTTTAAAATTATACAGATACCGACACGCCGCCACTCTGCTGCTGCCATGTCTCTAGTGATTCCTGAAAAGTTCCAGCACATTTTGCGAGTACTCAACACAAACATGGATGGGCGGCAGAAAATAGCCTTTGCCATCACTGCCATTAAGGGTGTGGGGCGAAGGTATGCTCATGTGGTGTTGAGGAAAGCAGACGTTGACCTCACCAAGACGGCTGGAGAACTCACTGAAGATGAGGATGAACATGTGATCACCATTATGCAGAATCCACGACAGTACAAGATCCCAGACTGGTTCTTGAACAGACAGAAGGATGTAAAGGATGGAAAATACAGCCAGGTTCTGGCCAATGGTCTAGACAACAAACTCTGGGAGGACCTGGAGCGAATGAAGAAGATTAGGGCCCACAGGGGACTGTGCCACTTCTGGGGCCTTCGTGTCCGAGGCCAGCACACTAAGACCACTGGGCGCCACAGCCGAACCATGGGTGTATCTAAGAAGAAATGAGTCTGTAGGCCTTTTCTGTTAATAAATAGTTTATATACCAAAAAATGTATATTATACAGATACCAAGAGGTTTATTTTAGGTGATAAAGCAATGAAATCACATTAAAAAATTAAAAAGAAGGATGGTGGAATATGTTTCTAAGATGGGAGTCTGTAAGTTGCTGAGGCTGCCTTGAACTCACATTCCTTCCAACTCAGCCTCCATATAGCAGGGATTATAGGTGCAAGCCACCACACCAGGCTCTTCATTTTTAAAATACACTTATTTTTAGGAGTTAATTTTTATTTATTGCTAAAAATCACCTTGAATGGATAGTTTAAGTCTTTTTAATAGTATCCTCTGGATATTATACTACTACCAACTACTTAGCAAGAAAAGGTCAGCAAATTTGGAATATTTCTCTGTGTTCAAAAGAAAAAGTGTAATTTATCTCTAAGTTCAAGTTTTTAAAATATTTCCCCCAAGTTTACTAGTGAGCCCTCTGGGTTGTACAAAAGAGTTCCATGGTCATTCTCCATCTCCTTGCAAACTACTGAATATTTGATTATTTAAGATCATATAAGCCAGAACCTTCTCCCTACACAAGTAAACCACAGTTTCTTGCAGTGCCTTGAAAACAAAAAATACAGTGAGGACTTTGCTGAAAACTGCTTTAAATTATGAAACACCCACTCTTTCTTCAAGGTGCTGGCAGACATGTGTGACATGTCTAGCAGAGATCCAAGTGAGTAGGCAATGCCAATCCAAAGATGAAGAATTAGCAAGGCTTGGGGCTGGGGTTGTGGCTCAGTGGTAGAGTGCTTCCTCACATGTGTGAGGCACTGGGTTTGATTCTCAGCATCACATATAAATAAATGAATAAGATAAAGATCCATCAACATCTTAAATTTTTTGAAAAAAAAGAATTAGCAAGGTTTATTTTTTTGTTTTTAGATAAAAATTAAGTATAAATTTTAATGTTTTGATGAGGCACAGTGGCATATACCTGTAATATCAGCCACTCAGGAGGCTGAGGTAGAAGGATCACAAAATCGAGGCTAGTCTCAGCCACTTATCAAGACCCTGTCTCAAATTAAAAAATAAAATGTTGAGGGTGTAGCTCAGTGGTAGAGTGTCCCTGAGTTCAATCCCCAGTACCAAAAAAATAAATTAAAATTTTATTGTTTTCCCCATACCCAAATAGATCATCTTGCATATTCTCTAGGAGTCCAAACATCCCCCACTTTGGAGACCATTGGCCTAAGATAAACCACCACTAAATGTAAGCCATGAATTTTAAAATCAAATGAGTAGCTGGGTGGTAAAGTCTAAATGAGTAAATGGGTGATTTAAGAGAGTTGAGAAGCTCCCTCACTCTGTCAAGTAGGAGAAGACCATCCCAGGTCTATTCAGAAGTGGGCTAGAGAAGTCAAAATGGGATCAGTGGCTAAACTTAATATTATTGTATACTAAAAACAGTATTTTTAATTCTATACTGAGAAACATACTTATGAGAATTAATTCTAAGAAAATAATAAGCAAAGAAATTGCATATAGAATACAACACATTTAAATACAATCTTTAGTGATTGTTAACATTCCCTTGGGTAGTGACAGTACTGGGCATTGAACCTGGGGTGCTCTACCACTGAGCTATATCTGCAGCTCTTTTCATTTTTTTAATTTTGAGACAGGGTCTTGCTAAATTGCCCAGGCTGCCTTTGAACCTAGGTTCCTTCTGCCTCAGCCTCCCAATTATCTGGGATTACAGGTGTGCACCATTTGAAACATTTTCTATTGACTCAAAACAGTCTCCCATTTATTAACCATCACAACAAGTCAATGAGATAAAGACTGATCCCTACTTTACAAGTGAGGAAACTGAAGCCCAGAGGGAAGACAATTTTCCCAAAGACACACTCTGACAAAGTGGCAAAACTAAACCTAAAATGCAAGTGTTGCTGTCTTCATCCTGTCCCCAGCCTAACATGCCACTCAGTAGTGCCCATTCTGGGAACATCAGCTCAATTGGAAAACAAAATGAATGAATTTCACTTGAGGAACTCCTGTATTCTTCTTCAGTTCCTTGCCTTCAAATCCTAAACCAAGCAATATATCCTGCTTCCCTGACTTTCCAGACATTATTAAACCCCCTGAAAATGTACAATTCACTGTCTGCATTCCTCAGTCCTCCAAGGGCCAGGAGCAACTCTGGAAATGCACTTAGGGCACAAACACCATGTGCAGCCTGGTTTATTTTCATCTACAATGTATGCTTACATTTATTCCTCCTACTGGACCATACAAGACTACTAAGTGGCCTGAAGGCCATTTTAGGGGATATGCAGTGCTTCCTCTTAGCTACCACCTAACAGCCCTAAGTCTGAGAGGCAATGCACAGAGTAAAAACTGCTGTAAAATTTTATCATCTACCACATATGTGGATAGAATAAAGGTGAAAATATTCAAATTCCTTTGGCTTTAGCACTTTGAAACTTAATGTAGCATCCTTCATAGAACTAATTTGTTCTTCAAGGCAGCTTATTAATGGAAAAGAGAAATGAAATATTCCTAAGGGAGTCATTTAAGTATAGATGAAGGTCAGCTAGTCTTTCCTTTAAAAAGTATTAATACCTCAGCATGGAAAAAGCAGCATTGCACACATTCAACAAATTTATTTCCACTTATTTTCTGGTGTATATACAAACATATGCATAGATGTATATGCATATGTGTGTATATGCACAAAAAATAAACATACAAGAAAAAGTAGTCTTAATGATCAGGGAAGCTATACAGCATCACAGAAAGATACACATTAAACTGACAGTGTGAACCTGGGCAAATAATTGTTTTAGCTTCCTAATCTTTAAAGTGTCAAAAATAACTCCTACCACCATTGGATTATCAGAAGGATAATATGAACCAATACAAGTTAAATGCTTAGCACAACTTCCTGGCAATTGGCACTCAATAAATGTTAGATTTTTTTAAATGATGACTATTATCATCATCATTATTAATATTGATACTATTACTATCATCATCATTATTATTGCACAAGCAAGAAGCTTAAAGACTCATTTCTTCTGGAATGAAGTGAGAAAAGCCTATGTTGTCACTACAAAAAATTATTAGCCTGGAGAAGACTTGAGGAGCATGGTCCAATAGTCCATGAAGGGATTTAACAAGAACAATGCTGAGAAATTGTTCTCAATGTAAATGAAACAGTGGCCAAGGAGAAATGGGCAAATCTAAGTAGGAGAGACATAGTTGGAAAAAAGAAACTTTCTCAACTTCTCTGGAAATTGAACAGACAACCAAGAAAGCTAACTGGGTCCCTAGATACTACCTAAAAGTTACAAATACAGCATTTGTCCAGCATAAGTTAGTTCTAAAGGCCCAAGAATTCTATTTATGAATCTCTAATACATCATATGCCCACAAGCTATAATGGGAAATTTTCATTATCAATCTAAAGGAAAATCATACCAGAACCCTGGTTTCTGCCCTTTCACCAAAGCCAGTTCACATAACCACAGCAGCAGCTCTCTGCCCCAGCACCATAAAGAGCACGATCTCCAGTACATCTTCCCAGCACCATTATCACTTTCACCTTTAAATGTCATCATCTGAAGAAATTAATGGGCACATTAAATTTTCCACCTGCAAATGAGAAAATCCAATTTTTTCAGATGACTCAGGCTGAGAAGTAGTATGAATTTTCCATCTAACAATGAACTCAGAAAAGTCAATACCACACCCACATGAAGTTTTATTGATTTTCTTTACCCCAAGCCAATCTAAAAAGTGCATTGCTCTCTTAATACAAAAGGCTCAGTTACAGAATCACCAAAATGAGTGTTGTAAGCTAAACTGGCACTTTAATGTCAAAGAGGTATGACCCTAGATTTTAACATCTGTGAGCTCTTTCTATATAGCTCCAATGTTCTTGTATAGTCTAAGGATTGGACAAGCCTCTGAACTGATTTTCCTTGTGTATTTCAAATAGCCAAGCCCAACATTTACTGGAATCCTGCCCATCTTCATAGCTTCTTAAAGTATATTTTCCTCCATTTTCAAAACAAAATGTATATGTTTCCCCCAACTCAGTGAGGTTGGACTGATTGCTAAAAATAACTTGGAAAGAAGACTCAACAGACAATTTTGAGAAGGTCAATTTTTAAGATACAAGGCAGGACCATATCCAGAGTACAAGACATAGATGGCACAATCAGAGAGCTCACAATCATCACGTCATTTCCTTGTAAAGGTGGTTTTTATCACATGCACCAGACAGCCCTGCTTCTACCAAGATTATTTCTAGAGAAGTGACACTCCTCTAACAGTTAACCTGTCTGTTCCCATCAATGGGATTCACACCCCTGACTTTGCCCCCACTTTCTGTAAGGGCTGTCTGGAGAATTTTTGGAAAGCTGTTTGAGATGCTTAGGCCAAGGATGCCTCAGGTGCCATACTCTTGAGACCAAGCAAATCTCCACAGTCAACCTGTACCCCAGCTGATACTATGGAGGCCTGCCATCTTAGGGAATAAACTATTATAGGCACCCAGCATGTAGTCAATGAGCTGGAATATGTACATATGTATAAAATATTACCATTCTGATCTGTATTGGGCTAGCTTTTTGCAAACACTGACTCCCAGCATGCATGCACATGAACACACATACACATACCCACAGTCACAGAGACCTATTCCTGGATCCTACTGTTCCTCCAGTTCTGCCAGGCTAAGTAGATAAAATGTTCCACATTAAGGATCTTATAGCTGTTTCCAGCTTAATGGGCTGGTGTCCCTTCCCCCTGCTCAGCTCCCTCTATTTTAAAGAGGGTCTCTGGGAATAAAACAATATTTTCTTTCTCTAATGGAAAGTTCAGGCTTTGAGGCCTGCCTGTAGGGGAAGAATTTGGCAAAGGAAGATCTTTTCCCCACACCCTACAAATCACAAGTCTTGGGTGACTGCCTACTCCCTCAACATAAAGCTGGCTCCAAGTGTAAACACACACATATGGTGTCCAGCTGCCTCTCACTTTAGAGTCAGAGACTTGGCCTTCCTCTTGTCTTCCCCAACCTACATTCCATCACCTCCTCATAGATCACTGATGGGAGCCATATGTTCAGAATTTACATGCACTGTATTCATAATGGAAAATTCTAGTCAGACTTCTGCAATAGATATTTGGATGTCAACTTTGTTAAATTTCTCTGGACACAGAGCAAAACCATTTGGCAGCCGTCTGTCTCTCCACATCTTATAAAAGTAAAATAATTTTTTTGCACTTAGGTAGACTGCCTTCACTAGAGATTCTGAAGACTTTCACAAGTATGTGATTTCCTTTGATCAGTTTAGATGAATAGATCACTTTCAGAGGTGAAACTTAAATCTACTTTTCTAAATATATTCCAGTTTGTCCTCACACAAAAGTATATATACTACACATACAAGTAATGTGTCATTCAGTTGCAGAAGTCTATACTTTATATAGACAACTATTTCCCCATGTCCTGATCTGTGCCAGTTTAGCACCTGCTTGGAGAGTGTCTTATGTGGTTCTCCAATTGTTTCCAATATGTTAAGCTGATCTTGCTGACCATATTGTAACAAGCTTGAGACCCTGGTCCACATATGATCTTCCTTATATAACCTACCACAGTGGAAGGCAGACAGAAGGAACTCTATAAAGTGAATGGTTGAATCAAATTATCTTTTTAATCTATTTCTATAAAATATTATGTTAGGGAGGCCATTTTAAAATAAATAAAATGAAGGCATGTAGCTAGGGAGAGAGTAGAGACAGGGGGACTTTTTTGGAGGGAAAGAGCTGTTCTGTGTCCACATAGTGGTGGCTACATGGATCTATATGTATGTTAAAACTCATAACTGTACACGCATCAGAAAACTGATTTTACTAAATTGTAATCTTTAGGATTAAAAAATTAAAATAAAAGCAAATGAATGAATAAATTCTACTTTTATATCCTGTTCTCTCACTAAACTTAAAACAATCTAATTACTTTGGTTTCTTACTCAGAATTGAGTGAAGTGCTCCTTTCAAGTCACCCTGAATTTCTCAATTTAAAGTTACATAAAACACCTTTTATATCAGGGACAATCTTCACATGAGTTCAGATATCTCTATACTCTTTAGTAAAGGCTATCTTCAGAATCATGCCAGAGGTTACAATATCCAAGCTGATCAAATGAAAATGAAGGTCAAAGAAGTCTATGAAAATGGCAGCCTAGAACTGGGGATGCAGTGGGGGGAGGTGTTGTTGGGTTTTGTTTTGTTTTGTATATTTTTTGGTACTGGGAATTGAACCCATTATCACTTTACACCACTGAGCCACATCCGCAGCCCTTATTTATTTTTAATTTTCAGAAAGGGTCTCACTAAGTTACTAAGGCACTTGCTAAATTGCTGATTCTCCTGCCTCAGCTTCCAAGGTCTCTAGCACTACAGCCACTGGGCCCGGTGGTTAAGGGGCCCAGAGTTAAATCTTCAGCACCACACACACACAAATAATAATAAAATAACATTTAAAAATAACTGGGGACAGTGGTGCATGCCTGTAATCCCAGCAGCTCAGAGGACTAAGGCAGGAGGATTGCAAGTTGAAAACCAGCCTCAGCAAAAGCAAGGTGCTAAGAAACTCGGTAAGACCCTGTCTCTCAATAAAATACAAAATAGGGCTGGGGATGTAGCTTAGTAGTTGAGTACTCCTGAGTTCAAACCTCAGTACCCCCAAAAAATAAAAGTAAAAATAAAAAGATAAAGGCAGAGGCAGGGCTAGAATGTGACTAGTGCATTTTAACTATATCATAAAAGTAAAAAAAAAAAATAGGAGTTTTCTATTTACCACAAAGGATTTGAGACTATATATATATATATATATATATACACATAATTATGTTAACTAAAATTTTAGAAAAGCAACAAAGCCACAGGAAAGGGTAGGACAGATACTAAAGCCATAGAGTCCTACATAGTTAATAAAGTTGGAGCTACAAATTTGGCTCTGAACAATCTGGCAGCCAAAGCCAAATGATCATGTTTCCACATGCTCATTTACCAGATTTGTATTGTCCGTAAGGAATAAAGGCATACCAGTTCCTCAGAATAAACAAAGATTTTCCTGGCACTTGGTTCTAAAATTTCTCATGTGAAGATGTCATATAGAGGACACTGAAAAATAAAGTAGATGAAGTCTTTAACAACATCCTTACACTGTATTTAACTAGTTCCTCAGGATTCTAAAAATGAATTCTATAAAAATATTACTGAATCAAAGAAGTTATGACTTTAGGTAATTTACCTCTCTTAGCTTTCTCCGCCTTCTCCACCTACTGAATTAGATGTTGAATTTATTGACCACCTTCTAGGTCCCTATCAGTTCTGACAGTCTTTGATTCTGACTTCATAAACTAAATTTTATTCTTCCACAACCTTGTATAATTTCTTCGAATCTTTTTTTGTTGGGTGTATGTATATATGCATGCATGCACATATCTTCAATGGCCTGGAACATTCAGTTTTCTTTCACATCCTCAAATGGAGCCAATTTCAGATATAGATATAACAGACAGCTTAAAATCAGATATAATTATTTAATGATTAAAAAGTCCTCCTCACCAGACACAGTGGTGCATACCTGTAATCGCAAAAACCCAGAAGGCTGAAGCAGGAGGATCACAAGTTCAACTTAATGAGATCCTGTCTCAAAATAAAAAATCAGGGACTGGGGTTGTGACTTATTGGAAGACTGCCTGCCTAGTGCATGTGAGGTGCTAGGTTTGATCCTTAGCACCACATATGAATAAATAAAAAATAAAGGTATTGTGTCTACCTACAGCTAAAAATATATTTTTTAAATTTAAAAAATAAATTTTAAAAAATAAAAAGGGCTGAGGATGTAGCTCATTGGTAAAGTGTCCCTGGGTTCAATTCCCAGTACAAAGGGAAAAAAAAGGTCTCAAAGACCACACATCATTACTTCCTCAAATATAAACCATAAAACCTTTTCCTCAGACCCAAATGCCTGAAATTTTGCCAGACTTTGGAGAAGGAAAGAAAAAATATCTATTCACTACCTACTATGTGCTAGTACTTTTACATGGATTGGCTAATTTATTCTTCACAACAATCCAATGAGTCAAGTATTACTACCCCATTAAGAAATAGGCTTCTTGTAAATTTGTACTCTGTCAACTTGCTAAACTGAAACTAGATCTCCAGGATTCCCTGCCCTATTCTCAATAGTTCAGCATGGGCCACAGAGATATATTGCATAAGACTTGGAAGAAGGAAGTGAAGCACTAGCAATTTTTTTTCTATACCCAGAAGATCAGTGGAGGGCAACTAGGTGCTGTTGCGGCTTAGGCGTGTTGTCTCTTCTCTCCTGGCTCTCAGTTTTGGCATAGGGCATTTTTCAGCCCACATCAACTAGTAAACCTGCTCCTTCAGCTTCTCTGGCTCAGAAGCCAGGTGATTGGGTCTGCAATGAAGTATACCAGCTTCTTCTTCAGAACATACCCAGCTTTGAAGTTGTTTGGCTTAGAGGCTATGAGAGATTGATGTGGGTTCCAGTTTGTGTTCGTGGGTTCCCACAGATCCTCATAAGTTCTAGTTTGGGCTTGCTCTCCCCCATTTCACATCCATTCCTCCCATCTGCCATGCCGACTTCAGGCCCAGCACCAGATGCAGAACAACAGCCTTATGTGAACTGTTAAATCAGCTCCCACAATTGCATAAGAATAAATCCTTTGTGTTTGATATCATTCTTAATGGTTCTGCTTCTCTGATTGAACACTGGATGATATTAGGCCCAATGAAGTAAAATTATTTTCCCAAGGTCACAAAGCTGGGATGCACAGTTACAAATCAAAATATGTCTCTCTGACTCCAAAGTCTTACCTAAGTAAAAAACTCCCTGTCACCTAAGCTCTGATGAGAAGCAGCACGAATTTTCCCAGGGAGCTAGTAAATAATTGTATCAAGACTCTCAAGCTCCCGCACCCCCCGCCCCGCACCAACATGCTTTATTTTCTCCCACTTAATATACTATATATATTGAACTACTATATTACTGATTGCCTGACCACCCCACCAAAATATAGCTCCATGAGGGCAAAAGGGCATGCCTGTTCTATTCACTGATATATCCCTGGTACCTAGAAAAATATTTTGCTCATAGCAGACGCTCAATATTTATTGTTGAATGAGTGGAAGTAAATCATAATGGCCAACAGGGACATCACTTTGAGATAATAAGAAACACTAAAATAATCCAAATTTAGTCAAGGAAAATTATAATAAATGTTCTGGACTTCAGTCTCTCTTCTCTTTTTTTTTTTTTTTTTTTGGTATTGGGGATTAAACCCAGAGGTGCTCAACCCCTGAGCCACATCCCCAGCCCTTTTTATTTTTTTTACTTTTGAGACAGGATCTTGCTAAGTTGCATAGGGTCTCACTAGATTGCTGAGGCTAGCCTTGAATTTGTGATCCTCCAACCTCAGCCTTCCAAGTCACTGGGATTGCAGGAGTGTGTCACCATTCCTGGTTTCCTGTCTGTCTTAAAGCAAAAGCTAATGGTGAGAATGAAATGATTAGATAGTGTCAAGAACTCAGATCACTGAAATGAAAAACTAACACCACCACCACAAAAAAATAATAATAATGTCTACGTGCAAACGAGGCATTTTTCACCTCTGGCCTTTCTTTATCTGCTCAGGAATCAAAACCCATAGGCCATAGGAAACAGCTCAGACATAGAATCAGACTGTCATGGCCAGAAGTACTTTAAAAATACATTTCATTTTACAGATGAGGAAAAGTGAATTTCCTAAGGTCACACAACTAGATCTGCGTATTCTGCTACCTAGGAACAAGAGATTTCCACTCTACTGTGACCTTGAGCAATTACTTAACCTCTCTAAGTGGTTAAGGGAGAATAATAATATCTACCTCAGAAATGACATGAGAATTAAACAATACATGTGAAGGATTTAGCACTGTGCCTGACACTAGTAAATATCAGTAAATGTTAGTTATTTTTCCCTGCCTGACACAAAAAGGTGAACATACCATAACCCATCAATACAAATCTCCTTATCTTCTCCTTTGTCCATATATACATACAACTTATATACTCTAAATCAGACTTTCTACTTGCTTAAAAAATTTTAAGATAAAAATTTCTGAAACTACTTTAAGAATCTAAGAAACTCCAATAAAAATGCAAACTTCAAAACCAGAGACACTTATTTGCTGAATAAACAGATTCATTGCTGGATTTCTTTAGCTAGTATATTCCACTGGCACATTTAAAATTGGAATTGTTTACCAGAAGTGCACTTACTGACTACCATTTCAGAATAAGGAGCAATGGCAGAGTTCCAGGCACACCTGCATTCATTTCAAGCCATCTGGAAAGTTCCTGACATCCTCATTTCCCCCAGTGTAAGTTTGAAAGTCCCCAGGCTGTTGTCTGTCCTCCAAAAGTTGAAAGGAAGGAAAGGAAGTCACTTTTGAGAGGGGCCTACTCTGAAAAGACTTTAGTAGAATTCCTATCAAATTTGGCATTTTGCTAGGAGTTTCTTAAAGACACAAAGAAATTGTGAAATTGTGGAATGACTGGCAATGAACTTGGCAAAAGTAGTGCACCACCAGCTGCATTTTCAAATCTCATTCTACAGAGGATCACATCTTCCACCACCTCTTAAAGCTTACCCTGTTGTACTTAACTTGAAGATGTTACTAGAAAGTGGAATATAATTTCCATAATCTAAAAAATATGCCCATAGAGCCATGTTATAAGCAGATACTTATCTTATACTGCAAGGGAAAAATTGAATTCATGTTTGCAACTACAGTCACGCATTGCTTAATAACAAGTATATGTTCTGAGAAAATATTTGTTTTTATGCAATCATATAATATACTTATATAAACTAAGATGGCTACAGTGTCAATGGGCAATATGTGCTACCATCATGTATGCAGTCCACTGTTGACAAAAACATCATTATATAGCAAGTTACTATATGTCCAGTAACTCTACTGTCCTCTACTTGTATCAAATGCAAGTGCATCCCATCCTGACTATTCCTAGGGTCTTATGACACACAATAATTAAAATTCTTAGCAGGCACTGCTGAACTCCAGTAAGTGGGAAGAAAAATAGAGCGATTCAAGTCTAATTTTTGGCTGCCACTACAACCATGACCAGGGCCTCCTAGATATCCTGAATAGATACTACTGCTGCTATTTCCCATAATCTCTCTTTGGACTTGAGATTTGCTATGTGGCAGGCAGTGAATCATCCAACTACATTCTACCTCCAACAACAAAGAACATGCAATACAGGGGCAAAGAATATAGCTCAGTGATAAGGTGCTATCTAGTATGCACAAAGCCTTGGATTCAATTCCCAGCACTGCAAAAAAAAAAAATGTTAGGGTTCAGAAATTCTCTTAAAAGAAGTCTTCACATGACAAAAAATACCATAAAGCAGATAATTTGGGTCACAAAGTAAGGCTTAGAAGATGTGAAGATTCAAAAAGTTGGCATGGAATCTAAGCTCTACCACTTACTAGCTGGGTACACCTAAACCAATAACAATCTCCCTGAATTTCTGTTTCATTGTTTATAGCATGGACATAATTAAAATCCTACTTCATGGGATTGTTGCATTAAATGATATATGTGTTACAGTGTCTGCCTTATGGTTCTTCAGCATAAACAGTGTGATATTATGTCTTTGCCAGTTTATTTTGGGTTGACCTTTAGAGTCAGTTAGCTACTCTCATAAGGATGTACAGACAGGAACAGAGAACATGATGCCAGAAAGGCTCACACTATGGATGTGATGACAATTGCTTTTGTTACCTTTATCTCAGACACAGGACCACCTCCTCTTTGCTAATTAGTATAAAAAAGGCAAAAAGTGGTTTTCTAATTTACTGGTCTGTTAATTTGCATAATATTAAAAATGGATTCTCACTGGTTTAAAAATGGCTAAAGTAAAAGAATGGAATCCTATGGAGAATAAGTTATATTCCATGTATGTATAACATGCCCAAACACAATCTACTGGGCTAGGGTTGTGGCTCAGTGGTAGAGCGTTTGCCTAGCATGTGTGAGGCACTAGCTTCAATCCTCAGCACCACATAAAAATAAATAATGTATAAAAATACATTCTACTGTCATGTATATCTAAAAAGAACAAATTAAAAAATGACTAAAATGCCAGGTGCAGCAGTGCATGCGTGTAATCCCAGCAACTCAGCTGGCTGAGGCAGGAGGATCATGAGTTCAAAGCCAGCATCAGCAATAGCAAGGCCCTAAGCAACTCAGTGAGACCCTGTCTCTAAATAAAATACAAAATAGGGCTGGGGATGTGGCTCACTGGCCTAGTTTCCCTAGGTTCAATCCCTGGTACCCCCCGCAAAAAAAAA
>NW_026000283.1:6491192-6505104 GCF_001458135.2 Marmota marmota marmota
TTAGCAAGGTCCTAAGCAACATAGTGAGATTGTGTCTCAAAATAAAAAATAAAAAAGGCTGAGGATGTGGCTCAGTGGTTAAGACCCCCTGGGTTCAATTCAAGCACCACCACCACCACCACCCCAAAAAAAACCAAGCCTAAGAGACCTGTGAAATGTCATCAATTATACCAACATATGTATGCAGAAATAGATTCCTGGAAGTAAAAGACAGACAGAAAAGAGCAAAGAATATTGGAAGATATAACGACCAAAACCTTTCCAATTGGATGAAAATCATAGATCTATGTATGCGTCCAAGAAGGACAACAAAATCCAGGCATGATAAAATCAAAGATATACACACCAAGATGCATAATAGTCAAAAGACTGACAAAGAAATCACCTTAAGAAAACTGAGAAAAGTAACCTGTCCTATGAGGGATGTTCAATAAGATGAACAGGCAATTTATCCTTGGAAACCATGAGGGCAATAGGATGGCATAGTCAAATTTTTGAGCCAGGCTTGGTGGTACATGCCTGTAATCCCAGAAACTCAGGAGGCTGAGGCAGGAGGATCACAAGTTCAAAGTCTGCCTCAGAAATTTAGTGAGGCCCTAGGCAACTTAGCGACACCCTGTCTCTAAAAAATAAAACAGGACTGGGGATGTGGCTCAGTGGTTAGGTGTCTCTGGGTTCAAACCCTGATACCAAAAATAAAAATTAAAAAAAATTTGGAAGAAAAATAATATAAACCAAGAATTCTACATCTAGCATAACTATCCTGACAAATGAAGCAAAATTTACAACATCCCGAGATAAACAAAAACAGGAGTTCATCACTAGTAGACATGCCATACAGAAGGAAATGAAAGCACACGAGATATTAACCCAACACCATCTGAAAAAAATAAACAACGGCAAAAGTATTTATAGAGGTAAGTATAATAACTGATAGTATTTCATATATACTTTGTAACTGTCTCCTCCCCCCCTTTTTTTCTAAAGAGAGAGAGGGAGAAGAGAGAGAGAGAATTTTTTAATATTTATTTTTCAGTTTTCAATGGACACAACATCTTTATTTTATGTGGTGCTGAGGATGGAACCCAGAGCCCCATATATGCCAGGTGAGTGAGCAACATCCCCAGCTCCTGTTTCCCACCTTTTTGATCGATTACTTTTGACCCCAAATGATTTAAAATGAATAAGGAAATAATTACAAAGCTATGGTAATGAGCACATAAATATGTAATCTGTGAAAATAACAAAAAGAGTTTATGTAGACTATTGAAATTAAGAAGTAACTGCACAGAAATTTCATCCCCTTAAGCTGCAGAGAGTTCTTAACTCTCATTTCCTATAGTGTTGTGTGTGTGTGTGTGTGTGTGTGGTGTGTTTGTGTATTGCTGGGTTCTAAACCCAGGACTTCAGGCATGCAAGGTAAGTACCCTACCACTGAGCTACATCCCCAGTCCTCCTATACTACTTTTATTTTGCACTATTTATACTTAACAAAGTTGGTAAGTATTGTGGGATATCTTCTATAGGGAAACCAAAAAGGCACACAAGAGAAATGGCAAGCACAGTGCCTGCCCTTAAAAGAGTCTGACATCCAAGTTGGAAAACAAAGATCAATATCCATAAAAGAATGAACACAAGGTACTGGGACCTAGATAATAAAAAGCTAACTTACATACTAGCCAGACACAGTGGCACAGGCCTGTAATCCCAACAGCTCAGGAGGCTGAGGCAGGAGAATTCCAAGTTCAAAGCCAGCCTCTGCAACTTAGTGAATCCTCAAGCAACTTAGCAAGACCCTGTCTCAAAATATTAAAAAGGGCTGGGGTTGTAGCTCAGTAGGTAAGTACCTCTGGGTTCAATGCCCAGTACAAAACAAACAAACCAACATAGGATAGGATTTTTGTAACCATCAAAAGGCAATATGCAGGTGCTAGGGGTATGGCTCAGCAGAAGAAAAAGTGCTTAGCATGCATGAGGCCCTTGGATCAATTCCCAACACCAAGAAAAAAGAAAAAAAGCATTGGATAGCCAGACGAAGTAGCAAACACCTATAATCTACTATTTAGGAAATTGAGGCAAAATGATCACAAGTTTGAGGCCAGCCTGGGCAACTGAGTGAGACCCTGTCTCAAATTTTTCAAAAAAATTTAAAAGTGATATAGATGTAACCTACTGTGGAGCACTTGCCTATTATGCTTGAGGAAGGTTTAATCCTCAGCACCACAATAAATAAATAAATAAATACGATGTGTAGAATAACATAATAAAAGCTGTATCATATATAAATACAATTCTCAGTGATATGCAGGAATACCTGAAAGAATTTAAGGCTAGATTCAGAAAAATACCAAGAAAACTATTACAAAATACACATGTACAATACTGCAGGGCAGCCTGAACAAGGATTAAAGGGGATATAATAGAGTAGAATGAAAACATCTCAGAGGGGACAAACAAATTCAGAGTGAGGTGACTTCTAAAATAAGGTAAAGGAGATAAAGATTTCAATAATTTGATCCTGAAATACCCTGAAAAATGATGGTACCATATGATGAAAATAATGTCGCCTAGAGGGGGAAAAGCAGAAACACTTGGTTTGGAACAAATTGATACTGAGGTACAAACAAAAACTCCAAATAGAAATGCCAGGTGGAAGTTAAGCCCAGATGAAATCAGAACCATAGCATAAGTCTCCTCATAGAAGTGGTAGCTGAATTATGAATGTTGATTCATGACTGTAACAGACATCATAATTTGCTTACCAAAAACCTATTCCTCATTTCTTTCCTGCTTAGAAAAGCCCAATTTTGTCCTATTTCAAGCACCCATGTTCTTAAGGGAGGTTGGGAGCTCTCCCCTCTCCAAAGGGACAAATTAGAGGGTTTGGTCCAAACCAGTAGCTCAACCTTGCCTGTACAGGAAAAACACCTGGAGAACTTTTTAAATGTTGATGCCTGGGTCCCACAATCAGCAATTTGTATTTAATTGCTCTAGGACCTGCCTGGGCAGGCAATTGTCAAGTGCAGCCAAATTGAGATGCACTGGTCTAAGCCAACCAAGGCATTTTCACTCCATTGGCAGTAATTGATTTTGGCAATCCTGTCCATGGGTTCTGGAGGGACGTCGGGTGGAAGCTTCAAAAGAAAGTTTTTCTTATTTGTAAAATTAACTGCACTGTAGGCAACACTTTTTTTTAGGTGAAGGTCACCATTTCTACATGCAATGCCTGGAACTGCCACAGCCTTCTTGCAGTCCTGAAAGAGATATGCTAAAGATAGAAGACGAAAAAGTGGAAAACACCTGCCTTCTGAATGCGGCTCTTGAGCTACTGAATTGACCAACTCTGGAACCTCTCTGCCTTCAGATGTCTTGTTAAAAGAAACAAATTTGTCCTAGTTGCTTAAGTCACCTTGAGTTTTCTGTTACTTGTAGCTGAAAGTGTTCCACTTGAAAACATATATAGCTGTCCCTGCCATGGAGTTCCATAAAACATGTCATATATTTCATATTAAATATTACACTACATTGTTTTCATTGATTTCCTGTCTCCTTCCCCAATTTTTGAGTTCCCAGAAGACAAACATTGCGTCCAACATATTTTTGCATTGCCAGTGCACAATACAGGTCTCCAAACATAAATAAATATTTAAATATTTTTTTAAATGTTTGATGGATGGATGGATGATAGAGTACATAAAGGAAAGAGGAAATTGTCAAAGGACTGTATCTGTATAAGAATCCACAAACTGAAGATTTGAAAAGAGGAACTGGGAAATAATACTGAGGTATGGTCAAAGTGATAGAAGGGAAACTAGTATGACACTGCGTTGCTGAAGCCAAAATTTAAAAAAAAAAATTAAGAAGTTGGAGTGGTTATGCCTGTAATCCCAGTGACTCAGGAGGCTGAGGCAGGAGGATCCTGAGCTCAAAGCCAGCGTCAGCAAAAGTAAGGCCCTAAGCAACTCAGTGATACCCTGTCTCTAAATAAAATACAAAATAGGGCTGGGGATATGGCTCAGTGGTTGAGTGCCCCTGAGTTCAATCCCCAGTACCAAAAAAAAAAAAAGAAGTTGGGGTAGTTAATGTCAATGAAGACAAAAAGGATACCAAAAGGAGGAAAATACTAATGAGATTTGGTAAGAATAAGACACCTGGGAACCTCTGATAGGTATTTTCCCAAGCAGACTCAAAGCCACATAAGAAATTATTTCTCAACAATCTTAATTTCTCGTCTTCTGTGTGGCATAGTCATGTGCTTAAACTGAAATTGCTATGCTTAGTCAATGCAGTATTTAATGGAATGTCAATTATCCCCTCTTTGTTCTTCAGTTTAACTTCTGATGACATAGTCAGCTCTGGGGACCCCATACCTAGAGGAGACTAGATCAAAGTCAAGATTTATCATCGCCAACATTAAATAGTTATATCCTTAGAGGAAGAAAGAAGAGATCACATTTTTTTCTGCAGGAAACCCAAGAACTTTGAGTATCAACTTCTTCAAATACAGCATAACACCTGTCACAAAGAAATCAGGTGGCATGGAAAGATTACCTGCTTGCAGCCTTACTTTCTTGCTCACAAGTCAACAGGGGGTTTCCCAAGATGGTAACACTCTCATTTAAGACATTCTGGAGCCCTACTTTCCATTTTAAATGATGGGTTATCTCTACTTTCCATTAAACAAGTCACTCTAACCCACTATCATGAAATTCTTCTGCATGATTCTGGTCTGAGAATGGTGTATTTCTGAGAAGGGGACTTAGGGAAAATCCCCCTTCATCAGTGCACGAACCCTTCTTCTTTCTCCAAGAGCCTTTGTCACGGCACAACCAGTAGACAGCATTAGATCTTTTAAGTAGCAAGCACCCTCTGAGAATTCCATGAGAGCTATAGGAGTCCATTATAACCTCTACACAATTAGCTGAGTAATGTCAGCAACTCCCCAAATTTGAGCAAGCTTGACCCTGGATTAATCTCAAAAGAATACAATTGTATTAGCATGTTTAATTATATATATAAAATTATACACACACGTGACCTCACATGGCAAAAAATGTTATTTTTGTGATAAAGATCTTGAGGTGGGGAGATTACCCTGGATTATCCAAGTGCACACCTACGAGAGGTCTAGTAGTAGAAAGCAGGAGTGCCAGAGTCAGAAGATGTGATGTGGGGGAGGGGAATATGAAGATGCTGTGCTGCTGGTTTGAAAAGAGTGGTTGGGACCCAAGAATGTGAGTGATAACTAGAAGCTGGAAGAACAAGCAAATAGATTCTCCCATAGAACCTCCAAAAGGAATGCAGCTGTGCTGATGTCTTGATTTTAGAACTTCTGAACTATAGAACCACAAGATTAAATTTGTATGCTTTAGAACCACTGAGTTTGTGGTAATTTGTTTTGACAGCAATGGGAAAGTAATAAAGTCTCCTTCATAACTAATTTTCTAAAATTTTAATTGACAATAATTGTGTGTGTGTATATAGTGTAAAATGTGATGCTTTCCCATAAATATACACATTGTAGAATGATTGTATCAAGCCAATTAACATTTCCATCATAGTTTGCAATACTTTATTATTGACTATGCTCATTATGTTGTATAATAGACCTTAAAATGTATTTCTATTGACTAACAAACTTTGTGCCCTTTGGTTATGATCTCTCTACTCCCCCTACTTCCCACCCACTAGTAACCACCATTTCACACTGCTTTTGTAAGTTTGATTTAAAAAAAAAATTCACGCATGTGATCATGTGGTATTTGTATTTCTGTGCCTCCTTTATTTCTCTTAGCATAACTTCTTCTATATTTGGGGGTGGGGCACCAGGGATAAAACTCAGGGGTGCTCAACCACTGAGCCACATGCCCAGTCCTATTTTTGTATTTTATTTAGAGACAGGGCCTCACTGAGTTGCTTAGTGCCTCATTTTTGCTGAGGCTGGCTTTGAACTCACAATCCTCCTGCCTTAGCCTCCTGAGCTGCTGGGATTACATGTGTGCATCACCACCACCAGCTAGCATAACTTCTTTTTAAAAGTAATAAGTACCCAAATAAATTTGCAGTCTCTCTAGCTTTTATTTTTCTGTTTTGTTCTTGTTCTTGTTCTTGTTTGGTAGAGGGATTGAACCTAGGGACTCTTAACCATTGAGCCACATCCCCAACCGTTTTTATTTTTTTGACACAGGGTCTCACTAAATTGCTGAGTCTAGCCTCAGACTTGCCATCCTCCTGCCTCAGCTTCCCAAGCCTCTGGGATTACAGGTGTGTGCCACTGTGCCCAGCTTTTAGCCTTTTTTTGGAAATTCATTGTGTACATTGGTTCACTAAGGCTCAAAAGTCCTGTGGGAAAGAAGCACATCAACTATGAACAAAACATTTTTAACTGCAAAGCATCAATTATCATCCTGCAGTATAGTGTTCCTTTCTCAGAATACTGGTTTGGGGTAATGCTGCTAACTCATTGTGTCGAAATTTGAAGCTGAAGATAGATGTGTTAACCAAAAGGAAAGGTTGGTGTAGAGATCTAGAAAGTGAGACAAACAAGATCTTAGTGTGGTCCCAGGAGAGCTCATTCTCACCTACAAATATGAGTATTTAGTCCCTGCTCTCTGACCTATCTATAGGGTGGGATTGTCAAGGTGAATGAAAGATGTATTCATGATAATCCAAGGAGTTCCCCTAGTTCTAACAGAAGGTTGTTTGGAAAGTGTTGAATGAGAACTAGGGGAACTCCTTGAATAATTGTAATGTGTACTCATCAATTTTTTAAAATAAAGAATAAAGCACAGTATAAAGCTACTATCAAAAAAAAAGAAGGAAAAAAAGATTAAGTTGGGTGCAGTGGTACTCACCCGTAACCCCAGTGTCTCAGGAGGCTGATGCTACAAAATCATGAGTTCAAGGCCAGCCTCAACAACTTAGTGAGATGACCCTGTCTCAAAAAGGGCCTAGGAATATAGCTCAGTGGTCAAGTGTCCCTGGGTTCAATGCCAAGCACAAAAAAAAAATTAGTTTCTTACTGGACATATTGGTACATGCCCATAATGCCAGTGAATTAGGAGGCTGAGGCAGGAGGATCACAAATTCAAGACCGGGCTCAGCAATTTGCAAGACCCTGTCTTAAAATAAAAATGAAAAAGACTGGAGATGTAGCTCAGCGGTAAATTGTCCCTGGGTTTAATCCTCAGTACCAAAAAAAAAAAAAAAAAGACTTTAGAACTTTGTTAGAACATAGTTAGTTCTAGATTTATTTAAGTTTGTTTTCTGTCAGTTACAATCAAGAATGTGCTAACTAATAACAGGAGGCTTTAAAGAGCACACCCAGACTCAGTGAGAAAGAAAGCTGTGATCAAATGACGGTGTCTTGCCATGATGGCAAAAAGTGAAGACTATGCCACACTTATATCACATGTAAGTGCAAATCCACTCCACCAAATCAGGATACAAGTTTTAATATTCTGTTTAATGTTCAAATTTTTATAACTGAGTTTTTATGTCTGCATATTGACAGAAAGTTCAGGCTTTATCTTGGAGTGCATGAGAACACCAGGTATCAGATATGTTGCTTGACACCAGTATACAGCCTTGGCCCCAGGGTTATTATCACCCACAGGAACTCTGGGTCATGGTTGTCACAGACAAATGTTTCAAGATAAGAGGCCTGGAGTCTTCTAACTCTTTCATGTACATGGATGAGGGCTTTGACTTAAACCTGCCCCACTGAAGTGGCTGTGTTAAGGCATTATTACTGGTCTCAGCAGCTTCAGAGACTTCGCAGAAACTTCCCCCAATATTTCCTATACCTGAGGAACCCCAGTGAAGGGTTAACCATTTAGCCCTGCATCCTCTCTGAGGAATTGTATTGCCCTTGCCAGATTCCTGGAATTGACTGGGACCACCCTAGTCCATCCCAATATGTTATAACTTTGGATCTTAAATATGAAAAATTGTTCTATATATGTGTAATAAGAATTGTAATGCATTCTGCTATCATATATAAATAAAACAACAACAACAAAAAAAAAACTTTGGATCTCAAATAGAAATTCAGGACCTCAATGTCAGTGTGAAATAGAAGCCCTGGTGCTCCTTATGCAAATCTCCTTCATTCCCTACTGACAATGGTAGGTCAGTATCCCAAGTCAGTGGGGGATGTAGTGCTTTATATTTATGTAATTACAAGGCCCTTCTGGTGACTAACCGGGAACAAAGGGAAAAAGCTTCAAAGGGAACCAATGTCTTCACTAAAAATTGCCAGCAACTTCCTAACAGTTGCTTTTCTGATTAGAAAATACTCTTTCTCCACCAGTACCTATAACACAAAAATTTGTCATTCCTAAGTTAGAGAATAAAAAGTTACTGCCACCTAAAAAAGGGAGGGGGGATTAAGATGTAGGTGAAAACAAGATTGGAAGTAACAAATGTGAACAACTTTGCTTATTGCTGAGTGAATGCAGTCAAGAGACTCTGTGCAGGGAGGTAGCTGAGGTCAGCAGAACTGCATAGATGCACACCTGGAGGGAGCATTGTCGGGGAACCCCCAGCCCCTGATGCAAGAGATCCCTGAAGCTTTCCATTTATTATCAGCTTAGCCACAGGAGTTTCATTCCTATTGGACTTATTTACTGAGGTTGTTCCCAAACTGTAGTCCCTAGACCAGCTGCAACATCACCTGGGAACTTGTTAGAAATGCTGAATCAGAAAATCTGGGGATGGGGTCCAGCAATCTGGGTCTTCATTACCTCCAGGTGATTCTGATTGCATCCACAAGTGTGAGAACAACTGGCCTAGATCTATTTTAATCACCAAGCTCTGTGCTTTGTGCTAAGGTGGAGTTAGAGTTGCCAGATAAAGTACAGAACACCCAGTTAAACTTGAATTTCTGATAGACAACTGTTTTTTTTTTTTAAGTAAAATAGTGTCCAAAATATTGCACGGGGTGTACTTACATTTAAAAGCATTTGTTATAGCTGAAATTCAAATTTAACATTCTGTATTTTTATTTGCCAAATATGACAACCCTAGGTGGGGGAACCCTAGAGAGAATACTGGCACAAGCCTAACCTTCAGAGGGTCCCTCAGATCAGGTGGGTGTGCAAAGCTTTGACATAAAACAGATACAGGACAATTCCAAAAAGCATGTAATCGAGAAGGTAAAATATGGATCAAGGTGCCTCAAGAGTACCTTGAACTGCAAGCAATTCTAAGCAATCACAGAGCACCAGGAGGTAGGCTAAGCCAACACAGACTTTAGGAATTGAATTTGAGTTCCCAGTTCAGACTCAAGGGGTCCCAGCTGCTATTGTTTCTAGCAATGGTACTTGTAAATTTTTTTTTTCCCTGTGACCGAACTCCTGCCTTGTACCCATAAGGCACCATTGTGTGAATTAGAAAAAGGCGCCCTTTCGTTGGATCGGATGCAACGCTGCACCTGGGTGCACAGCTTGGCGCATGGATCTGGGGCTGGAGTTCAGCCCCTACTCACCCCCTCCGCTGAGCACAAGCTGCACAACCCTTTGTGGCAGCTCTGAGCCCACTGCCCTTGTGACAGGTCCTCTCAGCGCTGGCTACTTGGACCCACTCCAATTGCTTACACTCTGTCTGCTTTGTTTCAGGGTCCTTGCCATCCGTTGGGGGAGGGCCTGCCCCCACCACCCAAGGCTCGGTTTTCTAAAGCCATGTTTGTCAAAAGCATCCGTGTGCAAATTCCTTTGTTCATAATGGTGGCATTCAAGTTGAATTGCGCATGAAATTGTCTTGCTAAAGAAGCGGCTTTCTCTATATAAAAGGGGGCAAGAGAAATTGAAGGATCTGATTAGTTAATAAGAATTCTGAGTAGTGAAATTCCAAATTAGCATAAAACAATTTCTTGTTCAGAGCACGTGCAGCACCAGAGCAAAAGAATTCTTTTCTTCCCCTTATTTTTTGTTAAAGCATTTAGTTCTAAAATAGTATAATCACAATAAGACATTCCAATGTGTGAATTATAGTATATTAAGTCATGACTAATTGCATTGATTTGCATTCAGAGTTTTTTAACATCTGTGTGTAATTATCCTAATCCAATTTGTTATGCAGAATACAATCAATGTTATGTATGTTAGTGTTTAGGGCTCGACACAATTTCCTGCAATAAAAAGGAATGAAATACAAAGGTAGCTCAGGTGGAAAGACAAGCACATTTTTTATAGATATCAAGCTCCCTTTCTTGATCTCCAAAATTAGCTGGGGGAGGGGGAGTGGCGATCAAGCAAATTTAATTAGCATTTTAAAAGGAGGCCCAAGAAAAGAGAGAAAGAGAGAGCTATCTAGCAAAAGTGCTCCTGAGAACAAGTGAGAGCAAGCGGTATTAAACTCTCAGGAAGGAGATTTTTTTTTTTTTTTCCTAACAGGCTGTGGCTTTCAGAAGCTGCCAGAAATAATGTCCTGACCTCACCTGATAATGAGCCAATGAGACTGTGTTCTGCTGACATAGTGCTATTTCTAGTAAGGGTTGCATCTTACCTGGGAGTCAGGGTTTAGCTTTAAACCTTTCATTTTTTCGTCCTTTTAGGAAAAAGATAGAACTCTGCCTAATATCTCTCAGAAAGTCCTACAAAACTGGGGCATAGCCAAAGTATCTGAGCCGACTTTAGACAAAGGCAAAGAAAACAGCAATCCCCCACACAAACATACTGGAAACCTGGTTATCCCCTCTCTAACGTTTGAATTTCCTACTTTAGGGCATTTACTCTTTTAATGTCTGCGTTTGTGCCTTTTTAAATAGGTCAATTTTCCCTCTCAACAATGCAAACCTTAGGGAGCAATGCTTAACCAGCCTCTCAAGAAAACAGATTTTATATAATTCAGAAGAGTAGAGACAAAGGGACAGTAAGTACCAAGTGTCCAAGCAGCAGCAGAGGTTCCAAAGGCGTTTAAAAAAAAAAAAAAAAAACAGTTTGGAAAGTAAAGTTAGCCATTTTACAATGTTAACTTACTTGCCATTTTGATGAATACACAAGTCCTGGTGCCCTCCTAGGGTGGCAGTGAAACCAGAGTTTTGAGATGAGACTGGAGTCCCCACTTCACCAATTTCCTTCTGGGTTCTTGTCTCACAAATCTGAAAAATAAAATCCATGGAAAATAATGGAAGGGAAGACTAAACGCAGCAGTGAGAAGGGAGAACTTCCTTTATGCAGGAGGGGGCCTGATAGCAGGAAAACTGTTTTTGGTGTGCCAGCTTAAGGGCTTATATGGGTTTGGGTGTGAGCACTGATCAAAATCCATGTAAAACAGGCACTGAAAAAGTATTGGCTGTGTCCTTTTTCATGAATTTTAATCCTTCCTGTAACTGCTATCTGTGTTCATTTCCACCTTCCATTTTCCTGCCTCTCTGGAACAAAGGAATTGGCTGGAGTGATTCCCACAGGTGAGCCTCATGGTCTGTTATATTTGAAATAGGCCTTGATAGTGCACATTAATATTTCTACCAGTTAGCCTCCTGGTGTGGTCTCTGCCTTTGATTAAGACCTTAATTGGGGTCTGTTGCCTGATCATTGTCTATTCTTATTCAGCAGGAACCCATATCTGGGGAAACAGAGCAAAGTAGGCCCCAGATCCCCTCCAATCTCCCCTTCTTCTCCTCCCCAAACTTATCCCTTTTCCAACAGCCAGTTCTCATTCCATATTTATTGTCCTCTTGGCCAATCCATAGTGTAAACCTATGGCTCCAAACCTAGCTGATGATGAGAATCACCAGGAAAGCTTGTTAAACATGTAGTCATCTCATCCCCTTCTCATTAATAAGGATTTAGTAGGTATGGGCTAGGGGCCAGGCATGGGTATTTTTAGGACTGTTTCCCAGGTGAGTCTAATCAGTAGCTCCATTTGGCAGGCACTGGCATCAGCTTTGGTTTGCTACCAGGTGTGCCTGCCAGACAATGGAATAAAACTATGCACCAGCAGACTAGGCCTCCCAAAGTTTCCCTTCTTAACCAAAGTTTGGTCAGGCTCCTCTCTCTAAACCCTTTTACCAACCAGGCCTTATCCTCAGCCCTGTCCTTGGCCTACCTTTAGCAAAGAATCCTGCTAAGGGTTAGGGTTATAGCTCAGTGGCAGAGCACTTGCCTAGCATGTATGAGGCACTGGGTTCAATCCTCAGCACCATGTAAAAGTAAAAAACAAATAAGGGCTGGCGTTGTGGCTCAGCAGTAGAGCTCTTGCCTAGCACGTGTGAGGCCCTGGGTTTGATCCTCAGCACCATATAAAAATAAATAAATAAATAAATAAAGGTATTGTGTCCAACTACAACTAAAAAATAAATATTTTTTTTAAAAACAAAATAAAGGCATTCTGTCCATCTACAACTACCAAAAAAAAAGTTTTAAAAAAAAAGAGAATCCTGTTAAGTTTGTGAGAAATACGAAGTCTGGTGGTCCATTTTCAGCATATAGTATTTAGCCTTAATTAGGATGTGAGATCCAATTGTATCCTTTAATTATAGACCTTCTCTTTGCCCACCCCAATTTTAAAATTAGTTAATTAAGTAGATTGTACTTCCAAGCTCCTCCTATCAGGGCAAGGGGGAGCTCTGCATTAAGGATAAAAGTGGGTGGACTGCCTGCTCAGGTATGCTTGCTAGCCAGGTTTAGTAGCAGGCCCTTCTGGCAGAAGTAAGGTTCACCTTGCCCACCGACTTCTGAGCACGTGTTTCCATTTCTTGTGGTACCTCGGTATTTCTTTCTTTTTTAGTTGTAGATAAACAAATATCTTTATTTTGTTTATTTTTATGTGGTGCTGAGCATCAAACCCAGGGCCCTACACGTGTTAGGCAAGTGCTCTGCTGCTGAGCCACAACCTTAGTCCCTGCACCTCAGTATTTCTAACAAGTTGGCTTAGAAAAATACCCCCAAGCTTAGATATCTGACACCCTTGATATCTGATCAAATTCCTCATCTCCCACCCTTGACATCCAAGTCCCCAAGCCTGCATTTAATAAGAATCCTGCTAAGCCAGTTTAACATGAATCCCCTACCCTCCACATCTTTTTTTTTTTTTAATTTTAAGTACTGGAGATGAGCCCAGGGGTACTTTACCACTGAGCTACACCCCTAGCCCTTTTTATTTTTTGAGACAGGGCCTCATTTAGTAGCTGAAGCTGGCCTCACAGTGGTGATCCTCTTGCCTCGGCATCCTGAGTAGCCAGGATTACAGGCATGCACCACTACACCAATCCCTACCTTGACATATAATCCAACTCCTCTTAGAAATTTTCTATCTACTGACCTCCTTCTCTTTTCTTTGGCTCTAAATATCCACTTGTTCTTGTATTCAGAGATGACTTCGGTCTCTGTCCCCTATCACAACCACCTTGAATAAAATCTTCCTTACCATTTTAACAACTTTCAGAATATTTTTTCTCTAATAGGCATCTACTAAACACCAGGGCTTCCTTTAGTCAACTACTTGATAGTTCAGTGAAGACGTACTCCAGCACACTACTAAATGCTTCTAGAAGCAGGATAACCTGCTGTCTGGGATTCCAGTTGGGTGCTAAACACTTCCTTGCAAAGAAACCTTGAGGTCCCCCTCAGCCTCCATTACCTCATCATTAAAATAGAGGTGAAATGCTGTCCTTCCTACTGCAGAGAAAATGGGTGAAATGAAGTGAGATCAAGGATCTGAAAATGCTCTGAAAACTGCAGCTGGACATTCAGAAGAGCTCATGATTAATATTCTGAAGGGCCCTGCAAGGCATATTGGAAAGGTTTTATAACAACACACATGAGGGCAACAGGTTGCCACCAGAATAAGAACAAAAGAGGAGCAACATTGACTCACCCATGGGCTGTCCAAGTTTCCTCTCACCCAGGGCCTGGGTGCTTGGTGGGATAAATAGCTTCTGCCACCACCCTCCCACCCCCCCCCCCCC
>NW_026000283.1:6505730-6517917 GCF_001458135.2 Marmota marmota marmota
AAGGAAAGAACAGAAAATTGGAGAGAAAGATAAGCAGAGACCAACCCAAGAACATAGGAAGACATACTCAGATGGTCTTCTGAGTGGGCCACACCACATAATTGATTTTTAACTTTTTTTTTAAAGAATCTAGTTTAACACTATGCAATAGAGTTCTCTGTGATGATGAAAGTATTGTATATATGCACCATCCACATGCTAACCAGTAGCCACAAGGAGCTATTGAGTGCTTGAAATGTAGCTGATATGATTGAGAAATTGAATTATGAATCTTGATTCATTTGAATCCATTTGAATTTAAATAGCCACATGTAGTTACTGGCTACCTTATGAACCAGCACAGGTTTAGAGTTACTACACTCTCTGCATTCAAATCCCAACTCTGCTTCAGACTGTTGTGATGACTCTATGTGTGTGTATGCAGATAGTGATTAGAAAATGGTAAATAATAAGCACACTCTGTCCCTCTCTCTCTTAATCTCTCTCTCTCTCTCTCTCTCTATATATATATATATATATATAATATATATATATATACATACATATATATGTATATACATATATGTGTGTGTGTATATATATATATATATATTCAATTAGAAACAGTAGAGCAACATTCACTAGCCATTGTGAAGCCTCTGCAGAGGAATTGGAGCCCCTCACTGCTATAGGGATAGCAGGTGGATGTCATGCAGTTTTCTTAAGCCAGGTTTCAAATCACTATCCTTTGCATGGAAGGCTGAGAGCAGTATGTGTATGTTTGGCAGGGTACTGAAGAAAGTGCTCAACTTTAGCTGCTGTCTGCATCTAGCTCTTCACCACAGGCAAACAGAACACTTCTCATCTTTCCAAGCTCATCTGGTTGCATGTAAGTGAGATAATTCTTGCAGATAGATGTCACCATCTTTGGCAGTGAGAGAGACCTTGCAGTGTCATGATAAGAGCTTGGGGTCAATAACCATGGAGATCTGAATTTGAATCCCTGCCTAGCCACTAACTAAAAGGATGAAGTTAAGCAAAGGACTTCCCCTTCTCTGAGCCTCAGTTTATCCATCTGTTATGCAAGCATATGTCAATTCCTATCTTCCAAGATTGGTGTGATGATTGAAGGAAATAATATAAGCAAAACACTCATCACAGTGCCTGGTATCTGCTTTTTTAATGTCCATATGATATGTTGGAAAGGGAACCAATCCTAGGTATATGAGTGAGTGGAGTTATTTCACAATCCATCATCAACAACTCTCTGAGCTCAGATGAGGATAAAGAATTCTATTCCCTAGTGCCCAAAGAAGCAGAAACCAATTGCAAAACCAGAGCTAAAACCCAGTCCCATTGCCTCCTAGCCCTAGGCCAGGCAGCATCACAGAGTTCTTTCAATGGGCCTGCTGGCTGCTAGTTTTGAATAGGGTTGTAAAGTATTTTTCATCAATCACTCTCAATGTAGGAAACAGAAGTGCAAGTTACTTCATTAAAAGCACTCACACATAACTGGATACATTTACATATTAAGCAGGCGACCGAGACTCTAATCTTTCTATTTTATGTACAGCTGTAATCATTACTCAGCATCAGAATGCTTGTTAAATACCCAGGGTACTACAGAGAACTCTCAAATCTTTGCTAAGTACAGGTGACAATTTAAAAGTGCTCCCATTCACAAGCTGGATTCAATCCCCCCCCTTATGCCTTGAACCCTTGGTGACAGTATGTACAGATGCCCTGGAGTCATTCAAATCAACCCTATTCCTAGACTGTAGGTTGTTCTGTCAGACATTTGCCTTATTTGATTAACTATCACATACAGGAATACAGGTCTCTATTGTGTTATGCATTGTGTTGTTGGTTTGGAACTGGGGCAAAGAAGGGAGACAAAATTCCAGAGTGCTGAGTAGCAGGGCAATGATTTGAGGGTCCAGCGCCATCTTCAGTTGGGAGAAGATCAGTAATGTGATTTTGCAAAGTAAAGGAAAGCAAAGTCAAGTCTCAGAGAAGAAACTTGGCCTTCTTATAGCATTGTTGCCTCAGACCAGCACTAAATTCAATCCCACTACTTGAAAAATAAATACCAGACTGAAAACATTATAAGAAAACTACGGATCAATATCATTCATGAACATAAACATATATATCCCCCCAAATATTAAAATATAACATCTGGCAATATATAAAAAAAGATAACATCGCATGGCCAAGTAGGGTTTATCCTAGGAATGCCAGACTGGTTAAAATATGAAAAACAGTCAGTGTAATTTACCATATCAACAGACTGGAAAACAAAAAACATATGATCATCTCAGTAGATGCAGAAAAGATATTTGACAGAAATGAAGAACCATTTACAATTTTTTAAGGACTCACAAGGAAACAGGAACAAAAGGAAATATCCTCAACCTGATAAAAGGCATCTATGAAAAACCTACAGCTAACATTATACTTCATAATAAAAGACTGAGCCAGGTGTGGTGGTGCATGCCTGTAATCCCAGCAACTCAGGAGGCTAAAGCAGGAGTTATCACAAGTTCAAAGCCAGCCTCAGCAATTTAGCAAGGCCCTAAGCAACATAGTGAGACCCTGTCTCTAAGTAAAAAATATAAAAAGGGCTGGGGATGTTGCTCAGGGGTTAAGCACCTGGGTGCAATCCTTAATATCCCCCTAAAAATTATTAATAATAATAATACACTGAAAACTTTCCCCCTAAGGTTGGGAACAAGGAAGGACATCTGCTTGGCCACTTCTATTCAATATTGTTCTAGAAGTTCTAGCTAGGACAATTAAGGAAGGAACAAGAAATAAAAGACATAAATATTAACAAGGAATAAATAAACCTGTCTTTATTCACAGATGTCATAATCATCTACATAGAAAATCCCAACTAGGTACAAAAAAGTTACTAGAGAACCGTAGGTATGGCTCCATGGTAGAGTGCTTGCCCACCATACTTGTGGACCTGTAACAGTGGTCCACTTCACCTCTTGAATATAAGCTCTGAATATATGCTCTGAGGCTATTTTTTTAAAAGACGTGTTCTTTTCCTCATCTCCCTCTCCCCCTCTCTAAACTGGGAGTGGGGAACAAGATTACCTTGAGTTATCTGTGCTCCATAGGAAAGACATATGTGCCAGAGGATCTAGGAAGTGAATATCTCCCAAGTTAACAAGTGAATGTTAACACACCATCAGGGAACCCTGAGATCCCCTGTCAGGGTACACCTGGAATGTAGCCTTAGAAGAGCTCCTTTAAAATCCCCCTGTTCCTCCCAATGGGCAGAATCACAGCCTTTGGGATAGGAGTTCCTCATTATGAAATTGGCATTCATTGTCATTGGGGACAAGAACCAAGCTTTCAGTTACAGACTCAGATTTGATCCCCAGCACTAAAAAGAGAAAAAGCTACTAGAACTAATGAATGAGTTTAACACAGTCATAAGATACAAAATCAACATATAAAAATTAATTACAAAAAATCAATTACATACCAATTAGAAATTGAAATTTAACAAACAGTACCATTTACAATAACATAATAAAAATTAAATCCTTAGGGATAAATCTGACAAAATATGTGCAAGAAATCAGTAATAAAAGAAAAAAAATGAAAAATCCAAAACAAATACAAATACATGCAGGATGTGAATGCTGAAAAGTACAAGACAAAGATGAAATTAATAGGACCTATATAAATAGAGAGGCACACCTTGTTCATGGGGCAGAGATTCAATAGGGTTAAGTTGTCAGTTCCTTAACACCAATACTCCTTAAATTATTCCATGAGATAGAAAAGGAGGCAATACTTCCAAACTCATTCTATGAGGCTAGTATCACCCTGATACAAAAACCAAAGACACATCAAGGAAAGAAAACTTTAGACCAATATCCCTGATGAACATAGATGCAAAAATTCTCAATAAAATTCTGGCAAATCACAAGCAAAAACACATTAAAAAGATAATGCACCCTGATCAAGTGGAGTTTATCCCAGGGATGAAAGATTCATTCAACATATGAAAATCAATAAATGTAATACATCATATCAATAGACTTAAAGATAAGAATTATATAATTATCTCAATAGACAAAGAAAAATCATTTGACAAAATATAGCACCTCTTCATGTTCAAAACACTAGAAAAACTAGGGATAACAGGAACATACCTCTTCATTGTAAAAGCTATCTATGTCAAGCCCCAGGCCAACATCATTCTAAATGGAGAAAAATTGGAAATGTTCCCTTTAAAAACTGGAACAAGACAGGGATGTCCTCTTTCACCACTTCTATTCAACATAGTCCTTAAAACTCTAGCCAGAGCAATCAGACAGATGAAAGAAATTAAAGGGATACAAATAGTAAAAGAAGAACTCAAACTATTACTATTTGCCAAGGACATGATTCTGTATTTAGAAGATCCAAAAACTTCCACCAGAAAACTTCTAGAACTAATAAATGAATTTAGCAAAGAAGCAGATATAAAATCAATACTCATAAATCAAATGCATTTCTATATATAAATGATGAATCCACTGCAAGAGAAATTAGGCAAACTACCCCATTCACAATAGCCCCCCAAAAATAAAATACTTGGGAATCAATCTAACAAAAGAGATGAAAGACCTCTACAATGGAAACTACAGAACACTAAAGAAAGAAATTGAGGAAAACCCTTGAAGGTGGAAAGATCTCCCATGCTCTTGGATAGACAGAACTAATATTGTCAAAATGGCCATACTACCAAATCTGTTAAACAGATTTAATGCACTCCTATTAAAATCCCAATGACATTCTTCATAGACCTAGAAAAAGCAATCATGAAATTCATTCAGAAAAATAAGATGCCCAGAATAGCCAAAGCAATCCTTAGCAAGAAGAGTAAAGCAGGTGGCATCACTATACCAGACCTTAAACTATACTACAGAGCTATAGTAACAACAACAGCATGGCATTGGCACCAAAACAGACATGAAGACCAATGGAACAAAACAGAAGACACAGAGGCAAACCCACATAAATTCAGAGATCTCATACTAGACAAATGTGCCAAAAACATGCACTGGAGAAAAGATAGCCTCTTCAATAAATGATGCTGGGGAGACTGGAAATCCATATGTAGCAAAATGAAATTAAACCTCTATCTCTCACCCTATCCAAAAATCAACTCAAAGTGAACCAAAGATTAGGCACTAAAATAGAGACCCTACACCTAACAGAAGAAAAAGTACGCCCAAATCTTCATCATGACAGCTTAGGACCTGGCTTCCTTAACAAGACTCCTAAAGCACAAGAAGTAAAGTTAAAAATCAATAAATGGGATGGATTCAAACGAAAAAGTTTCTTCTCAGCAAAGGAAACAATCAATAATGTGAAGAGAGAGACTACAGAATGGGAAAAATGTTTACCGTATGCACCTCAAATAGAGCACTAATCTCCAGGATATATAAAGAACTCAAAAAATTTAACAACCCCCCATAATCCAATCAATAAATGGGGCTAAGGAACTAAACAGACATTTCACAGAAGAAGAAATACAATTGATCAACAAGCATATGGAAAAATGTTCATCAACTCTAGCAATTAGAGAAATGCAAATCAAAACAACTGTAAGATTTCATCTCACTCCTGTCAAAATGGCAATTCAAAAATACAAGCAATAAGTGTTAGCAAGAATGTGGGGGAAAAGGTACACTCATACATTGCTGATGGAACTGCAAATTGGTGCAACCACTTTGAAAAGCAATATGGCGATTCCTCAGAAAATTGGGAATGGAACCACCATGTGACCTAGCTATCCCATGTCTCAGTTTATACCCAAAGGACTTAAAATCAGCATACTACAGTGACACAGCCACATCAATGTTTATAGCAGTTCAATTCACAGTAGTTAAACTATGGAACCAACCTAGTGCCCTTCAAGAGATGAATGGATAAAGAAATTGTGATACTTATACACAATGGAGTATTACTCAGTCTTAAAGAAGAATGAAATTATGGCATTTGCAGGTAAGTGGATGGAACCAGAGAATATCATCTTAAGTGAAATAAACAAATCCCCAAAAAACAAAAGCCAAATGTTTTCTCTGATAAGCCAATACAGACCCATAGTGGGGCAGGGAGGGATAGGGAAGAATGAAGGAACTTTGATTTGTGAAGAGGGGAGTTAGGGGAGGGGTGGGACTGTGGGGATAGGAAAGACAGTAGAAAGAGATAGACATTATTGCCCTATATACATGTTTGATTACACTAGTGGAGTGACTCTGACCCATGTACAGCCAGAGGAAAGAGAAGTTGTGCTCCATTTGTATACATTATGTCAAAATGCATTTTACTATAGCAGACCCATGCCAGACCCCAGCCCCAGGCCTAGGACTGTCCCAATGACCAGCAGACCCACCCTGGACCCCATGCCCCAGCCCGCTGCTGACCCACATGGGGGCCAAAGCCCAGGCCCTGGCTCAGGATAGCCCCACCAACCAGCAGACCCACACTGGAACCCAGGCCTACCCTACCTCCATCCTGGAACCTGGCAGCCATGGCCATAGCCCTCCCCACACAGTAGCCTACACCTTGGGACAACAGATAGGGCCTGGAGGCAGCTGCATCTTGGAACAGGAAGCCCAAAGCCATTGTAAGGCACATCCTTTCAGCCCATTTCTGAACGTGGTTGCATACATCTTGGGACACCCCTCAGTGCTATCTTGAGTTATTTCCACTATTGCCACCACCACATTTAGTTGCAGTAGCATTTATCGTGGGACATCTGCCAGGGTCTAGAAGCCCAGCACCAAGGTGAGGTACAGGTAATCTGCAGGGACACTATAAGATTATAGGGTAGAAACTGTAATACCTCAGATCCACAGTTCAAGAAGGGAAGACACATACACAACATGAAAAAAACAAGGAAGGTAAGTGCCCCAAACAAACTGAGATTTTACAATAATAGAAGCCAGGTGATGAAATGTCAGAGAAGCAGTTCAGAATGTACATAATTAAAATAATCTATTAATTAAAGAATGACCTAAGTGAGCAAATATAGGCAAAAATTGATCACTCCAACAAAGAGATAAGAGAGCAAATACAGGCAACCACTGATCACACCAACAAAGAGATAAGGGAGGAAATACAGGTAGAAAAATACTACTTCAAGAAAGAGAGAGATTCTGAAAGAAAAAATGCTCAGAAATCCTTGAAATGAAAGAAACAATAAACAAATAAAAAACTTTATAGAAAGCATCACAAACAGACTAGATCACTTGGAAGACAGAACATCAGATAATGAAGACAAAGTATACAATCTGGAAAATAAACCACACACAGTGAAGATAGTAAGAAACCATGAACAAAATATCCAAGAATTATGTGGTAGCATCAAATAACCAAATCTAAGAATAATTGGGATAGAGGAAGGCATAGAGATTCAAACCAAAGAAATGCACAATCTCTTTAATAAAATAATATCAGAAGCCAGGCATGATGGGTGCACACTTGTAATTCCAATGGCTTGGGAGGCTAAGGCAGGAGGATCATGAGTTCACAGGCAGCCCCAGAAAAAGTGAGGTGCTAAGCAACTCAGTGAGACCCTGTCTTTAGATAATTACAAAATGGGTCTGGGGATGTGGCTCAGTGGTTGAGTGCCCCTGAGTTCAATCCCCAGTAGAAAAGGAAGGAAGGAAGGAAGGGAGGGAGGGAGGAAAGGAGGGAAGAAAATCAGAAAATTTCCCAAGTATAAAGAATGAATTGGAAAATCAAATACAAGAGGCTTACAGGACACCAATGTATAAAATCACAACAGATCTACACCAACATATTATAATGAATATGTCTAGCATATAGAATAAGGATAGAATATTAAAAAGAAAGGAATCAGATCACATATAGGGAGATATCAATTAGGATCTCTGCAGATTTTTCAACCCAGACCCTGAAAACTATAAGACCCTGGAAGAATATATACCAAACTCTGAAAGAAAATGGATGCCAACCAAGAATCTTATATCCAGCAAAATTAAGCTTCAGATTTGGTGATAAAATACAAACCTTCCATGATAAGCAAAAGTTAAAAGAATTTGCAACTAGAAAGCCTGCACTACATAACATCCTTGGCAAAATATTCCATGAGGAGGAAATGAAAATCAGCAAAGGGAGGTATTACTCTAAAGGAAAAACCAATCAAAAGAGAAACCAAGTCAAGTTAAATACCAAAAATAAACAAAAATGACTGGGAATACAAATCATGTCTCAATAATGACCCTTAATGTTAATGGCCTAAACTCACCAATCAAAAGACATAGGTTGGCAGATTGGATTAAATAAAAAGATCCAACAATACGCTGCCTTCAAGAGACTCATCTCATAGGAAAAGACATCCAGAGACTGGAGGTGAAAGGTTAGGAAAATACATACCACTCACAGGGACTGTGGAAACAAGCAAGGGTTTCCATCCTTATAGCAAATAAAGTAGATTTCAAGCCAAAGTTAATCAAAAGGGATAAAGAAGGACATTCCATACTGCTTAAGGAACCATACATCAACAAGACATAACAATTAGAAATTATATGCCCCCCAAAATGGAACATCTATGTTCATCAAACAAACTCTTCTCAAGTTCAGGAGTCAAATAGACCACAACACAATAATTCTTGGTGACTTTAACACACCTCTTTCACCACTGGGTAGATCTTCCAAACAAAAGCTAAGCAAAGAAATTATAGAACTCAATAATATAATCAATAACTTAGACTTAACAGACATATATAGAATATTTCATCCATCAGTTATGGAATACACTTTCTTCTCAGCAGCACATGTATCCTCCTCTAAAATAGACCATATATTATGCCACAAAGCAACTCTTAGCAAATATAAAAAAGTAGAGATACTACCCTGCATTCTATCAGATCATAATGGAATGAAATAGAAATCAATAATAAAATAAAAAACAGAAGATACTCCAACACCTGAAGACTAAATAATATGCTATTGAATTGGGTCACAAAAGACATCAAAGAGGAGATTAAAAAATTCCTAGAGGTAAATGAGAACACTGATAAAACATATCAAAATCTCTGGGACACTATGAAGGCAGTACTAAGAGGAAAGTTCATTGCATTGAGCTCATTCCTTAAAAGAAGAAAATGTCAACAAATAAATTACCTAACATTACATCTCCAAGCCCTAGAAAAAGAAGAACAAATCAACACCAAAAGCAGTAGAAGACAGGAAATAATTAAAGTCAGAGCTGAAATCAATGAAATTGAAACAATTGAAAAAATTGACAAAACAAAAAGTTGGTTCTTTGAAAAAAATAAATAAAATTGATAAACCTTTAGCCATGCTAATGAAGAGAAGGGGAGAAAAAACTCAAATTACTAACATCTATGATTTAAAAAAAAAAGGAAATATGGTGACGGACACTACAGAAATACAGAAGATAATTAGAAACTATTTGGAAAATTGGTACTCCAATAAAATAGAAAATATCAAATGCATCAACAAATTTCTAGAGTCATATGATTTGCCCAAACTAAATCAGGATGATATACCCAAGTCAAACAGATCAATTTCAAGAAAGGAAATAGAAGATGCCATCAGAAGTGTACGAACCAAGAAAAGCCCAGGACCAGACTAATACACAGCTGAGTTCTACAAGATCTTCAAAGAAGAACTAACAACAATACTCCTCAAATTATTTCATGAAATAGAAAAAAGAGGGAACACTTTCAAACTCATTCTATGAGACCAATATCACCCTGATTCCAAAGCCAAAGACACATCAATATCTTTAATGAACATAGATGAAAAAATTATCAATAAAATTCTGGCAAATCAAATATAAAAACATATTGAAAATGTAGTCCACCATTATCAAGTGGGGTTCATCCTAGGAATGCAAGGTTGATTCAATACACGGAAATCAATAAATGTAATTCATCACATCAATAGACTTAAAGAATCATATAATCATCTAAATAGATGCAGAAAAAGCATTCAACAAAATACAGCACCCCTTCATATTCAAAACACTAGAAAAACTAGGGATAACAAGAACATATCTCAACATTGTAAAAGCTATCTATGCTAAGTCCCAGGCCAACATCATTCTGCATCATTCTAAATGGAGACAAATTGAAAGAATTCCCTCTAAAAACTGGAACAAGACAGGGATGCCCTCTTTCACCACTTCTATTTAACATAGTTCTTGCAACTCTAGCTAGAGCAACTAGACAAATGAAAGAAATTAAAGGGACACAAAATAGGGAAAAAAAGAACTCAAACTATCAACATGATTCTATACCTAGAGGATCCAAAAACTTCCACCAGAAAACTTCTAGAACTAATAAATGAATTCAGCAAACTAGCTGGATATAAAATCAACACCCATAAATCAAAGGCATTTCTGTACATGAGTGATAAATCCTCTGAAAGAGAAACTAGGAAAACCACCCTGTTTACAATAGCCTCAAAAAAATAAAATGAAATATTTGAGAATCAATGAAAGACGTGAAAGACCTCTACAATAAGAACTGCAGAATGCCGAAGAAAGAAATTAAAGAAGACCTTAGAAGATGGAAAGATCTCCCTTGTTCTTGGATAAGCAGAATTAATATTGTGAAAATGACCATAATACCAAAAGCACTATACAGATATAATGCAATTCTAATAAAATCCCAATGACATTCTTTATGGAAATAGAAAAAGCAATCATGAAATTCATCTGGAAAAATAAGAGACCCAGAATAGCCAAAGCAATCCTTAGAAGAAGAGTGAAGCAGGGGCTGGGATTGTGGCTCAGTGTTAGAGCACTCACCTAACACATGTGGGGCCCTGGTTTCAATCCTCAGCACCACATAAATAAATAAAATAAAGGCCCTGGGTTTAATTCTCAGCACCACATAAATAAATAAAATAAAGGTATTATGTCCAACTACAACTAAAAAATAAATATATAAAAAAAGAGTGAAGCAGGTGGCATCACTATACCAGAATTTAAACTACACTACAGAGCAATAGTAACAAAACAGCATCAAAATAGACTTGTAGAACAATGGTACAGAATAGAGGACACAAAGACTAACCCACATAAATACAGTTATCTCATACTGGACAAAGGTGCCAAAAACATATAATAGAGAAAAGACAGCTGCTTCAACAATGGTGCTGGGAAAACTGGAAATCCATATGTAGCAAAATGAAATTAAACCCCTATCTCTCACCATGCACAAAACCCAACTCAAAGTGGATCAAGCACCTAGGAATTAAACCAGAGACCCTGCACCTAATAGAAGAAAAAGTAGGCCCTACTCTTCATCATGTTGGGTAGGCCCCAATTTCCTTAATAAGACTCCTATAGTGAGAGAATTAAAACCAAGAATCAATAAATATGATGGATTCAAACTGAAAAGCTTCTTCTCCGAAAAAGAAACAATCAGTGAGGTGAATAGGGAGCCTACAGAATGGGAGCAAATTTTTACCACATGCACATCAGATACAGCACTAATCTCTAGGATATATAAAGAACTCAAAAAACGTAACACCAAAAAAACAAACAACCCAATCAGTAAATGGGCCAAGGAACTGAATAGACACTTCTCAGAAGATAATATGTAATCAACAAATAGATGAAAAAAAAGTTCAACATCTCTATCAATTAGAGAAATGCAAATAAAAACTACTCTCAGATTTCATTTCACTTCAGTCAGAAAGGCAGCTATCAAGAATACAAACAACAATTAGTGTTGGTGAGGATGTGGGGGAAAGGCACACTCATACATTGCTTGTGGGATTGCAAATTGGTGCAACCACTCTGGAAAACAGTATGGAAATTCCTTGGAAAACTTGACATGAAACCACCATTTGACCCAGCTATCCCACTCCTCAGTCTATACCCAAAAGACTTAAATATAGCATACTAGGGACACAGCCCTAAATAAATGTATTGAGATATGAATGGTGTGAATATACTTTGTATACAAGCAGAGATATGAAAAATCATGCTCTATATATGTAATATGAATTGTAATGCATTCTGCTGTCATATATAACAAATTAGAATTTAAAAAATAAAGAAACTATGAGATATATATATATATATATATATATATATATATATATATACACACACACACACATACACACACACAATGAAATATTACTCAACAATAAAAGAGAATAAAATCATGGCATTTGCAGGTAAATG
>NW_026000283.1:6517924-6522045 GCF_001458135.2 Marmota marmota marmota
AGAATATTATGCTAAGTGAAGTTAGCCAATCCCCCCCCAAAAAAACCCAAAGGCTGAATGTTTTCTTTGATATGTGGATGCTGATCCATAATGGTGGTGGGGGGTGGGAACATGGGAGAAATGGAGGAACTTTAGATAGGGCAAAGGGGAGGGAGGGAAAGAAAGGGGGCATGGGGGTAAGAAAGATGATGGAGTGGGATGGACATCATTACCCTAACTACATGTATGAAGACACAAATTGTGTGACTCTCTGAACAACCAAAGACATGAAAAATTGTGCTCTGTATGTTTACTATCAATTGAAATGCATTCTGCTGTCATGTATAACAAATTAGAGTAAATAAATATTTTTTTAATTTGCCTCCTTGAAAAAAAATATGCATTCTACTGTCATGTATAACTAATTTGAACAAAATTTTAAAAAATAGAAGGAATACCTGTAGAATGGATGAAAGGGATCAGGGGGAAGGGGAGGGAAAGAGGAGGTACTGGGGAACAAAATCGATCAATTATACTGTTTTACTGTGTGCATGCATGAATACAGTATAACAAATCCCACTGTTATGTATAATTATAATGCACCAATAAAAAGGGAGAAAAGAAGATGTCATTTCTTCCCCAGTTGGTATGTAGATTCAACATAATCTCAATCAAAATATCAGGGAAGAGGGAGGGAATGGGGGAAATACTGGTGTAACAGTGGTACCTTCACCTTCTGAATATAGCCCTCATTGCTCTAAGATTTATATTTTTTGGTATTTTTTTCTCTCTTCTCTCTCCCTCTCCCTAATAAGATTAGGGAGACAGTGTTATCTTTTCTTCCCCTAGTTAATTATCCTTGAACATACCCAGTACAGGCAGGAGATGCGTGCTGAGTATCTGGGAAGTGAATGTCTCCCAAATTAACAAGTGAATCCTAAATTGCCATCAGGGTGCTCTGGGGACCCCCTACCAGAGCCTTTAAAAGCCAGGTTCCTCCAGATCAAGAGAGTCACAGGTTTGGGACAGGAGTCCCCTATGTTCCTCATTTGCTAGCAAAGCAATAAACATCTTTTTCCTTTTTCTCAAAACTGTGTCCTCATTATTAAATTGCCATTGATTGTCATTGGGGACAGGGACCAAGCTTTTGGTTACACCAGGGAACAATATTAAACAAATTTTATTGTTATATCATGTGTATGTATGAATATGTAACCATGAATCCCACTACTATATATAATGATAATGCACCAATAAAATGTATGGAAAAAAAGTTTTGAGAACAACAACATAAAAAAACCACAGCTAATAAAACGCCAAAAATATATATTTTTTAATTCCAGCAGGTTTCTTTGTAGAAATTGACTAGGTGATTCTAAAATTTCTATGGAAAACCAAAGGACATAAAATAGCCAAGACAAATTTTAAAAAGAACAAAGTCAGATGACCTACACTCTGAATTTAAGACCTACAGTGAATCTTCTGTAAACAAGACAGTGCGTTGTTATAAGGCTAGTCATATAAATCAATGAAAGAGAATAGAGTCAAGTAGATGGTCAATTGGTTTTTTACAAAGATGCAAGGTAATACAGTAGAGAAAGGATAGTCTTTTGAACAAATGGTACTGAGACAATTTGACATCTCTATATCAAAAAATGAACTTCAATCCTTACCTCATATTGTAACAGTGGCTCCTTCACCTTCTGAATATAGCCCTCCTTACTCTAAAGCTTATTTTTTAAAAGAACATGTTTTTTTTTTTTTGTCTCAGCAAGAGAAATAAAAATCTCTAATGAGATTGGGGAGACAGTGTTATCTTTTCTTTCCATAGTTAATTGCCCTTGAACACACCCCCTACAAGAAAGAGAGGCCTGCTGAGGATCTGGGAGGTGAATATCTCCCAAATTAACAAGTGCATCCTACGTTACCATCAGGGTGTCCTGGGGTCCCCTACCAGAGCACACCTGGAATGTAACCTTTGAAGAGTTCCTTTAAAATCGCACTGTACCTCCTTCCATGGGCTTGTCATCCAAGCCCATGACCATTTCTATGCTAATGCCATTACCACTTGGATAACTAATAAATCTCCCTAACTTCCTATGTCTAAAACCAAACGAATTCCTCCTACAAACCTATCCATAACTGCTGTAAAAGTAACTGACATAAATATTCAGGCAAATGAAACATTGTCCTTCATTCAATACTCAATAAATTCCTTTGGTTCTACTCCAAATATATCCACTTTTTTCCATCGCCACTGCTAAGTCAGTGTCCCTGAAATAGTCTTCTGATTTCCCCACTTCTACTCTTGTTTCCTTAGAATCCATTATCTACTCTGCAACCAGTGTAAATTAAATCACAAGATATCCCTGCTTAAAACTCTCCTCAGAACAAAACACCAGTACTAAATGACTACAAGGCCTTTAATGATTGAATGTCCACACAAAGTCCAAAGACCATGCCACACACTAGAATCTCACACAAAAGATTTATTGTCAGTAGCACGAGGTAAACTGACAAGGCTGTCCTTCCAAGGAGAGCAGCAGTGTGCTGGCCCTCCCAGAGCAGCTTTATAACCCTCAAAAGGAATTTCATAAGCTGCTTAGGAGTTGCATCATAAGCTGGGGTGGGGTTGATCATTCAGCAGGCACATGTTCTTACCAGGAAGCTAAGCAGCATTGCCTCAGAATCAAAACTTTATAGCCTTTACATAAAATGGCTCCTGACCTAAAATGTTGAACCTGATGCCAATAATGATCTGAACCTCATTTGCCTCTTAATCTTCATCTCACACCACCCTTTCTCTTTCTCTCTCCAATCCAGGGTGCCCCCAATGCATCCCATAGCCTCAGGGACAGGAGTCTCCTATGTTTCTTCTTTGCTAGTAGAGCAATAAAACTTATTTTTCTTTTTTTCTCAAAGGCGTGTCCTCATTAATAAATTGGCATTAATTGGCATTGGGGACAAGGACTGAGTTTTCGGTTACAAATTCAAATACAAATATTTACTCAAAATGAATCAGGTGGGCTGGGGCTGGGGCTCAGCGGTAGCACACTTGCCTGGTATGTGTGAGGCACTGAGTTTGATTCTCAGCACCACATATAAATAAATAAAATAAAAATCTATCAATAACTAAAAAATATTTTTTAAAAAAATGAATTAACAAACTTGTAGAATAAAAACATAAGAGAAAACTCTTTGTAATTGAGACAAAGATTTCTTAGATATGATCTAAAAAAGAATTGAAGCCAGATTAAAAGTTAGGTAGTCAGTGTAGTTAGGTAAATCGGGTCTAATATCGAGTAACATCCAAAATGGAGGCCATGTTTAGAATGAATTCCGGGAAAAGTTGAACAACTCTTGGAATGTTAGTGAAGTCTGGGAAAAGCCCAAGGCCAGAGCCCATCCCAAAGAACTGTTAATGAACAGCCCCCAGCAAACTTGAAGATGCTGACTCAGAAGTGCTTCCTGCCCAGATTACTTCTGTGGCCCACCTGTGTCCCACCCCTCGGGCCTTCCCACCTACATTCCATCACTGAAAGAAACTATAAAATGGAGAGACAACCGCACTTCCACGGATTCCATCTCTTGGGTCCCCTTCTTCCTCCGGGAGAAGTCTTTTCTGCTATCCTTTAATAAACTTCTAATTTCTACTCTGACCTTGCCTCGGCGTGCTTCTCTGATGTTATTCTTCAACATTGGGGAAGCAAGGACTCGTCACCGGTCAACAGCAGTAACAAAACTGCTTTTGGAATTGTTTTTTACACTTGAAAAATTAATTAAAAGAATTTTGAAGATACATTTTATTTCGTGTTGATTGTGCTCAGGTGACTACTTTTTCCTAATGAAAATTTCTTTTAATCACTAACAAAATATATCTAGACCTATTTAATCCACATGATATATAAAATTATTTCCATATTTTAATATTTATTTTTTTATTTGTTTTTACAGAGTGGGGATCAAACCCAGATTCTTATTCATGCTAGGCAAGCTTTATACCACTGAGCTATATCGCCAGCACTCCTGACCCCTTTTTGTTTTTGCTATACCTAAAATTAATCAAGCATTTTCTATTTTTTGAAAACAACCACAGTCATGTTTGCTTCCATAGATTTTTTTTTTATCTAGAATCTGGGTGA
>NW_026000283.1:6522050-6525239 GCF_001458135.2 Marmota marmota marmota
TTGGTTAGTACAAGAGGGGGATTCCTTTGCACTGATTGGTGAAAGCTACGAGGGGTGTACGTGCTAAACTACATGGTTTCCCAACATGTTATCAACCACCATAAACTACTGGGGGGTCATCTGGCATCCCAGGTATTTTTCCTGTCTCATGCTGATTGGTGGTTGCTAGGGAGTTGCTATGGGTCCTCACCTAGCCTAACTGAGTCAGGGACACCTGGCCCAGCAGATCTCTCCAGTTATTTGTAGATAAACCCAGCTCTGTGGGTCTTTCCAAGGACAAGGGTCACGCCCCCTCCCTCTGGTCAGGCCTTGAGGTAGAAGCTGTTTTAAAAAATGGAGTCACATCAGTTTCTCACTTACCTCACATATACCAGGCCCTTGCTCAATCCCCAGTGACACACACACACACACACACACACACACACACAACACACACACACACACAACACACACACACAGAGTTAGAAAATCAATATTAGGACTAGGGATAAAGCCCAGTGGTAGAGTTCTTGCCTAGCATGAAATAAGGCCCTGGGTTCAACCCAGCATCACACACACACACACAAGGTGAACCACAGAAGACTGGGAGAAAACTTTTATAAAACATATGCAAAAAGAGGTATGCATCCAGGATATATTTTTAAGAATTTTAAAAATTCAATCATAACAAACAACCCAATTTAAAAATGAGCAGTAAAATGAATGAGTTCTAGAGATCTGCCATACAATGTAGTGCCTGTAGTTGACAACATGGCATGGTACACATAAAAAGATGTTAAAAGGGTAGATCTTGTGTTAAGTGTTCTTACCACAAGAAAAGGGGGAGAAATAAAGAAACTTTTGGAGGCAAGAAATATGCTTATTACCTTGTTTGTGGTGATAGTTTCATGGGTGTATGCATATGTCGAAATGTATAAACACATACAGAGTTTTTTGTATATCAATTGTATCTCAATAAAGCCTTTTGAGCCAGGCCTGGTGGCTTATTTTTATAATCCCAGCAGTGTGGGAGGCTAAGGCAGGAGGATTGCAAGTCCAAAGCCAGCCTCAGCAACTTGGTAAGACCCTAAGCAACTCAGTGAGACCTGTCTGAAAGTGAAAAATAAAAAAAAAGGGTTGGGAATGTGGCTCAGTGGTTAAGTGCCCTGGGTTAAATCCCCAAGTCGCCCCCCCCCCGAAAAAAAAGTGCCTTTTGAAAATGGGCAAAAGATTAGAACAGATTTTTCACGGGGGGGGGGGGGGACGGGGGGGCGGGATATAGATGGCAAATAATCACACGAAAGGGCACTCTACATCATTCTTTATTAGGAAAATGCAAAGTGAAACTACACAATGACATAAAATAAACATCTATTAGAATTGCTAAAATTAAAAAAGTGACCTTATTCAAGGATTGGCAAGGATGCAGAACAACTAGAATTTTATGCATTGCTGATGGGAATTCATAATGGTATAGCCATGTTGAAAATTTTTCATCAGTACAGGGAAGGAAAAATATCTTTTTCTCTGCTGAGGCATCAGTAACAAAACATAGAATTAACAAGAAAAAACAAAAATACAAGTTTATTTAATATAGACTTTATGTGACAAGGAAGACTTTCTTAGGAAAACAAGACCCAAAGAAAAAATTAAACCTGATCATATTTTATAGCTTAATAGTAAAAACTAGGGTTTCACTTAGCAAGGCCTAAGATTCTTTTCTGCATCCCTTTGTCTTCAGAGATAAGGATATTCTTTTTTGCCAGGTATAAGGAAGACCACTCTCACTTGAGGGTCTTATGACCTTCTTCAAGGGAACTTCAGAAAATTTTCCTGGGTTTTCTGATCAGCTTCAGAGGAGAAGGGAAGAGGGAAAGGGAAAGTGATGGTGACCTTCCTGCTTCTATTGTTTTCTCAAATGCAAAGATGCAATATTTGGGGGTAGCACATCCTGAACCCCATTTGTAATTCTTTTTTTTTGGTACCAGGGAATGAACTCAGGGCACTCAAGCACTGAGCCACAACCCCAGACATTTTTGTATTTTATTTTAGAGACAGGGTCTCACTAAGTGGTTAGGACCTCACTAAATTGCTGAGGCTGGCTTTGTACTTGTGATCCTCCTGCCTCAGCCTCCCAAGCTGCTGGGATTATAGGTGTTCGCCACCACACCTGGCCCATTTGCATTTTTTTTACAAAGGTAGGCATACACTTATCATATAACCCAGTAATCCAACACCTAGGTAATTTATCCAAAAGAAATTAAAATATCTATTTACACAAAGACCTATACATAAATTTCTATGGCAGCTTGGTTAACTACCATTCAAAGCTACTTACAACACAAATCTCCATCAGTTGATGAATGGATAAACAAATAATGGCACATCCACCAACGAAATATTACTTGGGGATAAAAAATGAATGAATTACCAGGCCCAGTGGCACATGCCTGTAATCCCAGTGGCTCAGGAGGCTGAGAAAGGAGGATCACTAATTCAAAGCCAGCCTTAGCAAAATCGAGGCAGTAAGCAACTCAATGAGACTTTGTCTCTAAATAAAATTCAAAATAGGGCTGGGGATGTGGCTCGGTGGCCAAGACCCCCTGAGTTCAATCCCTGGTAGCAACCCCCCAAGAAAATGAATGAAATGACATGTATGAATCTCAAAAACATGCTAATAAAAGAAGTTAAACCCTTTTAAAGGCAAAGCTATGGCAATAGAAAATCAGCATTCTCCAAAGATTGGGTATGGAAGAGGATTGACTGCAAAGGAGCAAAGGAGAACTTATTTGGAATTATGAAACTATTCTATATCTTAATTGTGTTGGTGATGACATAATAGTCCATGATTGTCAAACTCATTGAACTGCATTTTAAAAAGGAGAATGTAAGTTGGGCAAGATGGCACATACCTGTAATCCAGGCTGAGACAGGAAGATCTCAAGGCAGAGGCTAGCCTGAGCAATTTAGTAGACCCTGTCTCAAAATAAAAATTAAAGCAGCAATACTGGGGAATGATATTGACCAAATTATATTATTATATCATGTGTATGTGTGAATAAGTGACAAATTTCACTTATTATGTATAATTATAATGCACCAATAAAATATGAAAAAAGGAACTCAGTCTCAGTGATAGCCTTGCATGGGTGAAGTCTTAGGTAAATAGTAGCTAAATATATATAAATATATATTTTAGCTAATATATAT
>NW_026000283.1:6526213-6529379 GCF_001458135.2 Marmota marmota marmota
ATATATATATATATATATATATATATATATATATATATATATATGTTAAAATTATACCTCAGTAAACCTCACCTTTTATAAATCTAATCATCTTAATCATCTTAGTGAGCCTAGGTACAGAAGAGATCTACCGGGCCTGTCTTCCAAAACCATGGTTTGCATGGTTGTGGGGAGTATCTCACATTCATAAGGAGCCTCTATCATTGCCTGCTTGCCACAATGCCAGCCTCCACCAGGTAACAACTGGGCAAAGATGAGGTAGGGAAGAACAGGGAGAAAATGAGGAGAATAAGAATAAAGTATAGGTTTTGACATCAAGACCCACATGTACTCAAATCCTAGCTTTGCTATTTCTGAACTGTGTGACTTTGGGAACCCACTTAATGTCTCTGAAATGAGTTTCCTCATTTCTACAACAGGACCAATAATCCCTGGTTATCCCCTAGGATAGAATTTTTCAAACAAACTTATCTATTTGAAAGTGCCTGACACACATGTTTAACATATATGAGGAGACAATATAAGAGGTTATGCATATCAAAGTACTTGATAAATGATAACCATTCTTATTCCTAAAATCAAAAGATGATGGAGGGTAGGAGAGTGATCTGTCTGGTAGGAAAGATATGTGGGTGGCATTGATGCCTCCCACCTACAACCACTTGTTCAGCCCTAGTCTCCACTTATGGCATTACCCACTTAGTGGGTGACCTACATTCTGGAATTTCCAGGACAGCCACGGTTCTAGTCCTTCCCCTCAGGGGAGTATATGTCAGAGTTGGGGAAGTAGAGGGAGTACAGTCAAAGGACATGTTTCTGGTCCCTTCCCACGCCAGCTGCCTCTTCATTTCTCTCCTCTCTTCCCCATCAGTGGGGGATTTGCTCTGACTTCTTTCATTTGAAATCAAACAGAACTGGGCAGGTAAATCTCCAGGGTGGAAAAAAAAAAGGCAACAAAAAACCACCACCTCTGTATAATACATTTAAATGCCAAATAGAAATGGTTGAGAGATCACTGCTGTTCTACTTGTCTGTGACTGCTCTCCCCTCCCCACTCCATCCCATCCCTGTTCCCATCCTCCCTTCCTTTCTCCAAAGGTGACTAGGGTTGAAAAAACATTTGTCTCTCAGCTGATCAACTAGGCCTGAGGGGAAGGCAAATGAATTATTTCAGTTCTGCAGCAAGTGTGAGCGTGGGTTTTTCAGTGCCTGCCTCCCCCCTTTTTAATTAATGAACAATCTGGCCCATTGCTGCTCCCATGGGTATGCAAAATAGCTTCCTCGTTTGAAATCCCTGTTGTTGAATGTACTCCACCGGGCACAATCACATTGCCACCCCCTGTTTTGCATACGAAACCGCTGTTTCCAAGATAAGAATCTTTTCATTTAGCTGTCATGAGCTCATCCTTTTTCCTGTGCATTGTGGCTCCAGCTCCTTTGAGTCAATACCCAAACAATGACTGCCTGCCTTAGGGCACCCTCCTGCCCCCAACCAGAGGCTGCGGCTTCCGGAAGCTTGCCTAGGCAGGCAACCCAAGCTCTTTTCAGACCTCAGATGTCAAGAGGGTGAGAAATAAGAAGATCTGAGACCCCTGAAAATCTTCCACTGACTTTAAAGCAGACCCTGGGAAAGAAACCCTGAATAGGATGGTGTATGGTAGGGGGCGGACAGGCAGTGCCATGGGATCATGAACTTAAATAGTCTAGAAAATCTAAGGACAGGGAGTGGAGACCCACAAATGTGCAAAGCTGCTGGACCACTCCTCCTCTGTCCCTGATCATCAGACTGCATCCTGTCCTTGCCCTTTGGTTTGGAACAACCACGCCCACAGCAGAAACCACACAATGGCTCTGCACTCCAATTCGAAAGTAGAAGAGGCCTCAGAGTCTGAGGAATCCTCCTGAGTATGGGTAAATTGAGGCCCAGAGAGGAGAAGCGGCTTGCCTGGGAGCACTTGGATAGTTAGTTGAAGAGGTAGGTGCTAAAACTCCAGTCTCATGGTGTTTATCCTACCAGACACGGCTGCCTCTGGAGGGAATCAATAACATTTGTGTGCAAAGCAGTAAGGAAAAAGACAAGATAAGAGATTAAACAGAGATCAAGGTAAACTGCAAAGCCTATACAAACAGTAGGGGTTTTATTGTTAGCTTCCTCATTTGTAGAAGATATTTTCAAAAGATCCAGAAGAAAAGCAAAATTTAACCTTTACCAGTATGAAAGAACTCTGCAGAAGAAAGTAAGTTTCCAGACAAAATGTATCTAGTCATTTTATGGGGTTACGTAGTTACATCAACTCAGCACTTGCTCATTATTTCCACTTTTGGCGACAGAAAATAATGCAACAAAGAAGAAAGCATTAGTCAAACCATAGATAAACTTTTGTCCAGCAGGAGGCCAGGTGCACTGAAGTTCAGGAGGAATGGGGAAAACAAAGGCCCTTCTTTTAAAGAGGCTACAGGCAGGTGCTTAGGCTGTTTGTTCTGCAATTTGATCATAAGCCTCTTCAGGGCCAAGCCCATGTGTCCCAGGTAACTTCAAGCATAGAGCCGAGCTCATGACAAGAGCCTACTGTATCCTTGCTGACTGGTTAACTAAGATGCCATATTGATTCCACAATGTTCCCAGCACTGATTTTTCTCCACCTTTGGCATAATGGAAACTTTATTACATTTTAAACAAACAGTTCCCCTGCTGTACCCCTGAAAAGGCTCTGCAATTCCCAGAATGTTTGGCCTTCTGTGGCCCTCAAGGTGGGAGGGAGGCATTGGCCTCCCAGGCAGCAGAAATGAATGTTTCAATGCTACTAGTGAAGTTGCTGAGGAAAACCACAGCATGAAATCAGAAGGAAAGTTTTTCTTCCCCTGCCGTCACTTTGGGAGGTCAGAAATCTCATATTCCAGATCTAAAAGCATCAGTTCAGCAGGAGTTGGGAGACCTGGGTGCCCATCCTAACCTGGCCCCTCAATAGTGTGAGACATTAGTAGCAAAACACCTTTCTTCTCTGGACCTCAGTCTCCTCATCTGTAAAATAAAAGCATTGACTTGACAAGTTCCCCAAACCAAGGTTCAGAAGTCCAAATCTTTTCAAATATTGGATTAGGGGTGAGGAGGTGGCTCTCTCTCTCTCTCTCTCTCTCTCTCTCTCTCTCTCTCTCTCTCTCTATA
>NW_026000283.1:6533216-6568884 GCF_001458135.2 Marmota marmota marmota
CAAAAAAAAAAAAAAAAAAGAAAGAAAGAAAGAAAAAGAAAAAAGAAAGAAAGAGGCTTGGGGATATAGCTTAGTAGTAAAGTGCCCTTGAATTCAATTCTACAATTCTAGTAACAAAAAATAAATAAATTTTAAAATAATCAAAATGCATTCTACTGTTATGTATAACTAATTAGAACAAATAAAAATTATTATTTTAATAAATAAATAAATAATAAAAATTTAAAAAGGACTAGGGATGTACTCAGTGGCAAAGCACCCTTGTGTTCAATCCCCAGTTCAAAAGAAAGGAAGGAAGGAAGGAACAAACGAACGAATGAACAAAACAAAAAAATTGAGCAAATAAGTAGAATAAAGGTCAGGTAAATGCCAGGTTTCTCACAATGGAGAAGATACTAAAAACATGGAGAGTAGGAAAAGCAGACTGAATGTTGAGATTTTAGGGGTGGGATGGAAGTTTTGTTATAGACTCATATTTTAATATATATATACACATATATATATATACACTCATGGAGATGTAGAAACAGTTATATGTATGTGGATAGAGATACAGGTGCTCTTCAACTTATGATAGGTTACATCTTGATAAACTTAGTCTTCAGTTGGAAATATCATAAGTTGAGAAGGCCTCTAATACACCTAACCTACCAGGCATACTAGCTTAGCAATACAGTATACTGTAGAATATTGGTTGTTTACCCTTATAACTCCATGACTGTCTGGGAGCTATGTCTTACTGTCACTTCCCAGCAACTCAATAGAATATTATCCAGCAGATCCTGGGAAAAGATCAAAATTCCAGGTGTGGTTTCTATTGAATGTGTATTGCTTTTGTTTCATGGTAAAGTTGAAAAATTATGAGTGGAACCATTATAAGTCAAGGATTATCTGTAAATACATATACTTCCTAACTCTGACTACCAAAACAGCCTAGATGTAGCGATAGCCCTTTAGCAAAGAGCACACCAATGACTCATGTCATAGTTTCTATAAATCATCCTCCATTAAAAGAAGTGCTCAAAAATTAATGGGAAAATGTCAAAAGGACACAGATATCACCTTGAAAAAGGCTCTTAGTGGTAACATCTGTGACACTAAGGATACAAAAATAAATAGATAGTAATCAATTGTTGCTAATCATATAAAATAAGAATCCATTAGTACATATTGATACAAACAAATGAATAAGTATATGGGGGACAAATCAGATTGTATTCTGCAAAGATGCTCAGCACAACATATTCAATCCTACAAGCTATTCTCATAATATGATATTAACAATCTTATTCCATCAATATTCCCTGCCTTTGAACCTATGTAGATAATTGTGACTGCATCAACCAGCAACATAGAATGGAAATAAAAGTTATGTGATTTCTGAGGTTGTATATTTTTAATTTTTTAATTTATTTTTTTACTTATTTATTTTTCAGGGGTACTGGGGATTGAACTCAGGGTCACTCAGCCACTGAGCCACATCCCCAGCCCTATTTTGTATTTTATTTAGAGACAGGGTCTTACTGCGTTGCTTAGCACCTTGCTTTTGCTGAGGCTGGCTTTGAACTTGTGATCCTCCTACCTCAGCCTCTTGAGCTGCTGGGATTACAGGGGTGCACCACCACACAGGCAGGTTATATATTTTTTAAATTTATTTTTTAGTTTTAGTTGTATTTGGACACAATACCTTTATTTTATTTATTTTATATAGTGCTGAGGGTCGAACCCAGGGCCTTTGCACATAATAGGCACGCACTCTACCACTAAGCCACATTCCCAGCCTCAGGTTGTATATTTTTAAAAAGGCCACAAATTTCCACCTTGCTGTCTTGCAATGCTTGCTATGGAATCTCAGTCACAATGCTGGGATGAAACCAAGCCGCCATACAGAAAGACCCCATGTAGGGGTTTTGACAGCTAGCTCCAGGTGAGGTACTAATCATAAGCCAGTACCAACTATTCAGCCATGTGAGTAAGCCATCTCAGAAGAGGATCTTCCAGTCCAGTTGCCTGCCCCAGCTGATATATCACTTGCCTAGATTGCAGATTTATGAGCTAGATAAATGATTATTGTTTTTAGCCAAGTAATTTGGGGTTAGTTTGATATACAGCAATAGATAGCTGGAACAGAGTAGAATCCCTCCTCTTCCATACAGTAGAATGCCAAGTAATAAATGTAGAAAGATTGGGGCTGGGATTGTGGCTCAGTAGTAGAGTGCTTGCCTAGCATGTATGAGGCACTGGATTCAATTCTCAGCACCACATACAAATAAATAAATTAAGTTAAAAATTTCATTGACAACTAATAAAAATAGTTTAAAAAGCTGAAGTTTTTAAAAAATGTAGAAAGACTGATGGAAATACAGAATCAACCATGATAGAAATGGTTGATTAAGGAAGAAAAAGGTAGAAGGTTGAAGATTGATGAGGAACAGATTGTTGGAAAAATCTGGAATGTCTCCCCACAACATACTTATTAATTACAAAGAGAAAAATTGGCAACTTTATGGTGGAGAAACCCGCAGACATCAACATACTTGGTGATCAAGGTTAACTAACTAGACAGTTGTGTGCTATGCAGACAATTGATTGCTGACAACTGAATGTTCCTGGATGAATCCTGGACCAGAAAAAAATCATTGTTAGGTCTGGGATTGTAGCTCAATGGTAGAGCCCTTGCCTAACATTCACAAGGCCCTGGGTTGGATCTCTAGCACTGAAAAAACAAAACAAAACCTCAGAAAAGAGACATTGTTGGCAAGGTTGTTATGGGGTGTGCAGATTAAATGACACTCTTGTACCCATGTGGATTTTCTGAGTTGGAGAATTATATGCTGGCAGGTTAGTATTGTTGACTTCTTTGTAGATACATATACTGGAATATTTAGGAATGATGGAGCATCATGTCTTTGACTTACCTTCCTTCAATGGGTTCAGAAAAAGAACTAATGTGCACATATAAAAGGAAAGAGAGAAAATGCAGTAAAATATTTATAATTGGGAATCTAGGTGAAAGGGATATGGAAGGTTTTGGTACTATACTTGTAACTTTTCTGAAGGTTTGAAAATATTTCAAAATGCATTGTTTTTTAAAAAAACCACACGATTGGTCTGGGGATATGGCTCAGTGGTAGAGCACTTGCTTAGCATGCTCACACCCCAGGGTTCAATCCCCAGCACTTAAAAAAAATGCCATCACTTATTTTACCAAATCATTTCAGATTAACAGTTCAACCAGTTTTATTCTTCAAGGCAAAGGAGTAAAGGTATGGCAGGCATAACCCCAAACCACAGGTATGCAAATCACATTGCAAACTAGACCCTGATTCATACAAACTCATCAAAATTTCCATGCCCAGTGCTACATCAGCATTCTCAAATCCACCAAGACACCAGGGTTTGCAATGCCACAGGTGCTGGTTGCACAAAACAGCCCCCACCCTGTTGTGATGTAACAAAGAGGCACTCCTTTGTGGTAAAACTCTTTAACTATCTTAGTTTGGCAAAAACTGTAACATCTGTCTTCAGTGCCCCTCCTTTTTATTTTCTGTATCACTCTTCCTTCTGTCACCTCATTCTCTGCACCTGATGTCCTCATGGCTCAGGCAGGTTTTTTTTTTTTTTTCTTTTTGTTGTTGGTGTTGTTTTCTGCCCTCCCAGTAAGCATCCTACATGGAAAGGCTTCCCTGTCCTTCCTCCTGGATCACTCCTTTTATATTAGTTCCAATCTTCACAGCAGCATGATGATAATATAGACTGAAAATGATGAAAGCATCAATGCCTCATATCATGCATTTTGACACAATAATCCTACTTTTAGAACTTTTACCAGAAACATTATTCACAAGATAAAAAGTGTTATTTGTAATGCAAATAAGAATGTGTGGGGCTGGGGATATGGCTCAGCAGTAAAGTACTTGCCTGGCATGCATGAGGCCCTGGGTTCAAATGCCCACGCACCAAAAAAAAAAAAAACCCAAAAAACAATGTGTGATATCCATGCATCCTTTCAACAGGTACTTACTAATAACCTACTATCAACAAAGTATACATTAGAATGAAGCAATGTTTAAGTATTATGATAAATTGACCCAATGAAATGTTACATAACTATTAAAATACTGAGTAGAAACACTCATAGGAAAGTGCTATGAAATGATATCAAGCAGAATACAAAACTTTATAGGCACTATGTAGTAGTACATACAGGCTATAAATTACAATAAATAATATAATAAATAAAAAAATTATATATGGACTATAAAATGTAATAACATGAAAATTTTATAGGCACTATGTAAAACCGGGTATAGGATGTAAATTAAAGTATAATAAACTTGGTTAGATGCTTAAGTATCCCATTTAAATGCTCACAGAAACTTCAGTGTTATTGTCCTCACAGTACAAATAAGGAAACTGAGGCTCACGGGGATTATAAAACAACACTAAAATCTTAGTTTCACAAGCTAATGTTCTTGCCTATTGTGTTCACTGCTGTTTCCTGAGTGTCTAGAGCAATGCCTCACATATAGCAGACACTCAATAGTTAACTATGTAAGATGGCCAAGTCACGTTTTGGACCCAGTGTCATTATCTGAGTTAACCATTGTGATTCATATAAACGAGGTCTCCCAGGACCTCAGGAGAATGAGTTCAGGGATGTGTTGAGGTAGCTTTGAGTTCTTTGTTGGGTTGCAAGAGCCTCACTTCTTTCCTCTGCTTTCCTTTCTCTTTTACCTCCTGCCCTCTGGTGGAAGCCCTAATGAGTGACATGAGTCAAGGAGGAAAGGGTCAGGGTTATCACTGACTGCACAATTCACCCAGGTCTTATCTATGTGTAATTAATGCCCAGTTTTGTCCCTTTCTCCACTGTATGGAATCAGCTAGATAGATTTTTGCCAAATTTGGAGGTTACATTTGAGATGATAGTCTCATTTAAAATACATTATATTGGCAAATTTTACTTTGGGACTCTATAGGGCAATTTGGTTACTTTCTTTCATTCTGAGTTTTGAGGCCCATCATTTTACAGATTTGTATGAGTTATGAAATGTACATTTTTTGAGGGGGAATGCTCTGGGAGGAACAAACACAGGGCCCTGCCCTGTAGCACTGAGTTACACCTCCAGCTCCAAGAAATGTACATTTTTTTGAAAAAATCAAAGAAGATCTTCAATAACTTCAATAATTTTTCAAAATAATATTTATATTTTCCCACACAATGATGAAATTAAATGCCACAAAATTCCAGAGATGAATAAATCTTAGTTTCAAATCATCAAGAGCATTGGGGCGGGGGGTACTGGGGATTGAACCCAGGGACACTTGACCACTGAGTCACATCCTATTTTGTATTTTATTTAGAGACAGGGTCTCACTGAGTTGCTTAGTGTCTTGCCATTGCTGAGGCTGGCTTTGAACTGGTGATCCTCCTGATTTAGCCTCCCAAACCACTGGTATTTCAGGTGTGCACCACCATGCCCAGCACCAAAAGCATTTTTAAATGAGAAGTTTTATAGAGATCGAAACCCTATTTGAAAGACACACCAATGCAAGGGGCAACGGAAAAGACAGACTGTTTCAAGGGCAAATGAAATTGCAATGAGAAGAATGCTTGGTGGTAGATTAGGAAGCTTGTGTTCTTCCACAGGCAATTGAAACCAAAGTCCAGATCAAAGAGACATTTGGCTGCTGATCAAGAGATATGTGAGATATAAATTCAGATGGTTCTGCTCAAGAAAGTAGTGCTTTTAAATTTGAGCTCCAAATTAACTGTGCCAAAGAATCTACACCAGTTCTATGTCTGGAATCTGAAAGGAGAGCCTAAGTGTTCCAATGATAAGGTCATGTTGGAACCAATTACTGTCTCCATTAATTATTCTCCATTACAGAATCATTATCAATGGAGTGGCATCCACAATTCCAACATCTTTATGATAATATTGAAACTGGAGTTTTGAGATGAGACTAGAGTCCCCACTTTGCCAATTTTCTTCTGGGATCTTGTCTCACAAATTTTGAAGGCTAAAGTCCACCAACAATAATGGAAGGAAGGAGTAAACAGAGCAGGATTTATTTAAGCAAGAAGAGATAGAATTCCTGCCATGCAAGATGGGGGCCAAATAGCAGTGTGCTAAGTTAGGAATTTATATGTGGTTCTAGGTAGAGCGTGGAGCAAAATCTGTTAAACAGGCATTATAAATAGCATCAAGGTTATCATCTTACTATAACTTCCATCTGAGTTCACTCTCACCTTCACCTTGTTTTTCCCACCTCTGGGACAAAAGAGTTGGTTGAATGGGTTCCCACAGGTGAGCCTCATGGCCTTTTACATTTGATATAGGCCTTGCTGGAGCTCATTAATATGTCTACCGGTTAACCCCATGTTTGAATAAGACTGACTATTGATATTCAATATAACGGCTTAAGCTGTATATTTCAATGTGGTGCAATAGAAAGAAATCAGAATTTAACTCCCCCAAACTGCTGGCCCACTCAGACTACCCCTTCATCTTTTAAATGCTTAAAATACCCAATGAGAAGTGGCTATTAATATATCTCAAGGGCAGATGCCTCAAATAATTGGCATGGGTTTGTGATAGAGCTGCCTCTCAGATAGGCAACACTGTGTAATGTGTTGCTGAGTGGAGAGCAACAGGAATTTACTCAAAAGTGCTCCAGAACATGACAATAAATATAGCTTCTAAAGACACTTATTACAGAGTTGAAAAAATATCACAGTTCTGAATTAGTTATTTCAACTACAGAAAATCATTACAGTTTCAACATTAATGTTTTTATTGTTTCTATTAAACTGATAGTTACTTATTCTCTTGTGAAATTCTAGGAGTTTCTTGTCTCTTAGAGTCTCTTTTGTTGGCACTTACACTAAAGGACTATAAAGCTAACTTTCAGTTTTCTATTTTATTGACAAAAGAGATCAGCCTTTTAAGCACTTGGAAAACCCTCCCCAGTGACTAGCACAGCCCTTGGCAAATAGTAAATATTTAATAAATATTTTCTGAATGACTTAATGAATCACCCTTATGACTTGAGGTTTTGGGAATGTGAGTAATAAAATCTAACTCTGGCTAACTTAGAAGAAAGTTATTTGAAATTTACTTGAAGGATACAGGAGAGCAAGCTAATTTAAGAAAGACTAGAGAACCTGGCTCTTCAGAAGCCAAAGCATAAACAAGTCAGCTCCAGAAGGCACCACCAAAAACCGCTTAACATCTCCCTGAAACTTTTCATCATTTCACTTATGAATCAAACTCAAACAAAAGCTTTCAATTAGCCTATCATGAGTACATATGATTGCTTCTAAACTGGGAGGGGACAAGGTATCTTAATTAATATTCTACCATATTTTATCCAGTGTGGAGAGAGAGAATTTTCCAGAATCAAATTGGGAGGCTATAACCAAAACAAGGTGAAATGGATGTAGAATAGGAAGGAAGGAAAAAAGGAAGGGGGTAGTATTTTTCTACGTATTAAATAAGAATGTACTGGACTGGTGTCTGGAGCTGCCATATGAACTGAGCACCCTAAGCCTTGATCCATGGAGGTGTGAGACTGGTTTCTGCTGCGCATGATAGCAAGTGGATCTCACCTCCATTTGTCAGGGGAATGAAGCTCTGGGGGTGGGTATCACCCAGTGAGATTGGGCCCACTGAAACCCAATCAATTGCCTCATTTGGGTGGAACTTTCTCGAGTAAGTCTTCCCCTCAATAAATAGGGTTTCAGGTGTGTTCTCTCTCCCTCTCTCCTCCCTCTCCCTCTCCCTCTCCCTCTCCCTCTCCTGCCTCTTTTGCTTCCCTTGTGGGATCTGGGGCTGAGGAGCTGTTGCTGAACCCTAAGAAAAAGGTATTTTCTCTGTTTCTGTGTGATTATTTAGTGCCAACCCAATTCACCTGGAGTGACCCTGACTGATTTAGTCACTGAGGTTGTAGCTCACTGGAAGTGTGTGCTTAACATGTGCAAGGCCCCAGGTTCAATGCCCAGCACACAAAAAAGAAAAAGAGACAAAGGAAGGAAGGAAAGAAAAGAAGGAAAGACAGTGAGAGATCTTAAAAGTAAGCACATTGTAAGAAAAATTATTAAGTAATAATTTAAAGTTTTGCCTTAACTTCCCTCATATTAGAGAAAACATTTGACCTTTGGTTTTGTGGGATTGGCTTATTTCGCTTAGCATGATATTTTCCAACTCCATCCATTTACTGGCAAATGCCATAATTTCTCTCTTCTTTAAAGCTGAGTAATATTCCATTGAGTATATACACCACATTTTATTTATCCATTCATCTATTGAAGGACACCTATGTTGGTTCCATAGTTTAGCTATTGTGAATTGAGCTGCTATAAACATTGATGTGGCTGCATCACTGTAGTATGCAGATTTTAAGGCCTTTGGGTATAAACCGAGGAGTGGAATAGCTGGGTCAAATTGTGGTTCCATTCCAAGTTTTCTGAGGAATCTCCATACTGCTTTCCAGAGTGGTTGCACCAATTTGCAGTCCCACCAGCAATGTATAAGTGTACCTTTTCCCCCAAATGCTCACCAACATTTATTGTTGCCTGTATTCTTGATGATTGCCATTCTGACCAGAGTGAGATGAAATCTTAGAGTAGTTTTGATTTGGATTTCTCTAATTGCTAGAGATGTTAAAAACCTTTTCATATATGGGAGGGGAGGGGGTGTGAAGATAGGCATACCGCCAGTTAATGGTGAGGAGTTCTGCTCCCTCACATGTTGAAATTTAAACATTAGAAAAGCAAGCCGAGGCAAGCATATAAAGTAGGGTTTATTTTAAAAAGGGGGTAACATAGACTTCTCCAGGGAAAGAAAAGGGGGCCATAGCTGGTATCCTAAGAAGTGAGGTGTTCTGCCCTTTTTATATGTCCTAGGATTCCTTTGTTCTCCCTAACCCTAACCCCTTATCTCTCTCCTTCCTGCATAAGTGACTAGGCCCAGGAATGCTCGGTGGGATGGCCAAAAGGTGGGAAACAGGTGGGCTGAAGGGGGAAGGGCAGGGTGGAGTAGACAAGGACACATTAACAACCTTATAGTTCCCTGTAGGGAGGGGCGATTCCTGGGACAGGTTACCTTAGCAACAGGTTGGAGCAGGGGGAGGTTCTCCATAAGGGTAGAAGAAGGGTTCTAAAGGAATTAACATATCAATCCTTCAGAGGGCAGTCTCCAACTTGCCAAGACTCACTCAAAATTGACCTCCTTTATCAGGACTCCATTTACCTATCTATACTGACTGCCTGTCTAATTCTGGCTTCAATAGGAAAGATAGTAGAATGATACAGACATTATTACTTTATGTTTATATGTGAGCAACATGACCAATATGATTCTACAACATGTATACTCAGAAAAATGAGAAATTATATCCCATCTAGGTATGTGCATAAATGTGCATAAATGCATTCTACTGTCATGTATAACTAATTAAAACAAGTCAAAAAATTAATTTTATAAAAGTATTGTCTTAGAAGTCTGGGCTCCTGAGCCTGGTGTGGTGGCTCATACCTGTAATCCCAGCAATTCAGGAAGTTGAGACAGGAAGATCACGAGTTCAAAGCCAGCCTCAGCAACTTACAAGGCCCTATGCAACTCAATGAGACCCTTTCTCTAAGTAAAATATTAAAAAAGGCTGGGATGTGGCTCAATAGTTAAGCACCCCTGGGTTCAATCCCTGTACCAGAAGAAAGAGGAGAAGAAGAAGGAGGAGGGGGTGAAGGGAAGGGAAGGGGGAAAAGAGGTAGGAGGAGGAGGAGAAAGAAGAAAAGAAAAGAAAAAAAAAGCCAGTGTGTTGAAACAGGACTCTAATAGAAGTGACAGTTTACTGGAAACTGGAGGAAAGATAATCCTTGCTAACAAGTGGCAAAGAATGTGGCTGAATTCTGGTCTAATGTTTTGTGAAAAATAGATTTTTTTATTATTATTAGTTGTTCAAAACATTACAAAGCTCTTGACATATCATATTTCATACATTTGATTCAAGTGGGTTATGAACTCCCATTTTTACCCCGTATACAGATTGCAGAATCACATCGGTTACACATCCACGTTTTTACATACTGCCATACTAGTGTCTGTTGTTGAAAGATAGAATTTACAAATGAAGAAATTGTATATTTAGCTGAGGCATCTAAGAAAAATGTTGAAGGTGTGGCCTGGGTTCTCCTAACTGCTTATAGTAAAATGCAAGAGGAAAATGGTGAATTAAAAAAAAGGAATTGTTTAACAAAAAGAAACCAGATAATACGTAACAACAAATCCCAACATTATGTACAACTATAATTCACCAATAAAAAAGAACGTGGAAAGAAAAAAATGAGCAAGCCAGGTGCAGTGATGCACACTTATAATCCCAGTGGCCCAGGAGGCTGTGGGAGGAGGACTGCAAGTTTAAAGGCAGCCTCAGCAACTTAGCAAGGCTTTAAGCAACTCAACAAGACTCTGTCTCTAAATAAAATATTTAAAAGGACTGGGGATGTGGCTCAGTGTTTTAAGTGCCCTTGGGTTCAATCCTTAGTACCAAAAGAAAAAGAAAAAGAAAAAAAAACAGCAAAAAAGAAAAGAAAAAGAAACCAGAATTAAAGGCTTGAAAAGTCTTACCCTGTGCAATCTACTAAAAAAAGAAAAGTGGGGTGGCAATTATCACTCAATAAAGCAATTATATAGACAGTGACGGTTTGAACTGACAAGGATGGAAAAGAGATAAAATGAAGGCAGTCAAGCTTCTTGCATCCTATAGGATGGTACTATAGAGCTACCCAGTAACAAACTTTTCTTTCAAGAAAAGGGAAAAATAACCTCAAAGATGATTCAGAAATCATGAGTCTGGCACCACAGGCCAGGGTTAACCCTGATTCCTCCTTGGTTTCAGAGAGTGGTCCCACCTCTGGAGTATCCAGAGGCCAGCCTGTAGCAGCCCGGAGACTTGCAATGGCACCACCCAGCAGAGTCCCAGGTACAGGATCCCTGCCTGGAGCTATGGGAGCAATACTATGGCCCCAGTGGGTTTGAAAGGCGAGGCTTCATGTTAGAAAGGGTTATTCTCCAGTCTTAAGGTCTAATGAAACTTTCCTTGCTAGGTTTTACATTTACTTAGGAACCTTCACCCTTTGTTTCCTTCCAATTTCTCCCTTTTGGAATGGGAACATGGAATGGGAATATGCCTGTCTCTCAAACATATTTGAAAGTACAAAATATACCCAGTTTTATAGATTCATAGCTAGAGAAGAATTATGGCTCAAGATGAATGGCTCCTCAAGTCTCACCCCTATCTATTAGATGGTATTTAGATGAGAATTTGGACTTCAGAATTTAGAGTTGATGCTGGAATGAGTTAAACCTTGAGGGGCTGTTGGGATGGAGTGAATGCATTTTGCATATAAGAAGAATATGAATTTTGTAGGTCAAGGTCTGAATATTATGCACTGAATATTGTGTTCCCCCATAATTCATATATTGAGCCTCAACAACCAGTGTGGCATTATTTGGAGATGAGTCCTCTAAGGAAGTAAATAAGGTTAAAGTAGGTCATAAGAGTGGAGCTTAAACCCAATCAGATTAGCATCCTCTTAAGAAAAGATGCCAAAACACATAAACTAATTCCCTCTCTCTCGACCCCCCCTTCTCTCCTACCTCTCTCACTTTTTCTATACAAACACACCAAAATAAATAAATAAATAAATAAAGATCATATGAGCACACACAGAGAAGGCAGCTGTCTGCAACCCAAGGGAAGAGCCTTCACCAGACATCAAACCTGCTGACAATTTAATCTTAGATTTCCAGTCTCTGTGAGAAAATAAATGTGTGTTGTTCAAGCCACTCAGTCTATGGTATTTTATTATGGCAGCTTGAGCAGATGAATCCTCCCACCATACAAAATTGTTGAGATGATCAAATAATTTAAGAGGCATAAAATTATCTCATGGGGAAGAACAGCTGCCTAGGTATTGGTATTTTAGTACATCTATAATTAAAATAAAATACACTGCACTGACCATAAATCATTACATAGGAATCTCTGAAATACCTAAGTGTGAAGAATAAGGAACTTTTCAATGTAATTATCAAAATATGATACTGGCAATATTTCAAATCAGTGGGGAAATCATGAATTATTCAATAAATTGTGTGATGCCATTTGGAAAAAATAAAGATAAATTCTCACTTTATACTAAAGACACTGACAAAATTCCAGATGCTTTTAAACCCACATTTAAAAATAAAAGCTCAAGAGCATTACAGAAAAAAGTTGAAAACATTTTTTATAATCTTAGGGTAGAAACTAAGTTCTTAAGTTTCAAATTCAAAAGCTATAAGGGAAAAGATTAACAGATCACATCATGTAAAAATTTTCAGCTTCTGTACATTGAAAGATAACACAAATTTGGTGGACAAGCAAAAGACTGGGAGAAAATATTTGTAGCATATAAAACAAAGGACTAATATCCACCACATATAAAGAATTCCTACAAATTAATAAAATACAAACTGCACAATAAAAATATATATGTTCACAATACTGTCCAACCATTACCACCACCTAATTTTAGAACATTTCATCACTCCAAAATGTATATATGTATATATTAAGCAGTCCCTCTAATTCTCCCCATACCCCAGCCTATGACAACCATTATTCTACATTCCACATAAATTTGGAATATATATATATATATATATATATATATATATATATATATATATCATTGTGGTAAGTGAGAGTAGACAGATACAAAAGGTTACATGTTATATAATTCCACTTACATGAAGTATAATATATATCTGTATATTATTCATTTTTATAAAAGCTAATAATGTTAGGGAACAGACAGTTGACAATGGTGGGAACATGACGTTAAGAGAATAATTCTATAAAATGCGCCCACAGTGCTGACCTGGACTCAGTGGACAGGATATGTCACATTCCTCAGCAAACTACCTATTAACTGCAGGAGAAATGCAGGCTCAGGATAACGTTGATGGGAGGCACCCAGGAGATTTTTGTGACCAGAACCTGAAACTCTGGGAAATAAGAATAGTTCCTCCTAAACATAAAATCTGTAACAATACATGGTTAAGAATCCAATTAGAACTGCTCTGCATGGGCTAAGGTTAACTTGAAAGTCCAATGTCACCCTGCTATCAGTCAAAAGTCAAGAGGTGGGTTCTTTATATATTCTAGAGATTAGTGCTCTATCTAATGTGCAAGTGGTAAAAATTTGCTCCCAAAATGTAGGCTCTCTATTCACCTCACTGATTGTGTCTTTTGTTGAAAAGAAGCTTTTTAGTTTGAATCCATCTCATTTATTAATTCTTGATTTTAATTCTTGTGCTAGAGGAGTCTTGTTAAGAAAGTAGGGGTCTAATCCGATATGATGAAGACTTAGGCCTACAGGGTCTCTGGTTTAATTCCTAGGTCCTTGATCCACTTTGAGTTGAGTTTTGTGCATGGTGAGAGATAGGGATTTAATTTCATTTTGTTGCATACAGATTTCCAGTTTCCCAGCACTATTTGTTGAAAAAGCTATCTTTTCTCCCATATATGTTTTTGACACCTTTGTCTAATATAACATAATTTTGTGGGTTAGTCTCTGTGTCCTCTATTGTGTACCATTGGTCTACCACTCTGTTTTGGTGCCAATACCATGCTATTTTTGTTACTCTTGCTCTGTACTATAGTTTAAGGTCTGGTATAGTGATGCTGCCTGCTTCACTCTTCTTGCTAAGGATTGTTTTAGCTTTTCTGGGTCTCTTATTTTTCCAGATAAATTTCAGGACTGCTTTTTCTATTTCTATAAGGAATGTCATTGGGATTTTGATTGGAATTGCATTAAATCTGTATAATACTTTTGGTACTATAGTCATTTTTTTCAATATTAATTCAGCCTATTCAAGAACAAGGGAGATCTTTCATTTTCTAAGGTCTTCTTTAATTTCTTTCTTTAGCATTCTATAGTTCTTATTATAGATGTCTTTCACCTCTTTCATTAAGTGGATTCCCCAATATTTTATTTTATTTTTGTTGAGGCTATTGTAAACAGGGTGGTTTTCCTAGTTTCTCTTTCAGAGGATTTATCACTCATGTACAGAAATGCCTTTGATTTATGGGTGTTGGTTTTATATCCTGCTACTTTGCTGAATTCATTTTACTAGTTCTAGAAGTTTTCTGGTGGAATTTTTTGGGTCTTCTAGGTATAGAATCATATCGCCGGCAAATAGTGCTAATTTGAGCTCTTCTTTTCTTATACACATCCCTTTAATTTCTTTCATCTGTCTAATTGTTTTGGCCAGTGTTTCAAGAACTATGTTAAATAGAAGTGGTGAAAGAGGGCATCCCTGTCTTGTTCTAGTTTTTAGAGGAAATTCTTTCAATTTGTCTCCATTTAGAATGATGCAAAATGATGTTGTCCTGGGGCTTGACATAGATAGCTTTTACAATGATGAGATATGTTCCAGTTATCCCTAGTTTTTCTAGCATTTTGAACATGAAAGGGTGCTGTATTAACTCAAAAAATACAAATAACCCAATCAATAAATGGGCCAAGGAACTGAACAGGCACTTCTTAGAAGAGGATGTACAATCAATCAACAAATATATGAAAAAATGTTCAACATCTCTAGCAATTAGAGAAATACAAATCAAAACTACTGTAAGATTTCATCTCACTCCAGTCAGAATGGCAGCTATTAAGAATACAAACATCAATAAGTGTTGGTGAGGATGTGGGGGAAAAGGCATACTCATACATCGCTGGTGGGACTGCAAAATGGTGTAGCCAATATGGAAAGCAGTATGGAGGTTCCTTGGAAAATTGGGAATGGAACCACCTTTTGACTCAGCTATCCCTCTCCTTGGTCTATACCCAAAGGACTTAAAAACAGCATACTACAGAGACACAGCCACATCAATGTTTATTGCAGCACAATCCACAATAGCTAAACTGTGGAACCAACCTAGATGCCCTTCAGTAGATGAATAGATAAAGAAAATGTGGTAGATATACACAATGGAATATTACTCAGCAATAAAAGAGAATAAAATCATGGCATTTGCAGGTAAATGGATGGAGTAAATGGATGCTAAGTGAAGTTAGCCAATCCCAAAAAACCAAATGCCAAATGTTTTATCTGATATAAGGAGGCTGATTCATAGTGGGGTTGGGAGGGGGAGCATGGGAAGATTAGACAAAGTCTAGATAGGGCAAAGGGGAGGAAGGGGGAGGGAGGGGGCAAGGGTATAAAATATGGTGGGATGAGATGGACATAACTACCCTAAGTACATGTATGAAGAAGACACAAATGGTATGAATATACTTTGTATACAAGCAGAGATATGAAAAATTGTGCTCTATATATGTAATAGGAATTGATACATTCTGCTGTCATATATAGCAAATTAGAATTAAAAATTTTTTTAAAAGTCAAGAGATGGACCTTGGCGGAACTCTCTGGAAAATTCTCTGGGATCACCAATAAAACTGGAGTGAAGGAGAGGTATACTGTCCCTCTCCTTTCTGAGAGGACCCACTCTCTCCCTTGAGAGTGTCCCTTGCCACTTTCCTATCCCTTCAATAAACTCATTCCTATTACTCTGAGCAATTTGTTTGAAATTTTTCTGACTTGATTACAAGAATTGGGGTTTGAAGAGGGAGTCTTCACACTGCCTCAGTTTCTAGGAAGGCCCCAGCTCCATAACATTTGGGTTATTTCCATTTTTTGGATGCTATGAGTAATGCTGCTGCTATTTGTGTCCAAGATTTTTTGTGTGAACATATATTTCCAGTTCTCTCAAGTATATATCTAGGAGTGGAATTGCTGTGTGTTAATTCTATTTTTAACTTATTGAGGAAATTGTACACTTTTCAGCACCAGCTAAACTATTTTTTTTAAAGAGAGAGTGAGAGAGGGAGAGAGAGAGTGAGAATTTTAATATTTATTTTTTAGTTATCGGCAGACATAACATCTTTGTTTTTTTTTTTTTTTGTATGTGGTGCTGAGGATCGAACCCCGGCCGCACTCGTGCCAGGCGAGCGCGCTACCGCTTGAGCCACATCCCCAGCCCTAAACTATTTTTTTTAATTTTTTAAATTATTTTTTTATATATGACAGCAGACAGCATTATAATTCTTATTATACATATGTAGCATAATTTTTCATGTCTCTGGTTGTATACAAAGTATATTAGCAGCTAAACTATTTTTTATTTGTATCAACAATGTATGAGGGTTCTCATTTCTCCAAATCCTTGCCAAAACTTATTTTTCCTTATTTTTAAATTACAGTCATCCTAGAAAAATGGTGTCTCACAGTGGTTTGAATTTGCATTCTTTATGATGTTGAGCATCTGTTCATATGCTTATTGGCTATTTGCATATATTCTTTGGGAAAATGTCTACTTCCTTGTCCATTTTAATTAGAAGTTTTTCTTTTTGTTGTTGAAATGTAATAGATTGTAATTTTGTATGTATTTTGTATTTGGAATCAAATCCAGGGTTTGGATTTTATAGTTTTAGCTCTTTTATTTGTTGTCAAAACCATTTTGGATTAATTTTTATATATGGGATAAGGTTGGGGTCCAATTCTTTTTTTTTTTTTCTCTTTTGCATGCGGGTATCCTGTTGTCCCAGCACCATTCATTGAAGACTATTTACTTCCTATTTGAAGGTCTTGGCATCGTTATCAAAATACAATTGACCACAGTTGTATACATTTATTATGAATTCTCAATTTTGTTCTTTGGTCTTTATGTATATTCTTATTCATTTACCAACTAGTTCAATTACAGTAGCTTTGAAGTAAGTTTTGACATTGGAAAGTATGCATTCTCCAAATTTGTTCTTCCTTCTTCAGATTTTTTTTTCTTTTTGTGATCCCTTGCAACTCCATATGAATTTTTTAAAATCTTTTTTTAGTTGTAGATGGACACAATGCCCTTTATTTAATTTATTTATTTTTATGTGGTGCTGAGGATTGAACCCAGTGCCTCACACATGCTAGGAAAGTGCTCTACCACTGAACTACAACCCTAGCCCCTCCATATGAATTTTAAGAATGATTTTTCTATTTCTGCCATTATCACCATTGGGATTTTGATAAGGATTTTATCAGATCTGAAGATCACTTTGGATAGTATTGCCTGCATTACAAATTAACACTGTGAGTCCATAAACACAGACTACCTTTCCATTTAGTCTTTTATTTCTTTCAGCAACAATTTTTAGTTTTCAGTATACCTTATACTTCAGGGAATTTATTACTAAATATTTTATTTCTTTTCTGCTATTGTTAATGTGATTGTTGTCTTAATTTCATTTTCAGATTATTCATTGCTTGTTCAGAAAAATACAACTGGATTTTGTATGTTGATCTTGTACCTTGCAAATTTGCTGAAATTTTTTTATTAGCTTTGATTGATTGTGTGTGTATGTGTGTTTGTATATTTCTTTAGGGTTACTGTATATGAGATCATGTCATCTATAAATAGAGATGGTTTTAATTCTTTCTTTCTGATTTGGATGACCATTTTTCTTGCATAATCAATCTGGAAATGCTAGTGAACAAAGCAGACACCCTTGTCTTCTTGATCTTAAAGTAGGAACTATCAGTCTTTCGTCACTGAATATGATGTTAACTGTGGGTTTTTCATTTATGCTCTTCATTATACTTAGAAATTATCCTTTTTCCCTAGTTTTCTGGCATTTTTCTCATGAAAGTGTGCTGTATTTTATCAGATCCTTTTTCTGCATCAATTGATAGGAGTATGTGGGCTTTTTCCTTCATCCTATTAACATAGTATATTACCTTATTCAGTTTTCATATGTTGGAATCACTTTTGTATTCACTGATAAATTGTACCTGGTAAACATCTTTTTTTTAAATAAATGGACGCAATACCATTTATTTATTTATTTATTTATTTATTTATTTATTTATATGTGGTGCTGAGGATCGAACCCAGTGCCTCACGTGCTAGGCAAGCACACTACTACTGAGCCACAACCCCAGCCCAACATCTTTTTAATATGTTGTAGGATCAAGTTTGCTGGTATTTTGTTGATGATTTTGACATCTATATTCATAAAGAATATTGGTATGTATTTTCCTTTCTCATTAGATGTCTTTGCCTTGTTTTGCTATCAGGATAATGCTGACCTCACTAGAGTTAGGAAGTATTCCTTCCTGCTTTGTATTTTAGAAGAGCTTGAGAAGGATTAGTGTTAATTCTTCTTTAAACATGCATTGTGCTATGGCCTGAATATGTCCTCACAAAATTCATACCTGGAGACAGAATCAACAATATAATGGCATTAGAAGATGTTAGAAGATGGTATTAGAAGATGTTAGAAGGATTAGAAGATGTTAGATCATAAAAGTAGAGGCTTTGTGAATGGTATTAATGACTATAAAGTCTCCAGAGAGCTGCTTTGCCCCTTCCACGATGTAAGGACACAGAAAGAAGACACCAAATCAGCCAGTGTCTTGATCTTAGATTTCCTAGCTTCCAGAATTGTGAGAAATAGATTTCTGTTATTTGTAAGCTAACCAGTTTATAGTATTTTGTTATCACAGCCTGAACATACTAAGACAGTTAATTCTTTAAACATTTGGTAGAATTCATCATGAAGTCATCTGCTTCTAGGCTTTTCTTTGTTGGAAGTTTTTTTTTTAGTACTGATTCATTCTCTCTAATACTAGCATTCTATTTGGACTTTCCATTATTTCTTGCATTATTTTGGTAGTTTGTATGTTTCTAGGAATTTGTTCTTTTTACCCAGGTTATCTAATTTATTGCACAAACTATTCATAGCATTATAATCCATTTTATTTCTCTAAGGACTGTATCAATGTTCCCATTTTTATTTTTTTTAAATATGAGGTATTCAGTGGTAAAGTTTTAAATTTTTTTTTTAGTTATAGAGGGACACAATACCTCTATTTTGTTTATTTTATGTGTTGCTGAGGATTAATCCCAGTGCCTCACAGGTGCTAGGTAAGTGCTCTGCCACTGAGCTACAGCCCCAGCACATCCCCATCATTATTTTTAATTATACAAGTGTGAATCTTCTAGTTTTTCTTTATGTAGCTATTTAAATATTCATCAATTTTGTTGATTTTTTCCTAAAACCAATTTTGATGATTATTCTAATGTTTTTTTCTTCTCTGTTTATCTCCACTCATTTTCCCCCCTCGGTTTGCTTTAGATGTAGTTTGCTCTCTTTCTTTCTTTCTTTCTTTCTTTCTTTCTTTCTTTCTTTCTTTCTTTCTTTCTTTCTTTCTTTCTTTTTTGGTTCCTTTGGTGTTGATCAAGTCATCTATTTCCATATTGATCTTCTGTCTAGTTGTTTTTGTCCAATACTGAGAATGGGTCTTAATGTCTCCAGTTGTGATTTTTGAACTATTTCTTTCATCAATTCTGTCAGATTTGTTTCATGTATTTTCAACTTCTGTTATTAGGTGCATATTTTCAGGCTCTCTTATCAGGCTATAATATGTAAGTATTATAGGTCTATAATTTATATATATACATCTTCTCTCTCTCTCTCTTGCTGGGAGCCATTAGCCAAGTAGGTATGACAATTTCCTTGCCAGCGTACCCCATGTTGCTTAGTGGAAGGACTCGTGGAAATAGGACATTTTGCAGTGACATTGCATGTAGGTGACCTTGCTCAAGGACCAGGGCGGATCCGGGTTTAGGGTGTTCCTGGTTTAGGATAATCGGGTTTAGGGCGTTCCAGGTTTAAGATTATTCCTTCTGGGAATAGGGCGTATCCTGCTGCCTGAGTTCCCCTTGAGTTCTCACGGGATTCAGACAGTATTTTTGGGGAGATAGAAGCCCAGTGGATGTGGATTTGGGCAGAGAACGTGGATTTCCCCAGAACGTGATTGTAGACGGCTGGTGTGAGTTCGCGAATAAAGAGTTGCTGTTTGAATCTACAAGCTGTGTGGTGGCTCGTGATTGTGTGCCCAGCCAGACTGCCGCTCTCTCTCTCTCTCTCTCTCTCTCTCTCTCTCGTACTGGGTATTGAACTCAGGGGCACTCAACCACTGAACCTCATCCCCAGCCCTATTTTGTATTTTTTTTTAGAGACAGGGTCTCACTGAGTTGCTAAGGGCCTCACCTTTGCTGAGGCTGGTTTTGAACTCATGATCTTCCTGTCTCAGCCTCTTGATCTGTTGGGATTACAGACTGGGCCACCATGCCTGGCTATATCTTTTTCTCTTGTGTTGATTTTTTGTTTTACAGCCTATTCTATTAGTCTGAAGTCTATTAATATTACCACAGTAGCAATATTTTGGTTATTTTTGGCATAGACTATGTTTTTCCACCATTTTAAATTCAATGTATTTCTGTCTTTAAATCTAAAGTGGATCTTTTGTAGACAGCATAAATTTGGATCATCTTTTTTAATCCATCTGTCTTTTAAATAAAGAATTTAATCCATACTTAAAGCCTTATACATCTTCTCTGAGTGGGATTTATTTCTGACATTTTACTTCTGTTTTCACTGTGTCTTACATGGGTTTTCTTCCTCAATTTATCTGTTAATGGCTTCTTTAATGTTTAATTAAGTTTGGTTTATTTATTTATTTTTTTGGGGGGGGGGTACCAGGGATTGAACCCAGGGGCACTTAACCACTGAGCTATATTCCCAGCCCTATTTTGTATTTTGAGACAGGGTCTCGCTAACATGCTTAGGACCTTGTTAAGTCACTGAGGCTGGTCTTGAACTTGTGATTCTCCTGCCTCAACCTCCTACTGTACTGGGATTACAGGTGTGAGCCAAAGCGCCTGACTCTTTAATTCATTTTTGTAGAGTATCCTTTTTATTCCATTCTCATTTCTTTTACTATGTATTTTTAAATGATTTGCTCAGTGGTTACCCTTGGAATTATAATTACTATCTTCATTAATAGCATCTAAGTTTGAATTACTAACAATTTAGTTTGAATAATATAGAAAAACTTGATCTTATATAGTTCCATCCCACCCTGAAATTGGTACTGCCACTAATTACATCCTTATGCTTTGTGTTCTCACTAATATGGATTATAATTTATACTTTGGACATTTGTCTTTGAAATCTTAAAGGAAAGAAAAGGAGTTATAAATGCACATTGATACTTTTATTTTCTTTTATTTTTTTAAGTTGTTGATGGACCTTTATTATTTATTTTTATGTGGTGCTAAAGATTGAACTCAGTGCCTTACTCATGCTAGGCAAGTGTTCTACCCTGTGCTACAACCCCAGCCTGATACTTTTATTTTTGTCTATGTAGTTATATTTAATGATGTCCTTTATTTCTTCATATGGATATGAGTTACTGTCTATGTAATTAAATTTCAACCTTGAGGACAACTTTTAAGATAGAGAAAAATAAGGAATTTTAAAATTAAGGAAGATTTCATGAAAATAGAAGGGAGAACAATAGAATAGTTGAAGGGGAATGAGAGGGAGGGATGAGGGACGGCAAAGGGGAAGAACAGCAGAATGAAATGAATCAAATTATGTCATGTACATGTATGAACATATTGCAATGAATTTCTCTCTTGTGTATAACTATAATGCATGAATTAAAAAACAGATCAATTTTTAAAAGAATTCCTTTTAGTTTTTCTCACAGGAAAGGTCAGATAGTAGTAAATCCCTCAGTTTTTTTTTTAACTTTTGTTGTTTATTTACTTACTCATATGTTTATTTATTTTTGTGATACTGAGGGCTGAACCTGGGGGCTCTCCATCACTGAGCTTTATCCTCAGCCTTTTTATTTTTATTTAGTTATTTATTTATTTTTAAAAGAGAGAGAAAGAGAGAATTTTTTTAATATTTATTTTTTGGTGGACACAACATCTTTGTATGTGGTGCTGAGGATCGAACCTGGGCCGCACGCATGCCAGGCGAGCGCGCTACCACTTGAGCCACATCCCCAGCCCTTTATTTTTATTTTAACATAGGATCTCACTAAGTTTCTGAGGCTGGCCTTCCAATCCTCCTGCCTCAGCCTCCTTAGTAGCTGGGGTTACAGGTATGTACCACTGTGGCTGGCTCTCTCTATTTTGAAAAACATCTTACTTTTTCTGGGAATTTCTTAATTTTTAAAGTTTCTAAGAATGTTTTACTTTTCCCCTTTTTAAGAAGTTATTTTGCTGAATGCAGAATTCTTGGTTGGCAGATTAATTTTTTTTTCTTTTTATACTCTAAATATGTCATTCTGTTTTCTTCTATCCTCCATTGTTTCTGATGAGAAATTAACTGTTAATCTTTATTGAGGATCCCTTGTGGATGATGAGTTGTTTTTCTTGCTTCTTCTTTTAAAATTTTGTTTGTAGTTGTAGATGGACAGAATGCCTTTATTTTATTTATTTATATTTTTGTGGTGCTGAGGATTAAACCCAGTGCCTCGTGCATGCTAGACAAGCGCTATACCACTGAGCTATAGCCACAACCCTCTTGCTACTTTCAATATTATGTCTTTGGCTTTGACTTTATAAAGTTTTATTATGTCTTAATGTGAATGTGTTGAATCCGACGCAAAGACAAGACCACCAACTCCAATTTTAGATCAAATTAAAGCAAGCTTGTATTTGTGTACTCCCCTAACACGGCTAGAGACCATCATCCCAGCTCTCCAAGAACGGGATTTTATAGCACAAAAAGTTGCAAAGGGGGTTGTCTTGAGAACTTACAGCTAACAGGATTTTGACAACCATAATACAAAGGCAGATAGTAGGTTAATGATCGACATGGCATGATATTTCAAGGTAGGGAGTAAATTAAGATCCCAACATCAGAATTTGAGGCATTGCTGAGGTTTCAGAGAGGGTTGTTATCTGGTCAGGGAAAGCCAGGCATGGGTGAGTTCAAGGCCAGGAATTCCAAACAAGTTTAGAAATTGCGGTAATTTATAGTAAAACAGAAATTAACTTTTCATGATTTTGTGATGAAGAGGCTCCCAATCTTGAGATGGAATTAGGCTGGGTTCATCAATGTCTTTGAGTTTATTCTTCATAAAATTCATTGAGCTCTTTGAATATGAAGACTAATGTCTTTCATCAAATTTGGAAAAAATTTTGGCCATTATGTCTTCAAATATTCTTTCCATGTCTTTCTCTCACTCTCTTTTACTGGAACATAAATTGTGCTTATTTTGGTTCTCTAAACAGTATCCAATAAGTCACTTGGAAACTGTTTTTCTTCACTCTTTTTTTCTTTCTGGTCCTTGGACTGGATTATCTCAATTGAACTATGTTTAAGTTTGCTATATATTTCTTCTGCCTTCCCAAATCTATTGTTAAACCCCTGTAATTTATACTTTTTAAACTATTTTAATCATTATTTTAATACATTTATTTATTTTTATGTGTTGCTGAGGATGGAACCCAGTGCCTTACACATACTAGACAAGTGCTGTACCTCTGAGCTATAACCCTTGCCCCACAATTATACTTTTTGACTGCAGAATTTCTACTTGGTTCCTCCTTTTATCCAGTGCTGAGGATATAACCCAGGGCCATACATATACTAGGCAAGCACTCTAAGCGACACCCTGTATCTCTCTATTTGGTTCGTTTTTGTAATTTTTATGGGATGTTCTCCCTGTGGTGAGATACCACTATCATAGTCTCTTGTAGGTCTTCACATATTGTTTCCTTTAGAACTTTGATCATATTTAAAATGGTCAATTGAAAGGTGTTGTTGAATAAATTAAATGTCTGGGCTTCCTCATGGATCATTTCTATTAATTCATCTTTACTACCCTGAACATATGCTATACTTTCTTATTTGTTTGCATGCCTCATATTTTTGCTGAAAACTGAACATTTAAAAAAATATTTTAGTTGTAGATGGACACAATATCTTTATTTTATTATTTTTCATGTGATGCTGAGGATGAAACCCAGTGCCTCACACATGCTAGGTGAGCACTCTACCACTGAGCCATAACTCCAGTCCCTAAAACTGAACATTATGAATGTGTTAATGTAACAACTCTGTAATTCAAACACCCTCGCTTCATGATTTTTGTTTGTTTAGTGACTTTTCTGAGCTAATTTGGCAAAGACTCTATTCTTTATAACATGTGGTCACTTAAATCCTTGTTCCATACACTCGGTGGTCAGTGATCAGTGACTCAACAGAGTTCCTAAAATTCCAAGAATATTTTAAAAATCAACAACCTCCCAGTATTTACTGAGTTCTATGTAGTTTGAGGTATGCTTTTTTTTTTTTTTTTTTTTTTTTTGTACTGAGGATTGAACACAGGGGTATTTTACCACTGAGCTATATCCCAACTACATCCCAATTTTTTTCTTTGTTATTTTGAGGGGATCTAACTAAATTGCTTAGAACCTTGCTAAGTTGCTGAGGCTGGCCTCAAACTTGTGATCCTCCTACCTCAGCCTCCCAAATCACTGGGATTACAGGTATGCACTACCACGCCTGGCCTGAGGTATACTTTTAATATTCATATGGCTTTCTACTCTGCCTGATCTTTTACTACCTGATTTTGAAGAGCCTAGAGGTGAGTTAGAAGGGATATCTTATGGCCTTCTCAGATCTCTCCTGAGTGTGTGCATAGCCCTGATCATATATGTGGTCATCTAGATTCCCAAAAATGTGAAAAAGCTTTTCAAAGCCTTTAATCCCCAAAGCATCTCACCTCTCAGCCTCTTCTCCCAAACTTTTCAGTTTTCTATGGTTTGCCTCCACTGTTATCTCCTGTTTTATGTGAGGAAAATATAAATATTTAAAAATGTTTAAATGTTTAAATTTTTAAATGTTTTCACCCAACACCCCAGTATAGCCATCTCATCTCTGGGAGAATTACAAGTTAGGTAAAATAAAGACAAATCCTTTTAGCCAGTCTTCAAGGAAGTCACCAGTCAGGTCAAAATGATCAACCAAAATTCTTTGAGAGTAAGGTCTATTCTACTCCCTCCAGTATTTGGTATCTGTACCTGGAATGAGGTCTATACTCTTCAAAGCCACTGCCAATCAAGGGGGTAGGGGACAATACCACAGTAAGTTTAAGTGCTACAAAGCTCTCTTACTTTCAGGGTATTCATATATATTTTCTTAATTAAGCATTCCCCTTGTTGCTATAAGCTTTTTTTTTTTAAACTCTTTTTTTTTTTAATATTTATTTTTTAGGGGTAGATGGACACAACACTGACTTTATTTTTATGTGGTGCTGAGGATCGAACCTGGGTCCTGCCTGTGCTAGGGGAGCACTCTACCACTGAGCCACAATCCCAGCCCAAGCTTTTTATTAGTTTCAAGAGTTCTGAAAAAGTTGATACTGGGCTGGGGTTATAGCTCAGCGGTAGGTACAGCGCTCACCTAGCACTTGCGAGGCCCTGGGTTCCATCCTCAGCACCACACTAAAGAATAAATAAATAAAACAAAGGTATTGTGTCTGACTACAATTAAAAAAATATTTTAAAAAAGTTGATACTGATAGTTTTAGTCACTTTATTGTTTTTGTGGAGAGATGACTTTTAGAGTTTTCCATTCTGTCATTTCATTGATGATTCAGGCTGTTCCTAAAATAAAAAAAAAAGTTACTAGGTGTGGTGGTATATGCCAGTCATCCCAGCTACTCAGGAGACTGAGTCAGGAAGATTTCAAGTTTAAAGCAGTCTGGGCAATTTCTAAGAGTTGTGGATACAGCTCACTGACAGAATACTTGCCTAGCATGTGTAAGGCCCTAGGTTCTATCCCTAGAACCACAAAGGAAAAAGAAAGAAAAAAAAAGGTGATCAATTGTCAAAAATAGCTCTTTAACCTACCAGTTTTTAGTGAAATACCAACTGAAATGATATTACTCTTAATCCATCAGATTAGCAAAAATTAAAAAGATTGAGAATATCTAGTATCAATAATGTGTGAGAAAATAGGCACTCATGCTATTGATGGTAAAGTAAGCACTTTGTACAATTGTTCAATTTGCAGAGTTCCTCAAATTTTTCAGTGTGAATTCCTTTCAACTCATTAAGTCTATCTACTGTAAGGAAATTAACTTTGGACACATACATACATGCATAAAGGTATACTTACAGGAATGTCCTTTGCAAGATTTTATAATGAAAATCTGGAAACAAGCGGGGTACTTAGGGAGTAAATAAATTATGGTACCACAAAACCCTGCAATGTACATCCTGTGTCAACAGAAATTTCAGCCTTCTGTTGTGGGAAACTGGCTTTTCCTCTACTCAAATCTGAGATGGGGAGAACAAATGTTCTTATAATGTTGGGGGGGTGTTTCAGACTTGGAGGGAGGGTATAATCAGACATAAATATTTCTGGCAACCACATAGAAGGAAGTGGGAAGTTGGAGATGAATTCCCCACCTCCAGTATTCTTTGGCTCATTTTCCTCAGATTTAGCCTAAGAGAGCAAGTCATGAGCAAAGATCCAAGAATGATCCCATTTATACGTGTGTGTGTGTGTGTGTGTGTAGTATATTCATGTATATGTATTTATGAATATATATATATATATATATATATATATATATATGTATATTTTAAAATAACTGGAAGGGAACACACAAACTAATAACTATAGCTAACTCTGGGAAGAGAAATAGGAATGGGGAAGGGATGAGGGATTCTACAATTTTTACTATGTATTTTTTGTTTGTTTGTTTTGTTTTGTTTTGTACCAGGGGTTGAACCCAGGGGTATTCAACCACTTAACCACATCCCCAGCCCTAGTTTGTATTTATTTAGAGACAGGGTCTCACTGAGTTGCTTAGTTCCTCGCTTTTGCTGAGGCTGGCTTTGAACTCAAAATCTTCCTGTCTCAGCCTCCTGAGCTGCTGGGATTACAGGCATGCATCACTATGCCTATTTTACTTCGTGTTTTTTGAAGCTTTGGAACAAGAGTAAATTCATCTAGCTAAAAAAAAAAGTCAACTAATTAAAAAAAAGTTGTTTAATAAAAGTGTTTTTTTTTAAAGAAAATTGGGATAGAACAGTAGTAGCCCCCTCACTCACTCCAGCAACAACAATGATTAAAAACAAGCATAGTTAGAGAATGCCAGAGCCTGACTAAATTTAGATCACAATTTTAAGAGGTGAGACTTGCCCAAGCTGATGAACTAAGTTAGTCACAGAGTTAAAGGTACAATCTAGGTTTCTTTAATGCTATAGGAAAAGGGAGTTCCAAAACCAGAGGAAACTTTTAAAATGACAGTGGAAATCAATGAACTACTAACTCTGAGGAATCTGTAAGAGGTCAGTTGTGGCTCATCCAGGCCTCCATATCAGTAAACAGTTGAGAAGAGAAGTCTTATTATGAGACCCTGACATGTGTCAGGTTGTAAGTGTTCAGGAAGATGCTGTGGCAGCTTTTGTCTTCTCTGAGACCTCCAGTACTGGTACCTGTCACTTAGAATTCCCCAAAAATCTGTTTGACAATTAGAAAAGAAATTAAGCACTTTATTGGTATCTGTGGAGTCATTGACTTAAAAAGAGTCCCATGCCACATTTAGCACTTAGAACCAACAGCAGCTACAATCTGTCTTTCTCTGCAAGGTATACTTATTACTAATTGTTTTATTTGAAGAAGCTACAACAAAGGTAGTGGAGTCCAATTCTTGCTAATAAGAATAAAGAGGGAATTTTTCAGAATGGTATGGTCAGTGGTGCACTGATAAATATTTAATAACCAGCTCTTCAGAACAAAATAATATCTGATTTATAGTTTTTGTGTATTTAAGACATATAAATATATCTATCACAGCATATTGTAAGTTCTTAGTGTGGCTGTGTTAGTCATCTTCTGTCACTGTGACAACATATCTGAGAAAATCAACTTAAAATAAAGAAAGGTTTATTTTGGCTCATGATTTCAGAGGTTTCAATCCATGATTGTTTAGCCCTTTGCATTGAGCCGCAGCACAATGCATAGTGGAAACACATGGCAGAGCATGCCTGTTCACCTCACAGTGGCTAGAAAACAAAGAGAGACAGGAAGGGGCCCAAAATTCCCTCCAAAGGCATATCCCCAGTGACAACTTCATTCCATGGGGCCCACCTCTTAAATATTCCACGACTTCTTGATAGTGCCACTCTGGGGGAAAATCTCTTAACACATGGTTCTTTGGGGGACATTCCAGATCCAAACCATAGCAGTGATGTCATCTGGCTCACAAATTCTTGAAAAGTTAACAATTGACTCTCATGAGCTGGTAGACAGAAGCTCACAGGATGAAACAGAGGCAGAATATCAGCAAAGGTAGTACCTGAGGGTTTTCATCCCAAAAAATACTCAAGTGTTGTCAGGTCACTACCACATTAGCTTCTCTGTGCAGACTTCTGTATTGCTCCCACCATGTCCCATAGGTTTTATGACATTGAAGGGCAAAGGCATTCATTCACTTCATTGTCCACAAACTGTGTGACCCCAAACTAATGACTCATGTCACATAGTTGCATCTCAAAATGCCATTACTAATGGGCCCCACAATATACTTTCAAGCCCAACCTGCAAGTTCCCAAATTGTAGAAACCAAGTTTATGTCAAGAGATTGGGGAAAATATGAATCTAGGGTTTCTTTTTTTTAATAGTTGTAGATGGACAGCATGCCTTTATGCAGTGTTAAGGATCAAACCCAGTGCCTTACACATGGTAGGTAAGAGCTCTACCACTGAGCTATAGCCCCAGCCCTGAATCTAGGATTTCTTTCCTTCTCCTTCTCTTCCTTATCCTTCCCCTCTCCCTCCTCCTCCTCCTTCTACTCTTCTCTCTCTCCCCACCTCTCTTTTTTTTTACGAACATCTAATCATGGCTGGATGCAGTAGCCCATGCCTGTAATCTCAGTGACTAGGGAGGCTAAGGCAGGAGAATTGCAAGTTCAAAGCCAGCCTCAGCAACTTAGCAAGACCCTAAGTAACTTAGTAAGACCCTGTCTCAAAATAATAAATAAAAATTCTGGGGATGTGGCTCAGTGGTTGAGCACCCCTAGGTTCTATCCCTAGTGCCCAAAACAAATTATCATAGAAAATTCACAAACACACACACACACACACACACACACACATACACACACAATAGTACAATTAACCCACATTCACAATAACCATCAACTGAGGCCTTCTTGTTCCAACTATAAGCCCATTCATTTTTTTCATATTTTCAAAAACACTTATTTTGGAATGATTTTAATTTCCAGAAAACTTGCAAACATAGTACAGAGTTTTGTATACTTTATGGAGAGGGGAAAACAGGAACTTTACCAAGGTGAAACCAATTGGCCAAGGTTAAAATCACCAGTCACAAGTTATATGGTTATCATGCACATTTAATATGAAGTGATGAGAGGGCACTTTACCTCTGTGCTAGTTATTCTTCTCCAAATATCAATTCATTTTTGTAAGAAGGAAAGCATCATGAAAAAGATCAGAAGAGTGCTTAGGGCTGTTATTTGGAAATGGAATAACCTGGCAAAATAATAATAGTTATAATTTTGAGAGTAACTATGGGCAAAGTGCTTCACATAGATGATCTTGTCAGATCTCCTCCACACCCTGGCTAGACTGGCATTATTATTTTTGTAATTTAGATAGGAAAACCGAGGCCAGGAAAAGTTAGACTTGCCCAAAGTCCAAGCATTGGCAGAGTCAGAATTCAAACTTGGAAGGATATAAACTATTGTAAACAAAGCATTAAGCATTAACAGTGGTTTCCTCTGAATGGTGGAACTGTGGGGTTTTGTTATATTCTTAATCATTTTTTCCAAGTTCTCTATAACCAACATCCCCCCTTGACAGCCTATCCATGCAGATATGCTGAAGAGGGCTACGGTGCTTTTCTTCAAAGACTCTACTGGTTTGCTGCTAGTATATCCTCCTGAAACAGCTTCATGAAAACCCACTCACAGGAGCTTTTAGACTATTTTGTAGAGTTAGTGAAGCTCTAGGTAGAAGTGAGCTCAGCAGTCATCATAGAACTATTGCTATCACATTCCTAAACGTGGTCTGAGTTCACTACGCTGAATCCAGACAAGCATAGTACCCTGGCCAAAGAAGTGATCAGCCTTATCTCTTCTGCACCAGTTCGTTTATACTAATGCACACAGTGCCAAACTGACTGCATTCCTAAGGCTGACAAGGATGGTGATTCATTTAGAAATCGTGTAAATGGGTAAATTACTAAACATCTATTCTGTGTCATGACCCCAGATACAGTTCCTGTCCTCAAAGAGCTGACTCAAGTGGAACATGAAACACAAGAAACAGCTGAGGAAAGTGGGAAATATTGTTTAGCCTGAAAAAGAGATGGTTCTGAGATGGCTCCAAGATAGAGGGAAAGGAAGAGGTCAAGCAGAGTTTGAAGCTTGTTTTAAATTCTTGAAATGAGTTCTGTGTAGAAGGATTGACTTATTCTATGTCACTCCAAATGGCAGAATACCTTAGAACCCAGCAGAACATAATCCACAAACAGCACTGGGAAGGACCACACTAGGGAATTTGCTAGACCCCCCTGTGGTAGGATAGAAATAATTGGGAAAAAGTGAAACTGTGGGTTGTGTTGAAGCTACTGTGGATAAAGTTAAGCTGTCAGGCATGTGGTGAGCATCTCACTCTTGTTCACCCAGAACCTTCCTCCCCTGAATTTCTTATGATCCTATGGTACTTTCAATCACTAGCCCCCACCTCCTTAAACACAAGAATGAGCAAGTGACTGAAGATACACCAATTGGACTTCCTCTCCTATGAATCTGACTCACATGAAGACACTCAAGGACTGAAGATGGGAGTTATGTAATCTAATGATAGTCCTTTGAAGAGGTGACTTATGAATTCTTGCTTAGAAGTTTCTCTGGTTTCTGGCCTCCCAGTTCTTTATGTGAGAACATACAAGCAAAAGTGTTCATTACTCAGGCCCCAGTGATCAGAACAGGAGCTTGCGGGAGACTACACCTCAAGAAAGCAGCTACCTTGTTATCAGAATTAAGACCTGAACTCAAGGATGGCCTAGCTGTTAGGGTGACCTGAGAAAGAGTCTCAATGTACTGACTTCCTTATGACCTGAGGAAAGGGCAAGTCTTGGAGCCTAGACACACTGAGGCTGTACCTAAGGGACTGAACAATGCCCTGGCAAATGACCCAGCTAGGGGAGTATATCAGTGAAAGTTTAATTAAAAGAAAGCAGACCCAATAAGTTTTATCACAAACCTTCCTTTTGGGGGAGGTGGGAGGGATAGTGGGGATTGAACCCCGGGTGCTTTCCCACTGAGCCACACCCCTAGCCCTTTTTATTTTTTATCTTGAGACAGTCTCACTAAGTTGCTGAGGCCTATGTTGCTGAAGCTGACATCGAATTTGTGATCCTCCTGCCTCAGCCTCTTGAATAGCTGGGATTACCAGCATAACCACCACACCCAGTTATCACAAACTTATTTCTAATTTACTTATATAAAAAAGTAAAAGATATATAAATAAGTGTTATATTTATATATAATAAAGTATTTGTGGCAGAGATTTAACATTATGCAATTGTGGGCACCAGTTAAACAATGTCTGTTTCTCTACAAAATTGTTATCTTTGCATCTGATTTTCAAGCTTGAAGTCTACAGAGCAGGCAGTGGCAAGGGAAGAATTGTAGAACAAGGACAAATTGGAAACCATAAGTCTGGACCAAAATCCATATCAATTCTTGTTGCCTCTGGTATTCATTCATTTTCTAATTTAAATCCTTTTTAACTGATATATAAAAACATAAAACCTGTATATATTAGTGGAGTATCATGCAATGTTTCAGTGCACATGTATATTGTGTAATGCTTAAATCAAGTTGAACATACTTACCTCTTCAAACATTTATCATTTCTTTATGCCAAAAACTTTCAAAACCCTTTCTTCTCCTTTTTGAAAATTATAGCACTTACTGTTACCTATGGTTACCCTACCATGCAATATAGCACACCAGAATCTCTTAACTTAGTACTCATTGATCAACCCATTCCTCTGCCCATTCCTCCCTTCCTGCTATACTCCCCAGCCTCTAGTAACCACCATTCTTCTCTCAACGTCTATGAGATCAACTTTTTTAGATTCTACATATGAGTGAGGTCATGCAGTACTTTTCTATGACCAACTTGCTCTACTTAACCTAAATATCTTCAGTTCCATCCATGTTGTCACAAATGACAGTATTTCATTCTTTTCATGACTGAATTGTAAGTATTCCATTGTGTTTATGGACCACATGTTCTTTTTTTAATTTTGATTTGTTATATATGACAGCAGAATGCATTACAATTCATATTACACATAGAGAGCACAATTTTTCATATCTCTGGTTGTACACAAAGTTGAGTCACATCCTTTGTGTCTTCATATGTGTATTTAGGGTAATGATGACCATCACATGCCACTGTCTTTCCTACCCTATACCTCCTCCCTGCCCTTTTCCCCTTTGCCTTAGCTAGAGTTCATTTAATCCCCGCCCCACCCCACCCCCGTCCCCACAGCATATTATGGATCAGCATCCTTAAATCTGAGAAATCATTCGGCAGTTGGTTTTTGTTCATCCATTCATCAGTTGATGGATACTTAGGTCATTTCCATTTCTTGGCTATTATAAATAGTACAGAAATGGATATGGGAGTGCAGATGTGTTTTCCACATACTAATTTTATTTCTTTTGGACATATACACAGGAGTGGGATTACTGATTTTATGGTAGTTTTATTTCTAATTTTTTTTGGGGGGTGGCGAACTGGGGATTGAACTCAGGGGCACTTGACCACTGAGCCACATCCCAGCCCTATTTTGTATTTTACTTAGAGACAGGATCTCATTGAGTGGCTTAGCATCTCGCTTTTTGCTGGGGCTGGCTTTGAACTCACGATCCTCCCAAGCTACTGGGATCACAGGCATTCGCCACTGCACCCAGCTATTTTTAATTTTTAAAGGAAGCCCCATACTGTGTACTATAATTACTATACTAATTTACATTCTTACCAATATTTTGCAAAGATTCCCCTTTCTCCACATCCCTGCCAGCAATTATTCTTTTGTCTTTTTGATAATAGCCATTCTTATTGGGGTAAAATAATATCTCACAATCACTCTGGTATGTGAATTGGAGAAGTAACTGAAGACATGGAGATTCCCTAAGAAACTATTTTTAATACTACTCCATAAAGCGATGAAATCTTGAACTAGGGCAGTAGTGGCAGAGATTGTGAGGGGAGAATGAATTTGGAAGAAATTATGGTGATAGACTTAAAAGTATCTAGCAACTCTGAGATAGGAGAATATATTAGATTCCTCTTGCTACTATAATAAATAATCATAAGGTTAGAGGCTTAAAACAATACAAATTTATTCCCATACAGTTCCAGGGGCCAGGTGTCCAAAATGAGTTTTACAGGACTAAAATTAAGCATCATGTCTGGTACATAGTAGATGCTCAAAAAATGTTTATAGAATGAATGGATGATGAAAGTAAGATTTCAGAGATCAGAGGGGAGAGGAAGGGAGGGAGTTGGATGGAAGGGCGAGCTTTGAATGGAAGGGAGAATTTTATTTGGAAAAAGAAGTAGTAGGCATTAGATGAGGTAGCTCTGCAAAATAATTTAGAAATGGACAGGATATATCACAAAATCCCACTTTGGGCAGTTTTGTTATCATCAAAGAAAGGTGATGTCATCTATGAGAAATGTTACTGGGAATGGGATTGAGGTTTGAGGAAAGTAAACCACAAAATGTCAGAACTTAAAGGATCTTGAAAGGGTGGTTTATAATTAATAATGTTGTATTGTGTTGGGCATGGTGGCACACACTATAATCACTGTAATCCCAGTGATTCAGGAGGCTGAGGCAGGAGGATTACAAGTTTAAGGCCAGCTTTAGCAACTTATTGAGGCCCTAAGCAACATAGCAAAACCATGTCTCTAAATATGAAAAAAAAAAAAAAGGCTAGGGATGTTGGCTCAGCAGTTGAGTGCCCCTAGTTTCAATCCATGATACCAAAAAATGTATATTTCAAAATAGATAGAAGAGAGTAATTTCAATATTCTGACTACAAAGAAAGGATAAATGTTTGAGATGATGAATAACTTAAATATCCTGATTTGATCATTGCACAATATATACATGTATTGAAACATCATACTGTACTCCATAAATACATACAATTATGTGTTAATTAAAAAATTGTTTAAAAAGTACCTTGGAGAATGAATATATATGTGTGTTTACGTATATATACATATACACGTGTGTGTGTGTGTGTGTGTGTGTGTGTGTATCCCTCAGTTTATAGATAGGAAACTAGAACTTAGGAAAAAGAAAAAATTCTCAGGTCATGAATGCAAATAGTTTGCTTCATTCATGCAATAAATATTTATTGACTGCTGACTCTATACCAGGCAGATGGTGGGTGAGGTGTTGGGGATTACAGTGGAAAACAGGCGGACATAGGCTGTATCCTCATGGAGTTTTTAGTATGGTGGGAAAGACAGAAGTAACCAGGGTGATCTGTACTTTGGTGCCTACAATGCTTAAGGAAGCATAGAAGAGGAAGTATGAGAGTTAAAAAGAAATGAACAAGGAGATTGATCAGCTGAAATGTCAGGACAGCTGATGGTAGACAGTAACTTGGCTGTTAACCCAGGCAGCAGTTACATGACCTAACTGATATTTATAATTCTACAGAGAAGAAAAATAGGCAACTCCCAGGGCCTTGACCTTGGTTGCAACATTCTTTTGTACTTGAATTCTTTTCTTCATGTTCCCCAAGCAGACCAGACACACAGGAAAAGGAACACCAGCAAATTCAGTGATCAACTGGTGGATATAAATTCTATAAATTTGAATGAATATGAGAAAACTTGGGAATTTTGTTCTACTTTGCCAAAGGCATTCAGGATTAAAGAAGCTGCCAGAACAGGGATTAGCAGAGGACTTCCTGAGGAAAGCGAGGTTTGCAATGGCAGGAATAATGGTAAAGTTCATAACAGACAAGATTGATAGAGAGGACAGCCCACATTGGTTCACTGCTTCAATATGTCATCACATCTATCTTAAGGGTAGTGGTACTAGAAGCCAATAACTACCTGAGGCTATTACATTTTGGAAAAGAACAAATGTGAAGTACAAAACTGTATACATATATCATATACATACATATTATATATATATTCATGCACACACACAAGCACACCACCTATCTAGCTTGAAGTAAAACAATTAAATTTTGATTACTTTATTCCTAGCCCCTCATGTGAAGTATCATTAGAATATGCTTCCCTTCCCAGGGTGCTCCATCTCACAAGAGTTATATGAGTCTAGGGCCAATACCCAGTTGAAAGGGTCAGTACAGCCTTCTGTTGCCTTGAGGAGAGAAAAGTGGAAGCCTGCTCAGTCCACACAGGAATTCTATTTTCCTCAGCTGTTGTTGCTGTTGCTACAACATGGCATTGCTAGGAGTCCAGCAATCCAGCCTCATTCCTGAGGCTGATGGGTGACTAGCACAGCAGAAGCTTCTTGAGGTATCAAGGGCAGCTGCAGAAGGAATGGCAAGCCACATCAACCACAAGCCTCAGCCCCAAAGCCTGCCAAGCCTGGGTAGTGGCAAGCTTCCATCTGCATCCGGATAAAGAAAAAAGAACACTCTGG
>NW_026000283.1:6570171-6577384 GCF_001458135.2 Marmota marmota marmota
GTGGGGAGACTACAGAACCAATATTGGAAGGACTTTGGAAAGAGTGTGAGTGCAAGTGCAACACCCCAATTATAAAGGCTGAGAATGATGAGACCTTACCCCATCCCCTTGTGTACTTCTAGTGAAAGACTGAATTTTAAAACAGAGCTTCCCAAATGATGGACTTTGACCCACTTGAGTGCTGCCAGTGGATTTTAAGTAGAGCAAGAATTATTGATTCTCCCAGGATTTGGGACAGTTAGGCAGAGGTCCAGAGAGCCACAGTTCCCATGTGAGTCACCAACAGCTGCTAACAACCTAGTCAGGCATTTTTCAGAGGGCAGACTCTGTAGAACAGAATGTAGAATTTGACCCTCCAGTCTCCACAGCCAGCCAACACTGAAGGCACTCTTGGTCCTGGGTGCCCCACTGTTTCATGCTGAATATATATTGGAAGTGACCAGCCAGCAGGACATATATTTGAGGCTAAGGGAGGGAGTGAAGAGAGAAACAGCTGTGAGTCCCAGCCCCAAATCTGTACCTTCATATATGTCATATACTTACATCAGTTTGTTGCTGATATGCCCTTTAAGCAGCATCCAAGTTAGCTACATGGTCACTACATGTATGTTCTGCAAATTATAGCATAATGATTACTTTAAAATATGTGCTTGATGTGAAAATTCAGTTAGATTTGGAATCTATCTGTATCACCACAAGATAAGTCATCATAATACTCACCAAGGAGAGATAATGAAGAGCTATTAGACTTATTTATTTTTTGCAGTGCTGGGGATGGGACCCAGGGCCTTGTGTATGCTAGGCATGTGCTCTACCATTGACTTACACCCCGGCCTTAGACACTTTAAATATAATTTCAAGTTGAGCATTTAGCTCAATGGTCTTGCATTTGCCTAGCATGTGCAAGGTCCTGGGTTCCATCCTTAGTACTACAAAAAATGAATAAATATAATTTCAACTATTGTAAATTTTGAAATGATTATAAACATGGTTTAATTTTTTTCATCACCTACTTGTAGGAACCAAGTTTTTTTTTTTTTAAATCAATAGTGACAATGAAGGATTCAGAGTCATCATTACAATATCAGTAGGGAGTAGTTTATAATCAATTCAATCACACCACTTGATTAATGAAAAACTTTAGCTTATTTCCTTTAAACATTTTTGAAGATATTTATAAGCTTAACACATATTTTAACTTCTTTAAAATATTTAATATTTATTTTTTAAGCATTTATTTTTTAGTTGTAGTTGGACATAATACCTTTATTTTTATGTGGCACTCAGGATCGAACCCAGGGTCTTGCACATGCGAGGCGAGTGCTCTATTGCTGAGCCACAACCCCAGCCCCAATCTTTATTTTTTATTGTAGTTATATGATACAAAAAAAATCAATGAATATTGTCAATGAGTCCCATATACACACTCATAAGTCCCCTCCAGCTTATTACCACATGACATACAAATATTATCATTTTCTATTTATGTCATGAGTTGGGAAACACTGAAATAAAAATCACAATAAACCTGTAATCCCAGCTGCTTGAGAGGCTGAGGCAGGAGGATCACAAGTTTCAGGCCAGCCTTAGCAACTTAGCAAGACCTTATCTCAAAATACAAAGTAAAAAAGGACTAGAGATATAACTGATTGGGGAAGTATCCCTGGGTTCAATCCTTAGTACCATGAAAAAAATTTTTAAAATCACAATAAGATAATAATAAGAAAAATAGTTGCTGGGGCTGGGGTTGTGGCTCAGTGATAGAGCACTTACCTAGCATGTGAGGCACTGGGGTTGATTCTCAGCAACACATAAAAATAAATAAAATAAAGGCTTATAAAAAAGAGTTGCTTAAATCACTTTATTAATAAGGATTCATTTAGTTTTAAGTGGCTGAAATTCAAATAGAGCTAGTTCAAGCCAAATAAATGGTGAGGATGGAAGAGTCCTTTTACTGATCCAAGAAACAAAAATGTAAAAATGTCAGCAATGCAGTTGGTCTCAGTGACAACTGGATGGAGGGACACAAATACCACTAGCTCACTCTCATTTGCCATTTCTAGATCTTCATTTCTCATTGCTACCTCTCTTGAAATGTTTACTTTTCTACCTCTTGCCATCCATTTCTGACAAGGGGCAAAGAAGAAGGCTTTCAACAAATCTGGAATTATGTCTCTATATATTGTATCCTATATTAATAGGAAAAAATCTGGAGAATTCTGATTAGCTCACCTTGAGTTAGGTGGTCACCCATTGACCAAGGGTTCAGTTTCTGTTAGTAGAATAGTCACCAAGAAAAGCATATCTCTGATAACCCTCAAATTTTTGTTTCCTAAAACCTACATGCAATATGCCTTTGGTCTGAAAGAGATCTGATTGGAAGGTTTCTGGAAGGGAATACTATCAGCTTTCAGGTTACCTTCTAGGACTCTAGTTACAGGATTGAGGGAACACCACTCCTTCCCAACTAAATTATTACAGGAAGCCATCACTTAGCCTTAGAGGGAAACTTGAGATTAACGGATGCCTCCTCTAGTATAGCAGACTTTAAGATTAACATCGTGATTTCTCCTTTGTATGGAAACAAGGAACCCCTTGTGGGACAAAAAGAATGACCCATTATATACCTAGTATATCAATCTGGATAATCTAGGGTCTGCTGGAGTAATAACCTTCAAGTCTAAGTGACTTAAAAATAATAAAGATTTATTTCTTAATCATGCAAGTGCATCACACATCGCAATAGGTATAGCTCATCATGATCAAGCATGGATCCAACCATACAAAGATACAAAGAAAAAGCAATGTGAAATCAAACCAATGGAAGGTTTCACGTTGGTAGCTAGATTATCTGCCTTAAAAGTGACATATCATTACCACTCACAATTTATATGGTCACACCCAACCTCAAAGAGGCCAGGAAGCGAAATCTTAACATATGTCCAAGAAGAACCAGAAAAATGTGGAGAATAGCACTAATGTCTACATCATTGGTTTATAACAGTATATATTGGAGAATGGATGGATGGGCCTACAAAAAAATCACACGGAGAGGTGATCACTCAATATTATTGTGCTTGATCTTAGAAAGGTCCAATATGAAGAATGCAAATTATTAAATCAGACCAAGTACATGTTAATTATTCATCAGTGCATGAATTATTTATAATTTATAAAGGATTCAGCTCACTATCTCTTTACAACTTTGACTTTTTTTAATACATCTAAATGTTTATTTACAGATAATTTAACTGAGAATTCTGCAACCTTTGTGTTGAACCATAGGTTAAGTCTTATCACTTATACCTTTGAATTTTTACCATACCTTGTCTATCTCTGTGTTTCTCAGATATGACATATAATCAATCCATGGGATCAGTAGACTGAGATGTAAGAAGTTCATGGTAGATCAAACCCCCAAAAGAGAAAACTAAAATAGTTAAATAAAAACTGTGACATTAATTATACAGATTTATAAATTTTCCCTTAAGGATAAGACACAAGTAATTTCTTCTCCCAGATATAAAACTGTACATTTGCCTTTTAGAAGTGGCTGGTTTGATTTTCCAACAAAACTCAGTAGTTGCCATATTTACATATTAAAACAAGTAATAAAGGCCTGAGAAGAAATGTTATTCTCACAGCAATATTGTGATAAAAAATCCAGTATTGGGCTGTGGTTGTAGCTCAGTGGTAGAGCACTTGCCTAGCACTTGTGAGGCCCTGGATTCGTTCCTCAGCACTACATAAAAATAAACAAATTGGGCTGGGGTTGTGGCTCAGTGGTAGAGTGCTTGCCTTGCATGCATGAGGCACTGGGTTCAATCCCCAGCAACACATAAAAATAAATAAATAAAATAAAGATATTGTATCCATCTACAACTAAAGAAATTTTAAAAAATAAACAAATAAAATAAAGGTATTGTGTCCATGTATAACTAAAAAAATATTTTTAAAAAATCCAGTATTAGTGTATAGGGATGCCTTCATCCAATGGTATATTGCACATTTTGATAAACCAAAGGTCAGAGCATACTTCTAGTCCTGTTAGCTTTACCAATAAGCCTCAAAATAATCTGCAACAATGCACAGCCAAACTTTGCCACCTCTGAAAAGATGAGCTATAAAATGCCTTTAATCTCAGCCTGGCACAGTGGCACACACTGTAATCCCAGCAACTCGGGAGGCTAAGGCAGGAGGATGGCAAGTTCAAGATCAGTCTCATCAACTTAGTGAGACACTGTCTCTAAATAAAAAAATGAAAAAAGGCTGGGGATATCATTCAATGGTAGAGGGCCCTGGGTTCAATCCCCAGACCACAAAACAAAAAAGCAAACAGCACCTTCCGTCTTCCTGCACACAAACTGTCAAGCCATCCCTGGGGCAGCTGCTTACAATGATCCAGAAAAAAGCCAGCAAACTGATGCTCTCCAAATGTGGTAGAAAACATGACACAGATTCTCAGGAAATTTATACTTCACTTGAGAAAGAGATGATATAAAGAACAATTGCAATTCCAAATATGAAATAAAACAGCCCTCAAGTCAGGCATGGTGGTGCATGTAGTCCCAGCTATTCTAGAGGCTGATGCAGGAGAATCACTTGAATCCAAGAGTTCAAGGTCAGCCTGGACAGTGAGAACCCACCTCTTAAAAAGAAAAGGCAGCCTTCAACTATTCAGGCAATATCACTAATCCATCAGGAAAAACTGCCCCATCCTTCAACACCTTCACTTGGCTACTTTGTCCTGGTTATATATGGAAAGTTGGGCTGCATGTCTGGGCAAATCAAACAAGATAGGTAAAAGTTCCTTCCCAAGAAAAAAACAGGCATTTCATTAGAGGTCTAGGCATCAGGAGAATCCTGACACCAATATCTGACATTCATTCATTACTTAGGCATTCATTCACAAATGTTTTGCTAAATCATGTGCTGGGCATTGGACAAGACAGCTAAGTTCCTTGCCTTTATAGAGTTCATGTTCTAGTAAGGGAGACAACTGTTAATTATGATACCATGAAGTTAGTCTAACAACAGGAGAAATACAGAGGGCTATGGGAGCACAAAGGTGGGGATCCCAGCACAATTTAGGAGGCTCAGGGAGAGATTTTGGTGACGTATAAGCTGAAGCTTGAAGGATGATGGGATTTTTCCTGATGAATGAGTTGGAGAAAGAATATTGGGGCAGATTAAACAGAATGTGCAAAAGCATGGAGATAAAAACCACAATTGAACAACTGGAAAAATAATGCACAGCAGGATCTTAAGGATGCAATAGGGCAATGAGAAATAACTTAAAAATAGGAAAGGTTTATTTTGGCTCATAGTTTCCACCCATAGTCAGTTGGCCCATTGCTTTAGGGCCTGTAGTGAGGCAGCACATCATGGTGGAAGTGCTTGTGGTAGAGAAATCTCCTCACCTCATGGCTGAGGCAAGAAAGAAAGAGGAAAAGGGGCTCAAGTCCCACAATCCCCTTTGAGGGCATGCCCCCAATGACCAAATACCTCCTACTAGGCTCCACCCCTTAAAGGTTCCACCACCTCCTAATAGCACCAACCTGAGTACCAAGCTTTTAACACACAGGCCTTTGGGGGACATTCTAAATCCCAACCATCATGAATCAGAATTTGGACTTTATCCTAATGGCAGTAGGAATTGTAAGCCGAGTGTATCTTGCAGAGTTTTACATCTTAGAAAGATAAATCTGGTTGCACTGAGAAGAAGGAATTGGAAAAGGGCAAGAATAGAAGGGAACCTAAGTAAAGGATGGCATGTGGTGACACAGACAAAAGATGCTGGTGACTTGGAAGAGGATAACAGATGTTATAACATACTGAGAAAAACTGATGAATTTCTGAGGTATTTTAAAAGTAGATTTGACAAGAGAGGTCATGGGTGACTTTCAGGTCTCTGACTTAAGCAATGGATAGTGCTATTTACTAAGCTGGGAACAGCAGGGAACTTAAAAAAAAACAGAGAATTCAATAGAAAAATAGAGAGGTGGAAGTTGTCAGCATAAGTGGTGATTGGAATCAAAAGCATAGAGGAAACCACCAAGACTCACTGCTCAAAGTGTGGTTCAGGGCCTCACAGAATGGGCATCACCTGAGAGCTTTTTCAAAATAATAAGTGTTGGCGCGGATGTAGGGAAAAGGCACACTCATACATTGCTGATGGGACTGCAAATTAGTGCAACCACTCTGGAAAGCAGTATGGAGATTCCTCAGAAAACTGGGAATGGAACCACCGTGTGACCCAGCTATCCCATTCCTCACTCTATACCCAAAAGACTTGAAATCAGCATACTGCAGTGATGCAGCCACATCAGTGTTTATAGCAGCTCAATTCACAATAGCTAAACTATAGATCCAACCTAGGTGCCCTTCAACAGAGGAATGCATAAAGAAAATGTGGTATGTATACACAATGGAGTATTACTCAGCCTTAAAGAAGAATGAAATTATGGCATTTGTAGGTAAATGGAAAGAACTAGAAACCATTGTGTTAAGTGAAATAAGTCAAACTCAGAAGATCAAGGGACATGTGTTTTCTGTCATATGTGGAAGCTAGAGTAGAGAAAGGAAAACAAAGGTGGAAATCTAAGGGAGAAATCAAAGGGAGGAAATCAAAGGGAGATCAGTAAAGGAAAGGGACCAAGGGGTGGAAGGAAGGAACTGCTAGGGAGTGATATTGGCCAAATTACAATGTTATATTTTGTGCATGTATGAATATGTAACAACAAATTCATCATTGATGCCCAATTAAATGCAGCAATAAAAATGTGGAAAATTTTCATTAAAAAACATTGTTCTTAAGGCTGAGGTTGTGGCTCAGTGGCACTTGCTTAGTGCAGGTGAGGTGCTGGGTTCAATCCTCAGCACCACATAAAAATAAATAAGTAAAAATAAAGGCATTGTGTCCACCTACAACTAAAAAAAGCTGAAAAAAAAACCATTGCTCTCAGTAAAAACTATAATATATATATCTTTTAATGTTTAGTTGTAGACGGACACAATACCTTTATTTTACTTATTTATGTGGTGCTGAGGAGAATGGAACCCAGTGCCAAGCATGCAAGGCAAGTGCTCTACCACTGAGCCACAACCCCAGCCCTATAAAATATATTTTTGTTCTATCAAGACATAGTGCATTTTTATTCTTAATAAAAATTTTCACTCATCATCAAAAAAAAAAAAAAAAAAAAAAAAAAAA
>NW_026000283.1:6579473-6584580 GCF_001458135.2 Marmota marmota marmota
TCACACAGAGATGAGGAATTGAGCCAGGCAGAAGAGACAGAAGGCACTGAATTAAATACTGGCTTCCTAATTATTCAGACTACCCTCCTACTTAAAAAAAAAAAAAAACTAAAAAGGCTGAATAAAATATAAAACCACTATCTTAAAAGCATAAAAGTCCTAACAAAAACAGTACAAAATTACAAAGCCAAAATGCAGGGGAAATATTTACCAGAAAGGTGAATGAGATCAAAGAAACTTTTCCTCTGAGGGTTTTTGACAATGCTAAATTATTGAATTTTCACTTTGAACAATTCACAGAACAAGTGGCAGCGGAACAGAAGTCAAAGCCCAGAGCCCTCACAAATAGGAGACTCTCCTCTCAATACACCAGGACCCTCAAAGTGCTACACCCTCAGGAAAAGAATTAGCCAGAATTGGGACAATACTCATGGAATTCGCACCCAAACCTGATTCTCTGGGTTGTTCAGGGAACTTCAAACCTTGAATTAAGTTTTTTCTTTTTTTTAATATTTATTTATTTATGTATCTCTAGTTTTAGGTGGACACATTATTTTGTTTTTATGTGGTGCTGAGGATCAAACCCAGTGCCTCATACATGCTAGGCAAGCACTCTACCACTGAGCCACAACCCTAAGTTTAAGGTAGGGCCAAATTGTTGGTGCCTTCAAGTGCCTAAAAAGCAAATACATAGCCTCTTTGGAGGAAGATAATATTATCCTTGATCTCGAATTATTCTTCCAAATAATATCTATCTCTCTATGTCCCTATCTCCCTATCTATCTATCTACCTTTGCAGTACTGAGGATTGAACCCAGTGGCACTCTATTACTCAACTACATCCCCAGTCCTTGTTACTTCTTATTTTGAGACAGGATCTTGTTAAGTTGTTGAGGGTATTTGCTTCTAACTTGGAATCCAGTCATCCAAATCATGCAAATTACCAGTGGGTGCCACCACATCCAGTTTACAAATAATTTTTAAATACAGTGAGCAGCCAGGCATGGTGGCTCACACTGATAATCCCAGAGACTCTAGAGGCTGAGGCAGGAGGACTGCAACTTCAAGGTCAGCCTGGGCAATTTAGCATGAAAATTACAAAGGATTGGAGATATATCTCAGCTGTAAAACATACCTGGGTTCAATTCCAAGTACCTCAAAATAAATAAATAAGAAAATTAATCCAAGGAGCAACACACAAAGATGACCATGGACTCAAGGAAACTAGACTCCAAGAGCAAGAAACAGTAACAATAACCAATAACAAAAATAGACCCTTAAATATTTCAGATATTAAAATTAACAGATGCAGAATATAAAATAACTATGAACTAAACCATACATAACAATATAAAAAGTGAGCTTGATGAAATCTACAAATAGGAAACTATAAGAAGTTCCAGAGAAGATTTTTAAAGGAACCAAATAAAACATAGAAAAGCAGAAAGAAAGAATAAAAAACCCCTAAAGTTTAAAATTCAATGTCTTAGTAATCACATGGTACTCCTGGAGGGTAAATTGGTGAGCTGATAGTTAGGTGAGAATAAATTATCAGGCTGCACACAGAGACAAAGAAATGAAAAAATACAAAATTAAAAAAATTAAAAGATAACTCTTGCTGATACCTCTTGTTATCAGCGTTATCTATAAATATAACTGGATATAGTTTGTCTTGTAAAATAATGCCCATTTGGGTCCAAAGAGACATTTATTTGCATAAACTAAGTGTCTAAAAAATAACAAAAATGTCAGTAGCAAATATAAGCTTTAAAGCCTTCTCAAAACTTAACTAAAAATATGGCTAACATATAAAGGTATTTTCACATTCAAATCCCTTTTCTCCAGGTTAGTCATTTCAATGGTTTTCCACATATATTCCTTGGGGTCAGTTATATTAGCAATGACACAAGTTGGCTTGAGTTTTGTCAAATTATTCTCCAAGTATTCAGTGAAACTTTTAATTTATTTTACTTTTATTTATTTATTTATTTTTGGTACTGGGGATTGAATCAAGGGGTTCTTAACCGCTGAGTCACATCCCCAACCCATTTTAAAGTTTTTTTATTTTGACAGGGTCTTGCTAAGTTGCTTGGGGCCTCACAAATTTGCTGAGTCTGGCTTTGAATTTGTGATCTTCCTGCCTCAGCCTCCTGAGCCTCTGGGATTATAGGCATGCTCCACCGCATGCCTATAATTTTTTTTTTTTTTTTTTGGTACTGGGGATTGAACTCAGGGGCACTTGGCCACTGAGTCATATCCCAGCCCTATTTTGTATTTTATTTAGAGAAAGGGTCTCAGTGAGCTGCTTAGCACCTCGCTTTTGCTGAGGCTGGCTTTGAACTGGAAATCCTCCTGCATCAGCCTCCCCAGCCACTGGGATTACAGACATGTGCCACCATACCTGGCCCAACGAAATGTTTTAATCTCAATATTTCATTTAATTTTTTTTCCTTTTAGCATATTCTCTACCATCTTCAACTATCATCTAATTTTATAGGAGCAAAAGAGAAGGTGAAGCCATTACCAATGATGAAGACGCGATTGGTTTATGTCTAGGCTAGCAATAATAACTCCATAATCCATTTTTTAATTTAAACCGATTTCTCAGAAGTGAAATCTATAGAGAGTTCATTAAAACTTTGTATATTTATTTTGTACAATTTTTTGTGATAGAATTTTTCCAGAATGATAGAGGAAAAAAAGAAATGCTTGTCTGGATGAGTTGCTTTTAACAGAGTAAATCCAGGAAATCTAGCTAGTGAGTTATTTTCATCCTCTGACGATTTGTTGAGAGCAGCTGAAGAGAAATGAGCAGTAACTTTGTATATTTTACTTTAGCAGAGTGATACAGCTCCAACCACTGGTCTTATCAGTAGACATCAACTGTCTGGTGGCTGGGAATGTCATGAAGGAAAGGGGAAGCTATGTGATAATGGTAGTGGTAAGCCTCTCGATAACATGTTGTTTACAGTTTCTTTTTATTTACTATCTTGTGCTTTTGAAACGTGCTAGTTTACACTGTCTCAGAGTAAACAGAACCATGACCTATATATTTTACAGTATCCCCCCAAAGTCCTTTTATATGGTTAACCTGATCTCATTAGACAGAAATATATTCCCATTAATCCCTGATGTCCTCACTGTATCTTAAAACAAACACTACTGAACACCATCAACATGCCAGGATCAGTTGATAATACCCAATATCTCAAGGTCTCAAAGAGGAAATTTCCTGGCACCAGGCCAACCAGAGAGCTATTTGGGGGTGGGAGAAAGAGGCTACACAGATGACTGGCCCTTCTGACAGAGTATCTTTTTTTTTTTTTTTTTTTTTTAAAGATTTTAATATTTATTTATTTTTTTTAGTTCTTGGCGGACACAACATCTTTGTTTGTATGTGGTGCTGAGGATCGAACACGGGCCGCACGCATGCCAGGCGAGCGCGCTACCGCTTGAGCCACATCCCCAGCCCTGACAGAGTATCTTGAAGCTCCTGTTTTCTTCAATATATCCGCTAATCCTAATGCTTCACTCAACTGGAGATTTACAGAATTCCACAAGAATGAGGAAAGTCAGTATGAGGACAATCATTTCTAGGAGTTTAAAGAGTAAAGAGAATCTAATCTTTGCCTTTAAAATTTTATAGAAACTTTCTAGGGGTCAAAATTGCTAGAGGAGCTTTTAGAACTCTAGGCCTGAAGAAACCGAGGCTATTTTTAATGGTTTCTCACCATCTTGTCTGTAACTCATGTTTCACTTTCATAGTCCCCTGAAGAAGATATAGCCTACCCTCTGTATTTGAGGTCGGCTTTGAACTCACGATCCTTCTGCCTCAACTTCCCCAGCCACTGGGATTACAGGCTAGTGCGACTGCGTCCGGCTATTTCTAGTATTTTTAAGGAAACTTCATGCTATTTTCCATAATGACTGTACTAATTTACATTCCTACCAATAATGTCCAAGATTTTCCTTTCTTCCACATCCTCTTCAATGTTTATCTTTTGTCTTTATGATAATAGCCATATTAACAAATGTGAGGTGACATTTCATGTTTTGATTTGCATTTCCCTGATGTTTTTTAGTCAGCTTTTTTGCTGCTGTGACTAAAAGTACCCAACCAGAAATAACTAGAAGAGAAAAAGTTAAATGAGGGCTCACAGTTTCAGGTGTCTCAATCCACAGATAGCAGGCTCCATTTCTTTGGGATCAAGGAGAGGCAGAAAGTCATGGCGGAAGAGTGTGGCAGAGGGAAATAGCACACATGATGACCAGAAAGCAGAGACAAAGGCTCCACTTGCCAGATAAAAATATATACCCCAAAGCCATGCCCCAAATTCCCACCTCCTCCAGCCACACACCACTTGCCTCCAGTTACCACTCAGTTAATCCCATCAGGATTACTGATTAGGCTAAGGCTATAACCCCATCATTTCTCCTCTCAACCTCCTTGCACTGGCTCACACATGAATTTTTGGGGAATACCTCACATCCAAACCATAACACCTGATGATTAGCAATGTTGAACACCATTTCATGTACTTGTTGGCCATTTGTAAGTCTTCTGACAAATATCTATTCAAGTCCTTTGCCTATGTTTAAATGAGGTCATTTGTTTTTCTGGTATTCAATTGTATGAGTTCCTTGTTGTTCTGAGGAAATCTGGCGTAAAATAGCCAACTACAAGGTGCTGTGAGGTCAAAGTAAGAGGCAGACAGATCCAGGATTGCATAGAGTGCAGTTTATTGGGGTCTTACTAACAGAAGTATGGTCGAAGGGCAGTAGCAACACCAGTAGCTCCTTGGAATTTGGGTCAGAAGGATGGGCTTATATAGTGGTCACAACAAAACCTATGAAACACGTTAAGAAAGAAAAAAAATGAAACATCTCATTCAAAAACTATACTTTAACCACAGTTTATACCTACATAGAGGAAGGAAAAATACATCTGGTTTCTTGTAACTCTAACCAAAGGTGGCAGATGTCAATTCCACGTGAACATTGAAAAAAGACAAAAGGATAATCTGTGTTAGAGAATGAGTTTGTATTCCATCATTGCTGTTTCATTGTAACATACATATTACTAGTGAGATAATTTCCCCGAAATTTA
>NW_026000283.1:6586698-6589758 GCF_001458135.2 Marmota marmota marmota
CCCCCCGTTCATATTTACAGCAGTCTTTCCCATCTGACCTTCTCTGTTGGCTCCATCTTATCCTGAGGGCAACACCTCCCAACAAAACACCAATAGCTTGCTTTCAAATCCAGTCCTTCTTATTCCCTTAGTTTTAGGTGTTTTTAATTTTGGAAAAATTTTAGATTTATAGAAAAATCTCAAAGGCAATACAGAGAATTCTCATATAACCTCACCTGCATTTGTCACCAAATTCAACACCTTATATGACCTGATCCATTTGTCAAAATCAAGAAAACAACATTGATACATTACTCTTACTTAAACTGCAGGCCTAGTTTTCACCAGTTTTTTTCATTAGCATCTTTTTCCTGTTCTAGGATCTAATCTAGGATACCGTATTACACATAGCTGGCCTTCCTTTTAATCAGCAACAGACAACCAGACGTTTGAGGGAAACCTCTCTCTTGTTTAGGTTGATATGGAAGATCTGTTCTTGTTTTTTTAGAAAACCACAAAAAGCATTACATCTGGAAAGTCTGCCTAATAAGTATGTTTTCTGGTTTCAGAGGACATCACTGGTCTATTGGTTCTTCCTCTCTATTCTTGAGATCCTGCCTCAGCAACTTTCTCCAACATTTAATGTGGCTTCTTCCATCACAGAATGTTTTCCTTAAAACCTGCTATTTTCACATCCATACCTAGAGGAAATTAGAAACAGCGAGTAAACCCCAACAATTATTTAATGTCTCCAATGATGCTTTACCTCCACAGTCTCTTCTTTAAAGAAAACACAGCCCTCTTTGAATCTTCTCATTGGTACTTCTCTTTTCTCGCTATACTCTACTCATTCTATCTCCTACTCAAGTTGTTTCATCTTCTCATTGGTACCTCTCTTTTCTCCCTATACTCTACTCATTCTGCTTACTTGCCCACCATAAGGATCCATCTTACAAAAGGAAGAGATTGCTGAGGACATAGCTCAGTTGAACACTTGCCTTGTTTGCACAAGGCCCTGGATTCAATCTCCAGAACCACCACCAAAGAGAGAGAGAGAGAGAGAGAGAGAGAGAGAGAGAGAGAGGGAGGGGAGAGATTTCTGTCTCCTAGAGCAGTGGTGGGGGAGTAGCAATATTGAAGGAACAGGATGCCATGTGGAAGTAGATCTGAATGAAAGATGATATTATGATGTTCCTCTGTGTGCTATGATGTATTAGAATTATCCCAGAATTTTTCCAAATCATATCATCCAGGACAGTTCTAGAGCAGAACAAAAAGTCAGGATTAAATATAGGGACACAATGAAATTTAGCTTTGGCCTCAAAATTTAGCCAAAATCTGTTTTCAGTTTTGCTCATATACTTTAGAGGACCAAATGTCTACCTCATTATCACTTCTGCCATCTCAGAACCTGTGCAGGATGTTATCATGTATGTCACCATCATATATAATCAGTACCAAGATGTCAGTAATACAAAGAATATCATTTAGATTTATTTTAATATCTGAATATTTTCTAATATAGGAATCGCATTCTAGATGTTAATTAGGGTAAAAAATTACCTCGCATGCTTTATATGTTGATATCTTTCAGTCATTCTAAGTATAAACACATTTTTATGGCAGGAGCAAAAAAGCTATAATAATGATTGTGTAAGCTTTTTATTTTAGGTATAAACATAATTTTGGAACATACAAAAAGTTAATTGGGGAATAGAAGAACAGCCAATACAGATGTTAAGATAATATGCAATGGCCAAATAAATTTAAGTTCATCATAATCTATTTTTGTGTGTGTACTAGGTATTGAACCCAGGGGTACTCTACCATTGAGCTGTGTCCCAGCCCTTTTTGTTTTAATTTTGAGGGTCTCACTAAATTGCCAAGGCTGACCTCAAACTTGTGATCTTCCTGTCTCAACCTACTCAGTAACTGGGATTGCAGGCATTCACCACCATGCCCAGCTCTCATAATCTTTCTGAGCCAATAATTTTTAAATTTAACAAAAGTCCAATATTAAAATTATATATATTTCTAATTTTGTAGAATTTTGTATTAGCCTTCACAAAAAATAAACAAAATAAACTTTAGGGACTGTATTTAATTTTTAATTAAAATTAACTTTTAATTTTAATTAAATTTTAATTTTTAATTATTTAATTTATAATAAGGCCATGACTGTCTCAAAAGAGTCTGGTGGCAAAAGATTGTAATTCCAGCTACTTGGGAAGCTGAGGCAGGAGGACTGTAAATTGGAGGCTAGTGGGGGCAACTTAGTGAATCCCTGTCTCAAAGTAAAAAATAAAAAGGGCTGGGAATGTGGCTCGGTGGAGAGTATCCCTGGGTTCAATTCCCAGGAGAGGAGAGGAGGGAAGGGGTAAGGAGAAGAAGGGGAGATTAGGGATGAGAGGAAAGGAAAGACAGGACAGGAGAAGGGAGGGCTAGAGTGGGGAGGAAAGGAGGGAGAAACTCTTACTTGAAAATCCTTGATTGTTTTGAAGATCAAATAAAAGCTAAATATCAACTTTTCTACCTCAGAATTCCATAAGGAAGAAAATCTCCAAAATCACACACAATAGCCATGATAAATCATGTTCCTCCACTTCTCCTAATAAGAAATGTAATGACTATAAGTCATATGGGGTAATCATATGGGGTATTAGACACATTAGAGACAAGTGAGGTGGCCAAAGTTTGATTGTCATTAAGGAAACTTCAAAACAATAGACTTTACAGGAATTCTGTTAAAATAGTTATTGTTTTGAGCCTATTGAGTGTAAAAATATAAACAAAACTAGTTGAAAATGTTATACACTACCAACCATTTTAAGTAGTGGAAATTGAAGGACTCTTGAGATTTACTCAAGCTATGAATCCCAGCTACAAAGTTACAAAGTCCCTTCTGTAAATTATTGGAAAACATTTTATTTTATATATAAAACTGATTTATATTGCACAGGACTCTAAACAATTAGTGATATTATTGGATGGTGTTACTTCAAAATGTTTGTGTACTGTATACTTTGACATGCAGAAACAACCATATATATATATATATATATATATATTTTTTTTTTTTTT
>NW_026000283.1:6590855-6592446 GCF_001458135.2 Marmota marmota marmota
CACACCTATAATCTCAGCAATTTGGGAGGCTGAGGCATGAGGATTACAAGGTCAAAGCCAGCCTCAGCAACTTAGCAAGGCCCTAAGCAATTTAGCATGACCCTGTCTCGAAATAAAATATAAAAAGGGCTGGGGATGTGGCTCAATGGTTGAGCACCTGTGGGTTTAATACTTAGTACCAAAAAAACAAAAAGACATGAAAAAAATCAGATAGCAGAATGGATTAATGCCCTTGTTTTATTTGCTTACAGCATCATTTAGCTATTGCTATGTTAAAAACCAACCCAAGGGCTGGGGATGTGGCTCAAGCGGTAGCGCGCTCGCCTGGCATGTGTGCGGCCCGGGTTTGATCCTCAGCACCACATACAAACAAAGATGTTATGTCTGCCAAAAACTAAATAAATAAATATTAAAAATAAGGAAAAAAAACCCAACCCAAATCTTCATGGTTTAGGGGAGCAATTATTTCTTTGGCTCACAGTTCTGCAAGTTGGCAATTTATTGTGGACTCAGCTGGGATCCTCCATGTGTCTATGGACAATTGTGAGTCAGTGTCTATGGTCCACCATGTGTCAGCTAGGAAAATATATTTCTGGGGGTTCAATTTTTTTTGGTACCAGGGATTGAACCCAGGGCACTTAACCACTGAACCATATCCTCAGCCCCTTTAAAATATTTTATAAAGACAGAGTCTCTCTGTGTTGCTTAGGGCCTCACTAAATTGCTGAAACTGGACTCAGCTTCCTGAGCCTCTGGGATTACAGGTGTGTGCCACTGCACCTGAAGGGGGTTCAGTTTATATATACATGCAATTAATGGTAAGATGCAGGTGGAAATGCATACATGATTTTCATATCTTAAGAGCCTATTACAGGGGCTGGAGTTGTGGCTCAGTGGTAGAGCACTTGCCTACCACCTGTGAGGCAATGGATTTGATCCTCAGTACCACATAAAAATAAATAAAATAAAAATCAAGGTATTGTGTCCATCTACAACTAAAAATATATTTTTTTAAAAAAGAGAATATTATAGGGGCTGGGGTTATAACTTAGTAGTAGAGCACTTGCCTAGAACATATGAAGCCCTAGGTTTGATCCTTGGCACAGCATAAAAATAAATAAATAAAATACAGGTATTGTGTCCATCTACAACTTGAAAACAAAGTACATCATAGCTGAGCACACTCTCCTAAGCTTGTAATCCCAGCTACTCAGGAGGCTGAGGCAGGAGGATCACCAGTTCAAGGTCATCCTCAGCAACTTAGCAAGGCCTTAAGCAACTTGGTAATATCCTGTCTCAAAAAATAAACAAAAAGACATGGGGATATGGTTCAGTGGTTAAGTGCACCCTGAGTTCAATCCCCAGTACCAAAAAGAAAAAGAAAAGTAAGTAAAAAATAATAAGAAAAAATAAAAAGGACTGGAAAAGTAATTAGTTAGTGGTAGAGCACTTGCCTTGCATGCTTGAGACCCAGAGGGAGAGAAAGAGAGAAAGAGAGAGAGAGAGAGAGAGAGAGAGAAGAGAAGAGAAGAGAAGAGAAGAGAAGAGAAGAGGAGAGAAAGAGAGAGAGAGAGAGAAAGAGAGAGAGAGA
>NW_026000283.1:6594074-6612848 GCF_001458135.2 Marmota marmota marmota
GTCTGGTCGCCAGGAAGTTGGTTCTGGGACTATGTGGTGGGGCCAGAATAGGGCCCTGAGCTTCCACCGCCCCCTGCGTGCGGCCTGTGCAGAGCTGCTGCTTCTCCGGAGACTGTGAATCTTAAGCCTGACTCAGTGAACTGCTTCCTGTTCCTTTCCCTCTTCCTCAGGCTTGTTCTACCCCAAACCCTTCTCCAAGGCCTCCCTGGAGGATTTGAGGGCCTTCTTGCTGGGACACCCAGACCCAGCTAGGAGGCCTCACTGTGACCCAGCAAGACCTGACCTGACCTCCCACTCAAACATGCTTCTTAAGCTCCCCCTCAAGAAAATGAGGCATTTAATTTTGCATGTTTTCTGGCATGAATTAAGACACTTAAACTTGTGTATATGTGAGTGTACAGTTTGTTCTCACACTGTCTCCATAGCAACAGGTCCTAGCTTATGGTGCCTGGTCCCTCTCTCCACACCCTGCCCCTACACCCACTGTGCTTCAGAGAGGCCTGAGCCCTGTGGCCACTTCTCCCCCGAGGACCCATGCACCACACACACTTCCAGGCTCAGCAACCACCACACGACATTTGCCTTGTCATTTCGAATCAGTCCTCTGCTTCCTTCTCAGATGGGCCAATAATTATAAGAAAGTCCTCTCCTCTGCCCATCTTGCTGACCTCTCCACAGGGCGCCCTGCCCCCACCACTGCTCCTTGTTCTTTCCAAACCTTAAAGTCAACCAAAACGTGAAAAGTATTTTTGTACCCTGTGTAACAAAATATTTATGCATCATAAAGGATTTTCATGTGTGTACCATTAATTATTAAAGAGACCTTGTTCGCCTTGTCAGATAAGTTTAATGTTTAGTTTGAGGCACGAAGAAGAAACGGGTTTCCATTCTTCAGCAGTGAGCCTTTGTGTCAGGCGTTGGTTTAAGAAAAATAAAGAAAAAAAATGTGCAATTTTATTTTGTTTTGTGAGCATATCAGTGCTTTACCTTTAGTCACAGCTGTGACTGTCTTGCCATTTCAGATGTGGGAGACTAGGTGGCTGTTGTAATTGTTGATCCTGTGAGAATGTGAAACTGGATAATATATGAAATGTAAAATTAAAAAATCCAAAGTGAAAAAAAAAAAAACAAAAAACAAAAATAAACCAAAATGACCAGGAATACAAACCAGGTCTCAATAATAACCCTGAATGTTAATGGCCTAAGCTCATCACTTAGAAGATGTAGACCGGCAGATTGGATTAAAAAAGAGAGATCCAATAATATGCTGCCTTCAAGAGACTCATCTCACAGGAAAAGACACCCATAGACTTAAGGTGAAAGGATGGGAAAAAAACACATCACTAACATGGGCCACATAAACAAGCAGGGGTTTCCATCCTAATATCAGATAAAACGGACTTCAAACAAAAGTTAGTCAGAAGAGATAAAGAAGGACATTTCATACTGCTTAAGAGAATCATACATCAACAAGATATAACAATCATAAATACCTATGCCCAAACAATGGAGCATCTCCATAAATCTAACAAATCCTTCTCAATTTCAAGAAGCAAATAGATCACAACACAATAATACTGGGTGACTTTAACACACATCTGTCAACACCGGATATATCTTTCAAACAAAAACTGAACAAAGAAACTATAGAACTCAATAATACAACCAATGATTTAGACTTAACACACATATATAGAGTATTCATCCATCAACAAGTGAATACACTTTCTTTTCAGCAGCACATGGATCCTTCTCTAAAACAGATGATATATTATGCCACAAAGCAACTCTTAGTTGTTACCTTATATTCTATTAGATCACAATGGAATAAAACTAGAAATCAATGATAAAATAAAAAACAGAAGCCACTCCAACACCTGGAGACTAAATAATATAATATTAAATGAGCAATGAATAGCAGAAGACATCAGGAAGGAGATAAAAAGAATTCTTAGAGTTAAATGAGAACACTGATACAACATATCAAAATCTCTGGGACACTATGAGGCAGTGCTAAGAGGAAAGTTCATTGCATTGAGCTCATTCATTAAAAGAATAAAAGTTAACAAATGACCTAACATTACATCTCAAAGCCCTAGAAAAAGAAGTACAAATCAACACTAAAAGTAGTAGAAAATAGGAAATAATTAAAATCAGAGCTAAAATCAATGAAATTCAAACAAAAAAATTTCAAAAATTGACAAAATATAAAGTTGGTTCTTTGAAAAAAATAAATAAAATTGATAAATCCTTAGCAATGCTAATGAAGAGAAGGAGAGAAAACTCAAATTACTAAAGTTCATGATGAAAAAGGAAATATCACGATGGATACTATTGAAATACAGAAGATAGTTAGAAACTATTTTGAAAATTTATACTCCAATAAAATAGAAAATATTGATGACACTGACAAATTTCTAGAAACATATGATCTACCCAAACTGATTCAGTAGGAAATACACAATTTAAACAGATCAATTTCAAGCAAGGGCAAAGAACACATCATCAAAAGCCTAACAATCAAGAAAAGCCCAGGACCAGACAGATTCTCAGTCAAGTTATACAAGACCTTCAAAGAAGAACTAATAGCAATATTCCTCAAATTATTCCATGAAATAGAAAAGGAGAGAACCCTCAAAACTCATTTTATAACACTAGCATCACCCTGATACCAAAACCAGACAAAGACACATCAAGGAACAAAACCTCAGACCAATATCCCTGATGAATCCATTGAAAGAGAAATTAGGAAAACTACCCCATCCAAAATAGCCTCAAAAATATAAAATACTTGGGAATCAATCTAAAAAAGAGGTGAAAGACCTTTACAATGAAAACTACAGGACACTAGAGAAGGAAATTGAAGAAGACATTAGAAGATGGAAAGCTCTCCCATGCTCTTGGACAGGCAGAACTAATATTGTCAAAATGGCCATACTACCAAAACTGTTATACAAATTTAATGCACTTACTATTAAAATCCAAATAAAATTATTCATAATATTAGAAAAAGCAATCATGAAATTCCATTTGGAAAAATTAGAGACCCAGAAGAGCCAAAGCAATCCTTAGCAAGAAAAGTGAAGCAGGAGGCATCACAATACCAGACATTAAACTATACTACAGAGCAATAGTAACAAAATGGCATGGTATTGGCACCAAAATAGACATATAGACCAATGGTACAGAATAGAAGACACAGAGACCAACCCACATAAATATAGTTATCTCATACTAGATAAAGGTGCCAAAAACATACATTGGAGAAGAGATGGCCTCTTCAACAAATGGTGCTGGGAAAACTGGAAATCCATATATAGCAAAATGAAATTAAAACTCTATCTCTAATTATGCACAAAATTCAACTCAGAGTAGATCAAGGACCTATAAATTAAACCAGAGACTCTGCACCTAATAGAAAAAAAAGTGGACCCAAATCTTCATCATATCAAATTAGGCCCCAACTTCCTTAACAAGACTCTTATAGCACAAGAATTAGAATCAAGAATCAATAAATGGGATGGATTCAAACTAAAAAATCTTCTTCTCAGAAAAGAAACAATCATTGAGGTGAAGAGAGAGCCCACAATATGGAAGCAAATTTTTACCACATGCACATCAGATAGAGCACTAATCTCTAGGATATATAAAGAACTTAATACCAAAAAAAAAAAAAAGATCCAATCAATAAATGGGCTAAGGAACTGAACAGACACTCCTCAGAAGAAGATATATAGGCAATCAACAAATATATAAAAAAGTGTTCAACATCTTTAGTAATTAGAGAAATGCAAATCAAAACTATTCTAAGATTTCATCTCACTCAGTCAAAATGGCAGTTATCAAGAATACAAGCAATAATAAGTGTTGAAAAGGACATGCGGGGAAAAAAACTACACTCATATATTGATATTGGGACTGCAGATTGGTGCAACCACTTTGGAAAGCAGTGTGGCAATCCTCAGAAAACTTGGAATTGAAGCACCATTTGACTCAGTTATCCCACTCTTTAGTCTATACCCTAAAGACTTAAAAGAGAATAAAATTATAGTATTTGCAGTTAAATGAATGGAGTTGGAGAATATTAAGCTAAGTGAAGTAAGCCAATCCTAAAAAACTAAAGGCCGAATGTTTTCTCTAATTAATGGATCCTGATCTATTATGGGAGGCAGGGCATGGGAATAATGGAGGAACTTTGGATTGGGCAAAGGGGAGAGTGGGAAGGGGGTTGTGAGGGTGGGAAAGAGGGGATGGTATGGACATCATTACCCTAGGTACATGTATGACTGCATGAATGGTGCATCTCTACCCCATGTACAACCAGAGAATTGAAATATTGCACTCCATTTGTGTATGACGAATTGAAATGCATTCTGCTGTATGTATAACTAAGTAGAACAAATAAAAATAATAATAATTTTAAAATGGTCAAATGCACTGTATGTTAAATTAAAAATAATGCAGTTTAAAATTAAATTTAATCAAAAGAAAAATTTTATCATTAATAAAAATATTAACAAGGGCAACGATTTTAAAACTGCTTCAGAAAACATTCAGAAAGCATTTTCTTCAAGCAGTGCACAAAATTGACAGTGCAAAGAAATTAATGTTCCTGAATTGTGATTTTAATTGGTTTGATTTAATCATTCTATATTGTATACATATAGCAAAATATCACATTGTGTCTCAGAAATAAATACAATTATAATTTGTCAATTTAAAATATTAATAACATTTTTGCATCAGAAAACCTAATTTTTGGAAAGTTTTTTTGGTGTAATTTTGGACTTACTGTTGTATTGCAAAGAAATTTTCTAAGATGAGCATTATTTTGGCCTTGGTTTCAGGTAGATATTGACTTTAACACTTGACCATTTTAATGTTTTACTATATGTGTTTTCAGACATTTCTAGTCACCAATTAAATAAGAACAACAGAATCCATCTAACCTGCTGTAAATTTTTGATTCATCCAACAGGCATAGTTGTGGCTCTTCAATTTCAGCTGTCTGTTTTGTTTTTTTTTTTTAGTACCAGGGATTGAACTCAGGGTTGCTTAACTACTGAGCCATATCCCCATCCCTTTTTATTATTATTTTTTTATCGTGAGACAGAGTGTCACTCAGTTGCTTAGGCCCTCACTAAATTGCTGAGGCTGGCTTTGAACTTTGTGATCCTCCTGCCTCAACCTCCAGAGTCTCTGGAATTACAGGCACGTGTTACCATGCCCAGCTAAGCAGTATCTTAACTTATCTTATCACTTTGAAGTAAGAAGTGATGTTTTCACATGAGAAAGTTTTATTGCCATAAATTAGGAATGACAGCTATAAACAGGGGCTATGAACCAACATTTAAAAATCAGTCACCATTTGGGGTGAACAGTCCCCAACATATGTCAAGTTCAGTACTAACAACCTCAGTGAATGAGTAAATTCATTCATTCATATAGACATGCCTTTTACAAATAGTTTCTGTCTGGAGGCCAGTTTACTGAAAGGTCACCAATGTTCAAGGCTAAATTTTCCCTGACCTTTTGCGTGACTCATATTTTTTTAAATATTTTTTTTTTAGTTGTCAATGGACCTTTATTTTATTTAATTATATGCAGTGCTGAGGATCAAACCCAGTGCCTCACACTTGCTAGGCAAGTGCTCTGTCACTGAGCTACAATCCCAGTCCATGTGACTCATAGTTGATTACTGCTTCAATTTTTTTTCTTGCCTAAAATTGCTATGATGGTACTCTTTAGTTTAGAATTTGGGGATCCAGTTCATCTCTGTACTAATAAGGCAGACCACAACTTGCTTCTCAAGAGTCACATTGAATGAGTAACCCCTTGGTCTGCCTCCACACAGAAGAGCAGTGACTTTCTATTCAAGGACAGGTTCTTGTTTGGCTCATCTTTCACTTGAGTTGACTTTTCAAACACATGGTTCTGTACTTTGGCAAACACAGAAGAGTTGTGCTTTAAAGGACTTGTCAGAAAGCATACCCTCAAACCCACAGTTACTCAATACTTATCCAAAGGTCAGTCAAGAGAAATAATATTTACAAAAGATTGCCTGAAGGCTATGAGGTCCAGTCATTCTGTACTCTAAAATTCATACCTGGATAAAAGTAAGACTATGAAGATAACTGAATCGATGAATTGATTTGTCCCCATCCCCCACATAATTGCTTCTTAAAAAAGACATTTTATATTTGTTATTTATNTATATATATATAGTTAGTGTGTCAAAGTTCGGGGGCTGTTTTTTAATTGGGTTGTTCATTTTCTTATTGTTGAGTTTCAAGAATTATTTGTATACTTTTAAAAAAAATCTTTATTATTTATTTATTTTTATGTGGTGCTGAGGATTGAACCCAGTGCCTCACATGTTAGAGGCAAGTGCTTTGCCACTAAGCCACAACCCCAGCCCTATTTGTATACTTTTGATAATGGTCTGTGGGAAATTACTTTTAATTTTTAAATTTTATTTATTTATTTTTATTTTTTGCGGTGCTGGGGATTGAACCCAGGGCCTTGTACATGCGAGGCAAGCACTCTATCAACTGAGCTATATCTCCAGCCCAATTTTATTTATTTTTAAATATTTTTAGTTGTAGATGGACAGCATGCATTTATTTTATTTATTTTTATGTGGTGCTAAGGATCGAACCCAGTGCCTCACATGTGTTAGGCAAGTGCTCTGCCACTGAGCTACAGCCCCAGCCCCAGCCCCCTCTTTCAAGATTTTGCTATAGAAATTCCCAAACACAGAAGATGGAAGCATTTTATAGTGAACACTCATATACCCATGACCTGGAGCCTATAACTAACATTTTAACTACATCATCATGAAATAATCTTATTTTTATGCACCTTAAGTTGAAGACATCAGTGCATTTCACATCTAAACACTTCAGTATACATGTAAACTAGTTTGTTTTGTGGTGCTGGGGATGGAACCCAGGGCCTCACGTATACTAGGCCCTAGAGTTAGACTTTTGTTTGATTTCTGTTATTAGATAAACTATAATATACAACACTCAAATCTTGGGGCTGCGGCTGGGGCTCAGCGGTAGAGCGCTCGCCTAGCACGTGTGAGGCCCTGGGTTCGATCCTCAGCACCACATAAAAATAAATTAAAAAATAAAGGTATTAACGACTGCAGCTAAAAAATAAATATTAAAAAAATACTCAAATCTTAAGTATAAGGGCTTGAATTACATAGATCATAATTTATTATGTTACATAGCATTACCATCACCCACCACAGAAAGTTCTTTTGTCTCTTTCCAAATAATCCTGGCGTTTATATGCCAGAGGCAATCACTGTTGTGAGTTTTTTCCAGATAGAATAGTTTCACTTGTTAGAATGTCATATGAATAGAATTTTTCTGTATGTATTCTTTTTAGCTTAATAAGAAACTGCCAGAGCTTTTTCCAAGACAAAATGAGAATTTCACTGTCCCACGACTTTGACAATATTTTGTGTTGTATTTAACCATTCTGGTAGATGTGTAGTAGTATATCATTACTGTTTATTTCCACTTCCCTCATGAGTAATACTGTTTACTATGTTTTTTTTTTTTCATGTTCATTGTTCCTTTGTCTATCTCCCAATGTGAAATGTGTTTAAATCTTTTGCCCATTTTGGGGGCTGGGGGTACTGGGGATTGAAAGGAGGGGCCTTCTACCATTGAGCTACATACCAGCACATTAAAAAAATATATTTATTTAGTTGTAGTTGAACACAATACCTTTGTTTATTTTTTTACCTGGTGCTGAGGATCAAACCCAGGGCCTTACATGTGCTGGGCAAGCACTCTATCGCTGAGCCACAACCCCAGCCCCCTTTCTATTTCTTGAGACAGGGTTTCATTGTTTAGTGCCTCGCTGTTACTGAGGCTGGCTTTCAACTCTCAATCCTCCTACCTCAGCTTCCTGAGCTACTGGGATTACAGGTGTGTACCACCGCATCCAGCCCAATATATTTTAATGGTGTCATTTCAATAGCAGAAAATTTAAATTTTGATAAAGCCTAATTTATCTGTTTTTTCTTTAATAGGTATCTATGTCCTAAGAAATCTTTGCCCATTTCCAAATCACAAAGATATTCTTCTATATTTTCTTCTATAAGGTTTATAATTTGGATTTTTGCATTTAGATTTATTGTCTACCTCAAATTGATTTTGAGTACAATGTGAGATAAGGGTTGGGCTTAATTTTTTATATGCTTATCTACTTGTTCCAACACCATTTTACTCAGTAAGGTGGCAGAACATAAAATTAAAATACAGATGTCAATAGCCTTCATATCCACAAACAGTAACCAGTTAGAAAAGATATGGGAGAGGAAAACCACATTCAAATAGCAATAATGAAGATAACAGTAAAGACAAAATAAAGTTAACAAGCAATGTGTAAAATCTATGTGAACAAACTTTAAAATACTTTAAGAAATACAGTAAATATATCCCTTGTTCTTATACCTCAACATTGTAAAAGGTATATATGATAAACCAAAGGCCAACATCGTTGTAAATGGAGAAAATTGAAAGCATTTCCTCTAAAAACTGGAGCAAGTCAGGGATACCCACTTTTACCACTTCTATTCTATTCTAGTCCTTGAAACTCTAGCCAGAGGAATTAAGCAAAATAAAAAACAATTAAAGGGATTTGTTAGGAAAAGAGAAGCTCTCTGTTTGCAACAACATGAGTCTATATTTAGAAGACCCAAAAAAACTCTACCAGACAACTTCTAGAACTCATAAATGAATCCAACAAAGTAGCAGGATACAAAATTAACATCCAGAAATCAATTGTGTGCCTATACTCCAATGATGAATCAGTTGAAAGAGAAATTAGAAAAAACATCCCATTTACAATAGCCTCAAAAATATATATATATGAATCGATCCAACAAAAGGATGTGAAAGACTTCTACAATGAAAACTAGAGAGCAACAAATTAAAAAAATTTAAAAAACCCCAACAAACCAGGGCTGGGGTTGTGGCTCAGAGGTAGAGCACTAGCCTACCATATATGACACACTGGGTTCGATCCTCAGCACCACATAAAAATAAAGATATTGTGTCCACCTATAACTAAAAAATATATATATATATTTTTAAACAATCAACAAACTAGGGGATTGGAATGGAGCAAGTTATAGGCATTTAGGAATATATCAAAATGTACCAAACTGTAATGAATAACTATAATGCACTAATAAAAACATAAAAAATAAAAAAAACTTACAGAACACTAAAAAAAGAATTGAGGAAGACTTCATAAAATGGAAAGATTGCCCATGTTTTTGGATAGGCAGAATTAATATTGTTAAAATGGCCATACTACCAAAAGCGCTATACAGATTTAATGTAATCACTATTAAAATCTCAATTACATTATTCAGATAAATAGAAAAAGCAGTCGTGGAATTCATTTGGAAAAATAAGAGGCCCAGAATAGCCAAGAAAAGTGAAGTAAAAGTACCAGATGTTAAATTATACTAGAGCCATAGTAACAAAAACAGAATGGTATTGGCATTAAATCAGACATGCAGACCAATGGTACAGAATAGAAGACACAGAGACAAACCTACATGAATACAGTTACCTCATACTAGACAAAGATGCCCAAAACATACATTGGAGAAAAAATAGCCTCTTCAACAAATGGTGCTGGGAAAACTGGAAATCCATATGTAGTAGAATAAAATTTAACCCCTATCTCTCACCTTTTACAAAACTCAAGTCAAAGTGGATCAAAGACTTAGAAATTAGACCAGAAACACTGCACATACTGGAAGAAAATGTAGGTCTAACACTCAACATATTGGCTCAGGAACTGACTTCCTTAACAAGACTCCAAAGCTGAAAAAGTAAAATCAAGAACCAATACATGGGATGGTACCAAAATAAAAAGCTTCATTACCGCAAAGGAAACAATCAAGAGTGTGTGCAAAGAGTGCCTACAGAATTGGAGAAAATATTTACCACCTGCATCCCAGGTAGGGCTTTAATTTCCAGGATATATGAAGAACTCAAAATCATAACACTCAGAAAATGGAAAGATCTCCCATGTTTTTGGATAGAATTAATATTGTTAAAATGGCCATACTACCAAAAGCGATATACAGATTTAATGCAATCAGAAAATGGAAAGTAAAATAAAATTTAACCACTATCAATAAGTATAACCCCAATCAATAAATGGCCAAAGGAACTGAACATATACTTCTTAAAAGATGAAATATGAAGGGTCAACAAATATACAAAAAAATGTTCAATATCACTAGCAATTAGAGAAATGAAAATCAAAACTGCAATGCAATTTCATCTCACTCCAGTCAGAATGGCAATTATCAAGGACACAAGTTAATAATAATGTTGGTGAGAATGTGGGGGAAAGGGTTCACTCAAAGCTTGTTAGTGGGACTGCAAATTGGTGCAACCACTCCAGAAAGCAGTACAAATATCCCTCAAAAACCTAGGAATGGAACTGCCATCTGACCCAGCTCTTCCACTCCTCATATATATCCAAAGGATTTCAAATTAGCATAGTACAGTGACACAGCCACATCAGTTTATAGCAGCACAATTCACAATAGCTAAGCTATGGAGCCAGCCCAGGTGCCCTTCAACAAAGGAATGAATAAAGAAAATGTGGTACTTATACACAATGTAATATTTCTCAGCCATTAAGAATGACTTTATGACATTTGTCAGTAAATGGATGGATCTGGAGACTATTATGCTAAGAGAAATAAATCAGTTTCTGAAAATCAAAGGTCAAATGCTTTTGCTGATATGTGGAAGCTAACTCACAACAACATGGGGAGGAGAACAGAAGTTCAGTAAATTGTCTAAGAGAAATGAAGGGAAGGGAGAGGGGATGAGAAAAGGAAAGGATGGAATGAATCTGACGTAATCTTCCACTGAATATATATGGTTATACCTCAGTGAATCTCACTATCATGTACATCCATAAGAATGGGGTTGTAATTAGAATAAGATATATTCCATGCTTGTATAATTATATTAAAATGGACCCTCTGTCATGTATAACTTAAAAGATATCCCTTGTTCTAAAAGAAAACAACTCAGCATCATTGGTCCTTTATTTTTCCTCATGAAAAAATAAACACATAACACTAGCTTGCAAAACACTGAAAAGGAAATGGTATGTGGAATGTTAAAGCAGATTATAAAGCACTTATAAATAAAACAGTGTGGTACTGTTTACATGAAGAGAAAGACCAGTGAAAAATAAAACAACACCAATAAACAAACAAAACAAAACTAGCAAACAATATTTTCTAAAGTGTTTTGAATAAGTAAAAATTCATTCATAGTCTAGTGAAATGGAAAAGAAAGTCCAGAAATATATACCAAGTACATAAGAAAATTTAGTGTGTGGTAAATGTGACATTTCAAATCACTGGCATAGATGATCTTTTTCATAAACAGTGCTGGATAGTCATTTTGGAGAAAATAAAACTGTATTTATACCTTACACCATACACAAGAATAAATTTCAAATGGAAGAGATCTGAAAAGACACTAAACCAGATAAATCCCAGAAGAAAACTTGAATTCCTATATAACCTCTGTATAGAAAAAAGTTGTGTAACTATGAATCAAAATGAACATGCAATAAAAGATTGATACATTTGGCTAGATAGAAATTTAAGAAATAAAATTTTTTGAGGGCAAAATAAAATAGCAATAAGCAAAATCAACTGGGAGAAAGTATTTGCAACATATATATCAGATAAAGGATAATATCTTAAAATTTGAGACTAAAACACCAAAAAAATAAAAATAAAAAACAAAAAACCTCCTAGATAAGCAAAGCAAAATTCAAAAAGACATTCACAGAAATGAACTAAAAATTGTTCATAAACAATATAAAACATTTCAGCCCTACTTACAATAACAGAAATGCAAGTTCAGACTACACTGATACTACTTCTCAGTTATCAGATTGGTCAAGATTAAAACGTAAGATGACACATTCAGTCTGTGAGGCTGTGGAGAAACAGACACTTATATATTCAGCACATGTTGGTAGAAATGCAAATTGGTACAATACTTATAGAGGGGTTATTTGGAAGTATGTAACAGAAATACATATTTGCCATTTTTTAATAGCTTTATTTCATTTATTTATTTATGTATGTATGTATGTATGTATGTATTGCTGAGGATCAAACCCAGGGCCTTGCATGTGCTAGGCGAGTGCTCTACCGCTGAGCCACAATCCCAACCCCCATATTTGCCATTTGAAATGGCAATTCTTCTTCTAGGAATTTGCACTAAAAGTACACCTTCAACAACACAAGAATACATATAGAAATTCACTTAATCACTGTAGTATTAATTTATGATGCAAAACAATGAAACAATGTAAATACCTATATATTGTTGAATGGTTAAACTATAGTATAAATAGTATTATGAGAAGCAAGAAAGAATAAGAAAAAAACTATGAATGATATGGAGTGATTTCTAAGGGCATGAAATGGAGGGATGGAGAAAGTGAAGAGGGAAAGAGGAGGAAAATAAGAAAATGCATATATTGGCTTGTGCAGAAATATATGGAAAAATTAACCTGAAACTGTAAAGAGACTGCTTACTCACAGAGGGGAGTGAGAAGAGAATGTAAAGCATGGGGGCTTAGGAAAGGGAAGGAATGAGATGAAAGAGGATTATCTGAGAAAGTAATTTCTGTATAACTTTGACTTGTTAGTGATACTTCACATACACAAAACTAAAATCAACAGGGATAGGGGAGCATCCCAAAATGCAATGTAAACAAATGAACCTAACTATATGTCAAATGAATAACATAACCACATTCCGTATTGCAGAGGTAGGGTGGGGAAAAGGGAAGGGTAACCACAGAACACAGATTACATACATACAGAAGTATGCATACATATGTCCATATATACATGTATTTCCCAGTTCTGTTCTCCAAGCCAGCCTCTAGAAACAATCACAAGCCAGTACCACATAGTGACATTGTTGTAATTCATGCAAGGATCATAAAAGATGAAAGTTGGAAGAGTAACAGAACATTTAAAAAGACTCCAAGTTGCTGGGCACAGTGGCATATGCCTGTAATTCCAGCAGCTCAGGAGGCTGAGGCAGGAGGATTGCAAGTTCAAAGCCAGCCTCAGCAAAAGCGAGGCACTAAGCAACTCAGTGAAACCCTATCTCTAAATAAAATAAAATAGGGCTGGGGATGTGGCTCAGAGTTTGAGTGTCCCCTTGTTCAATCCCCAGTACCAAAAAAAGGAAAAAAAAAAAAAAGATTCCAAGTATCTCCCCATAAGATACTTGTTAACTACAAAGCCAAAAGAGTAACTTCACAGTTGAGAAACCCAGTATTACCTCTATCAAATAATCAAAATTAAAATCATCAGTAAGGGGACATAGTAACATTGATATGAAGCACTGAGAAAGGCATATTATCAAGTTTGTGGTTTTCCTGCCAAAAGTGCACTGCTTAAGTCTATCTAATCACAAAGGGTTATGAGGAACATTCTACAAAATAATTGGCCTGTACTCTTCAAAATGTCAATGTCATGAAACACACCTGAGGAATGGGTCCAGATTAAAAGACTAGAGACATGACAAATATCACACATCCTTATAAATTAGTTTTTAGATCAGAGAAATATTTTCTTGATATAAAGAATGTTAACATCAGCTAGAAAAATTTGGATAAAGTCCTTATATTAAATAATAGTATTGCCTATACAAAGATGATACCATTCATATAATTAGTATAAGATCATAACTTTTCACTGATTCTTCCACACTTTGTTTCTAGTTCTTTAATGTTACACCTAATCAACATTAAATAACCTGAATTACAGATGAGGTGCATAGCTATGGAAATGAAACAAAATAGTGGTCCATGTAAATTCATTAAACCATAGTCTTTTGAGTAAGAAATTATTTAAGAGAACATATCATTGAATAGCGCTCATATTCCAAAATTCAGGGAAGGGAAGTAGGGGATATGAAAGGATCAGGAATAGAAAAAACAATGAGTCAAAAATACAGACTAGAAATAAGAGGACTGACTGCAAAGAGTCCTGAGGGGATTTGGAGGAGTGAATAAAATGTTGTATTTGTTGATTTTCCAGGGGGTTAGATGGGTGTTTTCATTAGGAACATTTACAAGAGATTAACAATAGTGTATGCAAAGTATACTTCAATTAAGATGATTTTAAAAGTCTTATAGAGAACTTACTCAAAATTCTTGTAGGAGGTCCTGGGTGGGGCTCTCTGAAGTGATTCTGCTTAGAACAAATTGCCTAATTTTACAGATGAAACAAGCGGGAAAGTGAGTAATTGAGTGACCATAGCAATAAAGTCAGAAGCTAACAGAGACTAGGATTGGTTTCCTGAGTCAAATCCAGTGTTTTTCCTATATTCAGAAACTGAACTTGCTGGCCATGTAGTCTATAATCGGAATCATCTATGATTCCTGTGGTAAGAGGAATGTTCAAAAACTATTGTGAAAAACAAAAGTCAAACTGGAACTATGGTCAAAATTAACAATGTTTTAAATCTATTTTTTAGGAACTCATGGCTGATTTATTTTTTAAGCAGAGGCTAATGTCTATGTATATATAAAGAAAAAGCTCCAGGTATTGGATGGTTTTCATGCAATTGAAAATTATGCATCAGTTTCTTTAGGAGTGCAAGTGCTTTCATAAACTGTTCATTATTTTGCCTAAATTAAGATTTAGAGAAAGACATTAAGTGTAGAGATAAGGCAATGTATGTAACTCTTATATGAAGAATGTGAATAAGTTTGAGAGAAAAAACAATAAATGTAAAAAAATAATAATAGCATTGTGTCAATATTAATTTCCTAATTTTATCAATCATATTGTGTTTTCATAAGTAAATATACTAGTATATTAGAAAACACATGTCGAAGTATTTAGGGATAGGTATTGAGGAATCAAATTGACCAAACTATGTTATGCACATGCATGAAGATATCATAATGAATCCCACTATTTTGTATAATTATAACAAACCAATAAAAATTAAAGTAGGGTTAAAGGGATATTATAAACTTTTCAGGAAAAAAAAACCTGTACACATTGAGAGGGAATAATAAACATGGTAAAATATTAACATGTAAGGAATCAAAGTAAAAGGTACACAAAAAAATTCTTTGTAGTAATTCTACTGTTTGAAATTATTTAAAATATTTAATAATTTTTTACAGCACAATAAAACTACAAACAAATATTGATTCTAGTAAATTATATGTCTGCTGGAAAAGTTATAAAAAATACCAGAGCTTCTCACTGTCAGCCTGGATCCCTAGATAACCACATAGAAGAGAAACTAACCTAAAACAGCTACCCTGCACTATCAAAAGAGCAGAAAAAGTGTCTCATACATCACCTTATGTAAGCTATTATTGGGCCTCCTAAGATCAACTTACTCTGAATCAACTAATAGACTGAGTCCTTTAAAGTAGATGCTGCCAAACAAAAACTATATGGCACTGCCCAGTTCAGAAATAGCCATGGTGAGTAATGAACAAGGATAAACTTTTAGATGGAGGATATATCATACAGATAGCAGAACCAGAATGTGACCAAAAGAATTCTTTCACTGCCAAGGCCCAAAGTTTTCAACAATTTCTGTCTAGCAGGATTCCTATGGGCCAGTGATTGCTTGCCTTCCCCTGAACATCAGATATTTGGGTTATTCAACCCATATTCTATCATTCTATATGATGTGTTATAATTTGAATGTTTGTTCCCTCCAAAATAGTATTATGTGGTGGGTCCTTTAAGGGGTGATTAGGCCTGGAGGACTCCACCATCATGGGTAGGATTGGGGCCTTTATAAAAGGATGACTTCCTCTCATCTTCCTGCCTTCCACCATGGGATGGCCCTCATCAGATGCTGACACCCTTGACTTGAGACTTCCCTTCCTCCAGAACTAAGAAAATAAATTCCTGTTCTTTAGAAATTACCCAGTGAATTTTACAACAGCACAAATAGGTTAAGACAGGGTGTTAGAGAATATCTATACCCAGTCCTGACAGGGAAGAGTGAGCATATTGCAGAAAAACTGGACTTTGAGCCACATATGATAATGGATAAGGACTTTGGGGTGTTTCCCTTATTAAGGGAGTAAGCATGTCCTGAGAATGGCAAGGAAGATGTGTATAGATTAACAGAAAGGAAAGACTGAGGCAGAGACAGCTAAAATCCACTATTCCTTTCTTCCTGGGTATGTGGCTAGGTTACATGTTCAAACACCCTTGCAAGTGAGGTATGATCATATAAGCTCTCTCCAGTGAAATGTGAACACAAGTGATAGGCACCACTTACAGGAATGGCCTATTAAAACCACCCACATTCCTCCATGTTTCCTGACCTACTATGGGCTAAAATGCTGATGACCAAAAAGCCTTGGAAGCTATTAAAGATGTCAGAGTTGCCTGTCATTAGCCTGTCTCAACAACCGTATAGAGAAAAGGATACACTATAATCAAACTGTCAAGAATAGGTGTAGCTGGACACAACACAATACCTTTTATTTTTATGTGGTGCTGAGGATTGAACCTGGGCCCCGCCCGTGCTAGACTAGCCACAATCCCAGCGCAAGGCTGAGGATACTGAAAGCAGCATACAATGTATTCAATAAGGCTAGCTGCAGACTTTATATCAGAGACAAATCAGGAGTGTGAAATGATAAATTCAAAGTGCTGAATGAATAACTGCATGAAAACCACTATACTCAGTAAAGATGTCCTTCAGAAATGAAAGGAATACAGTTTCAGACAAAGGGTATGGCAGTTCATGATGAAAGAAAATGATGCTAATTAATATCAAAACATATAAAGGTAGAAAACTCATTGATAAAAGTACACAATCAATGGGCTGGGGTTGTGGTTCAGTGGCAGAGTGCTTGCCTCACACATGTGAGGCACTGGGTTCAATCCTCAGCACCACATAAAAATAAAGAAAGATGTCCATCTACAACTAAAAAAAAACTACACAAGATATTAGAGTATACTCTAATACTATAATGATAGCTTATCACTTGTTTAGTATGAAAGTTAAGACAAACTAAAACAATAGCTACAATAATTTAAGAAGTATATAATATAAAGGATGAAAATGGTGACATCAAACAAAATGTGGGGAGTGGCAAAGTAAAACCATAGAGTTCTTTATGAGATCAAAGTTAAATTGTTACCAACTAAAACCAGCCTGTTATTAACTACAAAATGTTTTATATAAGTCTCATGATAACCACGAAGCAAAAAACCTATGGAGGCATAACTTTGCTGTATTGCACTTCATAGATACTACATTTTTAAAAATTGAAGGTTTGTGGTAACCCTGTGTCAAGCAAATCTAACATCATTTTCTCAACAGCTCAGATTTTCATTAATTTTTTTTAAATTAAGGAATGCTCTCTTTAAAGACATAAAGCTATAGTGAAAAGATAACTTTTATTTGCACTGGGAAACTGAATAATTCACGACTTGCTTTATTGTGATATTCACTTTATTATGGAGGTCTGGAACCAAATCTGCAATATCTCTGAGGTATACTTGTAGTAGATACAAAGAAGATAAAATGTACTGTGAATGAAAGCATACCACTAGGGAAAATCACTTAGGCACAAAGGAAGACAGCAAGAGAGAAAGGAGCAAAGGATCTATAAGACAACCAGAAAACAATTAACAAAATGCCAGACGTCCTTACCTACTTTGAATGTAAATAGATTTTATCTTCCAATTAAAAGACATAGAGTGGCTCACTGAATAAAAAGCGAGACCCAACTAATACTACCTACAAGAGACTTCACTTTAAGGACACACTGAAAGTGAAGGTACAGAAAAAAGGTATTTCATGCAAATGGAACCCTAGAGTAGAGGTATGCTTATATGAAGCAAAATATACTTTTACAAACAAGACAAAGAAGGTCATTAGATAATCTAAGAGGGTCAATTCATAAAGCAGATATAACAATTCCAAGCCTATCTGGACCCAACATTACAGCACCTGAATATATAAAGCAAACATTAACATATCTGAAGAGGGCTGGGATTGTGGTTCAATGGTGTTTGATCCTCAGAACCATATGACAACTAAATATATATATATGAGAGAGAGAGAGAGAGAAAGAGAGAGAGATAGAGAACACACATTAATAGGAGGATACTTCTGTACTCATCCCACTTCAGGGATGGACAGATCATCCAGACAGACAAACAGTATAGATACACCAGATTTAAATACACTTCAGACCAAATGGACCCAACAGACATTTGCCAAAAGTTCCATCCAACAGTAGCAGCTGCTACTATGATATGCTGCATTACTCGTGCTTTTGGTGTTGTTTGTCCACTGTGGTACTGAAAATCAAACCCAAGGCCTCTCACATGTCAGGCAATATTCTTCTTGGTGTTTGTTTTGTTTTTGTTTATTTGCTTGTTTTTAGTTAGAGGGATTGAATCAAGAGGTATCCTTCCACTGTGATACAGTCCCAGCACTTTTTATTTTTATAGAAATATGCAGTATACCAACCCTGAATTATAAATACATTTTAAAAATTCTGAATATGTAATAAACAAATAAGGATATTGAATCAGTAATAAAAAAGTTTCCATCAAAAGGCCCAGGAACTCATGGCTTTGCTGCTGGATTCTATCAAACATTTAAAGAACCAATACCAATTTGTTTCCAACTCTTCCAAAAAAAAAAAAAAAAAAAAAAAAAA
>NW_026000283.1:6613246-6657482 GCF_001458135.2 Marmota marmota marmota
CTATAAAATGAGTTTGGAAATACTTCTAATACTTCCAAACTCATTTTATAGTGCCAGCATTATCCTCACACCAAGCCAGACAAGGACACTAAAAAAAAAAAGTACATGCCTGATGAACACAGTGAACACAGATACAAAAGTACTGAACAGAAGATTAGCAAACCAAAAAAAAAAAAAAAAAAGATTTTAGATTTATCTCAGAGATGCAATAACACATGCAAACTGATAAATATAATACACATTAACAGAATGAACAAAAACCATATAATCATCAACAGATGCATTTGACTAAATTCAACATCCCTTCCCAGTAAGTACTTTCAATAAAACAGGAGAAGGAATATAACCTTGCCACAATAAAGGTTATATAACAAACCAAACAACCAAGTTAAAATAATTAAGTTTTTCCTTTAAGATCCAGAACAAGACAAGGATACCCATGCTCACCACTTCCATTCAGCATAGTACTGCAAGTTCCAACCAGAGCAATTAGGCAGGAAAAAGGGGGAAAAAGTATCCAAATTGGAAAGGAAGATATTAAATTATGCCTATTTGTAGATAACGGGATCGTATACATAGAAAAACCTAAAGGTTCCTTCAAAAACCTATTGGAACTAACAAATTCAGAAAGTTGAAGAACAAATGTTAATAAACTAATCAAAAAAGGAAGAAAGAAAGAAGGCTGGGGATATAGCTCATTGGTAGAGTGCTTGCTTAACATGCATAAGCCTCTGGGTTCAATCTCCAGCAACACACACACACACACACACACACACACACAGTTTCCACCATCTACTGATAGTTATTTCCCTTAGCAAAAAAGAAATAAAGAAAAAATTATGAAGAATACTTATTAATTAATTTAACCAAGGTGGTGAAAGAACTGCACATGAAAAACTATAAGACACTGATGAAAGTTTTTAAAGACATGAATATATGGAAAGAAATCTGTGTCATTGGATTGAAATAAATGTCTATACCACTCAAAATGTTCTACAGATTGATTAATCTCTATCCAAGATACCAATGACGTTTTTCACATAAATATAAAAAATAACCCTGAAATTCATATGGAACAATAAAAGTGGGCAAAAGCATCTTGAATAAAAAGAGTAAAGCTGAAGGAAGCATACTACTGGACTTTTAAAATACACTGCAATTTTGTCATAATCAAAACAACAAGGTACTGACAGCACAAAAACAAACACATGGATCAAGGGAACTAAACAGCCCAGAAATAAATCCACACACTTATTACCAATTGACTGACAAGAACACACATTGGAGAATGGGCATTCTCATAAAAAATATTATTGATGGAGGAGGAAGGCTGGAGATGTAGCTCAGTGGTAGAGCACTTGCCTAGTATGTGTGAGTCCCTAGGCTCAGTCCCTAGTACTGCCAAAAGAAAAAAAAAAAGTTGAGAAAAGTAGACATTCACATGCAGGGGGAATAAAAATTAGATTCTTACTCTCATTTATAAAAATCAACTCAAAATTAATTAGAGGGCTGGGGTTGTGGCTCAGTGGTAGAGCATTTGCCTAGCATGCATGAGGCACTGGGTTCAATCCCCAGCACCACATTAAAAAAAAAAAAACTAAATAAACAAAATAAAGATATCGTGTCTATCTACAACAAAAGTATTTTTAAAAAAAATGAATTAGAGACTTAAATTTAAGACCTAACCATGAAACTACTACGAGAAACACAGAGAAAAGCTCCATGGTCACTTTGAGCAATGACTGAATATGACCTGAAGAATATAAGACACAAGAACAAAAACAGATACCGTATTGTTACATCAAAGACAATCTATGAAATGGAAGAAAACATTTGCAAACCATACATCTGATAAGGATATTAACCCTTATACAAGAAGTTCATACAACTGAATAGTAGAATAGAAAAAACGGGCCAAGGATGTGAATAGACACTTCTCATAAGATGACATATAAAGGGCCAAGAGACATAAGAAATGATGCTCAGTATCACTAATCATCAGGGAAATGCAAATTAAAACCACAATGAGATATCTATCACCCTACACCCATTAGGATGGCTTCTATCAAGATGACAAAACAAGTGTTGGTAAGGATATGGACAAAAGGGAACCCTTGTACACTGGTGGTTAGAATGTAAATTAGTACAGCCATTATGGACAACAGCATGGAAGCTCTTTAAGAAATTAAAAATAGAATTACCAAATGATCAAGCAATCCCTCTCCTAGATATATATCCAAAGAAAATGGAGTTAGTATGTTGAAGAAACAACTACTCTCATATTCTTTTTTGTTGTTTTGTTTTTACAGTACTGGGGATTGAATCAGAGCCTCATATATCCTAGGCAAGCGCTCTACTACTGAGCTACATCCCCAGCCCCTGTATTCTCATATTCATTGCAAGATTACTCACAATAGCCAAGATAAGAAATAAACCACAGTGTACATAAGGGTATGAACAGACTAAGAAAATGTGGGGGCTAAGGACAGCTCAATTGTTGAGCAACTGCAGGGCCCTAGGTTCAATTCCAAGCACTTCAAAAAGTAAGGGATATGTGGAATATTATTCACCTTAAAAAAAGAAAATCCTGTCATTTGTGACATGAAACAGGAAGATATTATGTTAAGTGAAATAAGCCAGGTATAGGATAAAATACCAAGCAATATCACTTACATGTGAAATACATTGTTACTAAAAAAATCACTGAGAGTAGGTATTAAGTGTTGTTACTACAAAAAAATACAGTATGAGGTAGTGCATCAGTTTGATTTAGTCATTCTACAATATATGTATATTTCAAACCATTGTGTTTTACATGATAAATGTCACTTTTCATCAACCAAATTAATTTTTTATATTTATAGAAGCCAGCCTTTCATTTTATGTTTACATTATCAGTCCCAAATTAACTTCAACCAAGGAATCATTTTCAGGAATTTACAGCTTATTATTGATACAATACATAAATGATGAACGGCTAAAAGCATATTATTTTCCTCAATGTTAGAATAAGGCTTAACAGGGCTGGGGTTGTGGCTCAGTGGCAGAGCATTTGCCTCGCACATGTGAGGCAGTGGGTTTGTTCCTCAGCACCACATAAAAATGAACAAACAAAATAAAGATGTTTAAAAAAAATAAGGCCTAATATAACTAAAACAACCAAATCACTAGATTAATTAATTTGTCACAACTTAAGGATGTCATGCCTTTAAAAGAAGGATCTTTGCCAATTCTGACATCACAAAAAACAAATATGCTCAAGTAACAAGAGTTCTAAGGCTCCCCATACCAAGAAATGATAAATGTTTAAAGATGGAAATGCTAATTACCCTAAATTGATCATTACATAGTATATGCATGTACTGAATTATCACACTATCCCTTATAAATATGTACAACTATATCAATTAAAAATTCAGAAAGATAGAATGAGAAAACACCCCTTTGTTACCAAAAGTACAAGTTACGAATGCCCTTTTTCATTTTTAAGGCTTACTTATGTGAGGTATGGGATAATAAATAGCCAACTATTCTTTGTCTTGCCCTACCCACTCCTAAGCAGATACTAAACAATTCTTACATCAAAGATGTCATTTATGCTGTTTCCATTCCTGAAATTCTTAGTTATAGTCACCTCATCCCCCTTTCATCTGGCTGACCTCTCAGAATTTAAGTTGTAACTCAAGTAGCAGTTTCATTTTATTCATAATAGTCCAACAGTAAAAACAACCTAAATGACCATCAACCATTCAATTAATAAATTACATCTTTACAAATGAATACTATTCAGGAATAAAAGGAATAAGCTGTTCATACACACAAGGTGGTTAAATCTTAAAACATTCTGTTGAGTTATAGACCTTACACAAAAAAATACTGTATGATTCCATTTATATAAAGTTTTAGAACAGCCAAATTTAATAGATGATACAAAGAAGTTATTGCCAGTGTAAAAAGGATGGAAGCAGACTAGTTAAAGAGAATAAAGGATGGCTCAGGGGGTGAGGCATCATGAGTTCAAAGCCAGCCTCATTAAAAGCGAGGAGCTAAGCAATTCGGTGAGACCCTGTCTCTAAATAAAATACAGAATATGGCTGGGGATGTGGCTCAGTGGTTGAGTGCCAATCCCCAGTAAAAAAAAAAAACAAAACAAAACAACCATAGGGCTGGGGTTGTAGTTCAGTGGTAGCGCATTTGCCTTGCATGTGTCAGACCCTGGGTTCAATCCTCAGCACCACATAAAAATAAATAAATCAAAGATTAAAAAAATACATAAAGGAACATTCTGGGTTGATGGTAATGTTCAGTATCTTTGAGAGAGGAATTTGAGTTACACAACTTTAATCATTTGTCAAAACAGCAAATATATACTTACAGTTTGTGTATTCACTGTATATAAATTTTACACTAACAAAAAAAGTTAATAAATATTAAACTCTTAATGATATGTATGCTGAAGTATTTAGGAGGTACTTCACCCATGTTTGCAATTTACTTTGAAATACATAAAAATGAGACTGATGGGTATGCAGTAATACCAAGTATAAAGTGTGTTTTATCATAAAACTGTGAAATTTTTTTATAAAAAATTGTTACGGGAAAAACTCAAGTATCTTATTGGAAGGCTTCCTGAGCATATCTGCAGCTATTGCCCTTGCTCTATGCTTTCCATACAGCCTGTAAAAACAACGTACTTAACTCTACTTTATTAATTACATTTGCATCCCAAACCCTAGGAACTGAGGGCAGCTTCAAAACAAGAAAGATCTGTCTTGCTGGTCTTTGAGTACCCAGCAGTACCCAGTACAGTTGAAGATTTGTTGATGGGAAGGAATATTTATTCAGTGAACTTTATCACCTAGGTTCCTCAAACCAAAGGCCTTGTATTATATTGGCTCATTTTCTTTTGCTGAATCATCACAGCTACCAGAAAAGTCTATCTGACCTGGAATTCATTCATATGTATTCTCACAGGTACATTTTGTCGGAGGATACTGAGGACACCTCTTTTGGATTATCCTACTTCCCCCTCCACTCCCAACTTTTGAAATTATTATTGATAGGATCAAAGCTCAGATTTAACTTATACCTTCTTTATTGAAGATAGCTGGGTCACATTAAGGACAATGTTGACTCACAATACACTCTACAGCCAGTTGAGTTCCTTAAAGATGCATCATGGCACGTTGAATAATGTGCCATTTTATCTTTATGCAATTGTGTATAATATACTTATGTATTAAACAGTTTCAATGGTATATGGGACATAATGGAACTAGATTGCCTGGCCTTGAATACTAAAACTATCAGTTACTTGCCATATCACCTTGAATAAGTATCCTGGTTGTGCCATTTTCCTCCCTTCCTTTTGATTCACTAAAATGTGTGTGGTGGTGGTGGGGTGCATACTTGTAATCCCAGCTACTTGGGAGGCTGAGTCAAGCGAACTATAAGTTTGAAGCCAGCCTCAGCAACTTAAGTGAGACTTTGTCTCAAAAAGTAAAAGGTCTAGGGATATATAGTTCAGTGGTAGAGAACTCCTGGGTTCAATCCCCAGTACCACAAAGGAGGATAGGGATAGTAACATGCATTACCACTTGACATGAGGTTTATCAGTTATTACTTCAAACAGTGGCTAGCTATTAGCTATCATTTCATATATTCAGTTCTGAACCAACGAAAGATTCCTAATCCACAAATTAGCTCAAGTTCAGTGATGTCTCTTAAAGACTATAAACGCAAATGTTGCTAATACACTCAGACAGTTTTCACTAGAAATTCAATTATGTTGGCTTTTACCTCCATACCATGAACCCATTATCTATGGTAGATCTCTCTCTTATTCTTTCAGTACTCTCTGCTAGTTTCCTTCCTAGCAGTTAGTACAAGTTTATTTTGTTTTCTACACTGGATCTGAGGGAAGGACCTTTAACATGTGCCTGGCACACAGTAGGCACTCAAATGTATACTTAATAAACAATGAAGACAGTTCAAAATTTGTTCAACACATACCAGATTAAAAAAAAAAAATCAAAGCAATAATTGTTACAGGTTCTTAAAGTAATAACCCAATTAGGGATTTAGTCTCATTTAAAAAAACATATGATTTATTAAAAATATAAAGTGATGTTGTTTTCTATAAATATTCCCACTCAAACACATTAAAAAATGTAATAGATATAATTTGTAAACCATTTAAAGCCACCCTCCCCCTTTAATTACAAGAGATAAAACATACAACATACTGTAGGTTTATTTTTATTCAAAAAGTTACTGTCTCAAGACATAAATACAAATCAGAAAACAGTACAATTAGGACAATAGAATGTGGAGGACAACAGGTTAGAGTAATATATAAAACATTTTTTAGCTGGTTGAAAACAAAGCTGTAAGAACTGCTTTCACAAAGAAGTACTCCTTTCAAGAGTGAGGAAAAAAATCAACTTAGGTTTAAAATCATATATACAGTCCTCTCAGCAGTTCTAGTAAATGCAGTGGTGTGTAAAACAACATATGCAATACTTTTGCACATAACAATATTTGTTGATGGAAAATCTGTTAGACAAGTCTGTTTTCATTTGTTATTAACCATGATTTAATAAAATAATTGTATTTCATCATGATCTTTTAGCTAACCTATGGTTTTTGGCTACCACAGCCCAATGCTTGTTGATTTATGAATCTAAAAACTGGAAGCCTTTTGGTATTCACCCATCAGAAGATATTCTTGTATTGCAAGCATATTAAGGCATGGAATGATTAAAATAATATACCTCAAGAACTGAGAGACGACTGACAAAAGATAGATACACATGTAATATAAGTTAATATTTTGTTTTAAACGATGTCTAGCTGCCTAAGCCTCGCAAAATGAGTTGATGTCAAAATGGCAAGTAGCCACTTTCTGTTTGAAACTAATTCATTTGTGAAAGGACATAAAATGAAGTTTAAAGCTTAGCTTTCAAAGAATATTATGGGTTATGAATTCTATTATCCCATCTAATTTACATACAGAGGAAATGTACTGTAACCTGTTAGAAGAATCTTTAACCTGAAGACTGCTTGCAAAGACAGATAGATAAAACAATATAAAATACAAATTTAAAAATCATTTTAAAGCATGAACACTCATGCTTTTCTATTTTTAAACATTGTTAAACTTTCAATATATTTCTGAAACCTCATAATTTTAAGTTGGAATTTAAAAGTAAGAAAAAACTAAACAAACTGCGCAATTATAAAATCAGCACCAATTTATATATATATATAATTTTATTTAAAATTTAGATCCCTATTCCCACACTCTAATAAGCTGTATAATTTTTGTTTAGAATTTTTCTGCAAACATACTACAATAAGCTTCTTTTATTTGGAGACAAAATACAGTGGCACTACTGGAAGGAATATCACAACATTACATTTTTATCTTAAAGGACAAGCAAACTTTCAGGGTTGATAGTGGGATAAGCATGTTTGAGACTGGTTACCTTCTGGCAGTTCACTGCATCTGGATAGTTCTGAAAAGTATAGAGAAGCTCTTGGATTTTAAAAATATCTTAAAATACATTTTAGATGAAAAAATTGTAAAAGTTCTGCTTATAAGTTTAACTTTTCTCCACAATTACAATATTTAAAACAAAGTTTTGTTGATTGATGTTTTAAGCATTTAAATTTAGAATGCTAAAAACAATTCTATCCTACAATTTCAGGGTCAGGGAATAAATTCATCCTTAACATTTCTTAGATGTAAACAGAAATCCAGCAGAGGTCATCATTAATTAGTACAACCAGTAAATAAATGTGAGAGGATTCTTATCTGTACCAAATGCCTCTTCAGATTGTTATATTTTTTTTAAAAAAAGCATGAAATAATTGATTTAAAAGCCAACTAACAGCGCATAAATAAAATATTTACTTTCTAAGAAAAACTGTAGCTTATCATCAAATTGTTTACTTGTCCTTTACTTTTTTCAGGCAAACAAAACTGCCCCTCAATGCACTTGGATCTTGGTAAGCATAATCGTGTCATATTCTCCTTAGAGAAAAATCTGTACAGAATTTCACTGTATCTACCACACTTTTATTTTAAAATTTCCTCTTCCACTTAGAAAATGACTTCACCACAGATTTATTTGTGTACTGGTATTAAAACATTGACACCCCAAGAACCTAATGAGAGAGGGAAAAAAAAAATCTTGTTAAAATAGTCATTCATTTCTTAATAAAAGTCTGTAAACATTACATTAATACTTTACTAATATTATGTTAAATAACATCAATAAAACCATTTGATTATTAATTTCAAAGTTAATGTAACCATTAATAAATAATGAAATAACTACATCAGGACTAATCAAGATGCCAATTATCTCACAAATAAAACTAAGAATAGGAGAGAAAAAAAAACTAACAATAGGGACCTTGGCTTAATTTTGTTTATATATACCATTAAATGCCCTGAACAAAGTAAGGTACTCAACATTTGTTAAATGAACAAATGAACACACTTTCTGACGTATATTTCTGGCACAGGTTCACTGCAAAGAGTTTTAAGAAAATATTTTACAAACTTGTCCACTTGCAGTCTGAAGTGGGTATAGTTTTTAAAAAGGCAATTGAACATGCAACTCCCCCCCCAAAAAAATCCAAGAATAATAAATGTAGACAATAGAAAGCTTTCTTTAGAATTAAATGTTGCCTGAATTAATGAACAGAACTATAAATGTTTTAAAAAATCAAATAAGGTGAAATCTAGGAAAATGACATATTGATAGGTACTTTTCTATATATTCCAGTTGGGAAAAACATGTTAAGTAGGTGAGATCTAATAATTACTTGTCACCAAAAGTAAAAGCAGATGATGAATGGAGTAACTCCCTTATTCGTTAAACCAGAGCAGCACCTAATTTTTGGCATACATACTGTTAGGTATTTCGATTAAATTCTAGCACTTATTATGCCAATTAAGCAATATTTTAGAATGCTATAATGAACTAGTTAGAACTGCTATCAAAGCCAGAGGTAACTGAGATTGAGATCACAAAGGGCTTTTACTTGTAAGTTAAATCTTATTTGACCAAGTCAGAATGCATGAATTGTTAAAGGAACTGTGTATTTTCAGACCAGGAAAACAAATATCAATGTGATTGCAGCTTTGCTGTAATGAATTATCAACTCAAGTGTTCATCCCCTGACTTTCCCTCTCCTCCAGGAAGTTTCAGGGTTCTCTTTTATTAAAAGTCAGAGTTTGGGTAGTTAGGATGATTCCACTAAAGAGACCTAGCCCTTCTAGCCAAAACATTGAAAGGTCTGATAGTTAATGAAAAGATAAAATCTTAATTAGCCTATTCTTAGTGTAGAATGATGATGAACTCAAGTTCTTTCCAGAGTGCCTAACTAGAAAGCACCTGAATACCTGAAATTCTTTTTGCTGTTTTACAGACTAGGTCATAACTAGATTTTGAGACCAGTAAACTAGCTCTATTATACTAAACTCTTCTTTTGACCAATTTTATACTACAGATAATTCCATTAAAAGAATTTCAAAACAGGAAAAAAGTGACACACTCTTTTCTGTGCTAATACAAATTGAGTTTTTGATGTTGACATTAATAAACAATACATCTACTTAAATATACAAATATCAAACTTTGGCGTGTTGTATCAATACCGGCAGAAAATAACCACTATCACATGGATGAAACAATTTTGTTTCCAAATATAAAAACAACTATACCATAAATCTAGAATCCTATGTATATGTAACTCCAAAATGATATGCTTGGAGTTTTTATATTATTACTCCTAGATGATGTGAAAATCATGTTAGGATTTACTTTTGTAATAACCTAAAGTATCTACACTAGGGTGCTTTGAGTTACTTCACTTAGAACTGAAGAATCTGAGAAATGGTCACTAAGGGATTTAAATTCCAATTATACTTTTTTGATGACTCACTTATCATAGGTTTTATAATAGATCTATGCATTAAGGCAAACAGATTTTTACACTCGAACGTTTCTGTTATACCATTTCTTGCATTATGGTTGAGACACTATGGGGTATATATATTTAAAAGAAAAAAACAAACTCATTTATTTGAAAATACACGGTCAAATATTTCTAAAAGTACCCAAACCTTTAAAGATTAGTAAGCACTCAGTTATGTGACTACTGCCATCATGTGGTAATACTACAAAACTACAGATATAGGTACACGTACTCATTGCCTTATTTTAGAAGCAGAGGCAGTTAAACTTTTATCAAATTAACTACAACAACAAAAGGCTTCCCGGTTATAATATAACCAATATATAGGAGAATGTCATAAAGTTGCTATAAACACTAAATATTATTGGGTCCTGACTTCTGACCTCAAGTTTTTGTTTTCTCTAAATGTTAAATGTCAAAAAATATATTACTGTTTCATTATTTTAGTCATTGGAAGAACACTTTTTGAAAATACTTAAAATTCTGACAACAGATTAAAACATTAAAAATATTGATCTCTTATCATAGCAATTTTGACTATAGCTAATCATTTCAATTTCCTAATTACTTTTCTCGGTGATTCATCTAAATGAGATCTGATTTTAGTTTTGATAAATATAAAATAGTAGAGACAGCATGAGATTATAAAATCAAAAGAACTGGCATCAAATTATTACTCTGATTCTTACTAGTTGTATAACTCTTCCTTAGTCACTAAACTACCTCTTTGGTCTCAGTTTGCTTGGGTATAAAAGTGAGAATCCCACCATCTTTCTCACAAGGTTACTGCAAGGATCAAAATAAATCATGCCTAGCATAGTGTCAGGAACATAAGCTCTTATTTCAAAGTGATAGTCCAAATGCACTAGAATATGCATTACTTAAGGACAGGGAGAGTGTCTTGTGCATTTAACACCAACTTCCAGCTCAATACTTCTACCTCAATAAAGTGTTGGACAAATGCATTTCATCATATCTGCTTGAAAAGATTCTCTTTTATCCCCCATCATAATCCTCCCTTCATGTTTTATGTAACAAATTGGGAAGATATATTCTCCTAAATTATCAAGAAAACCACCTACTTTAATATGCACTTAAACTATAAACTTATGGATAGGATAGGTCATCTATGTACCATAAACCTTGTAACTCAAAAGAATGGTCTGCAGACCTGAAGCATCAACAGCAGTTATTAAAGATGCAGAAACTCAGACCATGCTCTGGACTCGCTGAAGGTGAATCTAAGTCACATTTTAGTAAGAATTATGGACATTAGAGATTCAGAAATACTGGTTAAAAAGTTCCTAAGGAGGTCTATCCCAATATTTCTTTCTTTCTTATTTATTTATTTTTATTTATTTACCAGGGATTGAACCCAGGGGCACTTAAAAAGCCGTTTTTTATATTTTATTTAGAGACATGGTCTTGCTGAGTTGTTCAGTGCCTCACTAAGTTGCTGAAGAATGGCCTACGATCCTCCTGCCTCAGCCTCCTAAGCTGCTGGAATTATATGTATGCACCACTGCACCAGGCTATCCAAATATTTCTGTACCTACTGCTCTGAGAATCTTCTGAGTTAACAACTGACCTTATTAATATAATCAGGTAGTGTGAATTTGTTTGTTAAAATATTTCCAAGAGCTATCTGAAAGCAGATTGTGAGATAGGAGAGGGCAAGGAGGAAATGGTGCCTCAGAGGATGGTACAACAGTCACCTAAGTAGTGGGTGTTATGAGAAAGGAGTGTAAGTAGGTGGGCATGAAAAAATGAGATGTTAAGAGCACTTAAATGATTTCTTCATCTGATAAAACCAAACACCTACTATGTTAGACAGAACTCAACAAAACCATCACTGTTTCAAGGAGTTCAGTCTATTGAGGGACTGGGACATGTAATTAACATATCTCACTGCACCAGTCTGGTAATTATCACAATGAATTTGTATAAAAAGTGTTAAAGGGAGCAAAGAATAAAATATTTTAAGAGATCAGCAAAACTATCACTGGTAATGTTAGAACTGCATACTAAAGGAAGAATTCTCTAGGAGGAAAAGGAAAGGGGTAGGTATTTCTGGCAGAGAAAAAAAGCTTTCATGGATTTATGAAAGAGATACTATATCATAGATAAACTACAAGATTTGGAATGGCTAGAGCACAGGATACATGTAATTATAAGGAAAAGGCCAAGGTTTAGGTGGAAAAGGAGCTAGATCAAGAAAGATATTGTTTGCCAGGCTAAGGACTCAGAATTTTTTCTTGAAGGTAGTGGTGGTGGTGTCAAAATGACTTACAACCGTAGGTGAAAAGATCATACCTGCATTTTACAAAGATAATCCCAAAAGATATTTATAAAGGAAAAGTAGGGCACCAAGATTGGTTTAAAGGCTCTGCAACAGTCCCATTGAGGAGGACATGAAGTCAGGGAATGGCCAGAGAGAATATGGAACAGGGAGCTGATATGAGGTATTTAAGAAAAAGAAGTGACAAAATCCAATAGTTACCAAGTGAGGACTAGAGGGGAATAACTGAATTTTCATCTTAGATATCTCAATATCTGGATTTTGTTCTCAAAAATCTTTGTTCAAGTTTTTATTGCCTTTGATTGTTCTCGTACTCATTCTATCCATCCATAGATGCCATGGAAATTTCATGAATTACAATTCTTTTTTAAGAATTTAATTCTTATTTTATTTGTTTTTATATGGTGTTGAGGATTGACCTCAGTGCTTCACACATGCTAGGCAAGTACTCTACCACTAAGCTATAGCCCCAGCCCATGAAATACAATTCTGAATCATGTCATCTCTCATTTAAAATCCTTCAATGGGTAACCCAACCCTACAGGAAAGGTCCTTAACATTCTAGTCCCAGTTGACCAGGGATTCAAGAGCACTTTTAATCATTTATCACTATTGTATCACCACTCCTTTCTCATCAAAATTCTTCCTGCCAGCCTCTTCTCATATCCAATTTTTTCATCTATTCTCAGTATGCTGCCCCAGCTCTTCAACCTCAAACTTAGGGACTACTATACTCGTGATTTTGCAATCCTGGAGTACATTTAAATCAAACCTACTGATTCATCCATAATTGAAGCTGGATCAAAGAAATCAGGCTTCAGTTCTGTTCTCTCTCGTCTGTTCTTTGATGGTGGCTAAGGAAAAAAAGAAAGTTGATAGTAAATCTATAAGCCAGATAGTAACTGAAAATAGCCATATTAATTATCATTAGGCATTTGTTTGGCCTATGTGATTCCTAGTATACCTTATAAACTTCAAATATAGAGTACTCAATTATGCAATGTTTAAAAGTACAAAAATTCATTTGTGGAAAAATTATTCTGAATGACAAAAACTACAAGCTCAATTTTTCATTTTACTTTAAAATTCCCTCCCTCAAATAATTTCCCTTTAAAGACACCAAATTATATTATTCTAAAGAGAAGACATATTTTAATTACTTCTTTATTTTAAGGAGAATATACCATGGTATTCTAAAAAGTAGACTAAAGACACAGTTTATAGTAAGTCTCAGCTTTACCAATTATTAGATTTTTCTCCTTGGATAAGCTAAATTTTTAGGCTTCAATATCCTCAAATCCTCTCAATCTACTTTTCACTAAGTTAAATGAGACAGTTGGCAAAATGAAACATACAGAAGTATTTTGTATACAGTAAGCTCTGACTAGACACATAATTGTTAATGAAGAATATTCCCTTGTATATATTTAATTTCTTCTCAAGTCTAAGTAATTTTACATCATTATTTGAAATGGAACTTTGTCTCAATAACAGGGTAGTATCAAGTTAATAATATACTATTTTGATATGGCAAATGAATGGTAAATTAAAAGGTAATGTGATACTTAGAATATTATCTCATATTTTCTTTTTTTTTAAATTTATTTTTTAGTTGTAGTTGGACACAATACCTTTATTTATTTTTATGTGGTGCTGAGGATCGAACCCAGGGCCTCAGATGTGCTAGGCGAGCGCTCTACCCCTGAGCCACAACCCCAGCCCATCTCATATTTTCTAAAAATTTGACATATAACCAATAAATATCATGATTTCTAGTCTAATTAATATGAAAAGTGTATCATATAATGCTATACATTCCTAAATTAATCTCAAAGGTAAATACAATATTTTGGTGCTGGAGATTGGACTCAGGGTACTGAACCACTGAGCCACATCCCCAGTTCTATTTTATACCTTATTTAGAGACAGAGTCTCACTGAGTTGCTTAGTGTCTCACTATTGCTGAGGCTGGCTTTAAACCTGTGATCTTCTCAGCCTCTCAAACCACTAGTATTACAGGTGTGCACCACCACACCCAGTGTAAATACGCAGTTTTGTCATCTTAAACTGAGATCTAAAATATTTACCAACTTCAAACACTACTTAATCTCGTCTCATATAATCAAATTCCTGCAACTGTTTTATTTAATACTTTTCTAGAACTTATTTTTCAAGGTAAGTATTACTCTAGTAAATATCCAACTTCGTTTCCAAAAGCTCTAAATAAAGAAATCATGTGTCTGTGAGTTTCTTACCAAGTCTATATCCATGGTGTCAAAATCCATTCCCTCATTAAGATCCTCAATCCTTCCTTCTGAGGACATCATAACATCTTCAACAATTGGCTCTTCATCATCTTCCATTAGGCTTGTACCACGCCGACTAGAGAAATATAAAACAATGTCAAGATCTAAACCAACGTCATGACTATTAATACATAGGCAGCAACTATGTGGCTCTCTATATTCAAGTATAATGGAAAATGATGGAATTAAAGGTCAGGGAGAATGATTAGGCATTGATCATGTCATCAATGATGTATAAATCCCAATGTCCACTTGTTTAAAAATGCTTAGAAGTTACATTTATTCTACATTCCTTTGAAATATTTAAATAGACAGTTCTGACATTCCATATACAAGAGTCAATGAGAATTTCCCACATGGGAATATACTAGATACCTCAAATCCTTTTTAAAAGTAGGCAGGGTACAAATTAATAAACAAACATAAAACAGAGACCAAAGAAATCACATTTTCAGAATACATATATTTTCATCATATAATACTAATTTTATCCATTATTCAATTCATCCATTTAGTACCTAATATATACCAGGCACACATGCACTCACTCATTCACAGAGTAACTCCTCTGTGATATGCTTCTACTGTGCCCTCTGGATGCAAAAAAAAAAAAAAGAAAAGAAAAGAAAAAAAAGACATGATTCTTGCCCTCAAGGAGCTCACAGTCTACTATGGGAAAACAGATAAACAATTAATTGACAAAACATTAAGTGTTATAATAGAACCATGCATCATTTGCTATAAGGATATAATGAAAGAAGGAATTAATTTTGCCTCAGAAAAAAATGAGCAATACTTAATGTTGAATTTTGAATTCTTGTGCCGTATGCAACACAAACTAAAATATTATATAGAAATAAAAATAAAGACCCAAAGGTCTACATGTTATCACATAATTATTGGGAAAATAAGCTAAGTTTACAAGTTAACCCAGATGAACATAAAGCAGCAAAACCAAGAGTAAAGTCAAATGTGACTTCTTCTTTTGTTATCTAAAGATCCCTCCTCCAAGAAAAAGACTCACCAAAAAAATTGCTTACAATGTACACAATATTATACTGGATCATAAAAGATACAAAGATAATAAGCCATAATATCTGATCAAGGCTACCTGGACAAATATGTTGATAATGGTCCTAACAGTTCTGAATAATAAAAGACAAGACAATCTTTACTGTATGTTGTGGAGGCAGATGTGCAGGGAATATGCAAGTTTTGTGGACCATGTTACCAAAACCCAGAAATGCATGATGCATTTCATTTGAGTACACACAAGATGTGTGTGATATAAACTACAGGAAAAATGATAATTTGGAAGTAATTTATATTATAGGATGGTCTCATTACAGAAAAACTATTGTATTTTTTTAAAAGTATTTTGAAGACCTAGGCAAGCCCAACACAGTGGCACATGCCTCTAATACTGGCTAATTGGGACCTGAGACAGGAGGAGCACAGTTCAAGGCCAGCCTCACCAACTCAGTGAGACCCTCAACAACTTAGCAAGACCCTGTCTCAAAAACTAAAAAGGGCTGGGGATGAGGTTCAGGGATAAAGCACTTCTGCATTCAATCCCCAGTACCGTGAAATAAAATAAAAATTATATACCATGGGCTAGAGATGTAGCTTAGTGGTAGAACACTTGCCTAGCAGGTGTAAGGCATGGGGTTCAAAGCCAAGCACTGTTTTAACAACAAAAAAAAAAAATCCCAGACAACAGACCACTTATGAAACAACAAAACCAAAAGAATTCTCTGGTGACAATTACTTAACTGAGATAACCCCTTGCAGTTGCCTGGGAAAGATGTCCTATAACTGAGAATTAAAACAGTACAAAGAAAAGAATAATGATAAATGGTACTGAGTAATGAGATGCTCCAGAAGATCTCAGGAACCAGTACCAAGTTCTCAAGGGAGAGATATAAACCAAATGATTACATGGCAGAATTCTCGAATGAGTGTTTGGATTGGTGACTGACTGGAAGCTAAAAAAAAAAAAAAAATCACTTGTAGGATACAGTATGAAATAAGAACATATGTTAAAGGGAATATGGCCAGAAAAAAAAAAGAGGACAGAATCAAGTGATAGTACAGATGATGACCTTATTAACCAAGTTAGGATCAGAGTCTATACACATGTAATATAGTATATTTTGTGCCTCAATAAAGGTTATTAAAGAGCACTATGAGATAACTGAAGTGAATTTATATAGGCCACCACTCATGTGGTAAATGATCATTTCTTAAGAAAAAAACAAGTAAAATTCTGATTGAAAAACCAACAAAACAAAATATAAAATTAAAAAATAAAAAGGTAACAATTACTACCTCCTAGTATTAAAGCAAATACCACATTTATTATAATGCTTGCAAACTGAAAAACTTCATTAGAATCATCATACTTTCCCTGCATACCAATCAAGACATATAATACATCTAAACATTGCTTGTTTAGACTCAAAACAAATAAAAATTTCATAAAGATACAAAGTTTTCATACAAAATCCAGTAAAAACAAAGTATTCAAAAGATAAACTATAGTTTTTAAAGCACTGAACAATTATTCATTCAATCAACATTTACTTGACAACTTTTATGTGCCAAATGTTAACAGGCAATGAATGGAGTCCCTGCCCTTAAGGAGCTCACAGTCTAAAGAAAGGGACAAACTCATAAACAAATAGTTTTCATATAATATATTAAGTAAAGAAATATGAATGTACATAGTGTCATAGGAGCATAGATGACCGAAGCTTCACTTAAGATGATACCTGAGCTTGTTCTTTCACGATGATTTTACCAGTTTTCAGGGAATGAGATAGACTAAAACACAGCAGGGGCCATATTTTGAAAGATCTTGCATGCCATGAGCTAAGGAGTTTGAACTTTACCAGCAGGCAATGGGGAGCCATGGAAAGATTTTAAGTAAGAGGTTACATGGTAAGATTTGTATTCTAGAATAGTAATTTTTGATGGCAGTGTGAATGATGGAGTGGTGGGGGGTGTGAAGGGAAGGGTTTGGTGAGAGGATAAATGGGGAGTTTGAGGGGGAAAAAAACAGTTAGAGATGAGGGCCTGAACTAAGGTGGGAAAATCACTAGGATGTAACAGAAATGTATTTTTAAATTCTGTGTACCAAAATAAACAAGGATTCGTATTTAAACTTTTCCAACAGATCAACCTAAGATTGGTCCTTTAGCTGTCTAGTTAATATTTAAATTAAAACTTATTTTTTTTCTGTTGGAAAGACCAATTTTAGTTCCTTGATTATTTCAGCTCAGTTACTCTAGAGAGTTTGCTGAAATTTTATATAAGGCACACATTAAAATGTTAAAATGAATTAGTGAACTTCCTAGACTCAGACAATAAGGCACTCTCACTTACATGGCATGCTGAAGATTAGTTCGCAGTTTAACATAGCTCATTGCTGCTCTCTCCTGCTGTTGCCTTGCTTCCTCTTGTTGTCTTTGAGCTAACATCCATGTTACCTGCGTGCTTCAAGGAGAATTTTATTCTTCTTTTAACTTAACTTTTTTCTATGTAATTAATAAAGTTCTAGTACAGAAAACAATCAAATGTACTTACTTATAATCAAGAGGAGTTTGATGATGCTCAGTCTGCATTGGATAGACACTCATGAAGCTATCCTCAGGCCGTAATCTTTTGGGTTCTCTCATAATAGTGGACGTGAGCTGGGGTGTCTGCATCATAACAGGGGTGTGCAGTGTTTGTTCTCTGCTTAACCACATACTGTCACTACTACTGCTTTCTTCAGCTGAAAGAAAATTTACATCAATGAAGTTCAGTCATTAATTTTGAATAGTCAGATATCTAAAACTACCCATTCAGGTAAACAAACTTTTGGCTACTCTTCACATGCTAGGGCTAGGAACTGGGAGACTCAAAGATATGAAAGGCAGTCTCCACCCTGACCTTATAATCTAATTGTAAAAAATAACAAACATACAGTTAAAATACAGTGTGGCAAGAAATCAGATAGCTACCCAGAAGTGACTTTAACTACAGTGAGTGTTGAGTGGGCTACAAAAGTTTTTCCAAGCAGGGATAAGAACACAAGCAAAAGCACTGAGGCATGAAAGATCAGTAACTGAATCCTATTAATCTGATGATATCTGACCTATAAAAATGGCAACTTCATATGGTTGAAACTAATACTTTGATGTTACTGGGAGTATAAAGATGAAAATAATGGGAAAAGATAAGTAAAACTGGATAAAGAAGGAGGAATCAGCCAGACATGGTGATGCATCATATCTTAATCCCAGTGACTCAGAAGGCTGAGGCAGGAGGATTTTAAGTTCAAGACCAGCCTGGGCAACTTACCCTATCTCAAAATAAAAAAATTAAAAAGGGCTACGGATCTAGCCCAGTGTAAAGTACCAATGGTAAAGCACCAGTACAAGGGGGGATAAAGTATAAAAAGTAGGAATCAATTTGTAGAAAGCCTTGTGATCTGTGAGAAGGTGCCAGGAAATCACTGCTGAATGCTTTAAGAAATGGAAGCAATTTGGTGAGTAAAATGTTTTAGTCAATGTGGTGGCACTATGGATAGTGGACTTAAGGAGAGGAAGACTTATAAGCAAACAGGCCAGTTAGCAGACTAATTTTATGCCCTAGGTGATTGAAACAAGATACTAGAGATGGATACAACAGGAAAGTGGTTCCTAAACTATGGGATGCAGACTGCTGAGCAGGTTTTACACTTCTCTTAAGTGCAAAGGGACCACAAATCCGTATGTACATTAAGTACTAGACTTGAGAAAAAGTAGATTTCACACCTGCAAAAGCTTCTTTTATACTAATTCACATATAAGCCATTACTGAGTTAAGTTTTTAAACCACTGGAGAGGTAAAATTGAGAGCACTTGGTGACTGAGCTAAGATAAAAACGATTTTATTAGTGGATTACAAATGTAAGCATATGTCTAAGTATTAAAGGAAAAACCTGCAGAAAATGTACCAACACTCTAGTAATTGATGGTTTAGACATATACTTCATTTTTCACAATATAATTATATCATATTCTTCTATGTTCAGAGTCTAATATGGCATTGATCTGGCTAACCTATCAGTATTCTTCTAACTTATTAGTGCCTTAATTTCTATGGCTCTCTTGAAACACCTGAAAAGAGCATTGACCAAAACTTGTATCTGGTTCAGCAATTCATATCTAAGATGTTATAAAAATACAAATGCAAAAGTGCTTCATGAAGTCTAAGGGAAAGGAGAGATTTGATACTACAGCACAAATCTATAACTATTAATTATTGATTCAGAAGAGAAAAGCTTTTCAATAAGATTTACAATGATATGCAGGAAACACCTTTTAATTGGATAACTTTTCTATTAAAAAAACTTTTTATAAATGATCATTCCTGTTTAGTTGATAGGAAAGATCCACTGTGATGTTGGGACTATATAACCAAGTCTGAAACTATACAAGTTTTAAGGTTATGACTGGACAAATGATACTAAAACTAACCATGAGACAACCAAATTTTTTATACTATACGCCCGATGCAAAATGGTGGCCGATACATTGTGTGGCAATTTAAAAAAAATATGGTTCCCAAACTCTTTCACACTCTTTACACGAAGAGTATTATGCTCCTTTCCCTATAATCTCCGTGATTGTTTGGCCAAGGGAATATAGCATAAGTAATATTATGCCAGTTTCTGAGCCTTGGCCTTTAAAACTAGAAGCTCCCATTTCCTCTCTCTTAGGATACTACTTAAGCTCTTAGAAGCGAGTGACATGCTGACACAGAGAAGTCTTTACACATACTCTGGCAGACAGTCCAGCTGAGGTTAGATATGTAGGCAAAGATGAATTCAAATGATTCTAGCCTCCAGCCATTCAGTCTTCCAAGCTGAGGCACCAAACATTACAAATGCTTGCTATATCTTAAGTCTGAGGTAATTTATTACTCAGCAAATATAACTGCCACAAATTCTGACTTCTTTGCTAATTTGTTTAAAGCTTCCAGTGAAAAGAAAAATATTCCCAAGACCCATATCTAACCAACCCTGGAATGCTAGGAACACAAGATCATCTAACATCATAATGCAATCTTATCTCTAATGACAGGCTGTACTTTAAATTTCCATCAAGTTCTTCAAAATTAATGACATCTTCAAGGAAATGCAGGGGTTGTTACTTCTTTCAATGTCATTCCACTTAAAATTACATGATCTGATCTCTTTGCTTAGTAATAACACTATAATACTGAGTCTATTTCCCTATACATAGAATACAGCACAGTGATTGAAAAGCAGGCACTCAGGAATCAAACTGTCTTTGACTATTACAACCTATCTGTGTGACATTGGGAAGGTTACTCAATCTGTTAGTTTTTTCATTTGAAAAATGAGGATATACCTGAAAAACTGTCAGAACTGAGTTCATATATGTAAAATACTTTAACAACATATTCATATGTAACTGATACATTGTGCAAGCCGTTGTTGAATAACACATATCAAATGAAAAATAAGGTAAATCTTAATAACAATTCAGTTGGTGAACATTAGGGAAAAATACAAAAAGAATAAACTATATCCTTACTGAGTGAAAGTTGCATGCCCTCAACCACTTTCCGTTTTCCTGTAGATGGTTTTGATTTTTTACTCCGCACAGTTGACCCCCGACTGCTGATTCCACTAATGACCGACATGGTGTCATCATCACCACCAGCTAGCAAAGAATTTCGGTAAGACATCAGTGGAAGCCACACATCTTCTCTTCGGAGTGACATCTGAAATGTCATGAACTTTTCCAAGTAAACATACCTTAAAAAGAAGTAGAAACTATTAACTTTGATAATAAAACTGTTAGTTCTACCAACCCTTGGTTGTAGTGAGCATTGCACAATACTTAATCTCAGCCTCGAGACTATCACACTGAATGAAATAGAGCATTTCAGCTCTATATTTGTTGGGTATGTCCCATGCATGGGTGATAAAAAAGCTTCACACTGATGGAAACCATAAATCTTCCCTGGGAAACAAGTATCATAAGGCTTTTTTTATGATTTTGCAATTAAAATTCAACCAATATTCACGTGACTACTATGTGCTAGGCATGTTTCTCTCAGGTTCCTTAACTATCCTTTAATTTTGTGAAGGAAACAGTCTCTTCATTTAACACATAAAGAAAAAAAAAGAAAAAAGTGAGAAGTAGGGGCTGGGGTCATGGCTCAGTGATAGAGGACTTGCCTAGCATGTGTGAGGCACTGTGTTCAATACTCAGCACCGCATATAAATAAATGAATAAAATAAAGATCTATCAACAACTAAAAAAATGTTTTTTAAAAAAGTGAGAATTATGTACCCATAGTCATAAAAATGAGTGAGCAACCAGACATGGTGGTACACACCTGTAATCCCAAGGATAACTGCAAGTTCAAAGCCAGCCTCAGCACTTTGAGAGGCCATAAGCAACTTAGCAATACCCTGTCTCAAAATAAAAAAGGGCTAGGGATGTGGCTTAGTGGTTAAGTGCTCCTGGGTTCAATCCCTGGTACCCCTTCAAAAAATTGAGTGAGCAGCATAACTATGATTCAGGTCACAGGTTCAGTAAGACTAGTGTCTACTCAGAATAAAAGGAGACAGTTATTTATCAACTAATTGTAAGGTGCAACGCCAACATGTTATTACAATGACCCATTTCTATCAATTCAGACTTATCAGCACAGAAGACATGAATTACAAAATACTGCTTTGCGATAACTACTCATTTTTGTTACAATACACTTCAGTCAGGCAGAGTAGTACAGTACTCCTTAGTGTAGTCTGTGAACTGGCTACTATTCTGGGAACTATTACCAGTCTATAACAACACTAAGTTGGAGCCAAAACATACTCAAGAGATTTACAGCTCTGTAAACAACATATACCTTAAGAGAACATTAAAGATTAGTCCATACTGAAGCTATTTCCATTTCGCTTCCTCTTAGCCTCAGAGGTTCTACTAACCTGAAATTTGCTATTTATCATCTCCATGCACGCATTTTGAATTTGTGATATGTGGTTGACTGTCACAGCATAGCAATTCTGTAGTCTTCTATTTGTGCTCAACATGTTCTTCAAAATATATCCATTTAAAATACTCTATGGTATTGCACAATCTGTCAATTGATCTATCTTGTACTTGAGGAGTTTTTAGGTTTTGAGTTTTTCCCCTATTCAAACAATCCAGAAGTCGACATAGTTTCACAGATTTCCTTTGCATATGTTATAAGTTTTTATAGGGTATCTCCCTATGAATGAAATCATTGGATAATGCTTGCAAGGTAGTGAAAATCCCAAACTTTACTAGGCATTGCCAAAGAGCTCCACAAAGTGGTTTTTTGTCAATATATACTGTCACCAACAATATATAAAAACGTTCTATTGCTCCACATCCTTGGTAATATTTTAACACTACCAAACTTCTTAATTTTTGTTAATCTGCTACATAAGAAATATTTCACTGTTTAATTTATATTTCTCTAAGAGTGCCTAAGCAATTCTTTTTTAAATGGACAGAATCTTGCTAGGATTAAAGGATGTCCCTGAACTGCAGGATTCAAGCAATCCTCCTGCCTAGGCCTCACAAGTAGGTGGGACAACAGGCACATAAAATCACACCTAGCCTATACAAGTTTTTTTTAAAAAGGTTAACACATCTAGTTTTGTTTGGGATGTAGATAGACACAATACCTTTATTATTATTATTTTTTAATGTGGTGCTGAAGATCAAACCCAATGCCTCACAGGTGTTAAGCAAGTGCTCTTCCACTGAGCTATAACCCCATCTCCTATGTAATTTTTACTATGGATATATTTACATATAATAAAATGCACAGAAATTAAAGAGTACAGTTGGATCTATTTATATATGAATATATCCATCAAAGATACAGAACATTCTCAGAAAGTACTTTGGTGTCTCTTCCCCTTCAATAAATCGAATCCTACAAGTAACTACTATTATGATATCACAATGGAGATAAGTTCTGGCTACTTTAAAATTTGTAGGGAATTTATAGGTTTTAAATGTAAAATACTAGTGGGATTTCAGAAGATATTACACTACAAGGTGTTTATATTCGTCTGTCACTTTAAACATCAAAGCTAAGGGAAGAGAAGTTAGATTTTGAGAATTTAAATTCATTTTCTGGTCTCTCTTATATGTCACCCTTTTAGGAGACTACTTTGCAGTGTAGTCACAGATCAAGATACATACTGACTAGGATGTTCCTGATGGATTCTCAATATTATTGTTTTTTTTTTTAAATGTGCCTTCCTTAGTTGGGCTACAGCAAGGATGGAAATAAGAATACATAAAACATTAGTTATACATCAAAAGACACAATTACAGTGGGTTAGGAACTCAAAAAGTAAAAATGGAGAATTATGTATAGAATATAGTTATAATCTCTACATTATAAAACTGTTCAAATATAAAGATTTTTGTACATCAATATAATCCTATAAATATGTGTATAGAAAGCAGAGAAATCATGTGTAATAATTACTCTTAGGAATTCCAAAATGAAATCAAAAGGGACATTTCTAGCAAATACATACACTGTTCTTTTGTCTTGTCGAAGTAGTTTAGAAGAAAATTCACTCAAAATATCAAGAAATGCCAAATTTAAAGGTGGATGGCTCTCCCCTTGTGGATTAGGCTCTTTAAAAGCAAATTCTATGCCATCTCTGCAAATGAAAAAAAAAAATGAAATAAATATTTAAGAAACCATAATACAAAAATTAAGTGAACTTAGGAAATTTCACTTTATACTTTCTACTAAGATATTTATTTTGTTATGATTTTATTTGAGGTATAGAGAATATGGAGGCTATAAGTGTAAGAATGAGAAAATATATTTACATTTTAAGTCACTCTTCACTTTCTTTAAAACTACACACTCACACACCAGTTAACCTTAAGTTTAATGCCTATGGCTTGGTACACTGACATTCTTCACTAAAGATTTCTTTCCCACAGAAAACAACCCAAATTCCATCACATAATGATCAAAACATTATCTTCGTTTTTTGAGATCTAAAGCAGGCCTACTCTAACACACAGAACTAACAAAAATATGATTAATGACAATTTGTAATGATTCACTTAAAAGTAATGTGTTAAAATTCAACTCTAATCAGGGCCCATTTTAACTACATTCATGTGGTAACAAATACCTATTAATCAAGATTAAAAAACCCATCATTATACTCTTATGAAAAATATAGAGGGTAAAAAACAACTCAGATAGTACTGAGGAAGAAAGAAGGAAGGTTATTACAGAACAAAATCATGTATTGCTTTTCAATTACTACACGTGCAGTAATTACGTAAAAATTACCACCAATGTATTAAAAGGCATTAAAAATAAATCTGAAGAGTTTTAGAACAAGGTAAAAAGAGAGGAAAGTCAGGCAAGGTATGGGTAAAATAAAAATGAACAAGGAATTTGTTACAGGAAAATATTTAAGACTTTTTAAACTAAGTAGGCAAGAGGAGTTAAGTAAGAGACAGACATTACAAAATGGAACATTCAATGAAACTGACAAAACTTCTTTCCCAAAGACAACATTATTTAAGCCACAGTTAAGGGATAAAGGAATTTGACATATCAATGTCAGTTATGTTAAAGCTTTAAAATATACCCATACTTAAAAATGTTTAACTAATCACTAAATTATATGCCAAATATAAAATCAGATTATTTATGATTTTTACAATGGTAAGAAAACATGGAGGCAAAAGAAGATTATGACTCAAAATAAAGGAAAAGGTCATTACAAAATAAAAAACAGAACTAGAAAGAGAAAATTGGAAACAGAGGAATTAAACCTCAAAAAATTATCTGGCAAAGAGATTGTGACAAAAACTGATAAAAGAGATAATATCTGATAAATATATGCTTCTTTGCTTCTCAAAATTTATAAAGCTGTTGTCTTACCTGAAACTGACTTTCTTATAAAGGGAATCTTGGTCCCTACTAATTTATTGAGATAATTAATTATATTAATAATCTATATTAATACAATATGGATTTATAAACTAATAATAAAACATTTAACATTAGCTATTCCAAATGAAAGGCCTAGATTTTAAAAAAAGTTTTATAATTAAAAATATAAGAGCACTGAATAAAATATTGGAAGATTACTTGTGTAACATGGCAATGGCTTCTCTTGTTTTCAACTGATCGAGTCCAAAAGTTAAAGCAAAACGCCGAGCAAGTTCTTTTATACCACTAAATGTTGAAGATGATCTATCAAAATTATAGCCATTTTCCTGTATCATTTCATTAAAAAGCTGAAAAGGAAAAAAAAGTATGTTAAAGTTTTTTGTGTATTAACATATTTTTAAAATGTAATATTTTTATTTAAACAATATAGGTATTCTATAAATGAGGTACAACATTTAATTCTAAAACATAAATTTTTAAAAACATGTAACAATTAGGCGGGCACGGATGGTACATGACTGTAATCCCAGTGACTTGGGAGGCTGTGACAGGAGTATTAAAAGTTTGCCTCAGCAACTTAGCAAAACCCTGTCTCAAAATAAAAATAAAAGGTCTGGGGATATAGCTCAGTGATAAAGCACCCCTGGGTTAAATCCCTAATCAAACAACATGTAACAGCTGACCAAAATTGTAGCACCTCGTCTATCTAAACTAGAGGTAAACACTGATGTCATAACTTTAGTTTTGTCAGAATGCTATTCTGCTGGTATTAATTGGGAATTAACAGAGCATATGAAAATATAAAGAAAAATATAACATACTAAATTATTAGGCAATTTTGCTCTTTTGTTACTTTTTCTTTCCCCCAAGTGCTGTAGATTAAACCCAGAGCCTCATAAATGCTACACTGTTATTAAAGTATTATTATATTAGGATGGCACAGGAGGATCCAAGTTCAAGGCCAGACTTGGCCTTAGTGACACCTTCAGCAACTTGGAAAGACCATGTTTCAGTAAAAAAATAAAAAGGGCTGGGGATGTAGGATCAGTGGCTAAAAAAAACAAAACAAAAGACTCCCAGAACCAAGAAAAAAAAGTTTGTTTTAGTGCTATTTATAAGTGGCATAAATTGTAAAAGACCTCAACATCAAACAAAAAGATTTTTGGTTACATTATTGTCCACCTATAAAATGAAATATTATACAGTTATTAAAAATCTCAAGACTTCTAGGTATATATGCAAAGAAAATGATATCAGTATGTCAAAGAGAAATGTGAACTGTGTTCACTGAAACATCATTGATGATAGCCAACCTAAATGTCGACTGATACGTGCATGAATAAAGAAAATTTGGTGCCATGTATACACGTGCAATAGTATATTACTGAGCCACAAAAAAGAAGAAAATTATGTCTTTGCAAAAGCATGGGTGAATCTGAAGGACATTACGTTAAGGGAAATAAGCCAGAAACAGAAAGACAAATACCACATGATTTCACTTATACATAGAACCTATACAAGATGAATTCATACAAACAGTAGAATGATGGTTGCCAGGGGCTAGGGAGCAGAAAGAATATACAGATGTTGCTCAAAGCATACAAAGTTTCAATTAGGATGAGTACACTTTGGAAGTCAACTCTACTGCATAGTGAGTATAGTTAAGAATAAGTCATTATCTGGGAATGCAGCTCAGTGGTAGAACATTTCCCCAGCACATGCAAGGTCTTTGTTTTAATTGTCAATACCAAAACAAAAAAGTCTTGTACACTTGAAAACTGCTAACAGTGGATCTTTTTTTTTTTTCCCACCAAGGACTGAAACCAGGGGTGCTTTACCACTGAGCCATGTTCCTGGCCCTTTTTTATTGTGAGGCAAGGTCTTGGGAGTTGCTTAGGGCCTCATTAAGTTCCCGAGGCTGGTTCTGAACTTTCAATCTTCCTGCCTTAGCCCCCAGAGCCACTGGGATTATAGGCATGTATCCCCACACCCACCTCCTATTAAATGTTCTTAATATAAAAAAGTATGCAAGGTAATGCATACATTAACTAGTTAGATTTAATCACTTCACTGATTGTGTACCAAAACCTCCCATAGTCGGTCATAAGTATACACAATTTTTTGTCAATTATACTTTAATAAAATTGGCAGTGGGGTTTAAGTCCTTCCTGCCCCCACCAAAGTATTTTCTAAACTTTCTACAGGAAGCAGCTATTATTTTTTTAGGAAAAACTATTGCTTATTTTTATCAGTACATTATATTTATGCATAACATTGTGACTCGTTATTCCTTATTTGTACATGCACATAAACATAATTTGATCAGTCTCATTTTCTAGTACCTTCCCTTCCCCTCCTTGCCTCTGATCTGCTTGACTACTCTACTGATCTCCCTTACATTATTTATTTACACATGCATATACACACAAATAAAATAATGTGAGATTTGATGTGATATATTCTCACATGGACATATGATAACTTTGTATAAAAATGTTATTTAAAGGCAATCTTTAAAGTCTTATTAATTTTCACAAAGAATATTTATATTTAAAAAAGGCTACATTTCTAAGGAAAAAAAATGTATCCATTTGAATTGGGGTATGTTTTACATGCAAACTTTATCTCTAAAGACATATGTATACTAAGGAAATAATTTTGCCTAATGAAGCCTACCCTTGCCAGTGTCAAAATGAAAAGGATTGTTGTTTTGGTTATATAGTTCATATATGCTCACTAAAATAAGTTGGAAAATATATGAAGACAAAGTAAAATTCACTCAAAATCTACCAAGCAAGTTGACAACTACAATATATTTTTGGCAATCATTTTTCCAGATAAGAGATATGTATCATTTAATAAGGATGCTGCCCTTCTAAATCTTTGTTTTGTTTTATTCTTGAACTACATATTATGAAGATTTTTATAAATTAATAGAAATATATTTACATTAATTCTAAGTGCTACATAGTAGCCACTGCAGAAATATAATACACATTTACTGATAAACTGCTTTCCATACCCATTTCTTCCATAACTTAGACAGCTTTGGGTTTTGCCAATTGTGCCACAATTGGAAAGCAAAAAAAAGATCTCAATACTTCTCTACAAGTGAGGTTGAATATTTTATATTTCTACTATGATCTGTCTAAATGCATCCTTTGCCCAGTTTAGAGTATAACCTTCGTAAGTGTTAATTATGTTAGGTAAAGCTGGTACACTTGATGTCTTACCTGCTGCAAACTGAGAATAAGAGTCTTAGCACACTGAATTTTGTCTATTTGCCTTGTTTTACTCATTGTTTCTTTGATGATATCTCCATAATCATTATAATACTAGAAAAGAAATTTGTACAAATTAGAGCTTTATCTCTTAAACTTCATAATGTTAAGTATTCTTTAATAAACTTCTTTTACACTAGAAAATTTTAACAATTCAATGCAAGCATAAAAATTCAATTCAAGCATAAAAGCCAGTGTTGTCATATATCTTTTTTAGTATTCAAAAATTATCTTCCATCCATTTTTCAACTTTACCTTCATATACTGTTTGAAGATATCTGCAGCTGTATTCATCTCCACCACAGTATATACAATTAGCTTACAAAATGCTGCAAGTAAATTTCTTCTCTTGTGCAAAGCTTCAATTTTACTGGCTTCATCCTCCTGCTGACCATCTGGGGGAAAAGTTCCAAATATTATGCCACCTTTTATTTTACTGCAAGCATATATTTTTTAATTCACACTATATCTTCACTCTTCTATCGGAGAGTTTGTAAAAGGAAAATACATTGAAATTAAAATAAAGAATTATAGCCACTTAGTTTATTCCAGTAGAGTACTTTGTTGTGAGATGAAATAATAATCAGGAGGTTGTAAACATGGAATAAGAACAAATGGAATGAGTCAGAAGTGAAGTCAGACTAGGCTTGCCTAACACATACTTCCCTAACAGAATGTTTTGTCAATGAGATCTGCATATTCAACATCTGTTGGTTAAAGATCCTTCTTTCCTGAAGGCAACCAATCTCAGAATTCTCTTTACGCTTCTAAAAGCATCCCATCCCACCTCACCTCCAAATCTTTAACTTAAAGTCTTGCTTTATATGTATTAAATATATTCAGTTAGATTAGCCTAGGAGTATTCTGTCTTTTTAAGACACTTTCACATATTTCTGATCTGGTTCCTTGCGTAAGTACTTGACATTTAATTTTCAAAATGACAGAATCATTTCCAAATCCACAGTTGAGTGATACTAACTGCAGTCTCTTAGCACTAAGAATAGATTTTAATTACTTATAAGGTAAAAAGGAAAAAAAAACCACTAACTTATTTATATTTTTTATATACATAGTAAAATAAAATTATAATGGGGCAAGCCTTATCATGTATGTCCCCTCTCACCCTGCAGGAGTCAATCCTATTCTTTCATGCTCAAAAAATAAGTAAATTAAATTACAATGTATAGGTGTTGGGTTGGGGATACAGCTCAGTTGGTAGAGTGCTTGCCTCGCATGTACAAGAGCCTTGGGTTCGACTCCCAGAACCACACACACAAAAAAAGTACAGGTGTGATAAGCACCAAATTTAGGATAGTAATTATCTCTAGGAAAAGAGCCGAGTAATGCGATTGGGAAAGAGAGGAATGAGAGTGACTTTGAAGTTGTAATTTATTTTTTTTTAAATCTGAAACCAATACTTTGATAAAGACTGATGAATGAATGTGTACAAATCTGTTAATATTTTATAATTTTCCAAAGGACTGGAAACATTTCATTTGAAAAGTGTAAACAGACAAAAAACAAGTCCAAGGAGTTAAGACTTAAAGGGGCATCAATTCTAGGAAACTCGTAGAAAATTTAGGAAAACTGGCAAGCTTATTCTTTCTTACTCAATTTATAATGGTTTAAATAAAGCCAAGGTAGTCCCCAATTAACTAAAGGGCTATATATCAAAACTTATTTTGCATCAGATTTTATAATGCAACGCTTGTTTTCCCATACAAATTAAAAAGCACTACTTATCTTTTCAGATTCGTTTCAGATGTTAGGTTCTCTCACAGATGAAGACCAGTTAGAAACTTCATTTATATGAACCATATTTTGTTCATGCCTTTATTACTTATCAAATTATAATATTCCTACTTGTTTTTAAATTTCTTTTCCATTTGAATTTAATTTTTGGAGGAAAACACTTTTAAATTTCTTTAATATCCATGCCAAATAGTATACTGCCTACTAACAAATAAATGTCTCTGTCAAATAAATACTAAGAACTGAAGTTTAACTAAACCAATGGCTGAGTGTGAAAGGAGAAAAACTGAAAGCATATGACCTTTACAACACAGACAAATATTTGACTACCCTGGCCTTCTCAATTGTGTGAGTACAAAGCTCAGCATTGCCAAAAATAGGCTATAAGCCATGTCTAGAATTATATGTTTATTTAGACTGTGACATACAGTGATGTGTCAGTTTATGTATGGAGAGCAATGTGTTGATGTTTTATTTTCCTTCAAGTGAAACTTCAAATTAAAACAAACCCAGAAAGAATCTACCAAATACTTGCTTTTCTACGACCTCACATTCAAGAAAGGCATCTGGTATGCAATTAGGGTGTGAAGAATAACTTAACACTAAGCAAATTTGATTTGATTATTGTCCAAATTCTTTACTGCCCCAGACTTCTATAAAGCATTTTCTAAAATTGTTTCAAGCATCTAGAGGTCACATAACACTCTCAAATAACAAAAACCTGTGTTATACAAGGACATAATAAAAAGTCACTTAAATATTTGTTTCTCCTCAAATTATATGAATGCTGAACTTAACAATGAATGAGGGAAGGGAGTAAATATTACTGCATCTATGATATGCTCAGATACTATACCAGTACCTTTGCTCAATTTTAATTAACCCTCCTATTTCCACGAGGTGGCTACAAATTAGAAACAGGTTAGAAACAGGGCTAGGGAGAAGCAGAGATCTAATTTGAAAGCCTGTACTCTGCAACACTGTCTACAATATCGCAAGAACAATAATGTGCTAGACCATATACCCATGTTTCATACTTTACCTATTTTGTCCCATTCTCCCATATGTATAACACCTATGAAAACATAAATAGAGCAACAAATATACCATTTTTTTTTTTTTGGTACTGGGTATTGAACCCAGGGGCTCTCTACCACTGAGCCTCATCCCGAGCCTTTTTAATATTTTGAGACAGGGTCTTACTCAATTGTAAAAACTGGCCTCAAACTTTGTGATGCTCCTGCCTCAGTCTCCAAAGTCACTGGGATTACAGGAATGCACTACTTATGGTAACTTTGAAATAATCATTATATTTGCAAAATTGAAAACTTGATGTAATGAGTTGAGGATAAAATGTATCATAGTGCAAGACAGCACAACATTGCTACTTAAATTTGATATATAGTAGAAAACAGACTTAAAAAGATGGCAATAAAATTACCTGCACTATTATTATCATCATCCTGTTCAATGAAGACATGATCCAAAATAAAGCTCAGCAACTCAGATTGCAATGAAGAATCAGGGGTGTAAACTAATGGCTCTAACATATCACGCCCTCCTGACATAATCTGATGGCTGAAGATCATCAAAATATCACACAGAATAGTGAAGGCCTATTAAAAGAAAGGAAATCATGTTATAATTTAAGGTTTTTTAATCAGTAGTCACAATATCTTATATATTTAAAGCCAAAATAAAATTTAACTTTATTTGAAACTCTTAAAGAAAAGCATTGCTTAGTATTTTCCTAAGATATTGAAATTGTGAAGTTTAATTTCTGTAACGACTACTAATTCTTGCATAATACTTTATTATCTTAAAAAGTAATTTCACAAATGTTATCTTTACAAAAATTTTAGCAATATTAAATGGCTTATACGAGCTGCCAATATGCAGAGTCAGGACTTAACCTAAGGTTTTCTGATTCCAATCGCCTATACTCTGTACTATACTAAGATGCTTAAGGGTATTCATTTTCAACTATGAAATATACATAACTTGGTATCAATTTATGTTTTATGGGAAAAAATAACATATTAAGGAAATGAGTACTAGAATAAAGATAAAAATGGCTATGATAAATTAAAGCACTCATTGTTCACATGCAAAGGGGATTAACTACAAAGTATATAAGGAGGTATTACACATCAGATAACTCTAAGAGTATCATTTAATAAACAAAGGAACTTAATAAAAACTCTGCCAAATGAAATCAAACACAGGTAAAATTACTCAAAATGTAACTGCAAAAAATTATATATTGGGAAAGGGAAAACAGAACTTCTGGGTCACAATGTCAACTAGCAAATGCATTTTAAATTAAGACTACAGACGGAAAGACAAATTATAATACGGGGCACAAAGCAGATATTAATATTTTGCTTTATTGAAATTAACCACATTTAATTTTTCTTTAAGCTTTTACCCCTTCATTCAGTATCTTGTCATCTTACTACTACAGTAGTAATTTACACATGGTAGGATATTTCAGTTAATAAAGCATTTTGTTTAAAAATATTAATAGTTCTTAAGAAACATTTATGAAACATTTATCTAATAAAATATTTTAAAAAGCATGTTCCTTCAGGGCATGCTTATAATCCCAGCAGCTTGGGAGGCTGAGGCAGGAGGATCGTGAGCTCAAAGCCAGCGTCAGCAAAAGTGAGGCACTAAGCAACTCAGTGAGACCCTGTCTCTAAATAAAATACAAAATAAGGCTGGAGATGTGCCTCAGTGGTCCAGTGCCCCTGAGTTAATTTCCTAGTACCCAAAAGAAGAAAAAAGAAAAAAAGCACGTTCTCAATGAAGTTTTATCCTATTAGGGAATTAAAAATAAACATGATTTTAGACCTAAGATCAAACCAGGTCTATTTCCAGAGTTGAGAAGGCTGGAGGTAATGAAACCATGAAGGCACAGGGTGAGAAGGAAATACTGGAAAGAAAGGTATTGCAATTAAAAATTTTTATTTTAGGGCTGGGGATGTGGCTCAGTGGCAGTACGCTTGCCTAGCATGTGTGAGGCACTGGGTTCGATTCTCAGCTCTACATATATATAAATGAATAAAATAAAAGTTCATCAACATCTAAAAAATATATATATATATTTAAAAATTTTTTTATTTCAGACAATGACCACACTGATGTCAGGATGGGCATAAAAATGTCAACATCTGATATTCTCAGGGTTGACAAAACCTAATGGACTTTTCCTCTATGAGGCAAACTTGTTAAACTTATTGTTTTCAAGAATTATTTCTATAATTTCATACACCTATAATTTATATAAATGAGTGTTTACCATGTGCCATAAAGAAACATCATAAAGCAACTGCCATATGAAGGTAATCTATAATGCAATTATAAACTCCATGTAAACATTAGTAACTCAATTTTATTAGTTGCAAGCTCAAAATTAATCTGCTTTTTAAAGGCATGATATACTCAAGAAGACTCTAGACAGTTCTACTTTGGTTAATCTTAGTATTACTTAAGTTTTTTACATTATTTCAGATTGTATAAAGGTCGTTTAAGAAAGATCTATAGCAAATACTAACCTGTTCCTTAACAGTAGTATTTACGTTGGTTAGGTAATGCTGACATATCTGACAAAATACCCTCATCTGTTTCTTTAAACGCAGTAAGTCCTCCTTGAAAAAATTTAACACAAACATTTTGAAACATTGTGTAAACAATTCATATATTTTGTTAAACTATTTAAAATCACACAAAATATTACCACATGCATTAACTCTACACGAGAACTGATGAAAATTTCTACTTTATAGCTTTAATAGAAAGGAAAAGGAAAAAAATGTATCATTTTTCTTAGAAATCTCACCAAATTCCAACCTTAAAAGTATGAATAATATTAATGGATAATATCCTAAGTGGTCTGGGTCCTTTAGAATGGGAAATTTACATAATTACATATGGTTACCTTTAATAAAGCCACCATCTCAGGATACTTAAAAAGATTAAAAATATAAGCTCCATGTTCACTTTATTAATTGAAGAGTGGCCAACACATGAACGGAAGAAAATAGTTTTTAAAAAGGGATGGCATTGTGAGCTGGGGTTGTGGCTCAGTGGTAGAGCACTCGTCTAGCACATGTGAGGGACTGGGTTCAATCATCGGCACCACATAAAAATAAATAAAATAAAGGCATTTTGTCCAATTACAACTAAAAAAAAAATTTAAGGGATGTATATTGTGTGAATATATAATAACAAATCCTATCAGTATGTATAACTATAATGCATCAATACAAAATGAGGAAAAAAATCTTTAAAAAGGGATGGCATTTTCCGTTTTTTAAAAAAACTCAGAGGGGGTAAAAATCAGTTTTGTGGTATTATCATAAATTTTAAGATGTCTTCAATATTTCTAAACATTTGGCAGTTTATTTAAAATATTATATTATTTAAAATATAAAATTATTCTATATAGATAGACTGCATTAACTTATTTCAGTTACAACCTTTAGTCCATCTTCTGATACTGTGTGCCAAATCACAGTACTTACTTGGTTTATATAATAGAAGTTAAAATAGGTTTAACTTGGAGATCACACTTGGTGAAAACTCCACCAATCTTCATCATAAATAATTTTCTACTCACCCTTTTCCTCTACTCAAAGGAACTGTCTCTTTTCCATTTTAATTTTTAACTTTTACTATATGTAAAAGAAATCAAATATATACTAATATGATTACTACCCACTATAAGTTTGCTATCTAACTAAATAGACTTTTCCCAGGTATTTGACCAAAAGTATACTATTTTACCAATAATACTATATTTGTTTTTCAAGAATGAAAATCCACTCGTGATATAATAACATCTTAAATACATGAAGAAACTAAGCATTTCACATTATTGTGTGGATTTAAGCAAAAAAAGAAAATTTATATCAATATCAAGAGGATTCCTTTTTAAAGGAAATATCTATTAACAACTAAATATATAACTCCCAGAAACTGCTTAATGTTTATAGAAATGAGCCCAAATAATATGTAAGGCAACATTGTCGACTATGAGTACAATATTTAAGGTTTAGCTTACAAATGGAAAATGTGGCCCTGGTTAGTAGTTCAATTACTAGACACACCATCGATTGCCTATGGGTAAAGTTTTAAAAGCTTTATGACCTAATAGCTGATACATTATCCTCAATCATAAAATAATTTTTCATGAATCTGGAATATCACTAGTGATATCTTTTACATGAATAAGGTGATAACAAAATAAAACAAAAGCATAAGACAATCCAGGGCAGCTGGCTTATCATCTTTAATTTATATAATCCAATAGCCTTATCTGTTCGACTCAAAGGTTCTTGGTCATTACTTAAAAAATATTATCTTTCTACATATACTCATCAATAATGAGAATTCATAAATTATGCTACCATCACATGTGAACATTTATTTTAATTAAAAATCATACCTTGAAACAAACAATATTTAATAATCTCTCATTAGGTATACATCAAATTAGAAACAAGACGGATTTTTAAAGGTAAACATTCATACATAGCAGAAAAGAAATAAACAAGATTTCATTGAGATAACTAGCCTTATTAAAGGAGTAAGTTTGCTAAAAAATTAAGTATCATTCAGGAATGATACTTAATCTAATAAAAACACTGTTGAACCACCACAAACCTTTGTAGAGCTACTTTCCGTAATCTTAGCAAGCTGCCAGAGGATTACATAGTGTGTACACTGAAGTGCATGAATAACAATCTGTAAAAAAAAAGAAACAACAAAATACAGGTAAAACTTAAAAGTCATAAGCCTTCATTCTCAAAGTTAAGTATGTATCTTGTAAATAAATAAGAACCTGCTCAGGCATATCTCCATTTTCAATTCCGGTTTTCAAGAGTTTGTAATTACAAGCAAACAAATCCCACTTTGAAAGATCATGGGCACTGCAAAAAAAGACAGAATTAAATTATATTAAAAAACAAAGACTAATCACAACTGTTTTGGAATTGAGTGTTATCTAATGCTAAAAAAGTAAATACAGAAAATATTTTAACATGCTCCTACAACAAAAAATAAAGGTATACTTTTTTAAGAAGTGTTAGATAATTTTTCAGTCATACCCCATTGCAAACATGACTTTCTTCTGCAAAGCAGTCTAGCAAATAATTTGAAATTTTACTTACAAAACATGCAAGTTGATTTTGCTACAGTTTAAAGAAATAATAAACTTAAAGATTCAACTTACTTATGAAAAGCAGTAATCCTCTTCAATGTTGACAATACCTGATATGCATCATCTTCATCAGGCTCTTCCCCCTATGAATGAATTATATATTAAGAAGCATCAAAGTGAAAAAATAAATCCTATATTATCAAAGTAGTGATACCACCTTAAAAAAAATAACAAGGGGCTGGGGTTTTGGCTCAATAGTAGAGTACTTGCCCAGCATGTGTGAGGCATTGGCTTTGATTCTCAGCACCACATATAAATAATTGAATAAAATAAAGGTCCACTAACATCGAATAAAAATTTAAAAATAACAATAAAAATAAAAACCACAAATTACCCTCATCATTTAATACCTAGATCTGGGCAAATATAAGGCTATAATGGAAGGGGTACTGTGTCAACACAAGGTTGTTATCACTGGAACACTATGATCATTAGAGCAGAAAAAGGAATAACATTCTTCTTCCATTTTATCATTGAGTAATGTTGACATAAAACTATGAAGATATCTACTACTTCGCAGTATTAAATATACTCAACCAACAAATAAAAATACAGAAGATGATAAGCAAGAGATCATAAAGGACAACACTTAATAAGTAAAACCTAGGTAAACTAAACATGGTGTTTGAGAAAGCTACATCAGACCAATCACAAATAAATGGGGGACAACCCTCTGAATGTATATACTATATATGCTAGTTATTTCTAGATACCAACATTTGTCAATACACTTTCCAAGACAGGGTAACCAAAGTTTTGGAAAGTTTTATGAGCCTTACTACATGAAACATAAAATTATTTAAACACTACTGAATCTACTATATTCAATTTCAGGTCTCTCAAAAACATATGGACCTGTTTTAAAACTTCAGTTTTTCGACAAGTTGCAAATAAACTATTGTTTGGTTTTAAATTAACTTGTCTTAATCACAATTATATCAAGTCCAGAGTACAGCCAATGAAATTCTGAACTAAGAAAGTGATTATTATACATTAACATACTTGCACATTCTCCAACTAGCAAAATGTAATAAGCCTACAATGTTAAACATACATACATACATACACACAACACACACACACACACACACACACACACATAAATCTAAATAGTTTGATTAAATAAGAATACAGTAAATTACCAAAAAACAAAACAAAAACCCTGGATATTACAAAGTCCATATGATTTTTCCGGCATTAATCACAACTAGTCTTATTAAAGTGAAATGGAAAAGGCTAAAGGCATTAACAATTAGGACTTTCTACTTTATTTAAGTAAATTAAATAAATACAAATGTGAATATATATTTCAAGAAAAAAACAACAATAAATTACAAGTGTACTTGAGTGTCAGTGGACTAAATACCTCTTTGGAAACAACAGAAAAACACAGGAAACTCCAAAAGTAAGAGTTGTTACAGCAGTGATTAATTAAAGCCCTACAATATCAAAGACCATATAGGCCTCTCTCACCATCACCACCAAAACACTAAGAAATCCCCTGCTATTTCAACTACCTGGTCTTAGTCTATTTTTCTGTTTCATAAACACCTAGCTGCCTAATAGCCTTTTATTCAATTAAAATCAGGTAACCAAACAGATTACTGATTTAAAACAAAAGGAAAAGATGCAAGTTTGTCTTCCACTTTCTCCAAGTCACAGATTTTTATCACTTTCTTATTTTGGTGGAAGGGTAATAGTAGCCTGATGAGGCACAAAATTAAAACGCCTGAACATCTTTTCAACATACTGCTACACTACCACCAGGAAGAATATTTGGGTGAGTAATTAGGTTGCAGGAGAGAAAGAGCCCAACTGACAAAATACTTATAGGATGTACCTCTTGCAGAAAATCTTCAAGAAGCCGGTTAAATTTATCTGCCAATTCATCTATCAGTTGACTTCTTGAAATATCTACTCTGTTGAAGATTGTGAACTCTTCATTACAGAGTGCATGGTAAGTTTTAGAACATGCTTCCAAAACATCTGTATCTGTGTGCTTCTCTACAATATTTCTTATCTGGCGCAATAAGGCATCCAAATGCTGCAAAAAAAAAAAATTGTTTTCATTAAAATTAAGATATAAGTCTGGAAGCATAACTTAGCAGTAGAGCACATGCCCAATGTGTGCAATGCCTACTAAGGTATATACAATAGGCATAAAGTGACTATACAACTATACCACAATAGGGAAAGTATTCAAATATAGTAATGTTACAACATAGGACATACATTTTAAGGTGTTTTTCTAGTCATGATAAGTAAATACCCTAATATGCTCATACTTACTTTCTCAAATTTGATGGGAATAATAGTACCTATCTCTTAGGACTTGGATGAGAATGTTACCACATATAAAGAGCTTCCTATAGTTCCTGGAACATATTAAAACTGCTTGATGAATATTAGCTCCTTTTGATATTATTATCCAATTACCCATGGCAAATCTCCATAAATGATCAGTGATAAAGCCATGTAATATATAAGAACGAAGATAAAGCTATGAACATGAAGCAAAGGGAAATCTCTTTAGCACCATTCTCGAAGTGTAATTAATTAGTCAGTCTAATATATAGAAGACACGTAAGACATAGGCTTGCTTTTGTATTATAAAAAAATATTCAAAAAATATAAACAAACAGCATGATTAAGATGAACTAAAATTTTCTCTACAGGATTTTTTATACAGAGAAAACATGTTACCTTTTCTAATCGTCCAGTGGTATATATTTCCAAATCAAAGTACTGAGGCAGCTGCAACAAGTTAGTCACTTTTTCAGCATCTACAGAATACTTTGAAATAAAAAAAAAGATCAAGTTAAATACCTCAAAATAGTGCTAGGTGAATATTCTAATACTCTGAGACACTTTAAGAAATCGTGATTTCATAATAACACTATGATATTAATACAAACTTACTTTTGCTAATAACTGAGGAAGGGCCACTGCAAAAAGTTCAGTGATTTTTGTCCTATCATCCAACTGGGTCTTCTTTTCCTTTGCTGTCAACACCTAAAATAATACAAAGTCTTTTATAAATACTTTCTAAGCTCACTAACTGTTGAGCTCAAATTTTAATTAAAACATACAAAATAAGCAATAAAACTATATTTTAAATGATAGACATACAAGTGTCTGCTATAAAACTTTAACCCTAAAAGTGATACAAAAGAGAATAACTTACTCATTATATTTAAAAAAGGAAAAAAAGAACCTGAAAATATTTTTAAAAAATAATTGAGTAGTCTTACAGGGAAAATCAATACCCCAGTAGACAAACCAACACTGCCTTTGGATGGAATAAAGATTAGTTAGCAAAAAGAGATCTACTATAGGAGCTTATATAATAATGAGACTGTACATCATTTCAGCTTTTTCTAGCTTTTGGGTCATGACACACAGGTAATGAATTCAAAATAGTAAGCTGATACAAGTATTTTACAAATAAAAGTAATTTTTATAAAACAGAGTGCTAGGGGTCTAGCACTATGAAAAGTATTTGCCTAGCATGAAGAAGGCCTTGGTTCAATCCCTGACACCAAAATAATAATGATAGCAACAACAATAAATAAATTGATTAAAATAATAAATATATAAATACATAGAATATTTCAGTATAATTTCAAGAAATTTTGTTTTTGTTATACACAAATACACATGTTTGGGCTGGGGATATAGCTCAGTTGGTAGAGTGCTCACCTCACATGTACAAGGCCCTGGGTTCAATCTCTAGCAACCACACACACACACACACACACACACACACACACAAAGACAAACAGACATTTATGTGTACTATTTTACGATGTAGAAATGTATTTTTGTGCCTCATGGTTAAAAAAGTTTGAAAGCCCGCAGAATTATTGGTATAAATTGCAAATACACTTTGCATTAATGCATTACAATTTTATCTCAAGAAATAGGAATTTCTTGTTTTTAATTAATAATTATCTCCATTTCACTTGTAGTTTTCTATAAATAAACTAAAACATACAAATGCACCTTTTAAAATGGTACAGTACATTCAGTTGTGAAAACATGACTGTCAATCACGGTATCTCAGGTACTAACTAATTATCCTTTTTTAAAATATTTTTTTAGTTGTAGGCATAGACAATATCTATCGAATCCTGTACCTCACACGTACCAGGCAAGCACTCTACCACTGAGCCCCAGCATAGAAACTAAGTTTCTTACATAAAAAATTTGAACTTGTAAAATTGCTAATGGTTTAAAATGTAGTTTGGAGACAGACAGACAGACACAGACACACACACACACACACACACACACACACACGTAATGTCATGTGAAAAATAAAAGGTAAGAATCATGAATTTTTGTTCCATGGACAAAATAGGAATTTTTAAAAGATACTGAAAAGAGATATGCAGTTTTGAATATTGAAAATACATTAGCATACCCTTTTTCCTGTCCCTCTTCCTACAGGAGGATGACATTCAGCTGCTTGTCTAATAGTACAAAGCATTATTTCAATCAGAGCACTCTCCTGTCTATCTGTTAGAGCTAAAGAAAAAGAAAAAGAATAAGAGGTTAACCTACTTATTCCTATATGCCACTTGTAACTTACATAACAGTTTCTTCTGCCTATGAACAAAATCTGACCTGATATACAAAAGAAAATCCACTTACTTATCACAGAAAAGATTTGGGAAGTTAAACCTTCCCAAATCCCTCAACACGTGAAATCTATCTGAGCAAACAAAACATGAACTCAGACACAAAAAATTATATTGACATCAACTACATCTTGCAACACAGCTTAATATTCACATATATGAAAATAAAATTATGCACAAGGTAGGCTATTCTATAGATTATTCTAACACTAACAAACTAAAAGAAATGGAATGAGTAAGATCTATTTTCAATACTGTCTAGACAACAAAAATACCATAATTAAATATCCTTACCTTCCTCTCCACTAAGTGGCTCCTCTAGCAACAAGCTATTCATACATTCCCAGTCTTTCAGCAGCTCAGTAGCACAGTCCCACATGCTATCCACAAGGTATGCTGCGTGCTCATGTAACTAAAATTAAAAAAGAGCAACGTGTTCTTAGACAAATAGCATACTAGCCTTAACTCCAAAAAACAGAAGCTTTGTGGCACCATACACAAACTCTCAAATAGCAATCTATTTTTTTGAGGTCAAAATAAAGAACAGAGAAGAATCTGCCTTAGCGTGCTATGTATAAATTAACCCTGTCAGGTAACATCATTAAATATTTTTACAACAAACATTAAAAAGAAAATTATTTTATAAAAAGAGAATGTGCACTGGGAGTGTAGCTCAGTGGTACAAGGTCTTGCCTAACATGCATGAAGCCTTGGGTTCAATACTCAGCACTGGAAAAAAAAAAAAAACTATACTTATTGCCTATTTTGACCAATTAATATTACAACTGTTAACTCCTCTCAATTCTTAAATATACTATGATTTTTCACTAAATGGGAGTGATAATAGTTAATCAAAACAAAGTGTGTTTCACTTTTCTACTCAATTTATTAATTTTTTTTTGCATTTATTGATTGGTTTATTTTTTTCATCTACAACTAAATTTTATTTTTAATTTTTTTTTATTATTAGTTGTTCAAAACATTATATAGTTCTTGACATATTTCATACATTTGATTCAAGTGGGTTATGAACTCCCATTTTTACCCCGTATACAGATTGCAGAATCACATCGATTATACATCCACGTTTTTACATATTGCCATACTAGTGTCTGTTGTACTCTGTTGCCTTTCCTATCCTCTACTATCTCCCCTCCCCTCCCCTCCCCTCCCATCTTCTCTCTCTACCCCATCTACTGTAATTCATTTCTCTCCCTTGTTTTTTTTCCCTTTCCCCTCACTTCCTCTTATATGTAATTTTGTATAACAATGAGGGTCTCCTTCCATTTTCATGCAATTTCCCTTCTCTCTCCCTTTCCCTCCCACCTCTCCTCCCTGTTTAATGTTAATCTTCTTCTCATGCTCTTCCTCCCTGCTCTGTTCTTAGTTGCTCTGCTTATATCAAAGAAGACATTTGGCATTTGTTTTTTAGTGATTGGCTAGCTTCACTTAGCATAATCTGCTCTAATGCCATCCATTTCCCTGCAAATGCCATGATTTTGAAATTTTTTAGTGCAGAGTAATACTCCATTGTGTATAAATGCCACATTTTTTTATCCATTCATCTATTGAAGGGCATCTAGGTTGGTTCCACAGTCTAGCTATTGTGAATTGTGCTGCTATGAACATCAATGTAGCAGTATCCCTATAGTACTGCTCTTTTAAGGTCTTTAGGGAATAGTCCGATAATCATTATAATTCTCTTCCTTCTGTGGAGCACAAAAGACCCAACTCATTTGAGGGACAGAGCATAATTGTGATACCAAAATATATCAAGATTATAAATTTTCAAAAATTATAGACCACTATCTTTCAGGAACATATTGGTATTATTCTCAAACACGGCCAAACTGAAAATAGCAATATATAAAAAGAATCATGAACAAGCAGTTTTTACTATGAGAATGCAAGGTTGGTTCAACACTGAAAAACATCATTCAATATAACAACATAGTAAAACAATCATCTCAAAGGATGCAAAAAAAGCACTTTACGGAATCCAATATCCATTCATGCTAGAAACTCTCAGCAACAGAAGGGATAAAAGGAAACACCCTCAAATTCATAATAAATATCTGCATAATACCTATAAAATACAACATAATTATGTTTCAATAGTGGATGTCTTCCCAATAAAAGCAGAAACAATTCAAAGATTTCTATCCTTACCACATTTCCTTAATATACTATTAGAGGTCTTAGCCAATTCATTAAGGCAAAAAAAAGATAAATGGAAAAGATGTTGGAAAGGAAGCAGCAAAATTATCTTTGCATGTGATCTGACTATATGTTGTAGAAAATCCGAAAAAATCTACTTTAACATTACTAAAGTATGTATATTTAGCAAAGTTGTCAATATTCAAATACCAACTATATGCAGAAACAACTAGAAAATTAAAAGGCCATAAAACTACATAATTCATTACATGAACACCAAAAATTAATTTTGAGTCCTCTCAAAAACATTTATCAGGTAGATTTTCAACTTAAGACAGACTGATGTAAACCCAAATCTACAATATTATTAATATCAAGTATTAACATGCGAGAATTTACAATGTGCTAGGACTGTGCTTTATATGGATTATCTCAATGTTAACTGAGAGATTATTACCTACCTTTTTATTAGGAAACTGAAGCTCAGAAAGACTAAATAACCAAATGAATGTTACACAAATAGCAAGCAGAGGTGGTTAACCGATAATCACAACTTTTTTACTCAAAAATTTATGTTCCCAGAATTACATATAAATCCTATT